>NC_058369.1:14228571-14860714 GCF_018350175.1 Felis catus | reverse complement strand
TTGCGCATCGGACCCCAGCTCACCTTGGGCTCAGTGCTCTTTTTTTTTTTTTTAATTTTAGGTTTATTTTATTTATTTTGAGAGAGAGAGAGAGAGAGAGAGAGAGAGGGAGGGAGAGACAGTGTGAGTGGGGGACGGGCAGAGAGAGAGAGAGAGAGACAGGGAGAATCCCAAGCAGGCTCCATGGTTAGTGCAGAGCCCAATGTGGGGCTCAAACTCACGAACCATGAGATCATGACCCCAGCTAAAATCAAGAGCTGGATGCTTAACCAAATGAGCCACCCAGGTGCCCCTAGGCTCACTGTTCTTTAAACAGCTCCCCTTCCTGGGGCGCCTGGGTGGCTCAGTCGGATGGGCATCTGACTTTGGCTCAGGTCATGATCTCACCGTGTGTGGGTTCGAGCCCCACATCGAGCTCTGTGCTGACAGCTTGGAGCCCGGAGCCTGCTTCGGATTCTGTGTCTCCCTCTCACTCTGCCCCTCCCCGACTCAAGCTCTGTCTCTGTCTCTCTCCACAATAAATAAATACTAAAAAAATTTTTTTAAACAGCTCCTTCCCTGCACCTTCAGTCTTCTCACTGATAGATCACTGCCATTAGCCTACCTAAATATGCTATTTCTCCTCTCACAACCAAAAATAAAACCAAACAACCCTCCCTCTCTTGTCCCCATCTTCCCTGCCATCTACTGCCCCTTTGTAGAAAAACTTGTTGAATGAGCCTTCACCACTAGCTGTCTCTAATTCCTCCTCCTACCATTCCCTCTTTTCTCTGTTTTGCCCTGTTTTTTCAATTGCGGACAAATACACATTAACGTAACATTTGCCAGTTTTAAGTTACAATTCAGTGGCATTAAGTACATCCACAATGTTGTGCAACAATCACTACCATCCGTCTCCATAACTTTTTTGAACAGAAGCTCTGTCCCCATTAAACACGAACTCCCCACCCTCCCTCCTCCCAGTCCTTGAGCAGCCCCCTGTACTTCCTGCCTCTATGAATTTGCCTGTTCTAGATGCCTCACATAAGTGGGATCATACAATATTTGTCATTTTGCATCTGGCTTATTTAACTTAGCGAAATGTTTCCAAGGTTCATCTTCGCTGTAGCCCCTGTGTTAAATCTTCATTCCTTTTTTTTTTTTTTCTTTTTAGTGTTTTATTTTTGAGAGAGACAGAGCATGAGCAGGGGAGGGGCAGAGAGAGAGGGGGAGACACAGAATCGGAAGCAGGCTCCAGGCTCTGAGCTGTCAGCACAGAGCCCGAGGTAGGGCTTGAACCCACGAACCCACGAACCTGAGCAGAAGTTGACCTGAGCAGAAGTTGGACGCTTAACTGACGGAGCCACCCAGGCGCCCCGATCTTTGTTCGTTTTTAAGGCTGAATAGCCTGTTGTATGTATACACCGTATTTTGTTTGCCCATCCTTCTGCTGCTGGGACATTTGAATTGTTTCCACCTTCTGATTACTGTCAGTGTTGCTATGAACATTGGTATACAAGTAGCCGTTTGAGTCTCTGCTTTCAGTGCTGTGGGGTATCTCTCTAGACCTGGACTCACACAATTGTTCAGCTTTTTGGGGAACTGCCAGTATGGTGGCTGTTACCATACTACATTCCCACCAACAACGCACAAGGGCTCCAATTTCTCCACTCTCACCAATGCTTGTCATTTTCTGTTTCGCTTGTTTCATTTTTGGTTTTGTGGCAGCCATCCTAATGGGCACGAGGTGGCATCTCACTGTGGTTTAGATTTGCAGTTCCCTAGCGACTCATGATGCTGAGCGTCTTTCAACGGGCCTCTTGGCCATTTGTAGATCTCCTTTGGAGAAATGCCTGTTCAAGTCCTTCGCCTGGTGACAAGGAAGGGTCCACAAGTTCACTCTTTTGCACACAGAGATCCAGTTTTCCCAGCACCGGTTGTGGAAGAGGCGGCCTTTTCCCGTTGAATGGTCTTGACATTCAATGTCAAGTCTTCTCAAATGGCTTATTTCTGGGTTCTCTATTCTGTACCCTTGGTTCCTGTCTGTATGCCAGTCACTATCCCGTTTTCATTATGCAGCTTTGCTGTAAGTTGTGGAATCAGGGATGTGGAAGTCCTCCAATCCTGCTGTCCTTTCTCAAGACTGTTTGGAGTCGGGGGTCCCTTGAGGGTTGATACGAATTTTAGGATGGGCTTTCCTATTCCTGCAAAACGCCAAGCATGGAAGCGGGGCTGGACACGGTGGACTCGAGAACTGTTGAGATGCGAATATTTGGGGCAACTCAAACAGAGTAGGTGCAGGGGTACTAAGGAGGCACCGAGAGAGAACTGGAGAGGTGGGCTAATGCCAGATCCCACTCAGTAGGAGCCACGAAACAGTGTTAGGAAGCACATCTGTCACCTGTGCAATGAGCAATAGAGGAGGGCAGTGAGGGTGCTATGCGGGCGGGAAGGAGGGGACAGCCTCGTTCCCCGCCCACCACCAAGTCCCTCTCCACTGTAGGGAATGTCTGAAGAAGACGTGGAGGTGGTCAGCCTCAGGAGAGCTGAAGGGGGCGCTAGGACACCAGGGGAGCCCCCCAGAGAACTAGAGGTGAGCATCGCACGTGAAGCTATGCACAAGAGAAGGTGAGGCAGCACACAGGCCGCGCTGAACTAGGAATTACACACTGTGTAAGAAACAAACAAGTCACAGGGATCTGGGAAAGAAAACCAAAGGACAGACGGGGCCTAAAGGGGAAATGGGGGTGTGGGAGCAGCATCTGGGCCAGTTTCCTTTCCCAACAAGTAAAACAAAACTAGGTCCCCAGAGGAAGGTCAAGTTTTCCTCCTTGTGTACCAAGAAAATGGACAGGCCCTCCTGAACGTGAAGGGCACCAGCCTGGGTGACATCAGGAAGGAACTGTGTGCTCCAGCTCACAGACAGTAGAGCGCATGGGCCCCAGGCCCGGGGGGCGGGAGGCAGGGGCAGCTCTTAACTCCATTCCAAGAACTGCAGCTCACCTAGGCTGCTCCCTCGCACTCCAAAAAATTAGGAAAGGAGGGGGGAAGGCAGGAAAGAACAAAGATTTCACACCTGCTCCCTTTGACTGACAAAAACAAGTGTTTATTAATCCAGTTTCCCTTCCCTTGCCGTACTGCAGAAGGGCCACACAGATGTCCTGATACATCAGCGTGAAGCCATCAGAAAGCTCCACCAGCAACCGATTCCAATGCGACGCGACAGGACTACGATTACAGAGTGGTCTCAAGTCCCTACACCAAGCAGACCAACCCCGGGGTCTCCAGCGTCTGCCAAGGGGCACTGGGTGGGCCCAGGAGCGTGAGAATCAAAAGCACTGTGCGGGTGTCATCAGGGCTCCGGGCAGAACACAAAACTGTGGATGTCCTTCCTGATCCAGAAGCTCCGGCTGGCCACACTCCAGGCTGCTAGGTCAGAGGCCTGCTTCCCTTGGGGGCGCCTTCCTCTGGCTGACGCTCAGATGGCTGCATGCCCAGATCACCCTGGGAAGTGGTCCCCCCACACGCCAGCCCGTTCCTCGGGCCTTCGCGTTGTCTCTCCAGCCAGTCCGTCCAGTCAACCGATGTCACTGTTGCTTGTGTGGAGGGGCCTTCCCGCTTGGTGGCAGCTTCCTGTGGATCAGGCTGAGTCCGCACAGGATGAGGAACACACCTCCCCACCACAAGACCTCCTGGCACTCTCCATACAACACAAAGCCCAGGAAGGCCTGTGGGACAGAGACCGCTGTGAGGCCAAGTAGACACATGCCCGCAGGACTTGACCACAGTGGGCAGGCACAACCTCACTCCCCCTGTGCCTGACTTCCCTCCTGGGGCAGGAGGAAAGGTCTGGAGCTGGAGGTCTGGAGCCTGAAACCCAGCTGTCACCTTCCGCAAGGCACTATCCATTTCTGGCTCCCCTGGAGAGGTGGGGGGAGTGTACCTTCCTTGCAGCATTGGCCCCGAGCAAAGTGCGCAAGAAAGATTCGCAGAGGCCAGCAGCGAAGGCCCAGCACACAGCCGGTGCCTGGTGTTTGCTGATCCAAACAGGCCTGCCATGTCCTCCCTCCCTCGACGGCAGGACTGACTGGGCTCAGCCCCACCTGGTTGACATCAGGCTGTCGGAGGAAACAGCGTCCACCCTCCATGTCTCACGCTCAAGTTTACAGACCCCTAGGAGACAGCTTGCACAGAGGTTACAGAGACATCAGCATGAGGGCTGCATCCTGAAGGGGCAGCAGGCAGGTGGGCTTTTTTTTTTTTTTACACTTGGCCTTCACTCCCAGCTAACACTTGAGGATTCTACCAAGTTCGAGATCAGAGGAGCAGCCACCAGGGCTCAAGCCACAGCCCAATCTCTGCTTCAGCTCTTGTCTTTCCTCCTATCTGGGAGGGTGGGTTCCCCAACTCACCCAGGACCCTCCCAGAACCCAGGTTTGGGACAGGGGTACTGACTGTACCCTCAGGCTACTCACCGAGCTGAGGATGTTTGAAAAAGTCACCGTGACAGATGCAATGGCCGAAGACATGGAGAAACTGAGGCCCCGGCTAAAGAACGTCCACATGAGAGAATTGGTGGTGGCCATCACGATAATGCCTAAGATGCAGAAGACCATGTTCACCTGCGGGAGAGAGTGTCACTGCAGCCGCGCTCGGCCAAGGCAGACCCGCAGCCTTCCTCCCAGCACACCCAGGGCCCTGATGGGCAGCAGCTGGGCCCCTTCTGAGATCCCACCAGAGCCTGGGTGGGCCGTTCCTGAGCTTTCCTGCACAAGACTTCACTTAACGCTGTGCTCAGCACACCCGTTTTATGGCTGAAATAAACCCCGAGGAGACTTCTTCAGCCATCTTGCCGGCCATGTGTCCTTGGGAAGAGTAAACTGCTAAGCCATAACCAGTACTTTCTCTGGAACACCAGTCACTTGTTGGTGCTAAAAGATCAGTGCGAGACAGCCAAGCAGTTATCGGTCAGTATGTCGTATGAGTAAACCAGGGGCAGAGTCCTCACTTCCTGGGATCAGGTAAAGCATGAATTAGCCCATGCCCCGCCACCCCACCCCATCCCATGCAGGCTACAGGACACTCAGGTCAGTCCCGCTGGGCATCCTCGAGCTTTTTTTTTCACTCTGTGCCAGGCCCTGTGCCAAGTGTTTCAAGTGCATTCTCATTTTTTTTTTTTTTTTTTTTTTTGGGGACAGAGAGAGACAGAGCATGAATGGGGGAAGGGCAGAGAGAGAGGGAGACACAGAATCGGAAACAGGCTCCAGGCTCTGAGCCATCAGCCCAGAGCCCGACGCGGGGCTCGAACTCACAGACCGCGAGATTGTGACCTGGCTGAAGTCGGACGCTTAACCGACTGCACCACCCAGGCGCCCCAAGTGCATTCTCATTTATTCCTTACCTTTACTTTACAGATAAAGAACCTAAGGCATTACATAACCTGCCTAAAGAGCCAAAGGCTGGTGGTAGTCACCAGGATTCAAACTCAGGCAGTGTGGCTCCATGCTCTTAATCAGGACACAGCCCTGCTGTGGGAAGGGAAGCCACCACCGACTTGACTACTGATCCCAGACATCACTGGGAGAATCCGCGGCCTTTTTTTCTTTTCCTTTCCTTTCCCTTTTTTTTTTTTTTTTTTTTTAAAGGCGAGAACCTGGAGGAGAGGATCTTAAATTAAGCCTCCTACACAAAGAATATGCAAGACACCCTTGCTTGATTTTGAGTTAGAAACCTTCCTGCAAACAGAGCTGCTTCCTCTGGGGGTGGCCATCCAAATATCAGGCTCTTATTTCTTACAACAGTTTTCCAGCTGCTGAAAAAAGAGTGTCTTAAGGAAAGGGTGTCTTTGTATAATTTTCACAAAAGCACTCTTTGTGCCAGTGGCAGTCTGCTTATATAGTCACTAAGGCCTGGTGCACAACTAAAAAGACTAGAAAACCTCATGGTTCAGAGTCACTCATCTAACTTTGCATCACTTCAAGAATTACACCCAACAGAACGCTAACCTCAAGCATAGTGGTTCCCACTGGATTGGCCCTAAACAGGCTTACCCGCCCCCTGGCCCCTCCCCTTCCCCCCCCCCCCCCCCCCCAAGAATCAGTCTGTAGGCTGTCCAGGTAAGGACCTAACCCTGGGTTGCAGATGCGATGAAATCCCTCCAGCAGCAGAGGAGAGCCTGTGACTTGGGATGGGAGGGGCAGAGATACACTTCAGCAGGCGTGGGGAGGCAGTTTAGGAGTTCTCGGCATCAGGGATGGGAATGTCCAAAATGTTTCTCTGTCCTCTCATGTCTAGGTGTCCCAAACTCCCAATTTTCCGGGCAGCAGGGTATATACTGGTCAAAACACCCGTTAATTACGGATTAAAGATGGGCAACAGGCTTCTCACCTTGAGTTACGAGGAGAGAAAGGTCCAGGCATAAGGGGCTTAAAATGAGAGGTAGAGAGTGGATGCAGGAAAGCGAACTAACCCAGTCGGAGGGCTGAGTTTAGGTCCCTGGTAGGGAAGAGGCTCCGGTCTCTTACCGCCTACACGGGACGAGGATTTGAGGTGATTTAGAATAGAAGGATGCTCCCCCGCCCAGCTGACTGCAGCGCTCGGCAGCTGACCTGGCGAACAGACCCCGCCCCCCCAGCGCCCCCCATCCGCCCGGACCCACCCGCCCGCCTGCCGCAGCGGCGCCCCGGGCTCCACCTCGCTGCCGAAGGCCAGCTTGGCGGAGGCGGCGGCCAGCGCCCCAAACGCGCCGGCGCACAGGCAGTTGAACACGCCCCAGAAGCGGCGCCGCATCGCGCCGGCCTGGAGGTGCGGGGGGAACTCCGCGGGGGCGTCGGGGTAGGAGGCTGGGCACACGGCGCCGCCTGGGGACTGTAGCCTCTCGGCCATGGTGCCCGCTTCCACCTCTCCCGGCTCCTGGGGCACCAGCAGCCGGCAGGACCGAGCGCGCGCCGCCATTGGGCGGTGGCCTCACGTGACGCGACGCTCACGTGATCAGGGCAGCCAACTAGGGCGCGGGGAGGGCCTCAGAGGGGCAGGGCAGGGGCGGGGTCGGGGACCGGGGCGGGGCGGAGACTAGGGAGCCTGGGTGGGGTGGAGGGCAGCCAGCCTCCGGCGTTGAGTTTAGGTTAACCCGGGAGCTGTCCGGGCCTGGCGTCTGAAGCCCCGGCGGTACCGTGTGGTTGCTGTTATAGAATTAACTATCCATGACCCGGCAGTTTCAATCCTTGCCAGAGTGTTGCCAAGCTTCGGCTTTCCTTGGGAATTTGTTAAAAATGCCCAATCCAGGCCCCGCCCAACTGCCATTGAATCAGAATCTGCATTTCAACAGGAGCCCCAGGAGATTGACCTGCACCTTCCAGATTGAGGCGCAAAGTGGAAAGACTCCTCAGCAGAGGGCGCTAGAGATCTCCACGACTCAGGAAGAAGGCGAGCTCGGGTTAGGGTTTTCGGACAAATCAAAAGGCGCAGATGTATTTTGAATATAGAGTAAATCATCCATATTCACTCCAGTCAGATAACCAGGATTAACGTTACTTCTAATTTCCTATGCACTTAAATGTTTAAATATTATTAGAGTACTTTCTATGCATAGTTTTATATATAGCACATGTTAAAAATAGTTTATGTAATCTGTATGAGCCTTTTTTATTTAGTATGATTTCACACTGAACTGTTCAGTAGTATTTTTTTTTCCATTCAGAAAGTTTTTCATGAAGTCCTTCCTTGCCCCCCTCTCTCACAGGGGGGTTTGTTTTGTGGCTCAAATTAAGGCAAAGATAATCCTGATAACTGCTATTTATAGGCTGAATTGTGTCCCCCTCCCCACCCCAAAAAGATACGTTTAAGTCTTAATCCTCCACACCTGTGAATGTGACCTTTACTGGAAATGGAATCCATTGCAGATGTAGACAAATTAAGAAGTCATTAGCATGAGCCCTAATTTCACTGGTGTCCTTATAAGAGACAGAGTCACAGGGAGAACACCATGTGATAAGGGAGGCAGATTGGAGTGATGCATCTACCAGCCAAGGAATGTCAGGGGCTGCTGTCAATACCACGAGCTAAGAGAAAGGCATGGAACCGATGCTCCCTCAGAGAGAACGGCCTTGCCACACCTTGATTTCGGGACTTCTAGCCTCCAGAAATTATGAATCAATTTGTTTTCAGCCCCCCCCCCCTTTTGTGGTAATTTGTTCTAGCAGCCCCCAGACATTCCTATAGGTGAGTGAGTTGAGACCCAAGCCTCTTTAGTACCAGCTTCAATATTCCAACCCTTCTCCACCTTCAGGGCGTTCTCAGTTTCTACTCTCTACCTTACACAGAATTTTATTATTCAGATTTTATTTTTAAGTAATCTCTTCACCCAGCGTGGGGCTTGAACTCACAGCCCCAAGGCCAAGAGTTGCATCCTCCATCAGCCGAGCCCACCAGGTGCCCCCTTCATGAATTTTAATTTCTTTTCTGTTTCTGACTCTCAAGGATTTACTATTACTCCTTGAGAATTCAACTAGGCACTAATTTTTTTTTAGTGTTTTATTTTTGAGACAGAGACAGAGCATGAGCAGGGGAGGGGCAAAGAGAGAGGGAGACACAGAATCCGAAGCAGGCTCCAGGCTCTGAGTTGTCAGCACAGAGCCCGACACGGGGCTCGAACCCACGGACTGTGAGATCATGACCTGAGCTGAAGTTGGACGCTTAACCACCCAGGCGCCCCTAAGCATTAATTTTTTAAATTGTTTTTCCTTGGCTTTATTGAGGTATAATCTACAAACCATAAAATGAAACCATTTTGAATATAGTTTAATTTTTAGTAAACTTACAGAGCTATGCAATCATCACAACAAACCAAATCATTTCCCCCCTATCAAAAAGTTTCCTCCTGCCCATACGGTCACCCGCTCCCATCCCCAGCCAACAGCAACCGCGGGTTTGCCTTCTATCTCTATAATGTTGCCTTTTCTGGACCTTTCCCATAAATGGAATCATACAGTATTCGATCTTTTGGGTTTGTCTTCTTTAACTTTTTGAGGTTCCTTATGTTGTGGCATTTGTCAGTTTGCCTCTTTTTTATTGCTGAGTACCGTGTTCTATGTAACAAATGCTTAGTATCATTAGTCATTAGGAGAACGTTTACATGATGAGCCACTGCACCCCACCGGGATGGCTACAGTAAGAAACCTGACCAGAACAAGGGTTGAAGACATGGAGAAACTGAACGCCCTGCTGGTGGGAACATAGATGGTGCAACCAAATAGCACATCTGGAAAAGTAAACTGGCGTCTTAAAAAGCTAAACACAAACTTAGCGGCAATTCCACTCCTAGGTGTCTACTCAACAAATAGGAAACGTAAGTCACCACCCAGACTTCTATACAAATATTTATAGCCACATTATTCAGGGTAGCCCCAAACTGCCAACGGCTCAGATGTTCATCAAATGGTGAGTAAATACAATGTGGCCTATCCTTTCAATGAGATATTCACAACAAAAAGGAATGAAGTGCTAACACACAGAAGCTCCTGGGGGACAGCAGGCTTTGTTTGCTGTGTTCACTGACAACCAGTGCCAGGCGGAAGACGGACGCTCATTAAGTACAAGTTGAACGAACAAGCCTTTAATTCAGCTTTCCGAAGTGAACAATGTAAATCACTTTACGAAACTGTGTTTAAGGGATTTTATTACATTTTGAAAACTGGCCATATTTACAGTCATAAAAAAAATGCTCATGAGAATAAAGTAGGAATACAAAATAACCTATATTAAACAAGTTTGCCTTTCACACATGCTACACGAACATGAACCTCATGGCAAGTCCTGAAACCACCACATATTGTTAGAGCTTCTGCTACAGGCCTCCGAGGAGAGTATGATAGCATCTAAGGAAGAAATGACCTGGCCAACACCCACTGCAAACCTTGGCTACAGGTTTTTATTTTAAAAAGGCAAAAGGTTTTCCCAGTATTTACAGTCGATTTAAAGCTCTGAAATGGGGTGGTAACTTCTAAGCCCACTGCCACAGGGTGTGTGTGGATGCAGAACTTGAATGTCAGCCCTGCTGCCCCACACGCAGGAATCATGCTCTTAATTCGGCTCTGTTAAATGCACAAGTGTAGGTCTTACTTTTGCAAGAAGAAAGCCTCCCAAGAGGTGATGCCTACGTAGTTGACCAAGATCCTTACGATTCATTTCTTTTCTTTTCTTTTAAAAATACATTTTCAGCACGCAACTTTTCAGTCTCCTAGGGAACACATTTTTTAAAAAAGGAAAAGAAGAAAAAAATTCAGGCTCTAAGGCTTACAGGAAGATATGCTTTGCATTAAGTTTATATGTCAAATTAAGATGACAATTTTCAATTCGTAAACTACTAAATGTCAAACAAGAAGCTGATGTGTAAGAGTCTGATAACGGATTGAGTGATGCTTGGAAATGACGATGACTGATTTTTTCTTTTTTTTAATTCTAAGTGCCCCCCCAAAAAACAGTTAAGTGATTCAATGATTAAACTTTAATTACACACTCATTCTAAAACCCGACTGAGTCTCCTTAGAATCATTCCCAGAGCTTACCTCGGCGAGCCGGACATTCTCCTTCTTCAGCCGCACCACGTACTGAATCTTCTGATGGAGGTTCTGGTGACCTACCAACTTTCCATTTTCCTCAGCAAGACTCTCCACCTGCTTCCTTAACATTTCCATCTCCTGCAGGCAGATCAATCCAGGGAGGGGAAAATGAACCGCTCTTAATTTTTCTCTTACAACAACATTATTTCATGCCTTCCAAGAGCACAGGGCGTTAGAGGGCCCGGGTTCCCAGGTTTCCTGACCAGACATCTCCACGTGTGCTACAGTGGCTCTGAACCACAGGACGTGTGGTCCTACACGTGTCCTAACTATATGCGAAAAACCAACGCACAAATGCACCTGGAATATTCTCTCCTTTTCTTCGTACAACTCTTCCAGCTTTGATCTCAGTTGTTCCTTTTCTTGGAATGCTTTGGATTCCAAAGTTCTGGTCCGTTCAACTTCCTCAGCCATTCTAAGGCAGTCCATTTCTTTGTTCTGAAGGGCACTCTGGACTTCCTCTAGGCTGTAGCAACAAATATCACTTTGTGGTATTCCAAAGGAACATAATTACAACAGTATTCAAATTAGACATTTTTCACCCAAGCCCAGAATTTTGATTTGAAAGCGTCACAAATTATTCAGCCCTCCCCTACTGACAGCCTAGGGAGATAGCGAGGGCTGCAGATAGGCTTTGTTGTTGTTACTTTACCAAAGACTTTCATTTTGGAAAACTCCTCAAACTATTTCTTAAATAATGAAAATTTAAAAGGTAAACTTTTGGATTCAGCCCATCTGGAGCAAATGTAATTTAAGTATTATGACGGTCTGCATCATTTATTCAAGGCTCCATATATTAATCATTTTTTTTTAATGTTTATGCATTTTTGAGAGACAGAGCACGAGCAGCGAAGGGGCAGAGAGACAGGGAGACACAGAATCTGAGCTGTCAGCACAGAGCCCAACACAGGGCTCGAACTCACGAACTGGAGATCATGACCAAGCTGAAGTCGGACGCTTAACTGACTGAGCCACCTAGGCGCCCCTATCTTAATCATTTCTGATTCCAAAAACTGGTTCTCAGACCATGGGACCTTAGTCATTTCTTCAAGGATGTGCTATTTAGAATTTATACACTTTTGAAAAGGAACATGAGGAACAAAGTTATCATGGAGTTCTATAGAATTTCACTGTTTTAATAAAATTGTGTGAATCCTAGAGGCTTCCCAAAAGAAACAAATATGCATATGGAATAGAAGGATTCTTTAATGACATAATACTCAGAATTTAATATACCACTTAAGGCCAACTAATTTCAGGAGCAGTGTTTTTAGACTACACTCCATGAAACCTCAGAAGAATAGCAGGGGGCGGAGGGCACGGACCTTTCCCCCAGGTCACTTGGAGCTGTTCTCCATTTGTCTTGTGTATTTTGCTCCAGTTTGATGAAAAGGTTCTGAGGCATCGGCAGACCCTGCTGCTCACCCAAGGGCCATTCCCTTACTTCCTTGCTTATAAGAACTCACTTTACGTGGGGAAAAAGGAGAAAAAAAAAAAAAGGAGAAGCACACCGAGTTCCCAAGGGTTGGTAAAAAAAAGTAAACTAAGCATGGATCTCTCCACCCCACTGCCAGGTACTGGTTTCCTCAGCTTGCTGGAAGTGTTAATTCTGTCCATGAAGCATAGTCTGATTCTTGGGAGCTACTAGGAGGTTTTCCCCCGACAAAAGAAAGCCTTTTTGAACCCATCTCACCATAAGCCGGGAGCCTCTTGTTTATGACATCTGGGGCTATGGCAGCCATCTCGTGGCAAAGAGGCCACAAGCAAGGGTGCCAAAAGCAAAAGAATGGTAAGGGTATGGGTCCCTGATGGCATTATTGAGTCAATGCACCTCCAGACTGCTTGTGGTATGAAATTAAACATCTCGTGCCTACACCACTGTTAGCTGGGAATTGGTTTCCTTATAGCTTTTTAAAGGAGCCTCACATACACAAATAGATAATAACATTATGGTAAAAATCACTGCTGTGGGTTGGGACCGATAAAACCGGGTGTGCCATTTTCTAGTGCGTGCTTCTCTCGCACACAGTATCTTCTAGAGACAATGTATCACTCGAGACTCTTGGCCACTAGATTATGAAATAAATCACGTGCCAACTTACACAGCTTTTATTCTTTTTGCTAGAAGGTCTAAAATGGGCATTATTTCTAAAATAGCCGCAATTCTACACACTATACAGCTGGATTCTCATAGATCCTGTAAGTGATCAGTATTTCTATCCTAGCTCTACAACAAACTGTCTGGGAGCCAGTCCCTGAACTGTATGTATGATCCAAGTGTGAAACGAGCTCTGTTCCACATCTACACTCTTTGATGCTCTAAAACAGATGACTGGGTAACAAATCTTTCACAAGATAGCTAGTTTTTGTCAGCTGATCACTGAAAAGAATTTTTGATGACAGATTATATAATCTTTGATGTACCAACTTGGAGCTCAAATAATTAATTGTATGACAGGATTCTAACAAAATTTCTTCTGTTGTCATTTACTTACTATATGAATAAGATTTCTCAGCACATATAGTTGTAAAAACAGAAAGTAGGAATAGAATTGATACTGAATATGGTCTCATTCCAGAATTAAGTATAACAGAAAAAGGAGCTCATTGAAGCAAGAGCACTAAAATAAAATGCACTGGGATATGCATTTCCAGTGAAATTTTACCAGGTATACTAATTATTTATAAAAACTTATAATAAATTTAGGACACTGTGAGTAATAATTGTAATGAATACTCAATCTGGAAAAAAGACAGCACTAGACCCATATGAATAAAAAAACACTTACAAATTATTTCCCACTTATATAAATATTTTTGTTGCCAAGGGTACAAAAAATTTTCCAAACAATATGTTAAATTAGGATATAATTCTGTGTAGGTAGGGAACGGAAACTCAGTCTGAAAGGAAAAGGAACAATGTACAATTTTAAGTTCGGGGATTTATTCCTGTGTTGCTAAATGGATAGAAAGTAGCAAGTCAGTTGGATACTTTTAAAAGAACACCACCTGAGCTTTATTTCTATGGCCAGTTCAAGGTGAGACTTTTGATAGGACAATGGCTGGAACAAAAATGGAGACAGGTCAGAAGTGGGATTCGAGCCCACACCTCCAGGTGGAGACCAGAAGCGCTGACCAGGAGAAGCAGGAGCTTGAGGCTGGTGCCTTAGACCGCTTGGCCATCCTCATGCCGAGATCTTTATTCCTAAATGGCACTATTTTCAGTATGAGGGAACTTCCATCCTTTCAATGAAAAATTTCAATGATTTCAATGAAATCAACTCAAAAATGTGCAAGAGGGTATATGGTGTTCCAAAAATCTCTTAAGAGGTATATACAACAACTGAAAATGTTTGAGGACCTCTGTTCCAGATGAATATCTATTCAGGGTACACTATCTTTCTAATGTTTTACCATTTTATTTAATACCAACCAGTATACTTATTTTGAACTTGACAGAAAATACAGTATATCTTGTTCATCAAAAACATGAAGCAATTTATGGGGCCCCTGGGTGGCTCAGTCGGTTGAGCGTCCGACTCAGCTCAGGTCATGATCTTGTAGTTTGTGAGTTCAAGCCCCACATCAGGCTCACTGCTGTCAGCCTGTCAGTGCAGAGTCCACTTTGGATCCTCTGTCCCCCTCTCTCTGCCCCTCCCTTGCTTGCACTCTCCCCCGACAAAATAACTAAGAAAAAAAAAAAGAATGAGGCAGTTTATAAGATTACATAAATATGAAAACTGTATGAATAAACTAAAATTCCTGTTTACAGAACACATGTAAAGAGACCCAAAGTCAAGACAAGAAGAAATCAAGAGTATTGATCTGTGGGTCTCAGGGGGCCTCAAGGTTTTATTTTTTAATTTAAAAAATAATTTTTTTTAATGTTTATTCATTTTCGAGAGCGAGCAAGTGAGAGAGAGTAGGGGAGGGGCAGAGAGAGAGGGAGACACAGAATCCAAAGCAGGCTCCAGGCTCTGAGCTGTCAGCACAGAGCCCAACGTGGGGCTCAAACCCACGAACCACGAGATCATGACCTGAAGTCGGACATTTATTTATTTATTTATTAAAAAAAAAAATTTTTTTTTAATGTTTATTTATTTTTGAGACAGAGAAAGAGACAGAGCATGAACGGGCGAGGGTCAGAGAGGGAGACACAGAATCTGAAACAGGCTCCAGGCTCCGAGCTGTCACCACAGAGCCTAGTGCGGGGCTCGAACTCAGGGACTGTGAGATCATGACCTGAGCCCAAGTCGGTAGCTTAACCAACTGAGCCACCCAGGCGCCCCGGGCCTCAAGGTTTTAAATCAGAGGAAACCAGATGGCGTGAAAGAGTAACCGGGTCAGTTATACTGTTCTCACCATCCACGAGGAGAAGATTCATCAACTACTCAAGAGAAACTAAGCCTTTCGTGACACTTACTTCCTTAAGAATTTGTTTGGAATGGCTTCACGTGAGGAGCCCCATGAGCCAGTGGTGTTTAGGAAAACACCTGCTGTGTCGTGTCCACATACTACTGCAGAAGGCAAGAAGTCACCTACCTTGTGGATACAGGAAGTATTTCCTCCCTGAGAGAAGAAAGAGAAGACCAACAAGAACTTCAATTATGAACAAGTGCACTTACTCTGCTTTCATTTTCAGCATCTCTTCAACTAATTTATTCTGTAATAAGATAAAAAAAAAAAAAAAGATGGCTTAAGTTTTTACTGTTGCCAAGAAAAAGACTGAAAGTAAGCAGTCCATGTCCCTCATGATAATGAAATTAAACCAACACCTTTTTCTAATATCCCAACTGCGCACCCATAAAGGGAGTACATGTCTCTAAGACTTCATGAACTGTGCCCTGGGAGGCCTCACAAAGATGCCCAAAACTTCCTTCTATTCTAAATGCAAAACTGTGTGCAGACAACCGAGCAGCAGACTAACTGTGGAAACGCATGAAGACAAATTCGCTCTCGATTATCAGTGATGTCTAAAAACTGATGGTAAGTATCAATCTGAACAGTGGGAATACAGAAAAAACAAGTTGCAAAAGTAAAAATGGTTTCTAAAAAACATATAACCACAAATCCTAAGTATAAAAGCATTTCTTGGACAAGAAAAACAACTATTACGTAAAAAAAAAAAAAAAAAAATTGTACCTTAGCAAGTCTTTCTTTGATCATTTCTTCTTGTTCATTCTTCAGTTGTTGATGACCTGGATTATTCTGTTGGCTGCATAGATGAGAAAGGGAGGAAGGGGAAACACTGTTAAGCATATTCGAGTAGCAATGTCATATCTATTGTATGCAGCAATGCCAAATTCTGCAACAAAAAGCTAACTCTGGTGATTAGGCCAAGTTAGCACAGTTCACAATGTGACTGATATATGGGGATGAAATCAGGCACCTCCCATGAATTCAGGATGCCCCTCATAAAAAATGAGGTGAACAGAGCAGGGAATCTAATCAAGGCTTGGCTGAAAGTCAAGTAGAAATTTAGCCCAGAATGGTATCTTATGAGGCTCAAATGTGAGCAAAAGGGGCTGAGAGATGGGTGGCCCAGAAGCCTGGTGATCAGCTGGGAGGGGGCATCTCTGGGTATGGGGAGGGTACCTTGGGCCGGCCTGGCACATGGAGCCCCAACACTCCATCTGCTTGGATTTCATGGTCAGCTGGCAATTTTCTGATGACACTCTGGCGTCCCATGTATGCTGACACCAGGAAGGGGATTCCCTGAGCACCAGACATAAATCTCTGGACGGAAAAGGAATGCTCCTCTATATAAAGAAAATGACATTCTGGACGATGCATCAGTATCATGTGAATTTGACTAATGTGAGTTCATTCCCTGTAAGCCTGACCAGGGCAGGATCATAAATTGAGTGTCTGCGGGCAGCTCCTGGACCAGGGGGACATCCCCCAAGGAGAAGCTGCCTGAATGCCACAGGCTCCTCTAGAAATATTTCTCACTGATGAGGAAAAGATCGTTTCTTGAAAGAAAGCAGAAGCTCCAGTAGTTTCTTTCATTTAATGAATCTGGCAGCCTAGACAGAAATGGTAATAAGACCTCAGTGAGGAAAACGCCCGGAAGCATTAGGGAAGTGTTTTCTATGCTCTACTCTAACAGTAAACTTTTTCCTGTCCGGGGCCAGACAAAATGTTCTAGGCTTTGGGAGCTGTGGGGTCTCTGACACAACTATTCCACGTGGCTGCTGTAATGCAAAAGGAGCCACAGCAGTATTGAAATGAAACAGCGTGACTGGGATCCAATAAAACTGTCTTTACCAAACGCGCTGTGGGCTGGATCCGACCCCAGAGTCACAGTTTTCTCCCACTCTAATCTTTCAGGAAGGAGGTTCTGTATGGCTCCTCATAAGGGACATGTGGCTATGAAATAAAGGTGTTTTTTTTTTTTTTTAATTTTTTTTAACATTTATTTATTTGAGAGACAGAGAGAGACAGAGCATGAGCATGTGAGGGGCAGAAATAGGAGGAGACACAGAATCTGAAGCAGGCTCCAGGCTCTGAGCTGTTAGCACAGAGCCCGACGTGGGGCTCAAACTCACAAACTGCGAGATTGTGACCTGAGCCGAAGTTGAGGCTTAACCGACTGAGCCACCCAGGCGCCCCGAAATAAAGTATTTTTTTACCTGTGATTTTATAAATGGGCTAGGAACATTCTATCTTCCATGCTCAAACTAGCTCTTGATAAAAGACAATGTACCAAGTACAATGTTCTTCTTTATTGGGGGCGGGGGGGGGGGGGTTGGTGGGGAGCACGTGGCCAGGCTGCGGACGACCTGCATTGGAATCACCTGGAAAGGGAAGTGAAATCCCCGGGAGGGGCGCTACTAAAATGAGCATGTCCGACGCTCACTGAAACCTGAAGCATTTAGGAAAGGACTGTCAGCACAGCCACCACTACCGTCTTCCAGTATCTGTTGTCTTCGTTAGGTTGCGGACAGAGCATCTCAGGCCCACTTCCGGGCAGGGAAGGGGAACTGCAGGAGGGGAGAGTGTCTGCCCGAGACCTGCTGGCAGCAGCAGGAACAGCAGGCACCCCTAATCTGGGAAGCTGAATTCAGTAAGGGCCTTCATCCCAAATGGAGACCTCTCTCTGCTTCACTTCAACCTGCTATACGATTTTCCTGGTCACCCTCATCTCTAAGCCCTCACTCGGAAACGTTCACAGAAGGGCAGGATCCTAATTCCGCCTTGTATACCTAATATCTGCCATTTATTGGCTGACTCCCTTCTGCCAACCACTGTAACCGGCACTTTATACATGTTATTTTTGGTGTTTAAAACACCTTGTGAGAGAGCTATCATTTTCCTCATTTGATGGCTAAGGAAACTAAGTCACTAGAAGTCAAAAACTGTGCCCAAAGTCACAGGACTTTCAAGTGTCAGCGACAGGACAAAGCCTAGCTGCCTGGGACATACTGCCCTGTCACTAGCAAATACAACTAGAAAGCGCCTCGGCTAAAGGCAAACCACCTGCACAGAGGTACCCAAACCCAAGGGAACGCTCCTCAGTAAAGCTCCTTCCTGCGCAGGAGCATTCCCTGGACCATGAGTCATGGAGCCAAAGAAACTGGTAGGAAATCCTCCCTTTTTCTGCTGGCCCTCTTGAACCTTCTCTGTTGCTTCCCCACCCCAACCCCCTTTTCTTAAAATAGAAGTAGACAGTTTGGTTCAAATTTTTCACAGGTTTCAAATTCCTTTCAATAGCTCTACAACAATGCGAAGGTTAACAGAGTAGGTGATACCATGAAGGCCTATTCTCCCACTCAAAAAAGCGACCCCCTCATCAGACCTGACTCCAAAGCAACCGACAGAGCACCCCCTGGACTGGGGGTGAACGCTGCGCATGCCGTGAAACCAATTTCAACCGCTTTCTAACTAACTGTACACGGGCAGGCCAAGATTTAGCCCACAGAGTTCTGGTGGCTCTTTCTCACCTCTTGTGCTGTTCCCTTTCAAGATCATCCAGCTGACTTTGCAGGAGCCAGTTCCTTTCTCTTAGCTGCTCAGCTTCCAGGCGGAGGTTTTCCATTTCACACAACTGCTCCTAAGAAGACAGCAAATCGTGTCTTTTTAGAAGACACATTGTAGTAGGTGTTATTTGGCTCCCCAAGGCCGCAAATGAGACACATATTCATCTTTTTAGCCCCTTCCTATGCAAAGAACACTGCACTGGGTGTCACTGGATAACAAGTAGACCACGACAAGCTTTTGGGGATTTTCATACCCACTGGGTGTTAAACATAGTCTCTTATCAATAGCACACAATTCATTAAAATGCCTTTATGAAAAATGACGGCCAAAAGTCCATACTTTGATAAACGCTCTATTTGATTCTATTTAATAAATTCTAATTAAAAACAAAACTGATATAGGGAATAGAGTCAGTAATACTGTAAAAACGTTGCATGGTGACAGGTGGTAACTACACTTGCGGTGAGCACAGCATAATGGATGGAACCATGTTGTACACAGTGTGCAACTGATGTGCCACAGCCATCACTCAAAATCCCCAAGTGAGCTCTAATTTGAAAATCACGGGCATAACCATCCAGAAGAAATAAATGCTTGTCTGCAAGGGGTGTCCTTTTCCATTTACTTCTCCTTGTCCATTGTCCGATTTCTTTTAAGCTGACCCAATTTCCTCTGAGTACTAAAAGCATGCCAATCTGGGTAACAGCCACATTCCTCAGCAGATTGAGAGCTGCCCTAATTAAAAAGGCAAGGAGTGATCCCCTCCACGAGGAACGAAGCTTGAGAGACTGTCTTTGCATACTTCACATCACTTGGTTACAGGAAGCTAATTCTGTTCCTGAACAAAACCTCGCTCCAGCGCCAAGGCCTCACAGCCTAAATGTGATCTGTGAAGCATCCTATCTACTCCACCCACACCCGTCCACACCTCCACACCACACACCTCCCTCTACTCGATACTCCTCGAAACACACTCTCCCTGTGCACAATCACCATAACCCCAAGTCCCTGAGTAAAAAAAAAGTAAAACAGAAGTTTAAAGGAATGGCAAACAAGAGAAGATTATTAACTACCTGAGACAAAAGTGAATCTCTAGAATATACAGAGAATGCCTACAAATTGTTAAGGGAAAGTCCAATGATAGCAAGACGGACGAAGGATATAGGTCAGAGAAACAAAACGTGCTCCGTCTTACTCTTTTTTCTTTTTAAGTTTTTTTTAATGTTTATTTATTTTTGAGACAGAGAGAGACAGAGCATGAACAGGGGAGGGTCAGAGAGAGAGAGAGACGCAGAGTCCAAAGCAGGCTCCAGGCTCCCAGCTGTGAGCACAGAGCCCGACGTGCGGCTTGAACTCACGGACTGTGAGATCATGACCTGAGCTGAAGTCGGACGCTCAACCAACTGAGCCACCCAGGTGCCCCTCCATCTTATTCTTAATGAGAAAAATACAAATTTATAACTGTAGCAAGACAGCGTATTTAGCTATGAAACTGGCAAGGATGTAAGTCAGGCAGCACTGTGATCAGAGCAGCTGGCACAGCCTGTGTTTGACACCATCGTAGAAACAGGGAGATGACGGCTGCAGACTTGGTTATATGGAAATGGGGCTACTGTGAGAGCCTCCAGGGACCGTCAGCCAGGTAGTCTGCAGTCGGCGGGGAGAGGAAGGCTTTTCTGCCTGCCCTTTATTTAGTTCTGTGCCTGTTGAATTCTGTACCCTCAGTAACCATGAAAGATACTGTTTCTTTCGTTGATTTTGGATACTGTTTATTTTAAAAGATTTTTTTTGAAAAAGATGATCCAGTTACCTTCATTCTGAGGATTTCAGCATTTTTGACTTCTCGGTCTTCGTTTAGCTTTGTGACAAGGTGTTGCAAAGAAACCTTAGACGCTCTTCCGTCTTCTATCTCTTGTTCTTGGGTTTCTAGGAGTTTTGCCAAGTGTGTTTGAAAGTGAGGTGGTGTTCTAGGGCTCTAAAATAAAATTAAATTCCATCCAAACACCTGATTAAGTGATATTTTATAAAGATTTCATTTCAAATGAAAACACTTAGCTATTCAGCCTGTCATTCTAATTCCTGTGCAGGTGAAACAAATAAAACACCAGTACCTTTTTATCAAGTAAAGAGCAGAAAAGGTACTGGCAAAAATCTCTTTCTATAAAAACACAAAGCTACAGTCTTAGTAATGTCCACACTTGCAATCCCTCACGAAACCGTTCCATGTCCCCAGAGCACAGGTACCTGGGGATGCTCGGCAGCAGAATCCATTACGTGTTCGAGCTGTCTCATTTTGAAGTTATATTCATTCTTTTTCTGTTCTACTTCCTCTTTCTTCTGGTTTAGCTGAGAAAATCGAACAGATGAAGGTGGCAAGTTAGAACTGGGCACATGGCCCGGTTAGAACAGACAAATTTCCCAAGGTGTGAGGATACAGACTTTTCACATTATTTTCTCAGGCTTTCATTAAATACTGCTTGAAAAGCAGTAAGGTGTTAAAACCAACCCAAACCACAGCAATGCTCACAGTCCGTAGCTGTCGACCCTGCGGCTGCCGTTCACGTCCGTAAACGCTGGTTGCTGCTACAACCCTCCCCTCTCCCTCTCTCCCTCTCTCCCACAGACTTATTTACACTTTTTTTAAAAAACATTTTTAATGGGGGCGCCTGGGTGGCGCAGTCGGTTAAGCGTCCGACTTCAGCCAGGTCACGATCTTGCGGTCCGTGAGTTCGAGCCCCGTGTCAGGCTCTGGGCTGATGGCTCGGAGCCTGGAGCCTGTTTCCGATTCTGTGTCTCCCTCTCTCTCTACCCCTCCCCCGTTCATGCTCTGTCTCTCTCTGTCCCAAAAATAAATAAAAATGTTGAAAAAAAATTTAAAAAAAAACATTTTTAATGTTTACTTATTTTGAGAGGAAAAGACAGCATGAGCGGAGGAAGGGCAGAGAGAGAGGGAGAGGGAGAATCTGAAGCAGGCTCCACACTCAGCACGGAATCCGATGCGGAGCTCAATCTAACACTCGTGAGATCATGACCCGAACCAAAATCAAGAGTCGGACGCTTAACTGACAGAGCCACCCGGGTGCTCCTAAAAACAACTTTTTAAAGCTTCGCTGGTAATCAAAGGGTCGTTTGAGGAAAATAAAATGTAAAACAGCAGCCAAGAGGAGGATACAAGTCAGCCATAACCTTGCCCCAGAGGTTAGAACTTGCTGGCACGTTGCCAGGGGGCCGAGGGTGGGCAGAGAGGCAGCCGAGCAAGTCGGAACACACGTGAGCCACCAAGTTGTTCAGAGCCCGCAGCGCAGCCTGACCACCTAAGTGCCCTGTTGGCCCACCTTGCTGTATACAGAGAGAATGAGCCGCGGCACTGGACCTCACCTCGTGCTGAAGTTCTTGGATCAGGGCCTCCTTCTTGGCCATCTCCTCCTGGGCAGACTGCAGCAGCTCTGAGTGCTTCTTCGAGGCCTCGGTGAGCTTGTTCAGTTGCTCGGTGGCATGAGCCAGGTCCTCGCAGAGCATATCCCTCTGTCGGGATGATCCCCGCAAAGAAAGATTGCTTTCATAATTGTATACTCCACTAAGGATTTGCAAATCACTAGTATGTGCAAATTGCAAAAGGTTAAAAAGTCTTAAATAAGAACTTTTAACTTTTTTTTTTGCTTATGTGCTAATCCAGTCCAAAGCAAACAAGCAGTTAATATTATTTATTTATTTATGTATTTATTTATTTATAACATTTACTCATTTTTTGAGAGACAAAGAGAGACAGTACAAGAGGGAGAAGGACAGAGAGAGAGGGAGACACAGAATCCAAAGCAGGCTCCAGGCTCTGAGCTGTCAGCACAGAGCCCGACGTGGGGCTCGAACCCGTGAGCAGTGAGATCATGACCTGAGCCAAAGTCGGACGCTTACCTGACTGAGCCACCCAGTTACCCCATTTAAGAACAGGTCTAAAGAGAAACATTACACGAAATTCATACAAGTATCCCAATTGGGGTTTCAGTGCATTCCACCCCTTTCGCTTAACACTGAACATTTCCTCTGACCCCCCAGGATCTCAAAGCTGATTGATCGCTCTTTCCGTATGAGGACTCCAGAAACAGGTCCCTAGCTTACCTGCTGTCTGACCAACTGACTCTAGTCCTTTATACATTGGAAGGTAAATAGCTATAAAGATGGGTACCCCTCAGCCAGTTGGGGAGGGGCTGGGCAGTCACCAGGTAGTGATACATTGTCATAGGCCATCAGAGTTTCAGAGGAGTCGCTTGATGGAAAGTGGCAGAGAGAATTGGAAGTCCTGTGGGTTGCACACATAATTCCTGTGTACACAGCATGTAATCCCTATCAAGTTAGAGCAGAGTCTGCTTACTCTAACTTTCCAAATGTGCATGTATATATGTACGTATACATATTTATATCACTATAAATATGTTAACATGTATAATATTGCATATAACAGGTATATGTGATATATATTAACATGTGTATCACCTAAAAAATGTACGTACATATATAAATGGTATGATATAGAAGTATGTGGAAAATGTTTGTAATACGTCAGGCATACATGCACGCACACACACATACTTGATGTATCACAAACACTTTTCCACATATTCTTTTATCACATCATTTTTCATTGGGCGGGCTTGAGTTCATCTTAAGTATGCACCACAATTTAGCCCATCACTGAATACTTTGGCTGATTTGAATTTTTCACTATCATATGCATTATATTCTCATACCTAGATTCTTTCTTTTTTAAAAATTATTTTTTAACATTTATTTATATTTGAGAGAGAGAGAAAGAGAGAGAGAGAGAGTGTGAGCAGGGGAGGAGCAGAGAGAGAGGGAGACACAGAATCCGAAGCAGGTTCCAGGCTCTGAGCTGTCAGCACAGAGCCTGGCATGGGGCTCGAACTCATGAACCGTGAGATCGTGACCTGAGCAGAAGCCAGATGCTTAACCAACTGAGTCACCCAGGCGCCTCCCTACTGGATTATTTCTTTAGGCTAATTTCTAAAAAGTGCAAACTCGAAGCATATGCAAAAAAATTAAGGCTGTGTATTACTAGACCACCTCCCCAAAGGCTGAACTTAAACTTCATCACAAGTGTCAGTAATCACCCTTCTCTGCATATCTTAATATTTACTAGCTGTAAGATCAAACGGTAGCTTTGTGCTTAATTTTGCATTTCTTTTAGCAAGGTTTCTAGGCCACTATCTTCTTCCTGGGGGAGCTGCTCATGCACCTTCCTGTATCCATTCACCACCAGGGTGTGTCTGTCCTTTCTTGAGTATTCTGACCTAAAAGCTCTTCTATGGATTAAGGCAAGGACCCCTTTGTCATCAGTTGTAAATACTTTAGCTGAGGAAGCCAGGTGATTAGTAAAAGGGGGAACGTGAAGTGACTGTGGGATGATTCCCCTCGAATCTAAGATACTTCAATATGCACTGTCACACATTTTTTAAGAGAAGAACAAGAAAGACAGGAGACAAAGGGAGTAAGGAAGAGCCTGGAGGTGAATTGTACTGAGCTCCCATCAGTAGCCACTCCCACTCAAACAGCCAGGCTTCCCTCCACACTTGGGCAACAGGCAGTGTGGAAATGAAGATTTAGTCCCCATTTTATACTTGTACAAGACCTTAGGGTGTGACGTTTGTGTGCTACTTTCCACTTTCTTTTTTTTTAATGTTTATTTATTTATTTTGAGAGGAGTGGGGGGACGGACAGAGAAAGAGAAGGAGAGAGAGAATTTGAAGCAGGCTCTGCACTGTTAGCGTGGAGCCCAACGTGGGGCTCGATCTCACAAACTGTGAGATCATGACCTGAGCCAAGATCAAGAGTCAGATGCTTAACTGACTGAGCCACCCAGGCACCCCTAAATTTCTTTTTTTTTTTTTAATTGAAGTACAGTTGACACTGTGTGCAAACTTTCCAACTCACCTCCTAAAAATACTGCCAGCTCCCACGGACTGAGCAACTCACAAGCTGCCAGTCAGTTCCTAAGCCCTTTCCATGTGTCACCTCATTTCACCTCCTCTTAGGCACTAGGCGGCAGTGTTATCTCTGCTCCAGAGACGTGACGAATGAGGCAGAGACAAGTGTAACTTTCACAGCGACACACAGCCAGGACTCAGACTCCATAGCAGCCAGCTCCGCAGCCTGTGCCCTAACAGCTTATTACTCTTGTCTTGTGCTCCTGCGGCCTGGACCGTCCTTGTCTATTTTCATCTCCTTGCACTGCAGGTGTGTCAGCTTCGAGTCCTTTCTGGCATACAGGAGGCTAGAAATACAGACTCCTGGGTAAATCTGCCTTGGAGATCTATCCCCACAGGTTCTAAAGCTCAAAACTAGCGCACACACCGTGTGTTTCACCAACTTTCCCCAGGCCGCTATTTCTCCACCTCAGACGTACAAGGAACCGCCTTCGGTCACTGTGGCTAGAGCCCTCGGCACCCACTCTGCTTGCTGTTGCCACGGCACACGTCCTGCGGACCCCACAACTGCCTGCTGAACTTCTAAAGCACTGCTCAGTTCTAGCTTGCCAACATTCCCACCACCACTTCTGGGCTCTGGCCTTTTCGCCTTTGGCCTGGGCTTGAAGTCTATGCAGCCGACACTCTTGGAGACGCTCCGTGACACAGACTCCATCCATCTCCACCTCAGCTCTCCCCCCACAGCCGGACAGGCCCCACCACCACCCACAGCCCCCTCCCTAGCGAAGCCTTGTACAAATACTATCTCCTTTGGGAAGTGCTCTGCGATTTTGGCACAGTCACTCCCCTCCTCCCTTTCCTGTGCTCCCAGATCCTTTGTTAGATCAAGATACATTTAACTCTTAAAGTAGATAGCATATTTTGACGTAAGTAACAGTGTTTCAATCATTCTTCCAGGCAAGGACAAATGGTAGGTGGGGTCAATAAATATTTGTTGTTTCTTTCATGGATAGCATAGTTTAGCAAGAAAGCTTTACTTCTAAAGCAACCACAGAGTAGTATATATGGTGGGTTACCATTTGTGTGAGAAAAAGAAAACTAAATGTATATGGGATTTGCCTAAAATGTGTCTGGAAGTAGGGCATCTGGGTGGGTCAGTTGGTTAAGCGGCCAACTTCGGCTCAGGTCATGATCTCATGATTCACGGGTTCGAGCCCCACATCGGGTTCTCTGCTGTGAGCGCAGAGCCTGCTTCAGATCCCCTGTCCCCCTACCTCTCCCTCCCCCATTCACACTTGCTGTCTCAAAAATAAACATTTACTAAAAAAAAAAAAATCTCTGGAAGGATACATGACAGAATATCTACTGCTTTATGTAATTTGAATTTTGAACGATGTGACAGTACTGCTTGCTTGTTTATTTACTTACTTATTGAGAGAGAGAGAGAGAGAGAGAGAGAGAGCGCGAGCGAGCACACGTGGAGGGGAGGGACAGAGAAAGAGGGAGAGAGAATCTTAAGCAGGTTCCACGCCCAACGCAGAGCCTGACTCGGGGCTCAACCTCACCACCCTGGGATCATGACCTGAGCCAAGATGGAGAGTTGGCCGCTCTACTGACTGAGCCGCCCAGGCGTCCCAGTACTACTTCATTTAAAAATAGACACATTTACACCAACAACGAAAAATTAAAACCCACTTTAGCTAAAACCTACCTCAGCTGGTTAACCTGTTAACCAGATCTTTCTTTGCTCCCTGCTGCTACCACTCCACCAAGTAAACGCAGTGGCCAATCTGCTCCCCTTTGGGAAGAGGGTCAGTTACAGGAACTTACCAGCGTAAGGGTTAAATTGTAGTGTAGGGCTAAAGCTTAGCTTGAAAAATAACAGCTTTGTGTTGACACTGAAGGTTAAGAGATAACAGCCTTGCTTTGCTCTTGTAAACTACGCCTCATACCCTTGTAAATTAGGCTTCAATTCACCAATTAAGGAAACAAAAGTCCAAAGAAAAGAGCATCAGAGGCAGGGTCAAGGAGATCCACTGGTTGCAACTTCGAGGCAGAAAGTCTAAAGTAAACACCTCATTAGGCAACTGTTTCTAACTCATCTGGCAACTGTTTCTAACTCATCTGGAACCTGTTTCTTTGTTCTGTTCCCAGGTGATGATAAAACGACGTGATCGGTTATAAAAACTCTGTACCCCAGCTGTTCGAGGCCGCACTCTTATGAAGAGTGTTGGTCCCGGTTGGTCGGCCTTGCCTCTCATTGTAATAAACTTTGTTGTGACTGTCACTGGTGCCCGTAGCATTCTGTTTCAGGTGGATGCAACACCAGGTGTTAGCACAAATGAATGCATATCAACTGGATAAAGTATAACAATTTTAGTGTTATCTATTACTGGCCTAACTACCCTATGGGAAAATGGCTCTAATTATGACTTGTCCCTTTAAAAAGCCCTCTATTTCTTCATTAATAACCTCCACACACACATACACATACAAACATTGACAAGGAAAAAGGCAAAAAAGAGTCAGGATGTGTTAACATGTACCTCTATGTCCTCAGAGAGTATTCTCAGTCTAAGGGCTTCTTTCAGGTCCAGAATCTCCACTTCCTGTTTCTTAATCAACACTTTGCTCTCTTCCTTGTCAGCCAAAGCAGAGCTGTGTTTGCACTGCAGAAAGAAAGTTGTAAGAGCTGTCTGCTTTCCTGTGCTTACTTTTTCACTAAAATAACAAGAAGGAGTCTGAGCTCCGAGGTGATGATGAGACTAACACAAATAGTTCAATAACTACTTATTGGACAAACGAATGGAAGAATAAGTGCGTGAATGGTGAAGAGAAGTCAAAAAGTCCCACAGGGAGCGGTGAAAAACCACTCGGGTTTTCTTACTGTTTTTTGGTCATCTCTGCCCCTAACAATGGGGCTCAAACTCCCGACCCAGAGACCAAGAGTCGCACTCTTCACCGACTGAGCCAGCTGGGCGCCCCATATTAATTATTATCACACCTTTATCAAGAAACTGCCTTCAGCAACAAACGTGAGAACAGCAACCTCCCTTTGTAGCAGAGGAATGACCAACGTGGGCAAAAAACTTCACCTTGACCCGAGGTGAGGAGGAAGCACCAACATTCAACTTAGATATGTGCGCGCGTGAGGGGGAAAGTAGTTACTCGTAGAAAATACTTACTTGAGGAAACCAGAAAGTCCAATAATGGAAAAACTCACTCGCTATACAAGGAATGTCTCTGAACTTAACCAAAATGTGTCATTGTTTTTCCTCAAAGCAACGAAGGAACACCACATACCCTTAACTATCACAGATTACAACCGGCCTGCTTCTGATCAGCAATTCCCAATCGGTGCACACAGAGCACTGAACCCAGGCCAGGACGATCAGAGCAGGGCGGCAGCGGGCACCGCCTCACAGGGGTCAGCATATTAAAAGCTCTGTAAGTTCTGCGAATCCAGAAACCTGTTGAGGCTTTGACTAGGATTTCCAAACCGATTTGACCACAGCAATCCTTTTGCTCTGGTGTAGCATTTGTCAAACTCTTGAAGAATCTGGGGAGTGCTCAAATGTATCTTGTCGGTTACAGAACTTACACCAATGTCCTTCAGTTCTTGCTTCAGGGTGTCTATGGTTTCTGTTTTTTCACACACCGATGTTCTCAGCTCCTGGATCTGGCTCATGAGGTCAGCTACAACTTCCTGATGAGGAGAGAAACAATGTCTTCACACCCAATGACATTAAGGAGGAGACCATTACTGAGGTAAACAACAGTTTACCTCTCCGAAAGACAACAGAAGTCCATTTTGTTTTAGCAAAATACGTCACATTATATTATTATCAGTTTGTATATTAATGGCCTTACTCTATTTGATTTAATCATTTGCTTTGGTTTTTCTGAATGAGTTATAGGTAGGCATATAAGAAATTTATACCTAATTTTATACTTGGACATGCATATTTCATTTACTATCCTAATTAAAGACAACACACCAGAAATCTGACAGTTTGTATCATGGGACTCAGAGTCAACCAGAAAGGCTCACACTAACAGCAGCCTAGTAAAGAGAGAGGCAGGATGGGTTTTAGAAACAGTGCCACCAGCGGGCCACCTGGGTGGCTCAGTCGGTTAAGCATCCGTCTCTTGATTGCAGCTCATGTCATGATCTCACGGTTACTGGGATCAAGCATGCTTAAGATTCTCTCTCTCCCTCTCCCTCTCCCCCCACCCCAAAATAAAAAAAAACTATAAAAAAATAATAAAAATAGAAACAGTGCCATCAGAAGTAGAACAGTTTCCTCTTGAAGTTACATGGAGAATTAATAATAATAATAATAATAATAATAGAAGATCCCCTTCTCTGCCAACCTTGGAAGACAAACAAGGCCTAAGTGTCTACAGGAATGCCAGCTACCAGGCACCCTGAGGGCAGGGGACGGGAACATTAAAGCCTCACTTATGAAGAAAATAAAGAGGGATTCAGCTTCAACCTCTACCAACCTTGTCAGCATCTCTAGACTTTTCCAGAGAACGAATTACTTTTTCGGTAGCATATAAACTCTCTTCCAGTTTCTGTACTTTTGCCATCTATGGGGAAAAATAACTATTTTTAGAAAAAGAATTAAATTCCAAAGCCAACCACATACACATATAGGGGGGAAAAAAAAAGAAGGTGAACTCTCCTTTTCATATTGTGTGGTGCTCATCAGGTAACACTTGGAAAGGAGAAACTGGGTTAAACGGCATTGATTCTGTGGGTCTCCACCAGGGGGCCACCAACAAAGTATGATTATAGCCTTCCAGGAGTTAGAAAAACAAGAGTTCAAAAATAATACAACCAACCAAAAAGCCCATCTATTTTTACTACCTATTTTCGACACCTGAGAGCTGAAACCTTGTTCATAATGCACCTCTCCAGACACCGGACCGGGAGTTACAGACCTCAAAGGCTAGAATTAAGAGCACAGATCACTCACCTGCTGCTCGCATTTGGCTATTTCTTTCTGTTTCTCCTGGTGCACAACCTCAAGAACTTCTAATATTTCTCTGAAAGAAAAGAATGATCTTTTTTACTCATGACTTCATCCAATGGAAACAGGAAGTGGGTGCATTTGTACAGAAGAGATTCCGTGAACGGCACCGGAACTTTGTTTGGCACACGCTTGGCATCAGGCATTGCGTTCCAGCAGGAGTCAAGATCTGAACCCGTTTCTTCAACAAACCAAAGAGAACCTATCTTTGTGCTACGAGTTTCTCTTTCTTTGGAGCACTCAGGACTTGCTGACATAAGCATGTGTTTATTACCTATCTCTCTGTGCTAGAATGTGAAACTCATGGGGATGGGGATATTTTGTTCACTGTCTTACCTCTAAATAAATGTTCTGGCACTTACCAGAATAGTGCCTGGCTTGTTGGATATCACCTAGTGTTTGAACAACTAAATGGTTAACTGTTTCCCAGCTAAGATGTATGCCCACTAGATGTAGTTACCTCCGTATCCCCAGGCCTAGAAGAGAAGCCGAGTCGTACTAAAAACTCTACAGGTATCTGCTGAATAAACAAATACTTCCTCTTGCTACAGTAATGATCATCCTGCTGGCTGAGGCCAAGAGACTGACAGAGATCACCAAGGAAAAGAACTTGGAGAGACAGGCAAGAAGGACAATGGCATTCCGTATTAAAGGACCAAGAGAAAAACAGAGCAGCTAGAAAAAGAATAGTAGAGACAGAAATAAAAATCAGTCCCCACCTTCCAGTTATAAAAATACCGAGATTTATTTATAGAAGGACCAGAGTTCTGATCACCATCAACTGCTATTCGTTTCAAAAGTAGCGTAGCTACTTCCTGAATGCTTTTGAAAAATTAAGTTTCTCTACACAGCCTCTTATACAAAAGAATCGGGATATTCATTTTGGAATGTTTTAAAAAAATAACCTTACAGGGCATCAGCAATAAAAAAAAACCCAAACAACTCAAGATAAAGAATGTGATAGTAAAGGATACTCTAGTCAACTAATGGAAAAGATAAATAGCACTCACTTAGAACTGTTTTCTTTATCTTCTTCAAATTGTAATAATAATTTGTTATTGCGTTCTTTTTCTGCCTCAAAAAGCTCCACCAAATTCTAAAAGACAATGTCATGTTAGATTTTAAGAAATTGTTACTAGCAATGCACAGTCAACAAACACATCAAGTACCTTCTATGTGGGCAGGCACGAGGGGCCAGTACAGAAGTTAGGAAGAGGTCAATAAACAGGCCTTGCCCTGTGCTCCAGGGAACAATCACACATTCAGGACAAATGCATCAATAACCAATACCTTTCTTAACTTACATTCAGATCAGATTTCAGAGTTTCATTTTCATTTTTGCAGTTTTGGAGGTTTTTTGAAAGTTGGTCAATTTCAAACTTCATTACTTCTTGTAAGTTGTCATAGGAATCCTGTAGGCAGGCTTTGCTCTCAAGAAGCTTTTCCTTTTCTAATCTTTATCAGGAAAACATTTTTACAATGGTCAATATAAACATCAAATGTAGTTCTGCGAATTCAATTGCCGGCAGTTCCACTGCTCCTGTCTACAGACCGTGCCCAACTTACAGAAGCCTTGACTGACGTGACCGTGTGTGGGATGCCCACGATGCACAAACATGTAACACACAATGGACCACAGAGCAGTGTGACGGGGCCGGAGGAGACAGGGTGGGCATGTTAGCTTGAGCCATATACCTCCTCATTCTGCCTCCCATGGTCTCACCCAGACATGCTTAACTCGTGGGCAATTTTGAGTCGTGGATTCATTTTAGGGAGTTCCAGACCTAACCCTTCCTTACGTAAGCTAGGAAATGGCCGTTCACTTAATTCTGTTGACACCTCACCTCTATTCATTCATCACACATCCTCTCAATTCTAGGAAGATTTTAAGATGGCAAACGTGGCTTTGGTTTGAGCAAGAGAGTAACTCCCTCAGAAAGAACCATTTCTTAATTCACGTGATTATTGTTTCCCGCTTCTCAGGATCTCATCCTCTCGTTCTGCGCTGCACCTGCTGTGACAGGCCCAAACATCCAGGGCTCGGCCAAGAACTAGTGAACAATGAACCTGACTCTGCACCATCCAAAAGAGATGTCCCAGCTTGTAAACAGATTAGGCAGGGATTCATCTGCTTTACTTGCTGAAAGCAGAGCAGAAGTGGCACATTACAAAGCGGTACAGGGGTGTCTGGGTGGCTCAGTCGGTTAAGCGTCCGACCCTTGATTTCGGCTCAGGTCATGGTCGGTTTGTGGGTTTGAACCCTGCATTGGGCTCTGTGCTGAGAGCGTGGAGCCTGCTTGGGATTCGCTCTCCCTCTCTGCCCTTCCCCTGCTCATGTGTGCTCTCTCTCAAAACAAATAAACTTACAAAAAAAAACCCAAAAAACAAAACCAAAGTGGTATAAATCAATTGCTAAAGAGAGGCATACAGACAATAGACCAGAGGAGAGATGTGTGTATTTATGATACAAACTGTGTATGGAAAGCAGCCAAATGATTCAAGGAACACATAGCGGTATTGGGCTATTTCACGCAGGGGCCTTCTCACCACCTGCGGGGCCATGGAGTATAAGCAGCCCAAAGAGTGATACACTCGGTTTGAGCAAGAGAGTTAAACCTGAGACACTGAGAAAAACTGTATCAAATTTAAAAAGCAAAGAAGTACTCGCTATTTTTAGGACAGAATTTAAGTACACAGTCAAATATAGTGGATTCTTAATATTTTAGATCTGGTTCAAATGACTTAGAAACATGAGGAAATTAAAATCCAACGAGATAAGTGGAGTGACCTTTCCAAAAAACGCACACAAAGTTCATTTATGACACAGCCAAGATCAGGGTCAGTGATTCAGATGTTAAAAACAAATGCCTGGTGGGGCGCCTGGGTGGCTCAGTCGGTTAAGCGTCCGACTTTGGCTCAGGTCATGATCTCACGGTTCATGGGTTCAAGCCCCGCATGGGGCTCTGTGCTGATGGCTCAGAGCCTGCAGCCTGCTTCGGATTCTGTGTCTCCTTCTCTCTCTATTCCTCCCCTGCTCATGCTCGCTCTCTCGCTCTCTCTCTCTCTCTCTCAAAAATAAATAAAGATTAAAAACAACAACAACAAAAAAAAACCCCACAAATGCCTGGTAAGAAAAAAACAACAGTGCACCAGGGATGACAAATGACAACTCGGTGCTGGGGAAACAGGGGCAGTGGAGGCTGACATCGTCCCACCAACTCACGGGAAAGGAGTCATTCGGGGGGCAGGGATGGGATTTCAGGGGATGCTGAAAGATGGATTTTTATAAGAAAGCTCTCAATCTTAAGAATGCAATGCGAAACTTTTTTTTTAAATGTTTATTTTTGAGAGAGAGAGAGACAGACAGACAGACAGAGGCAGGCAGAGAGACAGGGAAACACAGAATCCGAAGCAGGCTCCAGGCTCCGAGCTGTCAGCACAGAGCCCAAGGCGGAGCCCGAATTCACAAACCATGAGATCATGACCCGAGCCCAAGTCAGATGCCCAACAACTGAACCACCCAGGCGCCCCTATGCTAAACTTTTTAAAACCACACTGGGAAGATCCAGCAAAAACATGTTTATGGATGAATCCGGTCTGCAGATCTCAAATTTTCTTCCTCTATTTGAATTCCTCGTGCAGAAAACACATAAAAACTTCAGATTTAAACCTTTGCAACGTGTATCATGCTCACAGCATCACGTGCCAAATGTCCATTATTAAATTATTGCCAAGGACCCATACGATGGCAACCAAAACACAAAATGATTTTATAAAAGGTTGAAATTGGCAAGGAAAAGAGTAGTAAAAACAAACCCCTTACATCTGTCATTCCTTTATTTCAAGATTACCAGCACTGACTCCTGCCAGCCTCTGACAAGTTACTGTGGACAACAGTGACAACTACTGATCTGTTCTACCTTGTACTGTCCCTTCTTCTAATAAGAGCATACCTCTCCCTCTGGAAAAGGTGCATCACCTATGTTGGGCCTATATCACCTCAAACCCCTGGGAAGTGACTGGTCCGCAGGTAAGCAGAGGACTCCTGCAAAACCAATTCAGATTTTCCCTGGGATTGATACATGCCTTCTGGGACAGAGGATTTCATCACAGGGGTCATTACGCTAAGAGAATATGCAGCGGTCTGAGGCGATCTGTTCCCCGTCACAGAGAGGAAGGTTCTCAATAGTAGGACTGAGTAAGGGCAACATAATGAGGGAAGCAGAGCAGGAACTGAGAGAGACAGAGACAGAGACAGAGAGAAATGTGCACTGACAGTATCTTTTGAGACTCGGTCTAGTTTGCCCCTGAAACCAAAATCACCTCTAGGCCTCCCCGTTATTGTGAGCCAGTAATTTACCTTTTTGTTTAACTAGTTTGAGTTGGGTTTATAGCACTTGCACGGAGAGCAGTCCTGGACTGCAGGCCCCAACCAGGCAACTGGACAGCATAACAGAACAACTCTACCTGACGCTATCCAGCTGGAGCTGTGTGTGCGCGTGTCGATCAGAGAGGCTACTCAGCTCTCTCTCCTGACTCTCTCTGAACGAACTATACTCCAGCCTCACGGAAGACAGCTCCTTGTCTGCAGAGTGAAGAACTACTCGCAGGTCATGCACCTCACTTTTCAAAACTAAAAAACAAAACAAAATACATTCTCAACAGGTTTCTTTACACACACACACACACACACACACACACACACACACACACACACACACATTTTTTTTTTTTAACAAAGTAGACAAAGAGGTTGGATGGATATTTTCACACAAACAGCAAAAACAAGTTGGAGAGACCAATCTTAAGATGTTGAACAACCAAGTGGTAGGTACCTACTAGGAGCACAGAGATTTCTATTTTATTCCTCCTCATTTATGATTTTTGGTATATTTCTACAAAAAAAGTAAAGGGTTAACATCTGTCCCTGATCTGCAGGTCACTTGACTATTCCACTTTCTCCTGAGGCATGTGTATGGCAACTTTTAATATAAGGGAGAAAAAAATCAACAGATTTAACATATTTTAAGTGACCTAATCTTACTTATTGAAAACCCTTTGGTGATACACCAGAACATTCCAAAATGGGTTAAACACTGCTGGTCTTCTAAGAAAACTCCAATTGGAGGTGACATCAAGTAACTCTTTAGATCAAAGAAAACATAATGGCCACCTTTTGTTTTAGCTTTATTACAAACTGCTGCAAACACTTTGATGAAAGGAGAAATAAACTGCAAAAAATTGGGAATCAAATGATACTCCCACCTCTATGGACATATACAAATACATAGTTATTCTTTATTTTCTCACTGTCAAAATATTATTCATCTTATGATTTCAAGACACTTCATTTTCAAAGCAGTATTAAAAGGTTCAGCAACCAGTTCAATCACTTGTTTATGACCAGTCCTGAAGCAAAGCACCCTTTCTGATATGAGACTATTACTTACCACTGCCTTGCAGACCCAAGTCTGGTCATCTAATTAAAAACAAAACAAAACAACCAAAAACACAGGGGCAAGATTTACTCATAGAGGTCAGGAATACTGAGTCACGGTATTCAGATCACAAAGCTCCCAGCCGTTCGAACTTACACTCATTCTTAGTTTGAGCGTCCCGAAGCTGCTTTTCAAGGACATTCAGTTGTGAGAGATGCTCTTGCTGCTGTCTGGTCCAATCAGTTCTTTCTGACGAGAAAAGCTTTGAGAAAAAGATAAATTTATTAGAAAAAGGTATACTGGCATGCTAAGATACTCTCCAAATCATTACCTTGTTTCTGTTTTTAACATCTAGCTTCAGGTGTCTGACAGAAGAAAGTCGGCTGTTCCCACGAACTACAGTGAGGAAGACCAACAAAGAGGCAGGGCCACTGCAAGCACCTGGGCCATCTACCCTGCCTTGTTCCGAACCGAGAGCAAGGGCCCTATCTGTGCTGTCCACTAAGTGAGCTAGAATTCAGCCTAGGCGGTGTGTGTCATTATCAGAGCAGTGTGTGAAGTAACACAATAAAGAATACAACCCAAATGAGCCTTGACAAAGGCTTTGCAAAGTCCTGTTCTTCTTGTAACGCTCTTCCTTTGAGGATCTGTTTCATACATCTTCTGAGGCCCTGCTCTTGGGTCTCACCTCCCGCGTCTGTACAGAATGATGTTCCAGTTTGTCAATGTGCTGCTGAAGCTTCAGGTTTTTATGCTCTTCCTCATCCAACTTGACTTGAAGGGCACTCATCTGTTCCTGCAACACACAAACTTGAGTTGTCAAAAATTCTTTTCAGTGGAAATCGCAAACATTCCACTAAATAAAACAAAATAGAATAAAATTCAAAACCTCACACAGACAAAGATATCAAAGGCCAGTTTGGAGCCAGAAAACAAGTTCCAAAGACTACACTAATGACTTCTCATGTTTCAGAATTACACTTGTGGTCCATCAAAGCGGATAATTTGAAACACAAAGGGGAAAAATGATTCAATGGAATCAATCCTAGAGCACCTTGAGACTTCTAAGAATCTTTCCCAAGGCTGCATGGAGTGACTTTACAAGAATGGCCTCCATGCCTTGGAAAGGGCGAACTTTTGGAATTTGAGGGTAGTCTGGCTCACTCTAAGTATTGTCAAACAGCAGAAAAACTTTCTGAAAAAATAAATCACCAGAATTCTGAGATAAACACATTTCACATGTTCTTTCAAATACATCAAAAACTGTCTTGGGGCGCCTGGGTGGCGCAGTCGGTTAAGCGTCCGACTTCAGCCAGGTCACGATCTCGCGGTCCGTGAGTTCGAGCCCCGCGTCAGGATCTGGGCTGATGGCTCAGAGCCTGGAGCCTGTTTCCGATTCTGTGTCTCCCTCTCTCTCTGCCCCTCCCCCGTTCATGCTCTGTCTCTCTCTGTCCCAAAAATAAATAAACGTTGAAAAAAAAAAATTAAAAAAAAAAAAAAAACTGTCTGCAATTCGATGTATAAGAAGATTCTTTCAATTATTTTAATTTTCTTTGCAGATACAGTACTGTGCTATATAAACCCGTTCTGGAACTTGAAGCTGGGGACAAGACTGGTCTCTTCATATAGGAGAGAGCCAAAACCTGAGGAGACTAGACAGTGGGACTTGCTAAATACCGCAGAGCAAACAAAAAGAACGAGCAAAAGCAGGCTGATTTCTGCTTTCACACACCCGTGTTTAACAAGATACAATTTTAATACCACACAGATTTGAACACTACATATTAGAGCTGACAAGATACAGGGAGTTTCTCAATGAATGTCTAGTTACTTGCTTTTTCTAAAACTAACCATTACCTGCACCATCCTAAGCTCTTCAGAAATGGCCTCAAAAGCCTGTTCATTCATCTCAGGTGGAACTGGCTCATTCAAGATATTATCATCTAATGTGCTGGGATTCTGAGCAAGCACAGGGCCAGAGCTCCCTGCTTCGGGGCTTAGTTTTGGTACTGGTCGAGACCAAAGTTGATAAGCCTTGGTTGGTGTAGTTATAATCTGCGGCAAAAAGTGATTATGGACAACATTAGCACTCGTGAACAACACAGCCATAGCACTGAGTAATAACCATGTGAACAGAAAGGATAAAATTGAAATTCTAATCATCAAAAGAAGAGTATCCTTGAGAGGCAGCAGAGAAATGCCCAAGTAGAAACAAATCTATCAATTCAATGCGGTCTCAAGGAAAATTCTCTTAAGATTTTTAAAACTGAAACTAGATCAGCCAATTCCAAACTTCATACAAAGAGTAATTGTACAAGAAGAGACAAGTGAAAGGAGAACAAATTGGAAAGATTTCCCTGGCCTACATCAAATACACAGAAAAAGAGTGATTTATGTTGAAAGTTCAAATTAGTGAGAAAAAAAAGGACTATTAAAAGTTAAATCCCTGGTGCGCCTGGGTGGCTCAGTCTGTAGGGCATCCGACTTCGGCTCAGGTCATGATCTCAAGGTTCGTGGGTTTGGGCCCCGCGTTGGGCTCCGTGCTTCGGATTCTGTGTTTCCCTCTCTTGGCCCCTCCCCGGCTCACTCTCTGTCTCTCTCTCTCTCTGTCTCTCTCTCTCTCTCTTTCAAAAATGAACATTAAAAAAAAAAAAAAGTTAAATCCCTAAGTCACACCATTCAAAAATAAAATAGCAGATGCATTAAACATCTCAGTGTAAAAATAAAATTATACTGATGATCTTGAGACTGTCTGGGCCTTTAAAAATACATAAAAGAGGCTCTCTGCTCCTCCCCGTTGGACAGACAGCCTCATCTTCCGCTGTAGCCAGCCATGTCCCCGAGATACCATGGTGAAGGTCAGGGTAACCGGATTCAGCCAAATTAGGCACTTGGTCATCAGCGATGATTTTAACTCCTGGCTAAGTGGATATTGTTGCCATTAATGATCCCTTCATTGATCTTAATTACATGGTCTACATGTTCTAGTACGATTCCAACCAAGGCAAACTCCATAGTACAGTCAAGGCTGAGAACTGCAAACCTGTCATCAATGGAGAGCCCATCTCCATCTTCCAGAAGCCAGATCCCACCAACATCAAATGGGACAAGTCTGCTAGGGTCTTCATAACCATAGAGAAGGCTGGGGCTCATGTGAAGAGTGGGGCCAAGAGGGTCATCACCTCTGCCCCTTCTGCTGATGCCCCCATGTTTGTGATGGGCGTGAACCCTGAGAATTATGAGAACTCCCTCAAGATTGTCAGCAATGCCTCCTGTACCGCCAACAGCTTGGCCCCTCTGGCCAAGGTCATCCATGAAAACTTTGGCATCATGGAGGGACTCAAGACCACAGTCCATGCCATCACTGCCACCCAGAACATCAGCTCTGCTTCTACTGGTGCTGCCAAGGCTGCAAGCAAGGCCATCCCTGAGCTGAACAGGAAGCTCACTGGCATGGCTCTCCATGTTTCCACTCCTAATGTGTCAGATCCATGGATCTGACCTGCTGCCTGGAGAAAGCTGCCAAATACAATGACGTCAAGAAGGTGGTGAAGCAGACATCGGAGGGCCCCCTCAAGGGCATCCTGGGCTACAGGGAGGACCAGGTTTGTCCTCAACTTTAACAGTGACAACCACTCTTCCATCTTTGATGCTGGGGCTGGCATTGCCTCAATGACCATTCTGTTAAGCTCATTTCCTGGTATGACAATGAACTTTGCTACAGCAACCGGGTGGTAGACCTCATGGTCCACATGGCATTCAAGGAGTAAACATCTCCTGGACCACCAGCCCTGAGGAGAGCAAGGGGAAGACAGAGGCCCTCAGCTTCTGAGGAGTCCTTTCCCCAACTCATCCCCAACACACTGAGAATCTCCTGACCTCTACACAGTTTCCATCCCAGGCCCCCTGAAAAAGGAGAGGGGCTTGGGGAGCCCTACCTTCTCACATACCATCAATCAAGTATACTGTACCCAGAAAAAAAATACGTAAGTCACAAATACGAAAGATGAATAAACCTGGCTATATCAAAATTGAAAAAGTTCTTTTTAACAGAATCACATACAAAAGGACAAACAACCTGATGGCGAATACACTGGCAGTAGTACGTACAACACACAAAAGAGTAACACGTTAAAAACTACAAATCAGAAGGTAAAACAACTAATAGGAAAACAGACTTATTTTTCTTTTTCCTCCATGAAAAAGGACAGCAATCATAGATATGAGACTTTAACAGAAGTAAAAGAAATGAGGCTTAAAACCTTCACAAGATAACATCCCTCACCCATCAGACTGTCAAACATTAAAGAGTCAGACAGTGCCAGTTCCAGGGGCTGGCGCTGGGCAGTGAGGGCTCCCAGACCTCCTGGGAGAGCACATGGTGCAGACACCCAGTGGTCACTTGAATGGGAATGACCCCACTCCTGAGACATCAGAAGACGACCACTCCGTCCACAGACTCCACCCCCAAAGAACACCTACCTACCCTGGCAAACACCTAAACAAGCCATGGGTTGTCCAAAACATGGCAGCCTAGATGTAAAATGAGGTAGAGCTCTACGTACTAGTTAATGTGGAATGACCCCAGCATAACCCAGTTAACAAAGGTCCACTGAAGAATAACATACGTAGGATGATTCCATTGAATTTTAAAAACAAAGCACAACAAAAAAACAATGTATGAAATAACTTGGTATATTTTCCCAGTCCATGCATATTTACCATAGAAAACTGCCAAGTAAAAAGATTCCTAAACTGATAACAAATGACTCCCAGGGATGGGGGATGAAGGACTGGATTAGAACCTGACTGGCAAGAGTGCTGAAAAAGAACTTGAACCGAAACTTACAGATGTATGTATATGTTTCTTCTAAACAAGAAGAACGTATTCATAAAGTACTCATATAGTTGAAAACGAACAACAACGAAAGCTCTGAAGGGCTGGGCTACTCTTGGCAAAACGTTATCACTTTAGTCTTATGTGCAGAGCTATAAATGGAGGAAGTAGGACTAGCCTGCCATGCATGGTGCTTCAAGCTCTAGAATTCTACCAAGGTAGAGGGCTACAAACACAGGATTATAAAACATTTGGCAATGTTGTACAAGTATTTTTTTAATGTTTATTTATTTGATAGAGACAGAGAGTGGGGAATGGGTAGAGAGAGAGAGGGATGGAGAATCCCAAGTAGGTTCCATAATGTCAGTGCAGAGCCCAACTCAGGGCTTAATCCCATCCACCGGAGCCGAAATCAAGAGTCAGACACTTAACTGACTGAGCCACCCAGGCACCCCAGGAATTTTTTTTTTCTTAGTTTATTTTGAGAGAGAAAGAGAGAGCGTGTGCAAGTAGGGGAGGGGCAGAAAGAGAGAGAGAATCCCAAGCAGACTCCACACTGTCAGTGTAGAGCCCGATGTGAGGACTGAACCCACAAACTGTGAGATCATGACCTGAGCCATAACCAAGAGTCAGATGCTTAATGAGCCACCCAGGAGCCCCTCTGCAAATATTTTAAAATAATCTCCTACACAGAATTTAAAGGCCATCATTTTTAAAGACCAAAGAAAAACATTCTACCTTTATTTTTTAAAATAGCATTTTCGAGGTTAAATAAATCATGATACATCCATAGAACAGATTTATGTGCAGCTGTCAAAAAACAAAACAAAACAAAACAAGAGAGAAAGTTCTTTTTAGTCATGGGACACACTCTAAGGAAAATCCAAAAAAAACCAGGTGTAGAATGATATGTATAATACGTTACCATTTGTGTAAAATAAGAAAAAAGGAATAAGCAAGTGGGACATCAAAGTAAAAGGCTTTTGCACAGCAAAGGAAACCACCAACAAAACAAAAGGGCAACCTACTGAATGGCAGAAGATACTTGCAAATGACATTCAATAAGAGTTTAAGATCTAAAATATATAAAGAACTCATAAAACTCAAAACCAAAAAACCCCAAATAATCCAATTAAAAAAGGACAGAGGACCCAAATAGACATTTCTCCACAGAAAACATCCAGATGGGCAGCATGCACATGAAAAAATGCTCAACATCACTCAGCATCAGGGAAACACAGATCAAAACCACCATGAGCAATCAACACCTCACACCTGTCAGAATGGCTAGTATTAAAAGGACAAGAGAAAGGAAGTCCTCCTGCACTGTTGGTGGGAATGTAAATCGTGCAGCCGCTGTGAAAAACAGTATGGAGGTTTCCCAAAAAGTTAAAATAGAACTACAATAGGTCCAGCAAAATTCTACTGCTGGGTATTTACATAAAGAAAATGGAAACACTAATTTGAAAAAAATATATGCACCCCTATGTTTTTCTGCAGCATTATTTCCAATAGCCAAGACATACAAGCAACCCAAGTGTCCATCAATAGACGAATGGATAAAGATGTCACACACACACACACACACACACACACACACACACACACACGAATATTACTCAGCCATAAAAAAGACTGAGATCTTGCCATTGGTGACAGCATGGATGGACATAGAGGGTATCATGCTAAGTGAAATAAGTCAGAAAAAGACAAATACTATATGATTTCACTTAAATATGGAATCTAAAACAACAAAACAAGGGGTGCCTGCGTGGCTCAGTCAGTAGACTGTGAGACTCTTGATCTCAGGGTTGTGGGTTCAAGTCCCACAGTGGGTGTGGAGATTACTCAAAAATAAACATTAAAAACATTTTTTTATAAATCTTTTTTTAATGTTTATTTATTTTGGAGAGACACAAACACACAGCACGAGTTGGGAAGGGATAGAGAGAGAGGGAGACACAGAATCTGAAGCAGACTCCAGGCTCTGAACTGTCAGCACAGAGATGTTTCGAACTCATGAGACATGAGATCATGACCTGAGCCGAAGTCAGACGCTTAAATGACTGGGCCACCCAGGGGCCCCTATTAAAAATTAATTAATTAATTAAATACAAAACAAAACAAACCAGAAATAGACTCATGGTGGTTGCCAGAGGAGAAGGGGTTGGGGAAGATAGGTGAGATGGCCTAAGGGGATTAAGAGTTACAAACTCCCAGTTGTAAAATAAATAAGCCAAAGGGATGTAATGTACAGCATAGGGATTACAGTCAATCATATTGTAATAACTCTGTATGGTGACAGATGGGGACTATACTTACTGGGTAAGCACTGCACAACGTATAGAATGGTCACATTACTATGTTGTACATCTGAAGCTACAACAATGATATTGTATGTAAACTAGAATTCAATTAAAATTGAAAAAAAGAAAAAATTAAAAATTAAAGGATGGAAACCAAAACCAAGACTGAGTAACAGTGACTACTTCCAAAAAGGGCCTTGGATGGTCGGCAGGAAGGACAGCAGGGAGAGACTTGTCACCATATATTCTTTGTACCTTTAACAATTCCAGTCATGTGAATTGCCTATTCAAATGAATGAATAAAACTTCTTTTAAAAGAAGTCTCCTATTAAGCGACACCAAAAATATCCCTTGTAAAATAACCAGTAGGGATAAACATCTATTTTTAAGATGTATAAGAAACATTTTTTTAGCCTTCAGAGAATTTGGTCCAAAAGCTCAATCACTGGCATCAGCATCATCACCTCTTTAATGTTTTGCTTCTCCTCCTCTCCACATTCTTAGATGTTCATTTTTTTTTCTTTTATGAAGGCTATGGCTGTTTAGGGAAAGAAGCCCTCCTAGTATTATTAGTGTTACCTGGATCCTTTAGGGGTCTTTGTCTTTAAAATGTCTATTCTTCTACAACAGCTGTGGGTACACAGTACATTATAGCAACAGCTGCCGAGATCCACCAGGCGCCAGGCACTCTACTATCCCATTTGATGTTCTAAAAAACCTACAGTCAAATTAGTCTCACCCTTAATTTGGAGATCATAAATATGAGGCTTGGACATTAGGAAACCCTGGGGCGCCTGGGTGGCTCAGTTGGTTGAGCATCTGACGTCGGCTCAGTTCATGATCTCATGTCTCATGAGTTCGAGACATCTCTGTGCTGATAGCTCAGAGCCTGCTTCGGATTCTGTGTCTCCCTCTCTCTCTGCCCTCCGTCAACTTGTGCTCTCTCTCTGTCTCTCAAAATATAAATAAACATTAAAAGAAATATTTTTTTAAAGAAGTTAGGAAATCCTGCCTAAGTTTAGTGACAGATGAAAATTTGAACCCAGGTCTGATTTCAAATGCCACATTCTTTCCCACCCCACCCCACCCCTGGAGCACCCCATCAGAACACTAGGACCAGAGTCACCCTGGAGTTAACCGTCTGCAAGAGATTCTATCGTATCTGGCAACCATCAGTGCAGATTCTCTCCACTGTTAACAAAATGAGATCAAACTGACTTAGGATCGAAGAAGTGCTTCAGATCGCCTACCTTAAGCGTTTCGGCATGAATTTTATTCAGCTGAGAAACTTCTTGTCGCTTGCAGGCTTTTGTTGCTTCCAGAAGGTTTTCAAGATTAAGGTTTGCTTTTTGCAAAGACTGAAGCTCTGACTCCAATTCTAGCTGCTTTTTCCTAAGAGATATTTAAAAGTCAAGTACTTTAGGTAATAAGTAATGTTATACATTTGTAAAACACTTTACACTTAAAATTTTTTTTTATCTTTATTTTTGAGAGAGAGACAGACAGACAAACGGAAAGAAAGAGTGCGAGTGGGGGAGGAACAGAGAGGGAGACACAGAATCTGAAGCAGGCTCCAGGCTCCGAGCTGCCAGCACAGAGTCCGACACAGGGCTCGAACTCACGTTCGTGAGACCATGACCTGAGCCGAAGTCGGACGCTCAATCGACTGAGCCACCCAGGCGCCCGAACACTTTACACTTTATACTCTCACATTACTTGATAGTTTTCTAACTCAGAGATATTCTCAGATTATTACCTTCATTTTCCAGTTGGGGAAAATACAGCATATGAGAATTAACTACAGTGTAAAGTATTTAACTAGTAAATGGTAGAGTTCCAATTCAAAAGCCCAAGTAGTCCATGACGATAGCACACATGATATATTATTTTTAAAATGAACGCTTCTTTTTTTTAGGACAGGATTAATCTTAGTTATAATATGAATGTGGTTCATCTTCGTTTTCTTTTACACAAAGAGCATAAAGAATATTAACAAACCTATAATTTCTAAAAATCTTGACTTCATTCATAAAAACACTGATTTAAAATTGGTAACCAGATACAGGTGTATCAGTGAAAACATCCGTATCATTTAGTTCATTAAATATATTAAAAGAGGGGCGCCTGGGTGGCGCAGTCGGTTAAGCGTCCAACTTCAGCCAGGTCACGATCTCGCGGTCCGGGAGTTCGAGCCCCGCGTCGGGCTCTGGGCTGATGGCTCAGAGCCTGGAGCCTGTTTCCGATTCTGTGTCTCCCTCTCTCTCTGCCCCTCCCCCGTTCATGCTCTGTCTCTGTCCCAAAAATAAATAAACGTTGAAAAAAAAAATTAAAAAAAAAAAAATATATATATATATATATTAAAAGGGCTTTTTCTTCATGCCACAGGTTAGTTGCTAAATGCGAATTCATATTTAAAGTAAAATGCTCAAATTATCAATATTAAACACGAAAACAACTCAACACTAAAAGATACTGAAATAGGTAAGCACGAATGGGTATTTACACCTTACCTCGTTAGTTCTTTGAATTCTTCATATTCTTGCTTTGAATTATTCAGCTCTGCCTGAATTTGCAGGAGTTGTGTTTTCAACTTCTCAGTGTTCACTAAAGAACATGGCTCCTTTGGTGCTTTAGGAGAAAATCCCGGTTGACCTGGTAATAAGGAAACAACTCAGTCTTTGAAAGACAAGAATAACAGAGCACATTTTTTTTTAATTTATTTATTTTTTTATTTTTTTTTATATGAAATTTATTGACAAATTGGTTTCCATACAACACCCAGTGCTCATCCCAAAAGGTGCCCTCCTCAATACCCATCATACCCTTTCCTCCCTCCCACCCCCCATCAACCCTCAGTTTGTTCTCAGTTTTTAAGAGTCTCTTATGCTTTGGCTCTCTCCCACTCTAACCTCTTTTTTTTTTTTCCTTCCCCTCCCCCATGGGTTCCTGTTAAGTTTCTCAGGATCCACATAAGAGTGAAACCATATGGTATCTGTCTTTCTCTGTATGGCTTATTTCACTTAGCATCACACTCTCCAGTTCCATCCACGTTGCTACAAAAGGCCATATTTCATTTTTTCTCATTGCCACGTAATATTCCATTGTGTATATAAACCACAATTTCTTTATCCATTCATCAGTTGATGGACATTTAGGCTCTTTCCATAATTTGGCTATTGTTGAGAGTGCTGCTATGAACATTGGGGTACAAGTGGCCCTATGCATCAGTACTCCTGTATCCCTTGGATAAATTCCTAGCAGTGCTATTGCTGGGTCATAGGGTAGGTCTATTTTTAATTTTCTGAGGAACCTCCACACTGCTTTCCAGAGCGGCTGCACCAATTTGCATTCCCACCAACAGTGCAAGAGGGTTCCCGTTTCTCCACATCCTCTCCAGCATCTATAGTCTCCTGATTTGTTCATTTTGGCCACTCTGACTGGCGTGAGGTGACACCTGAGTGTGGTTTTGATTTGTATTTCCCTGATAAGGAGCGACGCTGAACATCTTTTCATGTGCCTGTTGGCCATCCGGATGTCTTCTTTAGAGAAGTGTCTATTCATGTTTTCTGCCCATTTCTTCACTGGGTTATTTGTTTTTCGGGTGTGGAGTTTGGTGAGCTCTTTATAGATTTTGGATACTAGCCCTTTGTCCGATATGTCATTTGCGAATATCTTTTCCCATTCCGTTGGTTGCCTTTTAGTTTTGTTGGTTGTTTCCTTTGCTGTGCAGAAGCTTTTTATCTTCATAAGGTCCCAGTAGTTCATTTTTGCTTTTACTTCCCTTGCCTTTGGGGATGTGTCAAGTAAGAAATTGTTACGGCTGAGGTCAGAGAGGTCTTTTCCTGCTTTCTCCTCTAAGGTTTTGATGGTTTCCTGTCTCACATTTAGGTCCTTTACCCATTTTGAGTTTATTTTTGTGAATGGTGTGAGAAAGTGGTCTAGTTTCAACCTTCTGCATGTTGCTGTCCAGTTCTCCCAGCACCATTTGTTAAAGAGGCTGTCTTTTTTCCATTGGATGTTCTTTCCTGCTTTGTCAAAGATGAGTTGGTCATACGTTTGTGGGTCTAGTTCTGGGGTTTCTATTCTATTCCATTGGTCTATGTGTCTGTTTTTGTGCCAATACCATGCTGTCTTGATGATGACAGCTTTGTAGTAGAGGCTAAAGTCTGGGATTGTGATGCCTCCTGCTTTGGTCTTCTTCAAAATTCCTTTGGCTATTCGGGGCCTTTTGTGGTTCCATATGAATTTTAGGATTGCTTGTTCTAGTTTCGAGAAGAATGCTGGTGCAATTTTGATTGGGATTGCATTGAATGTGTAGATAGCTTTGGGTAGTATTGACATTTTGACAATATTTATTTTTCCAATCCATGAGCAGGGAATGTCTTTCCATTTCTTTAAATCTTCTTCAATTTCCTTCATAAGCTTTCTATAGTTTTCAGCATACAGATCCTTTACATCTTTGGTTAGATTTATTCCTAGGTATTTTATGCTTCTTGGTGCAATTGTGAATGGGATCAGTTTCTTTATTTGTCTTTCTGTTGCTTCATTGTTAGTGTATAAGAATGCAACTGATTTCTGTACATTGATTTTGTATCCTGCAACTTTGCTGAATTCCTGTATCAGTTCTAGCAGACTTTTGGTGGAGTCTATCGGATTTTCCATGTATAATATCATGTCATTTGCAAAAAGCGAAAGCTTGACTTCATCTTTGCCAATTTTGATGCATTTGATTTCCTTTTGTTGTCTGATTGCTGATGCTAGAACTTCCAGCACTATGTTAAACAGCAGCGGTGAGAGTGGGCATCCTTGTCGTGTTCCTGATCTCAGGGAAAAAGCTCTCAGTTTTTCCCCGTTGAGGATGATGTTAGCTGTGGGCTTTTCATAAATGGCTTTTATGATCTTTAAGTATGTTCCTTCTATCCCGACTTTCTCAAGGGTTTTTATTAAGAAAGGGTGCTGGATTTTGTCAAAGGCCTTTTCTGCATCGATTGACAGGATCATATGGTTCTTCTCTTTTTTTTTTGTTAATGTGATGTATCACGTTGATTGATTTGCGAATGTTGAACCAGCCCTGCATCCCAGGAATGAATCCCACTTGATCATGGTGAATAATTCTTTTTATATGTGGTTGAATTCGATTTGCTAGTATCTTATTGAGAATTTTGAGCACATTTTTTTTTAAGTTCTCGGCCAGGTATTCATTTTGAAGCAAAGAAGGAAAAATGAGAGATGGGTTGGAAGGTGGACCCTAAAAAACAAGAGCCTGTATGTAGCTCAGTAAGAGACAAAGACACCACACAGGGTGTCAGAGAGTACTGGTTTTTGAGAGGTTGAGAAGCCACAGGATGTAGGGGTGTATTTAAGGCAACACGTTTTCCAACAGGGGAAAGAGCAAGCCATGAAGTACAACACACACACCGCTGGATGGTGAACCATCAATGGGCGAATACTGCAGAAATTCATGCCAAAGGCTAATATCACCAGTCAATAAATTATTTAGAAGAGGAACCAAATAGCAAAGGCAGCAAGTTGAAAGAGCTTGGTACCATCTAACAGGTGGAAAATATTTTCAGGGATTGTTTAGAAGACTAATTATGTTGAAGAGAGTTCCAATGAGTTCCACCGAGGGAAAACTTCATGTAACAGTTATTTAGAGAATGATTCTTGTTTGGAAGATGGTGGGATCCAGAAATGACCATTAGTATCTTTCAAAGGTATGTAAGCCAAGGAATTATTTGAGGCCAAAATGGCGAAAAAACTAGAGAGCATTGTAAGGAAAAATAGCTGAAATAAAGAACAAAAACTGTGACCTTAACTTCACGTCTAAAATCAGCCTCTCTACAAACCAAATACTGTGAATTTTATTCTTTTATTGAGTCATAACAGAATGGAAGAAGGCTTGCAAAATGAAAATTTAAAAAGGGCACAGTGGTGCCTGGGTGGCTCAGTGCTGACAGCTGAGAGCCTGCAGCCTGCTTCAGATTCTGTCTCTCCCTCTCTCTTGGCCCCTCCCCCACTCACGTTGTGTCTCTCTCAAAAATAAAAAATAAACATTAAAAAAAAATTTGGGGGGGATGCGCCTGGATGGCTCAGTCAGTTGAGCGTCCGACCTCGGCTCAGGTCATGATCTCACCATCTGTGAGTTTGAGCCCCATGTCAGGCTCTGTGCTGACAGCTCAGAACATGGAGCCTGCTTTGGATTCTGTGTCTCCCTCTCTCTCTGCCCCTTCCCAGCTCATTCTCTGTCTCTCTCTGTCTCAAAAATAAATAAACGTTAAAAAAAAAATTTTTTTTTTTTTAAATAAATGAACAGGCTTCGTCATGAGTGCTGGTAACATTAGGGTTTTCTTAATTGCAACCGGGAATGACACAAAGGCTGCCACCGAATATGAGAAGAGCCCACAAAAATACTCACTCTAAGAATGGAGCAAATGCACTGGGGTACCTGGGTGGCTCAGTTGGTTAAGCGGCTGACTCCTGATTTCAACTCAGGTCATGATCTCACAGTTTGTAAGTTTGAGATATGCATCGAGCTGTGCGCCAGCAACACGGGAGACTGCTCGGGATTCTCTATCTCCCCCTCTCTCTGCCCCTCCTGTTTGCGTACCCTCTCTCTCCAAATAAGTAAAACTTAAAAAAAAAAAGTGGGGCAAACACAGACTTTGTTGCCAAATCCCACTAACTGGGCCACTTTTCACAGACTACAAATAGACGGGAACCGCCTAGGACTAACAGTGTATGCTGGTCAACATAACTGGCACCCATGTCTTCAGGCTGCAAGCGCCGTGCTGGGATCAGGACCCTGACCTTCCATTGCCTCTCGCGCTGCACAGACCTTAGCTGGCCAGGTAAACGTCTCTACTCAACATTCATCCGTGTTGATTAGTTAAGCACTTTTAATTTCAAATACTTCTAACAGGTAAGTTTCATTTAATAAAAATTATAAGTAATATCTGAATCTTTTATCAACAAAACAGAAATAAAAACTGTCTTTATCAACGCAACACAACTATGTTTCATTGACATGTCAGTTAGCCTACATAACTCACTACATGTGATTTGTGAAAAAAAGCTTTAGGAAATGCCTTTTGATAACATAAAAGCGTAAGTATGTATACGCACACCAGGTCTAGAGGCTACAATGAAGACCCCGCCTGTGAGGTAATATAAATGCCCTTTCAAACAGCCTCCCAGCCCCTACAAGGCATGCAGACAACCATCATTTCTTACCCTTGTCCTTTTTCTCTGTGCCAGATAGTTCGGAGAAAGCTTTTTCTAGTACTGCAATGGTCTGGGCATCCATTTCTTGGGCTCTTTTCACAGGCTCTAACAATCTCAATCTTCTGTTCTCCTCCCTGAGGGAATGGTTTTCCATAGCATACTTTGCAACCCTGGGGTGGTGCTCTATCTGCGACACAGAAGAAGGACAGGCTTACGTATGGACAGACATTTCTCCTTAATGGCCAGTCTTGCCGCAAAGCCATCAGGAAACGTTAGGAATGCTGCGTGCACCGGGGGCGGTGGCCCGTGGCAAGGACTGTGGACAGCAACCGGCGTGTGTGATCACACTAAACATGCCCATCGCCTCCAGCGCCATTTTTCCCCGCCTGGGTCGTGCCTTGAGATTTTCGTGCAGGCACGGGCTCGTAAGGAGAGAAGTGCAAAGGGTGCACACTGTGGCCGACTCTTCATGCAGTGGGGACTGGTGACATGAACACAGTGTAAAGAATAAGGAAAACTCTCTCTTGACCGGAATTCAGTGCCCTCCAAGACACACTACAGGAAAAGAGCAGCAGTAAAGCGTGTCAGGTAAGTTGCCTTTTGTGTTAAAAAGGAACAAGAGGGGCGCCTGGGTGGCTCAGTCGGTTAGGCGTCCGACTTCAGCTCAGGTCTCGATCTCACGGTCCGTGAGTTCGAGCCCCGCGTCGGGCTCTGTGCTGACAGCTCGGAGCCTGGAGCCTGTTTCAGATTCTGTGTCTCCCTCTCTCTGACCCTCCCCCATTCATGCTCTGTCTCTCTCTGTCTCAAAAATAAATAAACGTTAAAAAAAAAATAAAAAAAAAAAAAAAAAGGAACAAGAGTGAAAATATCCACGTTAGTTTGAGTATGCGTTAAAAAAAGCCTCGGAAAGATACAAAAGCCAGAAACAGATTTTCTTCGTTTTTTTAAGGATGTGCCTGTAGTAACCGCCCATCCTCTCCAGGAAAAGGAAAACCGGCAACAAGTCGGAAGGAACCCACTGTAAGGATAATCTGCCCATTGAGACAAGCACAGCGGCCCGCCTTGCCTGGGAGGAAGCGCTAACAGCAACTTTTCGAAGCTCCTCCCCTCCCCCTTCGGCCGGCCATCTTGGAAAATGGAGGCAGGGGAGGTGCAACCACACTTCAGCTGAATTCATTCAAAACACTTTCCACTGTATTAACTTAAGCGAATTTGGCGACAGACTTATATTTGCCTCAAACCTTCTTTCTTTTTAGAAATACTACAAATGTCATGCACTCACTTGTTCCCGCAGGGTTTGGATCTCATCCCTTAATTCCGACAACAAGCGATCCTGCTCTGCAGGCAGAAAACTTCCCCGGGATTCCTTGTGGAGCTTCTCCAGGCGCATTATTTGATCCTCTCGGAATTTCACAATCATTTTATTAGACTGAATAAATTTTTCTTTTTTGAGGGTGAGGTCTTCTAACTGGGTAACTTTTTCTACCAGAGACTTAAGAAATTCATAATTTGGTTAAACATGAAAAGTAAATCAGCCTCCCTAAATTTCCACAAACCAAGCAACAAACGCTAACTTGACACTTAATCTCAAAGGCAAAATTAGATTTTCCATAGCTTTCCTTTGTTTTATTTAATTGTGCCACTTTTTATTTCACTCAGAAAGGTACCACGTAGTGAAAGTCTAAAAAATCTGGAATCCGCTTTATACCGACTCGGTTTCCTACCTTCTTTTCCTGTTCGGATTTCTTAAAGAACAACATCGCCTCTTGGAAATACTTCATGTAATTAGTCTCATCTTTCCCTGTAATTGATCCAGTAAGAAAGAAAAGGAAACAGGAAAGAAATGTTTATCTCTCAATTTTTAGGACCAAGAATTGAGCTAAAATAGCCTCTGACTGACTGCTCTCAATGAATCTAAAAGAATCAGACTGTCATCACCAGATCACAGATTTCATATTAACCCAATCTAATTAGCGACTCTTTGAAGAAAAATAAGTTTCTCTTATCCTGTTTAGTAATCATAATACACATTACATATGACAGAGTCTTGAAAGTGGATCTAAATGAAATTTATTAATATCTCTTTTTAGCACTTGTAAGGGAAGAATTGTTCAAAATTATTTCTACTCCCCCTTCCCCACCACATCCCACAGAACTCCGTACACATGGTATCTGTATCTGGTTACAAAGTACAGGCATTCTTTGTTTTATTGTGCTTTGTAGATGCTGCGTGTTTTACACACTGAAGGTCTGCACAAGCCTGCACAAGCCTGCTGGCACCATTTTTCTGCCAGCAGTTGCTCACCTCGTGTCTCTGTTCACATTCTGTTAATTCTTGCAATATTTCAAAAATTTTCATTATTATTACTCGTTATGGTGATCTGTGATCAGTGATCTTTGAGGTAACTACTGTCATTATTTTGGGCACCACAAACCATGCCCATATAAGATGGCGAACTCAATCAATAAATGTGTTTTCTGACTGCTTGACTATCTGGTTCCTTCTGTCTCTTCCCATCTCCTCAGGCCTCCCTGTCCGCAGAGACACAACAATATGGAAATCAGGCCCATTTAGTAACCCTACAATAGCTTCTAAGTGTTCAAGTAAAAAAAAAAAAAAAAAAAAAAAAAAAAAAAAAAAAAGTCGCATGTGTCACTTTAAATCAAAAGCTAGAAATGATTACACTTATTTAGGAAGGTGTGCCAGAAACCAAGACGGGCTGGCAGCTAGGCCTCTTGTACCAGTTAGCCAAGTTGTGAATGTGAAGGAAAAGTTCTTGAAGGAAATGAAAAGTGCTCCTCCAGTGAATATATGAATGATAAGAAAGCAAAACCGCGTTATTGCTGATGTGCAGAAACTTTTAATGGTCTAGACAGAAGATCAAACCAGCCATAACACTCCCTTGAGCCAAAGCCTAGTCCAGAGCAAGGCCCTAACTCTCTTCAATTCTGTCAAGGCCGAGAGAGGCGAGGAAGCTACAGAAGAAAAGTTTGAAGGTAGCAGAGGTTGGGTCATGAGGTTTAAGGAAAGAAGCTATCTCCCTAACACAAAAGTAGAAGAAGCAAGTGTTGTAGAAGCTGCAGCAAGTGGTCCAGAAGATAATGAAGGTGGTTATACCAATAACAGGTTTTCAATGTGGATGAAACCACATTGAAGAGGATGCCATCTAGGACTTTCATAGCTAGAGAGGAGAAGTCAATGCCTGGTTTAAAGCTTCAAGAGACAGGCTGACTCTCTTGTTAGGGGCCATGCAGCTGGTGACTACAAGCTGAAGCCAGTGCTCATTTATCCTTCTGAAAAATCCTAGGGCCCTTAAGAATTAGGATAAATAGGGGCACCTGGGTGCCTCAGTTGAGTGTCCAACTGTGGCTCAGGTATGATCTCTCTGTTCATGGGTTCGAGCCCTGCATCAAGCTCTGTGCTAACAGTGCAAGCCTGCTTGGGATTCTCTCTCTCTGCCCCTGTCTTACACACACTCTCTCTCTCTAAGATAAATAAATAAACTTAAAAAGAAAAAAGAGTTAGGCTAAAAAAAAAAAATCAACTTTACTTCTACTCAACAACAAAAAAGAATTATGCTAAATCTACTGGGCCTGTGCTCTGTAAACAAAACAGCACAGCCTGGATGACAGCACATCTGTTTGACATGGCTTACTGAATATTTTAAGGCCACTGTTGAGCCACAGTGCTCGGAAAAAGATTCCTTTCAGGATGGCTAAGTCAGTTGAGCGTCTAACTCTTGATTTCGGCTCAGGTCATGATCCCAGAGTCTTGGGATGGAGCCCTATGTTGGGCTCTGTGCTAAGCATGGAGGGAAGGGGAGGGAAGGGGAGGGAAGGAAGGGAAGGGAAGGGAGAAAAAGATTCATTTCAAAATATTACTGCTCATTGACGATGCACCTAGTCACCCAAGAGCTCTGATGGAGGATGTATAATGAGATGAAATGCTGTTTTCATGCTAACACAACATCCATTCTGCAGTCCATAGATCAAGGAGTCATTCTGACAAAATTTAAGTCTCACTATTTAAGAAATACATTTCTAAGGATATAGCTGTTACTGATACTGATTCCTCTAATGTATCTGGGCAAAGTCAACTGAAAATCTTCTGGAAAGGATTCTCCATCCTCGATGCCGTTAAGAACAGTCCTGACTGATGGGAAGAGGTAAAAATACCAACATGATCAGAAGTTTGGAAGAAGTGGACTCCAGCCCTCATGGATGACTTTGAGGGTTCAAGACTTTAGTGGAGGCAGTAACTGCAGGTGTGGTGGGAACAGCAAGAGAACTAGAACCATAAGTGGAGCCTGAAGATGGGACCACAGTGCTGCAATGTCATGATAAAATGTGAATGGAAGAGGAGTTGCTTCTTTTTTTTTTTTTAAGTTTATTTATTTAGTTAGTTAGTTAGTTAGAGACAGCGTGAGTGGGGTATGGGCAGAGAAAGAGGGAGAGAGAGAGAATCCAAAGCAGGCCCTGCACTGCCAGCGCAGAGCCCGGATGCAGGGCTCGGACCCGTGAAGCCGCTAGATTGTGACCAGAGCTGAAACGAAGAGTCAGACGCTTAACCGACTGAGCCACCCCGTCCCCCCAAAGAGGAGTTGCTTCTAATGGACGAGCAAAGAACGTAGTTTCTTCAGCAGGAACCTACTCCTGGTGAAGATGCTGTGGAGATCGCTGAAATGGCAACAAAGGATTTGGAGTATCACATAAACTTCGTGACAAAAAGAGCAGCAGGGTTTGAGAGGACTGACTCCGATTTTGAAAGGAGTTCTACTGTGGGTAGAACATGCCATCAAACGGCATGGCACGCTACAGAGAAATCATTCATGAATGGAAGAGCCAACAGATACAACAGACTTCACTACTGTCTTCTTTTTAAGTAAATGCCACAGCCACCTCAACCTTCAGCGACCACCATCCTGATCAGTCAACAGCTGTCAACATGGAGGCAAGACCCTCCACTGGCAAAAAAAAAAAAAAAAAAAAAAAAAAAAGGCTCTCCACCATCACAATTCGCTGAAAGCTCAGATGATGGTTAGCATTTTTTAGCAATAAAGCATTTTTTAATCAAGTATGTACATTGTGTTTTTAGACGTGACGCTACTGCATACTTAACAGACTACAGAGTAGCGTAAACAGAACTTTTCCCCGGCACTGGGAAACCAAAAAATTTATTTGACAAGCACTGTTGCAGTATTTGCTAATTTATCGCAATGGTCTGGGACCAAACCTGCAGTATCTCCGAGACATGCCGGTCTCGTGTTCCTATGTAAGTCAAATAGACTTGTTCAAAAGTTTGGGTAGCTTTATTGTATTGTGCCTGTCGTCACAGGGTTCTCCCACTAATATCCGCACACGGTCTTCCCCGGGATAAAGGACACTGTGTTCATCTTACCTTTGGTCAGAAAGCTCTCTGGTAGTAACTGCCCTGAAGTAAGCTGGGCCAGCTGTTCTTTGAGCCTCTTCACTTCAGCTTGGAGCTGGCTCACATTTCCTTGGGTGTCTTCATTTACTACTGCCTGTCCAAGAATTTTTTTAAAAAGTGTTAAAGGAATACTTTTGCATCATCCAGTCTTGTGTTCATGTTTGTTTGTAGGATCTGGAGTGACAAACACCAAACAAAACTGTGCTTCGACAGTCACAAGGCCACTAGGATCACAGGGTGCTGGAGTGGGGAGGAGGCTTCCTCTCCCTGTGCCTTGTACCTTCGGGCTGGGGCTCTCCCCCTCACCACCCCTCTCATATGCTCCCCCTTAGGTATACTACCCTGTTGGGCTGGGTCACCCCGGGATCTGGGTATGTTTACCTAACACTGCCTGCTTCCTGGGACAATCCCACCCCCATGGAAAGTAGCAAACTCCTCTTCCCCTCGGGAAGGACTATCCCCTCCCCTCTGTCCTGGCGCACAGTAAGGATGTGATGAACTGCAGAGGTGGCTTGAGCTCCATCAGCCTGGCAGAAACCACTGTCTCCAAAGGAACCCACCCTATATTTCCTAATAGCCCTCCTGGAGGGAGGAGTTGGTCAGACAGCTCCATTTCTGTTTTACTACCACACTAAATGTTACTTTAAAGAAATGTCTCTTGAGAAATTATCTTAAAGAAATTACTTCTTTGAGACATCTTCTAAGAGGTTCAAAAGGCCCATAAAACCCACAGGGTGATAGTAAGAGCCAACAGTTGGCTACCAACCAGATCAAAGGGACCCAGTTGTGAAATACCCAATATCCTAGAGAGGGAAAAAAACTGACAGTCCCAAGGTCCCCGTGTTCTTGTCTCAAGCCAGGTTTGCCCATTGGGAAAGATCTAAATAGCACATCCTTAAACAAGTCCCAGATATCCTAGCCACTTTCCACCGGTAGGCTGCAGAAGGGGACTTACCATTGATAATGACTAGCATAAGTCTCCTGGTTTTATTGTTTGATGTAGTCAGAAGTCATTTCTAGTTGTTTCTGCTGCTAACGGCCAGCCTCATTATAAGGCACTCCTGTATATTCTGACATCACTGTCACATCAGTGACATCATAATCCTAATTATCCCTGCAGTTCTCCCCTCTCCAAAAGCTTCTATTAAGTTCAAAGAGATAGGGTCAGGAAGCTGTAATGATTTTTCCTCCTCATATTACAAATACCCCACACAGCGTCATAATCCAATAAAATGCATGAGTAACTAGATTTATAGTCTTCTGGTTTACCCAGGAGAAGAGGTAACATGGACCTTTTCACTCTTACATGGTAAGATGATCAGAGAGTCTACTTGGCGGGGTAGAAATGACCAACTTCTCCTTTAAAAGAAAGAGGAAATTAATCTGCCAGTTCATGATACTATGATTCTTTTGTCTAGAACCAAAGGGATCTCTAACGTTTCCAGAAGGAGTGGGGAATCCTTGGTGTTTTAACAGTCTGCACCAGAGGGTGGCAAAGCACTACTTGCTCGTGGGCCAAACACAGTCTGCTGTCTGTTTTTATAATTTAGGCTGCACTGGATCACAGCCATGCCCTTATGTTTACATACTGCCTGTAGCTGCTTTCTCACTAACAAGGCAGAGCTAAGTAGCTGGGATACGGACTATCCAGCCAAAGAAGTCTAAAATATTTACCTTTACAGAAAAACTTTTCCGACCACTGGTGTACACAAATATCAAGGAAGTTTCTTACATATAAGAAAAATGGGGAATCCCTGCAGGTATAGACAACTTAAAAGACAAAGCTTGCCAATATCATCAAACTATTTTCATAGCAAAACCACACACACGTACACACACCTCTGATTGCATTGGTTTAGGTAAATAAATTTAGTCTCCAACCCAACTGCAAAGGAAAAACTTTGCCTTTGTTTAGGAAAACACAAGTAAATTAATACTAACCATAAGACCTAATCTAGATCTCAAACTACATGAGCAATACAGAAGGCTAGGAAAGATGAAATAGAAATCTTGCTTAGAATCAATAGCCAAATTATGGAAAGAGCCCAAATGTCCATTGACTGATGAATGGAAAAAGAAGATGCGGTGTATATATACAATGCAATATTACTCAGCCATCAAAAAGAATGAAATCTTGCCATTTGCAGCAATGTGGATGGAGCGAGAGCATATTATGCTAAGTAAAAGAAGTCAGAGAAAGACAAATACAATACGATTTCACTCATATGTGGAATTTAAGAAACAAAACCAGATGAACTTAGGGGAAGGAAAAAAAGAGAGGGGGGAAGCAAACTAAACAGACTCTTAACTATACAGAACAAATGGAGGGTTGATAGAGGGAAGTGGGTGGGGGGTTGGCTAGATGGGTGATGGGTATTAAGGAGGGCACTTATTGTGATGAGCACTGGGTGTTGTATGTAAGTGATGAATCACTAAATTGTACTCCTGAAACCAATATTACACTCTCTCTATATATATACTATATAATGTATGCTTTATATTATAAAATATATACATTTTAGTTACATAGTGTATAAATACACTAACTAGAATTTAAATACAAATTTAAAACAAACAAAAAAAGAAGTCGTGCTTAGAGATAAGCTTTCACAGAGAAATAAATAGAAACTAGTATTAATATTAGGGCAATCACAAAAGTGAGATGCTACAAGCTTAAGTATTTTTCCAATTTATTGTACTCAGTATTTTACCTTATTTTCTTAATGGTTATTTATTTAGAGAGAGAGACAGAGTGAGCAGGGGAGGAACAGAAACAGAGAGAGAGAGGGTGGGGGGGGAGAGAGAGAGAGAGAATCCCAAGAATCTCAACCTCACAAACCGTGAGATCATGACCTGAGCTGAAATCAAGAATTGGACACCCAACCAACTGAGCCACCCAGGGTCCCCTACCTTATTATTTTTTTTTCCAATACATGAAGTTTATTGTCAAATCGGTTTCCATACAACACCTAGTGCTCATCCCAAAAGGTGCCCTCTTCAATACCCATCACCCACCCTCCCCTCCCTCCCACCTCCCATCAACCCTCAGTTTGTTCTCAGTTTTTAAGAGTCTCTTATGCTTTGGCTCTCTCCCACTCTAACCTCTTTTTTTTTTTTTTTCCCTTCCCCTCCCTCATGGGTTTCTGTTAAGTTTCTCAGGATCCACATAAGAGTGAAACCATATGGTATCTGTCTTTCCCTGTATGGCTTATTTCACTTAGCATAACACTCTCCAATTCCATCCATGTTACTACAAAGGGCCATATTTCATTTTTTCTCATTGCCACGTAGTACTCCATTGTGTATATAAACCACAATTTCTTTATCCATTCATCAGTTGATGGACATTTAGGCTCTTTCCATAATTTGGCTATTGTTGAAAGTGCTGCTATAAGCATTGGGGTACGAGTGCCCCTATGCATCAGTACTCCTGTATCCCTTGGGTAAATTCCTAGCAGTGCTACTGCTGGGTCATAGGGTAGGTCTATTTTTAATTTTTTGAGGAACCTCCACACTGTTTTCCAGAGTGCCCCTACCTTATTTTTAATCAGCTTGGCTCTCTGAGCAAAATTAAGCGTTGACAGGGTTTCCCCAAAACACCTGGATCCAGGATGAACATTTGCAATTATGGCTGTTCTGGCATTGCCTCCAAGGGAATCCTGTTTAATGATATGAATGGTACACATTTTCAGGAGAGAAACCACAGATTTTTTTAAGCAAAGAAAATGGATATTCTTACCACTAAGGCTGAGAGATTACCTATCAACCATAGTGAGAGTAACCAGAAAAGGGGTCCAGGAGGCTAATGATCTACTTTACCCGAAGTAGAAAGGTAAGTTTGGAGTCTCTGTAGCAAACATGCCTTTGTTTTCCATTACCCACATCGACAAGCGCAGTGATCACTTGGCCCAGGCAGCTCAACGATCGGTTTATGTTACCTGCCTCCTAAAGGGAAAAAGAACAAAAAGTTAGGTGCACTGGCATTTTGAATTAAAATATGGCTAGCAGTGCATTTTGAATGGAAAGTCAAGTCGTTGACAATGATATTAAGGATAACTGATTTTATAGCAAAAAGATGTTCTCAACTATCCCCTTTTCCTATTTGACACACATTGCAATTTTAGTGTTTAAAGACAAATACAGAAATTATGTGAAGGAAAAAAAAATATGTCACCTCGTGATTGTAATGTTTTAATTTGACCTATAGGTAGGGATGAAAATCTGGAAGGAACAGAACAAAAAGTTGGAGTAGTGTATTAATAGCTATATTTTTCAATTCTTTTGTGTTAAAATGTTTGCTACTGGGGCACCTGGGTGGCTCAGTTGGTTAAGCATCCAATTCTTGATTTTGGCTCAGGTCATGGTCTCATGGTTCACAAAATCAAATCCTTCATTGGGCTCTGTCCTGAAAGCGCAGGGCCTGCTTGGGAGTCTCTATCTCCCTCCCTCTCTCTTTTCCTCCCTTGCTTGTGCATGCTCTCTCTTGCAAAATAAATTAACTTCAAAAATATAAAATTTTAGGGGTACCTAGGTGGCTCAGTTGGTTATGCGTCTGGCTTCGGCTCAGGTCATGATCTCGCAGTTCATGAGTTCGAGCCCCGCTTCGGGGCGGTGTTGCTGACACCTTAGAGCCTGGAGCCTGCTTTGGATTCTGTGTCTCCCTCTCTCTGCCCCTCCCCCACTCGCGCGCGCGCGCGCGCGCGCGTGCGTATGTGGGTGCATGTGCGTGCTCTCTCTCTCAAAAATAAACGTTAAAAAATTTTTTCCAATATAGAATTTTAAAATGTTTGCTACATTAAAATGGTGTGGTAATAGCCCACTCCATGTCCCACAAAGTCACTGATGAACTTATACCAAGAGAATATTCAGTTAAGTCTGTAAGGTATTAAACCTCTTTAAAAAGTGGTTTGACGGGGGCGCCTGGGTGGCGCAGTCGGTTAAGCGTCCGACTTCAGCCAGGTCACGATCTCGCGGTCCGGGAGTTCGAGCCCCGCGTCGGGCTCTGGGCTGATGGCTCAGAGCCTGGAGCCTGTTTCCAATTCTGTGTCTCCCTCTCTCTCTGCCCCTCCCCCGTTCATGCTCTGTCTCTCTCTGTCTCAAAAATAAATAAACGTTAAAAAAAAAAAAATTTTTTTTAAAAAGTGGTTTGGGGAGAAAAAAAATATGTTACACTAGATTCTCACTGTATTTAGTATACTTCAATAACTGGGTCCGCAGTGGTGGGAGTACAGAAAAAAGAGAGACTAAAGAGTACAAATTATCAAGCAAGATGTGCTGAGTTCACACGCCACACTGTCTGTTTCGGCAGTCAGTAAATCAGAAAGGTGCTGACAGCACTGTCTGTGGAGCTGGACTCCTTCTGCAGATCCACTACTAGCTGTGTACTAGCTGTGTGCCCCTGGACAATTTCTCTTCCGTTTCTCTAAAATAGAAGGGATAACAGATAACAGAAGGGACCACTTCCCAAAGATGCTGCAAAGGCTAAATGAGTTAATATGCACAAAACACTTGAAACATGCCCAGCATATGTCCTATTATAAACATATGCTTTCTCTTTGCTTCATGTCTCAATGGAAATATGAGCCTAAGATCTCCTGAAACTGCCCGACAGTTCAGGAGACTCCTATCGTTACTTTTAATGCAAAAGATAGACTGTTGGGGCACCTTCGTGGCTCAGTTGGTTAAGTGCCCAACTCTTGATTTTGGTTCAGGTCATGATCTCGTAGTTCGTGAGTTCGAGCCCCACACAGGGCTCTACACTGACAGCATGGAGTGTGCTTAGGATTCTCTCTTTTTCTTGCATCCATGCTCTCTCTCAAAATAAATAAGAATTAAAAAAAAAAGTAGACTGTCTTCCACCATTTCCAACTGGCCATCATACACCCTCAACTATAGTATCCACACGTTTTACTGACAATGCAGATCACAATACATGTATACACATCAGCAATACATATTCAGAAAACCTGAGGTCCCACTGCCAATCCCTTAGCCTAGGACGAGGTCCTTGCCCTCCCCCTGAAATATTAACCAGCACAGCTGCCCTCCTTGCTCTCTAGGCTCTCCCTGTGTGAACCTGGCAGTGGTGAGCCAGATGGCACATCTTTTATTAAACAGGCTTTTGAGGGGCGCCTGGGTGGCTCAGTCGGTAAAGCGTCTGACTTCAGCTCAGGTCGTGATCTCGCGGTCCGTGAGTTCAAGCCCCGCATCGGGCCCTGTGCTGACCGCTCAGAGCCTGGAGCCTATTTCGGATTCTGTGTCTCCCTCTCTCTCTGACCCTCCCCTGTTCATGCTCTATCCCTCTCTGTCTCAAAAATAAATAAATGTTAAAAAAAATTTTTTTAAATAATAATAATAAAAATAAATAAATAAACAGGCTTTTGAAATCGGTCAAAACTTTTCAGTGTTTCCCAACGTTTGGAGAGTTGAGCACAAACCTGGCCTGGCACTCCTGGTCCTCAGTGGCCTGGGTCTGCTTGCACCTCAAAACCAACCCGTTCAATGGGGCACCTGGTTGGCGCAGTCGGTTAAGCGTCTGACTTCAGCCAGGTCACGATCTCGCAGTCCGTGAGTTCGAGCCCCGCGTCAGGCTCTGGGCTGATGGCTCGGAGCCTGGAGCCTGTTTCCGATTCTGTGTCTCCCTCTCTCTCTGCCCCTCCCCCGTTCATGCTCTGTCTCTCTCTGTCCCAAAAATAAATAAAAAAACGTTGGAAAAAAAAAAAATTTAAAACCAACCCGTTCACTGATCCATGCTGAAGTGCCGAATGCCATACTCACTCTGTATCCACAATCACCCTTGAGATGTGCCCCAGCAGAGCATGTATTCCCTGTTCCTCTCTCCCAGTCCAAAGCCTGCCCCCTTGGAGAATCCACTCAAGAACTACTTCTTTTCCATACTTCCCTCAAGCGGTCCAGTCCCTTCTTCCTCTGACCCCAGCTGATATTTGTACTAGCATCCCTTCTGGTATGAATTCAGATGCTCTGGCTACAGACTTGTCTTATCCTACGTATGTTTAATGTCCCTACACCACAACAAAAATTTCTGCACCTTTAGAATGAGAGCAATATCTCATTCCTTTGTAACCTTCACACACTTACCTTGGTATTGATTTTTAGTAATTAATTCACACACAAGTTGAGTTGAAGACCAGAATTCCATTCTTACCTTCAACCTCATCCCTTCTGCATGGGTGTCTTTTTGCCTTTCAGATCCTGCTAAATCCACCAGATTGAGTAGAGAGGTCCGTATATTCACAGTCTCATTGCTCTTCTCCATTGACTCTATTGTAATTGTAAACACTGCATGAGACCGAGAAGATTCTCTGTTCATTGATGTTGATGCCACACGTCTGTTTCTCCACCCTCCAGACAGCACCTAGGCAACAGGGAAATATATTGTCACAACTTCCAAGTGACACAACAGCCACTATCCTCAGTATGAAATTTTGTAAAGGACAACGAGAAGAAATATTGGTCCATCGAGGAACACACTCAAGTTACTCTCCCCTTTCTGGTTCCCTCTCCATGTTACGGAAAGAGAACAAATAGGAAATCAGCAGGCTGAGGATCCAGAACTAGTTTTGCTGTTCTCGATTTGTATTAACTTAATGCAAATCATAAAATCTCTCTCAACCCTTTTGCCTAGATAATGAGAAAGTTAGACAAAATAAATCTCAAAATTACCTTCAAGACCAACGTTTTGTCGGCTCTTTTGGTCTATAAAGACCTCCCTGATCCCTAAAGGCAAAGAGGATGCATGAAAGTCCAAACTGCAGGCTTTGGAATCAGATGAACATGAAGTCAAGCCCTGGTTCCACTATTTACTAGGTGTAAGGTCTGGGCCAGCTGAACCTCTTCAAGGCTCAGTCCTGTATTTGTAAAATGGGAACATGGGCACCTACCCGACAAGGCATCACCAATGGAAATGAACGTGCTCACTAATCACCTTGGGATCGTGATAAAATTCACATTCTGATCAGTAGGTGTGAAGGCAAGGCCTGACATTCTGCATTTGTAACAAGCAACCCAGGCAATGCTAACAGTCTGAGAGCTACGTTTTTGAGTAGCATGGAAATAATATGTATAGGATAAAATGGGCGAATTAGCATCTTACATCAAAATGTAGGTTAAAAAATTTAAACGAAATAACAGACACAAAAGAAGCGAGCACAGTGCTTGGCACATACACTCAATAAATGGAGCTATTAGAATCCTATTAACCAGGCAAAGCATAAAATTGAAGCTATTGGTTTCTTTTACATTTTTTGGATAGTACTTTATGCTTATTTTTCATAACACTAAATACTGTATATTAAATATTAGGTAAGTCATAATACATTCTTCATACAGCTGGAAAGAGAGAGACACAGACCCTCAAACATGGGACAAATTCTAAAATACTACTGTCTTAAGCAAGGTACAAAGGCAGCACAATATACTATCATTTGTGCAACATATGGAGAAAAAGCAAACGCAACTGTGTTTCTTTAAATCCTCATATAACAGGCAACTCGCTGGTTTAGTCAGAAGAGGGTGCAAGTTTTGATCTTCGGGTCAGGAGTTCAAGCCACACATTGGGTGTAGAGATTAAATTTAAAAAATTTTTTTTTAGTAAATAAATCCTTATATAAAAACCAAATACAAACAAAAATCGAAACAAAACCAAAAACTACTTGGTGAATGTTCATGGACTGGAAGACTTAATAGTGTCAAGAGGTTACTTCTCCCAAATGTAATCAACAGATCCAACACAATCCCACTCAAAATCCTAGCAGCGTTTTGTGCACAAACTGACAAGTCAATTCTATAGGTATGAAATTGCAAAGGACCAAGAATAACCAAAATAATTGTTTTAAAAAAAAAAAAAGCTGGAAGATTTACTCTACTTGATTTCAAGATTTAACTATTCAGCAATAAGAAGCTACCAGGATCAAGAAAGTTTTATACTGGCAAGAAGAGATACCTAAATCAATTAAACAATACAGGTATAAATCCATACACATATAAATCACTGATTTTCATCAAAGGTGCAAAGGCAACTCAACGGGAAAAAAAATTGTTTTCAGCAAAGAGTGCTACATAATGGATCAAAAATAAAAAGGCAACTCATAGAATATACAATACTAAGGGTGAACTCTAATGTAAATCATAGGCTTTGGGTGATGATGATCATGTCGATATAGGTTTATCAAATGTAAAAAATGTACCACTCTGGTGAGGAATGTTTATAATAGGGGAGGTTACTATGCATTTGTGGGGACAGAAGGGTATATGGGAAATCACTCTACCTTCCCCTTACTTTTGCTGTGAACCTAAAATGCTCTTCAAAACTGCAGTCTTGGGGCACCTGGGGGCACCTAAAATGCTCTTCAAGGGGCGCCTGGGTGGCTCAGTTGGTTAAGCGGCCGACTTCGGCTCAGGTCATGATCTCGCGGTCCGGGAGTTCGAGCCCCACGTCGGGCTCTGTGCTGACAGCTCGGAGCCTGGAGCCTGTTTCCGATTCTGTGTCTCCCTCTCTCTGACCCTCCCCCATTCATGCTCTGTCTCTCTCTGTCTCAAAAATAAATAAATGTTAAAAAAATTTAAAAAATTAAAAAATTAAAAAAAATAAAATGCTCTTCAAAACTGCAGCATCTGATTCTTGGTTTTGGCTCGGGTCAGGATCTTGTGGTTCATGGGTTCGTGCCCCACATCGGGCTAGATGCTAACAGTGCAGAGCCTGCTTGGGATTCTCCCTCCCTCTCTTTGCCTCTCCCCTGCTTGTGGGCATGTTCTCAAAAGTAAATGGATAAACTGGGGGCCACCTGGGTGGCTCAGTCGGTTAAGCATCCGACTTCGGCTCAGGTCAATGATCTCATGGTTAGTGAGTTCGAGCCCCATGTCAGGCTCTGTGCTAACCGCTCAGAGCCTGGAGCCTGCTTCAGATTCTGTGTCTCCCTCCCTATCTGCCCCTCCTGCGCACTTGCTTGCTCTTTCTCTCTCTCAAAAATAAATATATATAAATGGATAAACTTAAAATGATCAAGAAAAAAAAGAATGATTTTTTTTAAAAAGGAAAATACAGTTATGTGGTTTACAAGAAACACCTAAAACATTAACACAGAGAGATTGATGGCAAAACATATACCAGGCAAATTTTTTTTTTTTTTTTTATTGTTTTTCCACTTTTGAGAGACAGAGACAGAGCATAAGCAGGGGAGAGACAGAGAGAGGGAGACACAGAATCTGAAGCAGGCTCCAGACTCTGAGCTGTCAGCACAGAGCCCGACACGGGCTCAAACCCACGATCCGTGAGATCATGACCCGAGCTGAGGTTGGCCACTTAACCAACTGAGCCACCCCGGTGCCCCTATACCAAGAAAATTCTAATCAAAACAACGAGAGGTACCTGAATATCAGACAAAAGAGATATTAAAAGTGTTAATATGAAAATATAGGGATACAGCGTCAAAAAAATATACATTTAAATAAAAGGAAGTTATACTAACTCTACTGCTTACATATGCATCTAATAAAACAGTCTCTTTATGTATATATATATATATATATATATATGAGATAAAAACAATCAAGATGAAATCATTACAACCAACACCTTAGCTGGAGATTAATACATCTCCTTCAAGTACTGACAGATTATACAGAAAAAAATCTGAGTAAAAATACAGTATAAATCCTTGTATTCAAGGATATTCTTCTCATGAATACATTTATAAAACTGTCCACTGTATTAATTCATAAGCCGTTTCTCAATAAATCTCAAAGACCAAGCATCACAGAAGACCACCTTCTCTGATCACATTGCAATTAAGAATTAACATGAGAAATAAATTTTAAGTTATCATAAATTTGGAATTTCAAATCACATTTCTTTTAAGTTTATGTATTTTGACAGACAGGGAGAGAAAGCACATCCCAAGCAGGCTCACCCTGTCAGCACAGAGCCCAACGTGGGGCTTGATCCCATGAACTGTGAGATGATGACATGAGCCGAAATCAAGAATCGGATGCTTAAGGAAGAGAGATAGGTGATTCCTGTCAGAGCTGCTGGGATTGAGAGAGTATTTGGGACCGTGTCTGAGGGGAGGGACGTCTTTGTAATGGGAATTCCCAAGTCTTGGGGCAAATCCACATAGGTGTTTGGGTAGGAGATGTGTACCCTTGGGATACTGATGAAACCCAGTGTTTGATTATCTCTATCTAATGGCCTGTGTTTTAGCCTTTCTTCACCTCTCACCTGACTGGGTAATCTGAACCTCCCTCTCTCCCCCCGTGAACTCTGACCTATAACCTCTGAGCATACCCCACAGGACTGGGCCCTCCTTAACCATCCATCTTGCTTCTAACCTATGTAAATTTCTGTAGTGGCTATCTTATGTGAGATACAATAAAAAAATTATTGTATACAGTTTCTATTAAATGTTATGAAAATGTTAAAAAAAAAAAAAAAGAATGGGATGCTTAACTGAGCCACCCAGGTGTACCAAATTTTAATATCTTAATTGTCCTGTGGATCTAAGAATTGTTCCATTATAATTTCATTTTGACCCATGAATCACTGAGAAATGTGATCTGACGGGCACCTGGGTGGCTCAGTCGGTTAAGCATCCAACTCCTGATTTCAGTTCAAGTCGTGATCTCACAGTTCGTGAGAACAAGCCCCATGTTGGCTCCGTGCTGGGCATGGGCCTGCTTGGGATCTTCTTTCCCTCTCTCTCTCTCTCTCTCTCTCTCTCTCTCTCTCTCTCTCTCTCTGCCCCTATCCCTATCCGTCTCCCCAGATCGCATGCACATGCGCTTTCTCTCTCAGAAAAAAAAGATATTAAAACTTGTGTGAAATTTAAACAATAAGAAGTAAACTTAGAGCATTAAATACTTACGTCACAAAAGAAAGGCCAGATAAGCTAAGCATCCAGCTTAAGAAGTTGGAACAAAAGCAGGATGAGAAAGAAAAAAACGCAAGCCATATAAGCAAAATCAACTATGCAAAAAGAAAACAAAATAGGGGGCACCTGGGTGGCTCAATCACTTATGCTTCCAACTCTTGGTTTCCGCTCAGGTCGTGATCTCATGGTTTATGAGTCTGAGCCCCGCATCAGGCTCTGGGCTGGGAGCGTGGAGACTGCTTGGGATTCTCTCTTTCCCTCTCTGCCCCTCCCCTGCTTGTGCTCTCTCTCTTTCTCTCTCTCAAAATAAATAAATAAACATTTTAAAAAACTTTTAAAAAAAGAAAACAAAATTGTAGTTACAGCAAAGATTTTAAAGATGAGAATACTGGAAAAAAACTTTTTGTCAATATATTTAAAAACTGAGAGGAGACTGAAATTTTCCAGGAATAAAAAGCGTCCCTGAACTTCTGACCCAAGAAGAGGTAAGACTGAAAAGCTCTATTATAGAATTTTCATTGGTAGCTAAAAATCTTCTCTCAGAACATAAGGCCCAGATGATTTTGGGAAACAAATGATTTTTCTTTCCAATCATACAAACTTCCAAAAAAAGACAAAGGTGATAATAAAACAAACGAAAAAAAGTTAGGAAAATGGAAAATCACAGGTTGATCTCAATCTTTAACACTGAGGGAAAATCCTACACAAAATACTAACAAATGTAATCCAATATTCTATCACGTTAACATGTTAAATGTTAGCAAATGTTAACAAGATCATCTGAATAGAAGCAGGAAAAGCACCTAACAAATTTAACACACACTCTTCATCTCTGTAAGGCAGCAAGGTGGATTATAAAAGCGTTCTATAAAAATTAACTGCATTTCTATACACATGAAGCAAAATGCAAATTTTTTAAAAAGTAGGCTTTACTCCCAGCATGGAGTCCAATGCAAGGCTTGAACTCACGATCCTGAGATCAAGATCTGAACGGAGATCAAGAGTCGAATGCTTAACTGACTGAGCCACCCAGGTGCCTTATAAAGTGCAATTTAAAAAACAGATTACCTTCTATAAGAGCAACAAAAAATATAAGGTATATTGGAAAAAAGTTAATAATTAGCTTACATAATTATTTTTTAGGTGAAAAGTATTATATTGCAAGACATTAAAGACCTAAAGAAATGAAGAGATATATCATGTTCATGTATGGACTCAATATTGTAAAGATGCCAAACCCTCCAAACTGGTCTATAACTGCAATGTAATTACAATCAAAATTTTGGGGGGTATATATATATATGTACACACACAAACACACACACAAAGGGTCACATGTAAAACCTATTTCTTACTATGAGAGTCACAGTGTAAAATGTTTGAATCATGGGGCACCTGGGTGGCTTCAGTCGGTTAAATGTCTGACTCTTGATTTTGGCTCAAGTCATGATCTCAGGGTCGTGAGATTGAGCCCCATGTCAGGCTCTGCACTGGGTGTAGAGCCTGCTTAAGATTCTCTGTCTGCCCCTCCCTCTGCCTCTTTCCCGCCGTACATGCTCTCCCTCTCTCAAAAAGTAATGAATAAACAAACAGAATCTTAAAAAAAAAAAAGTTTAAATCAGGAGGCTTCCTGAAGATGGAAGACTTTTTTTTTTTTAATTTTTCTTTTTTAACGTTTTATTTATTTTTGAGACAGGGAGAGACAGAGCATGAACAGGGGAGGGTCAAAGAGAGGGAGACACAGAATCCGAAACAGGCTCCAGACTCTGAGCTGTCAGCACAGAGCCCGACGCGGGGCTCGAACTCATGGACCGCGAGATCATGACCTGAGCCGAAGTCGGCCGCCCAATCGACTGAGCCACCCAGGTGCCCCGTGATGGAAGATTATTGAACTATAACTTTTTAAATTTTGTTTAACGTTTATTCATTTTTGAGAGACAGAGAAAGACAGTGTGAGCAGGCAAGGGGCAGAGAGAGAGGGAGACACAGAACCCGAAGCAGGCTCCAGGCTCCCAGCTGTCAGCACAGAGCCCAACGTGGGGCTCAAACCCAAGAACCACAAGATCATGACCTGAACTGAAGCCGGACACTTAACCAACTGAGCCATTCAGGTGCCCCGAACTATGATTTTTATACACACACAGATATTCATACAATGGATTATATACAGCAGTGAAAATAAGTGAAATGCAACGTGGATAAATTTCACAGACATCATTGATTTTAAAAAGCTACAGAAGGCTAAATATGCACAATTTATTAAAAGTCCAAAGTAGGCAAAACCAACCTTTTCAGAAATACACACATTTATGATTTAAAAGTACAAGGAAACGATCATGACATTCAGCATAGTGCTCATGTTTAGGGAGGAGCCAGGTACATGAGGCAGGAGAGGCATATAGGTTGACAGGATAGTGTTGGTGATATCTGGGTCTTAATGGTCTAAGGTCCTCCAAGTTCATTTTGACATTAAGCTTAGTAACTTATATGCATGTGCCAGTATTTTGTATGTATCAAATATTACACAATAAAAATTTGTTTAAAATCAACTGGCCAGGTCAGACCCCATAAAAAATGCGAGTATTTTGCAAATTCCCATCAAGAGGTTGGTTTGTCCTGAGGCGAGTGCTCAAAAGAGGTTGGCTTTTGACACCTAACAAGTAAACAAGGGTAGAAAATAAAGGGAAGACAACAGCCAGCTGGTTTAAAAAGTAGCAATCCCAGAAGCTCCTCAAAAGCACAGCTTCCAGGAAGAATCACTAAAGAGATACAGACGTTAACAACGTCCCCTGGTGGCTTACAGGGCGCCTGACCGGAATGAACGGCACCTAAATAATGCAAAACCAAGAGGCTCAAAGTTCTATTTTAACTACGGGGGAGAGCTATATAAAACAGTCATATTCTTTTTTCTCCTCATGAACCTTCTGTGTCATGCCTTTACAAAATTATTTTTAGTAGCTCAATTCTTGCTTTTTTTTTGAGATCAAGGTGCTCTCACAACACGTTACATTGCCTAAGGATCAAGCTGCTGAAGGGAGCGTACCTGATAGGCTTCAGCCGCTGAGGTCACCACCTGTTCCACAGCACCAACAACGAAGACTCCCTTCTTGATATGCTCCCTTAAGTACAGTCCGGCTGATGCAGAGTCCAGTAGGTCATAGATCTGCTCATTGTAGATCTCAATAAAGGAACACTTGCAAAGGAAACTCTTTCCAGCTCCAGCCTGGAAAGAGAAGCCTCACTGAGATACGTTCTTTGCATGAGTCATCCCTCTCATGAGTGCTACCCTTTCACTTGCTTCACAAGGTGTGCATTTCCTACCATGTTGTCCTTTACACGACACAAGATCCCTAAAAGCCAAGTAAAAGTCCAGATAACTAGTTTTGACACATCATTACATCTTAAGGCAGCATCAAACTGTGATCCCAGGAGGCCTACGTCTCCAGAGGTGACTCATAAGCAAGACAAAGAGATGGGACTTAGGCGGTTCAGATGGGCAATTCCACCTTCTTAAACTGAGGTGAAACTGACATACACCATCATATTAGTTTCAGGTGTATAACATAATGATTCAATATTTATATATATTGAGAAATAATCACCACAGTAAGTCTGGTTAACATCCATCACCATACACACAGATACATATTTTTTTCCTTGCAGAAGAACAATTCCATTTTTATCTGTCACATACTGGACTTGCTCATCAAGTTTTACCTGAAGCAAGTGTTATGTTCTTTAAAGACTGAAAATAATTTGTCTCAAAAGCCTCTCTATAGGATTTTTAGCCACAGAAACACATGGCGCTAAACCTACGTCACTGGCACCCAAGGTGCGTGTCTAACTGCAATTGTTAGGAATAGTTTCTGCACAGGGTAGTAACAATAAGTCAGTGTTATGTGTCAGTCTCCTTGGTACACACAGACTGGAACATGCAACACTAATGGCTCTTAAGCCTGGAATCTACCAAGCTAAAGAAGCACAATCATGAGAAAGGCCCAACTTGGGAGTCAATGGAACAGAGAAGCCCACATCACCAGGGTGATGGGGTCACACTGCATATGAAACCATCAAATTATCCTCAGGTGGTAGAAGGTGCTGCAAAGGAGGCAAGGATGGTTCCAGCACTCCTGGACATCCTGAGGAACTAGGGACACCTGCAGTCAAGTGTGAGCCTATGAGCAGTAGGTGATGGGGCTTAATGAATCTGTTTTCCTTAGTTAAAATTCTCTTTATACTTTCTCTCTTGCAAAATCTGAGAGCCTAAGAAGCACACATTCTTTTATCTTTTAATCTGAGTTCATGGATGATAAAAATTTTAGAAACTAAAAATTTTTAGAAAATTAATAACTCAGAATCCTGCATTTTTTCTTAAGAACTGAGAGGTGGGTTTTTTTTCATGCCACACCAGGCTATCCACATTGCAGAGTACCACTTAGGACCGACCCTCCATGTGTTATGAGCTAATTACTAGCAGCTAACTGCTCAAAACTAGGTATTTCATAGAACCACTTTATTTTCATAGCAAGTTTTACCTTCTCTTTTTCACGATCAATCAAGGAAAACAAATATTCAAAACTTCGTGGGATTACTCCTCTCAGGTTATGAGAAAAATGATCAGATTCAGATGGTCCTGAAGAAAAATGTATAAAAACATATATATATATATTCATTATCTTTATAACAAGAGTCCTTCAAAATGGCAATATTGAAAGGAAATTTATTCAGAAATAAGATGACATTGTACAATCAGTTTCTTATTTGTGCCCCTGAACAAGTTTTAGTCTGAGAGAAAAAACAGACGTTGCCCATCAACGGGACTGAAGGAAGGGCCCTCAATAGCCACTAATGCTGGCTACACCTGGAATATTATAAATGACCCTTGTAAACTGTACCTAAAATAAATAAATAAATAAATAAATAAATAAATAAATCTCAGAACTGTGTAAAGTAAATAAACAAAGAGGACAAAGAATATGAGTATGCAGATAATTTCATAACATTTTCCTGTTAAATAATATACGAAGATATTCAACATATTCTTTATGGTTACCTTCATCATCTCCTGCCTCATCTATGCCTTAGCTCCTCATCCTGCTTCTACTCACCCCCTCCCAGACTATTCCATTCAGCTGCCTGAGTAACCCTTTTAATTGTGTATCATATCATGTAGTTCTTTAAAAAACAAAACAAAACAAAAAACCTCCAATGACTTCACATCGCACTCACAAAATACAAAATCCCAGCCAGGTCCCACATGAGCTGGCCTCAGAGTATAACTCCAACGTCCCTCCCTACAACCCCTTGGTCTGGAAAACTCCCCTCTAGCCCATGGGTCTTCTTGATGTTTGAACACTCTTGAGCAAGTTCCCAACTCAGAGCCTACAGCCTGGAAGATTCTTCTCCCAGAGAGTCTGTGGTTCCTTCTCATTTCACTCCGTAATTCTCTTTCTTACTATAACTCACAATTCAGAAACCATTAAAAAACAACAACCACCCAAATTCAACCACCAAAAAAAAAATTAAAAACTTTGGCAGAGGGAAAAACCTTAAATCAAAAGACAAATGAAAAAACTAAAGAAAAATCTGTTATGTTGTACATAAAGGGGTAACCTATTTTACAAAAATCCCACAAATGAGTAGGAAAGAGATAAGCCAATTTTTTAAATGGGAAAAAAGCTTGAAGGGGCATTTTACAGAAAGGATATTCAAATGTCCAATAAACATGAAAGATGCTCAGTTGTCAACAGACATCAGGGAATTGCAAACAAAAACACAATGAGATAATACTACACATACTCCAGAAAGGCTAAAACTTTAAAAACTGACAATACCAAGTATAAACAAGGATGTGGAGGCCCTAGAATTTCCATATCTATCAGGGCCATATAAATACTAAAGCTGATACACACGTAACTACGATCCAGCAATTCCACTCCTAGAGATGTACCCAACAGAAATGAACTTGAAAAGACACATACAAGATAAAGTGGCATAGCAGCATTATTCATATGGTCTAAATAAAACTGGAGACAATCCAAACGTCTATCAACAGTAAAATGGAAAATGTGGCATATTCATACAATAACACATTATACAGGAACGGGATACAGCAATGGAACAAACTAGCACTCCATGCAACAACATGAGCGACTCTTAGAAACTTAATGCTGAGAGGAAGAAGCCAGACACAAAAGAGCGCATACAGTATTCTCATCTATAGATGTTTAAAAACAAGCAAAACTAATGATGATAGAAGTCAGAGTTATAGATACTTCAGGGGAAGGGGGTAAAGTAGTGACTGATTAGGAGTCTTGGTCTGGGTGGTAATTTTACAGATTTATAAGTATATAAAAAGTCATTAAACCCAATTCAAAAACTGTTTACTAAGCACCTACTCTGTGCTAAGCACAGACGGAACACAGCTGCAAACATGGACTTTGTTATCATGGAACTCCCAATTTGACATAAGCCTGGGAAATATCTCTGATTTTATGAGGTCAACATAGTATATAGAAAGTATGACTTCCCCCAAAATGTACCTGGTGCCTAGGTGCTGTCATTGCAGAGTAGATTAAGCCAGCAAATAATAAATTTTAATTCACTTACCCATCATCGTAAATGTTTTCCCTGAGCCAGTCTGTCCACTGTAAAAACAAATGTTTTATATGTTATTTTTCCACACAAAACTTAAAAGACTACCCTCCTACTTTAATAAGGTCTACTAATAGATAAATTTTCTCCACAAACATCGGGTGACTGGGTGGCTCAGTTGATTGAGCGTCTGACTCTTGATTTCGGCTCAGGTCATGATCTCATGGTTTGCAGGATACAGCTCCGCATGGGGCTCTGCCCTGACATTGTGAAGACTGCTTGGGATTCTCCTTCTCTGCCCCTCTCCCATGCGTGGGCGCGCGTGCGCTCTCTCTCTCTCTCTCAAAATAAATAAATAAACATAAAAAAATTTTCCCTGCAAAGATCTTATTTTCCTTCTTTTTTTTAATTATATTAGGTAGAGACGCTTGGCTGGCTCAGTCAGTAGAGCATGCAACTCTTGATCTCAGTGTAGTTAAGTTTAAGCCCCACATTAGGTGCTGAGCTTACTTTTTAAAAAAAAATTATATTAGGTAAAAAGTGAATGATTCATTTTTTCTCTCCTATTCTACCACCAAGAGCTACACTGTTAATTTTATGGTAATTCTTCAGGATTATACAAACATAGCCATCAGAGTTTTTGTTTAAATTTTTTTTTTTTTTAAGGGAGCTAGAATGCAGGAGCTGGGGACAGGGGCAGAGGGGGAGGGGGAGGGGGAGAGGGAGGGAGGGAGGGAGGGAGAGGGAGAGAGAGAGAGAGAGGGAGGGAGGGAGGGAGAGGGAGAGAGAGAGAGAGAGGGAGGGAGGGAGGGAGGGAGAGAGAGGGAGGGAGGGAGAGGGAGAGAGAGGGAGGGAGGGAGAGGGGGAGAGAGAGAGAGAGAGAGAATGAATCTCAAGCAGGCTCCATGCTCAGCAAGGTGCCCAACACAGGGCTCAAACCCATGACCCTGGGATCATGAGCTGAGCCAAAGTCAAGAGTCAGCCACTTAACAGACTGAGCCACCTAGGCGCCCCTCATTTACTTTTTATTTACAAAACTGAAATACTGCTCTGTGATCTGTTTTGTCCTTTAATTTTATCTCAGATATTTTTCTTTTCTTTTTTTTTTTTTTAATGTTTTATTTATGTTTAAGACAGAGAGAGACAGCATGAGTGGGGATGGGGCAGAGAGAGGGAGACACAGAATCTGATGCAGGCTCCAGGCTCTGAGCTGTCAGCACAGAGCCCGACGTGGGGCTCGAACTCACGAACTGTGAGATCATGACCTGAGCCAAAGTCAGACGCTCAACCGACTGAGCCACCCAGGCGCCCCTCTCAGATATTTTTCTATGTAATAAATAGAGATCTACTTCATTATTTTTTTTAAAATTTTTTTTTTCAATGTTTATTTTATTTTTGGGACAGAGAAAGACAGAGCATGAACGGGGGAGGGGCAGAGAGAGAGGGAGACACAGAATCGGAAACAGGCTCCAGGCTCTGAGCCATCAGCCCAGAGCCTGACGCGGGGCTCGAGCTCCCAGACCGCGAGATCGTGACCTAGCTGAAGTCGAACGCTTAACCGACTGCGCCACCCAGGCGCCCCTCTACTTCATTATGTTTAATACCTACATTGTATTCCATGAATGTATCATTTATTTAACCAGAACCAACTGGAATTTTGTTTTCAACTTTTTCTGTTCTAACAATTTAGCAATTCCTTTCCTAAATTATGCCTTTAAAGATACTTAAATGTCTTCATTTAAAAACAAAGCAATTTCAAAAACCCTTATGGTACAGGCCTGATTTTTGTGCGTAGCGTCATGTCTCCTCCGTTACCCCAAGAAACAAGAGTAACAAAAACTAAAACTAAAAACGTTTATGTTAAAGATAGATGTCGATCAGGATGTCAAATGTCTTTAGTTTGGATTCACAGCCCAAATATTAAAGAAAAAATCTGAATCGACTTTTTGGTTAAATGTCCCCAAAAGATTAAAAAAAAGAAAAAACAGGGGGCACCTGGGTGGCTCAGTCAGTTAAGCATCCAACTTTCACTCATTTCTCTCCAAGGGTTTCTCATTTCTACCTTCTTCTACCAAAAGAAATTTTGGTTAAATTATTAATGAATATGCCACAAATTAAACATAATTAGTAGAACTGTAAGGTATTTAAAGATAACAGTTCTAAAGATGACACAGTCTCTGGCAATTGTGGCTCTATTTCCAATTCATTTTTTAACTTTACCATTCAAAATACTCTGTGGGGAAAAAAAAATCTTCTCTTAAGACAAATGAGAAAACAGGCCTCTGCCTTACTGCTCAAGAGAAAACACTCAGCTCTCCTGAACACAGCTGAAAAGTAAGCATGAAAAGCAAAGGCAAACTTTCAAGTTAGTATATATGTGCATATGAGCCTAAAGTTCATACTTCTTAATGTGTTTTTTATTTTCTTGTGTTTTGACACAATTATAAACCAAGGGCACATGCACAAAAAGCATTAGCTGCCCAAATATATTTAAAAAATTTTTTTAATGTTTATTTATTTTTGAGAAAGAGTGTGGGTGGGGCAGGGGCAGGGGCAGGGGCAGACAGAAAGGGAGACGCAGAATCTGAAGCAGGCTCCAGGCTCTCAGCTGTCAGCACAGAGCCCGACATGGGGCTCAAACCCACAAACCGCGAGACCATGACCTGAGCTGAAGTTGGACGCTCAACTGTATCAAATAATTCAAATGTATCAAATGTATCAAATAATTCACTACATTCTATTAAAAAGCTCTAGTTCTAAATACAATTTGAAAGGCTACGGCTAAAAAAAATAATAATAATACGCTACAAATATATGCCCATTAATCTATATATCCTATAAATCTGAAATGATACTAAAATTCACTTTGTACAAATGCCAAGGTGACAATGCCTTCTGGACTCCATCTCACATTCCACATTAAATCTATAGCAATATTTTAAGGCTGCCAAAATTTAGAAAGTTGAGGATCATGACTCACTTTAAATATACATATAGAAAACAATTTGGCAAGTTTCTCATAAGGTTAATCATAGACTTGCCATATGATCCAGCAATTGCATGCCTGGATATTTACTCAAATGATTTGAAAACTTATGTTCACACAAAAACCAACATTCAAACGTTTGCAGCAATATATTCATAATCACTAAAAACTGGAAGCAACTAAGATATCCTCTCACGGGGAAATGGATAAACAAATGATGATAAATCCATACAGTAAAAAAAAAAAAAACTACTGAGAAAGAAAAAAAAGTTATTTATGCCTGCAACAACACAGGCAAATCCTATAGGCATTTTTAATAAAAGAAGGAAGCCAGATCCAAAAGGCTACATATTGTGTGGTTCCATTCATATGACACTCTGGAAAAGGCAGAACTATAGGAACAGAAAATGTATTCGTGTACCCTGGATGTCAGGGGTTGAGGGAAGGGGGAGTGGCTGACTACAAGGGGGACAAACAGGGGAAACTTTTAAGGTGAAGAAATGGTCCTTTTCAACGTTTATTTATTTTTGGGACAGAGAGAGACAGAGCATGAACGGGGGAGGGGCAGAGAGAGAGGGAGACACAGAATCGGAAACAGGCTCCAGGCTCTGAGCCATCAGCCCAGAGCCCGACGCGGGGCTCGAACTCACGGACCGCGAGATCGTGACCTGGCTGAAGGCGGACGCTTAACCAACTGCGCCACCCAGGCGCCCCGAAATGGTCCTTTTCAAACAAAATTGGGGGGGGGGGGCACCTGGGTGGCTCGGTCAGTTGGGCATCCAACTTCAGCTCAGGTCATGATCTTGCAGTCCATGGGTTCAATCCCCACATCAAGCTCTGTGATGACAGCTCAGAGCCTGGAGCCTGCTTCGGATTCTGTATCTCCCTCTCTCTCCCTCTCTCTCTCTGTCCCTTCCCCACTCATGCTTTGTTACTCTCTGTCTCTCAAAAATGAATAAATGTTTAAAAAAAATTTTTTTAAATTTTTTTAATGTTTGTTTATTTTTGAGAGAGAGACAGACAGAGAGTGAGCAGGGGAGGGGCAGAGAGAGAGGGAGACACAGAATCTGAAGCAGGCTGCAGGCTCTGAGCTGTCAGTACAGAGCCTGACACAAGGCTTGAACCCATGAACTGTGAGATCACCACGAGATCATGACATGAGCTGAAGTCGGACGCCTAACCGACTGAGCCACCCAGACATCCCAGAAACAGTCATTTTCAGTGCCGGGGTAGTAAATACATGGCTCTCTACATTTATCAAAACACGATACAGCTGTATATCACAAAGGGTGAACTTTAAAGCATGCAAACTAAAAAACAAGCAAAACACATCAACTAGGATGTCAGCGGTCCCAGAATGGAATGCACATAACTACATCACAAGTGTGTGACATTACACCAAAGTCAGTGGGCAGCAAAGGAGCTGACCTAAGTAACTTTAGAAAAGGAGGTTGTGCCTGGAAATTATTAAGGCTTTAAAAAAAAAAAAGAGGGGTGCCGGAGTGGCTCAGTCGGTTAAGCATCCGATTCGTGGTTTTGGCTCAGATCATGATCTCGTAGTTCGTGAGTTCGAGACCCACGTCAGGCTCCGCACTGACAGCACAGAGCCTGCCTGGGATTCTCTGTCTCCCTCTCTCTCTGCCCCTCCTCTGCTGTCTCTCAAAATAAATAAACCTAAAAAAAAAAAATTTTTTTTTTAAAAAGAAAATGAACTGTACATAAACATTGTACTGTGTAAATTTGTTTCTCACAGGGATACAGGATAACAATTCTGAAAGTACTTTACATGTATACTGGGGCTGAACGAATCACTAAAGGGATGATAGAAAGTGGCAGCCAGGTTTCTCAATGCCAGCAAGGGAAGTTACAGATAAACAAAGAAGGAAGGTTAGAATGAACCCATATGGATTCTAACCTCCTGGATTAGAGTCAGAGACATAAGCATGAACTCATGTTTAACTGAATATATATATATATGCAAACGGATAGATACAGATACAATTACAGGTACGTCCACATACACGACTAAGTATGTATACATATATTACCTAGCTGTCTACTGAGAAGGCCTAGAAGCAATGACACTCCAGTAGCAACAAACACACCTAGTGCCCACATCCTGGTTTCTGAATACCATTCTCCAATAAAAGGAACCAGGGCTCCTTGTCGAAATGGCTGATTCTAGCCCTAGGACAGGAAAAATACAGATGAGCCAGGAATAGCTTGTATTGTCATAAAGGAAGTGCTCAAGCAAAAGGACACAGAAACCAGCCTCAAAAAGCTCCCAATGGCCAATCTAGGACAATAAGAGCAACACGATAAAAATAAGGTATTGGATTATAACCCAAAGTATAATTTAAAAAATGGGAGAGAAGAGACAAATCTTCCTCAGAAAAGAATTTCAAATAATATAAATACTCTTTTCTCCACAAGGTAGTGTTTAATCCCCGCCACCCTCATTATCCAGGTGAGTCCAATCTAATCACATGAATTAGAGAACCTGTCCCAGCTGTAGTCGGAGGGACATGTGACTAAGGAAGCAGAGTTGGAAGGTTACATGCTGCTGGCTTTGAAAATAAAGGGGCCTGGAGCCAAGTAATATGAGTGGCCTCTAAAAGCTGGAAGAGGCAAGGAAAAGAATGGAATTCTCCCTAGAACCTCCGGAAAGGAACACAGCCCTGGACACTTATTTATTTTAGCTTATTTATTTTAGTGAGACAGCAAGACTCATGTCGGACTTACAGGACTGAAAGACAATACATTTGTGTTGTTTCAAGCCACTAAGTTTGTGGTAATTCACGGTGTGGCCATAAGAAATGGGGGGCGCCTGGGTGGCGCAGTCGGTTGAGCGTCCGACTTCAGCCAGGTCACGATCTCGCGGTCCGTGAGTTCGAGCCCCGCGTCGGGCTCTGGGCTGATGGCTCAGAGCCTGGAGCCTGTTTCCGATTCTGTGTCTCCCTCTCTCTCTGCCCCTCCCCCGTTCATGCTTTGTCTCTCTCTGTCCCAAAAATAAATAAACGTTGAAAAAAAAAAAAAAAAAGAAATGAACAGAAGCGCTCACTACTGCACCCTTGTGTAAGGACAGAGTCGGCAACTTACTATGCAAAGATGGTGCCGTTATACCCGCTCATGCAAGACTCCACAATGCCCTTGGCCACAGTCGAGAACACGGATTCCTACAAATGTAAGCACCAAATATGTTAACATTTCATAAAAATGAACCACATTCCTAAATTACGTTCTAAAACATAACAATAAAAACAGTGTGCTTAGACTTTACAACACTTGTGATAAAATAAAAATTGTATCCAGTATTGAAAAAAAGCTAAAACATCTAAGATGATAAAACGTTAAACATATTTACGTCTACTAACCCCCTATACAACGCTAGATTTAAAACTCACATCTAGAATCCATACAGAATTTTGTCGGCACATTACGTACAAATATCATATGGATATTAGCATCTGATACATGGCCCTGTGTGTTCTTCAGTGCTTTTCCCACAAGTTTGTACTAAATAATCAATACCTGATTTTTTGCTTTCATTTTTACACACATAAGTAGATGTAATCTTATCAACAGTGCAAGAATTCTTAAACCTGCACTAATACAGTAGCCATGAGCCACATGTAACTACTAAGCACCTGAAACATGGCTACTCCAACTTGAGATTTATTATAAGTATAAAATATACACCAGGTTTAGAAGACTGAGCATGAATAAAAAGAATGGAAAATACCTCATTAATAATTTGCTTTATATTGATAACATGTTGAAAAGATATTTTGGATATACTGGGTTAAATAAAATATAGGATTAAAATTAAGTCTGGGGCACCTGGGTGGCTCAGCCAGTTAAACATCCAACTCCTAATTTCAGCTCAGGTCATGATCCCACAGTTGTGAGATCGAGCCCTGCATCAGGCTCCATGCTGGGCACAGAGCCTGCTTAAGATTCTCTCTCTCCCCCAGTCCCTCCAAAAGGAAGGAAGGAGGGAGGAAGGGAGAAAGAGAGGAAGGAAGGAAGGAAGAGTGAGTCTGCCTGTTTTTTTACTTTTTTTCAACATGACTACTAGAAAATTTAAAATTATATAGGTGGATAACTTTATATTTCCATTAACCAGCCATGTCCTAGATGAAAAAAAAATCCAAGGATCCAAATGTCTCACTAAAAACATCCATGTGCATAAAGGAATAATCAAGATCTGTGATGTCTAATACACTAGTCATTAGCCATATGTGGCTATTTAAATTCAAATTAATTAAAATTAAATAAAACTTAAAAGTCAAGTCCTTAGACGCACTAGCCACATTTCAAGTGCTCATCAGCCACATGCACTAGCATATCTGAGAAAATAAATTTTTAAAAATTTTTTATTTTTTTAAGTTTATTTATTTATTTTGAGAGAGAGAGAGAAGGAGAGAGAGAGAATCCCAAGCAGGTTCTGCACTGTCAGCATGGAGCCCCATGAAGGGCTCGAACTCACCAACTGTGAGATCATGACCTGAACCCAAATCAAGAGCTAGATGCCTAATCCACTGAGCCACCAGGAGCCCCCTAAATTTTAAACTTTATTCAATCTTAATACATTCAAACTTAAATAGCCACATATGGCTAGGGGCTACTGTAATGGACAGTGCAGATATAGAACATTTCCCTCATTACAGGAAGTTCTAATGGATGGTGCTGACTAGATCTTAACTAAACTGTCCTGAATTAGAAAACCAGTTACTGACATCATAGTAATCTTAAACCTGTTACTCTCTGCTATGGACTGAACGTGTCTTCCCCAAAGTTCCTGTGTTGAAACCCTAATCCCCAGCGCCATGGTTTTTGGACTTGGGGCTTTGGGGAGGTAATCAGACCATGAGGGTGGAGCACTAGTGAGACGAGTAGTACCCTTCTAAGAAGAGACACAAGAGAAATGCTTTTTCTCTCTCTCCACAGTGAAAAGGCAGCTGTCTAAAAGCCAGCAAGCAGGTCCTTACCAGACACTAGATCTCCTGGCCTGGATCTTAGAATTCCCATCCCCAAAACAGTGAGAAATAAATGTTTGCTGTTTAAGCCCCCCTGTCTTTGAGATTTCTGTTACAGCGACCACAACTAAGATACTCTCCCTAAACTAGGAAGCTGAACCATACTTATTATCAATCACCCAACTGGCTCTGAAAAATACACCTCCACTAACCCCCATCACTGGATGGTGAGAGAAAAGTAAAGCAGGCTGATCATTCTGGTACAAAGTTTGATGAAGGAAAAAAAAACCTAATAAAATTAAATTTAAAATATTTTAAAATAGATTACATCTAAAATATCTAATGTTTGAGCTTCCTTATCTGAGATCTATCAAACTAAAGAGACCAGAAATGAAATCCTCACAAATCATAGAATCTTATCCAAAAGGAAAGTGAAGTTTCCAAAATTATCATTACCTGAGTGGTGTGCATGTCTGCAACATGATCAAATGTGAAGGTCTTGGGCTCAGGGTTGGAGTGCAGCCGGAGAGTGGTAGAGGAGAGCACAGACAAACAGAAGTTTTGCTCTCCATCAGCTGATCCAGAACCTTCTGTAGGTGGACGGATTCGCACAAAAACTTTGATGGCATCACCTTCATTACTAAAGACAAGAAACGTACCAGCCTAAGTTTACTGGAGAAAACTAAAAAAGGATCTGAGTCCCACACTGCCTGTAATGTTTCCATACTGAGATTCCCCAACAAAGCCCCCAACCTACTCACTTACATTCACCTCTTCTAGAAGTGTCGCACGTGACTCACACCCTTTACTGATTTTGCTTCACGATACTCATCGTCACAAGCTTTCACGTGAAATCAACTCAAAGGAAGTTGATTCCACGGAGCTCTAAGCATTGCTTGTCTCTGATTTCCCTCTTTTTTTTTTTTTTTTTTTAATTTTTTTTTTCAACGTTTATTTATTTTTGGGACAGAGAGAGACAGAGCATGAACGGGGGAGGGGCAGAGAGAGAGGGAGACACAGAATCAGAAACAGGCTCCAGGCTCTGAGCCATCAGCCCAGATCCTGACGTGGGGCTCGAACTCACGGACCGCGAGATCGTGACCTGGCTGAAGTCGGACGCTCAACCGACTGCGCCACCCAGGCGCCCCTGATTTCCCTCTTAACAGCCATAATAAAATAGTCACCCCAAGGGAGAATTATGTTACTGATTCCATCTTTTAGCCTGGAAGGTAAGAGGATGGGGGGAGAGTTGGGGAAGAAGTGTGATGTTTCCAGATTTCCAGGTAGCTAAGAACTGAGCTTTATGCTGAAACCAGTATCCCTTACTTTGTTAAACGTTCTAAGAATACTACATCCGCATGGGTGGGGTACCTGATGCGCATGGGTGGGGTACCTCCACCTGATGGTGGAGTGCCTGATTGTTGATTTCGGCTCAGGTTATGATCTCACAGTTCGTGGGATGGAGCCCCACATCAGGCTCCTCACTGACAGCACAGAGCCTGCTTGGGATTCTCTCTCTCTCTCCCTGTCTCTCTCTCTTTCTCCCCTCCCCTTCTCACATGCTCCCCCCCAAAAATAAACTTTTCTCTCAAAAATAAAAAAATAAACTTAAAAAAATATATATTACATCCCTAATTCTTTTGGTCTCAGTGACAAGATTTTTTTCTTACCTTGGTTGGTTAGACTGACAGTTTGTCACATTGCGTAACTCAGCTAGAAAAACAGACAAGAAGTTATTACAGGCATTTAAAATTGCAATATAGGGGCACCTGGGTGGCTCAGTTGTTTGGGTAATGGACTCTCGATTTTGGCTCAGGTCATGATCCCAGGGTCGTAGGATCGAGCCCTGCATGGGGCTTGGCACTGAGCATGGACCCTGCTTGGAATTCTCTCTCTCTGTTCACATCCCCTGCCCCCACTCACGTTCTCTCTCCCAAAATAAATAAATAGATTTTAAAAAATTGCAATGTAAAATCCCATCCTTTTAAAAAAATATTTATTTTGAGAGAGAGAGGGTGCACACGAGTGGGGGAGGTGCAGAGAAAGAGGGAGAGAGAATCCCAAGCAGGCTCTGTGCTGTCAGCACAAGGCTCGAGCTTACGAACCCCGAAATCATGACCTGAGCTGAAATCAAGAATTGGCCACTTAAAGGGCACGTGGGTAGCTCAGTTGGTTAAGCGTCCAACTTCGGCTCAGGTCATGATCTCTCGGTCTGTGCGTTTGAGCCCCTTATCGGGCTCTGCGCTGACAGCTCAGAGACTGGAGCTGCTTCAGATTCTGTGTCTCCCTCTCTCTCTTCCCCTCCCCCACTCACACTGTCTCCCTTTCTTTCTCTCTCAAAAATAAACATTAAAAATTAAAAAAAAAAAAAAAAAAGAACTGGCTGCTTAACCAACTGAGCCACCCAGGTGCCCCTAAAAATCCAATTCTTATCTACCCTACTCTTCTATTGCTACCACTCCTCAGTCTCCTTGGCTCCTGACCTTTTGACAGTGAGGCATTCTAGGGCTTAGGTCTCGATCTTCCTTCTCTTCTTTCCACATCCACTCCATTGGTGAGGACATCCAGGCTCACGGTTCTAATTGCTAAGTATGTGTTGATGAGTCCCAAATGTAAACCTCCTCCCTGGACCACTCTTTTGAGCAACAGACTCTCACATCCAACTGCCTACCTGACATCTCCAGTTGGAGGCCCAATTGGCAATGTCTCAAATTTAAAATGTCCCAAACTGAATTTCTGATCACCCCACCCCTACCCCAAACATGCTTCTCCACCTTGATTAATGACAACTCCATCTTTCAGTTGCTCAGGCCGAAAACCCTGGAGTTATCCCTCACCCCTTTCTTTCTCACGCTTCATATCCAACCTGTTAGCCAATCTTTGGCTCTACCTTCAAAATTCATCAAGAATCCTACAACTTCTGGTTAAATCCACTGCTATGACCACCATGAAATCAAGCCAGCAACATCACCTATTTGAGCTATTACAACAGTGTCTCTGTTTTTCTTTCTCTCACTCTCTCATTCCCCCAACTGCCACCTATTTTCAACCTAGCAGGGAGAATTATTCTGCTAAAAAAGAAGCCAGAGATCAACTTCCAGCATGACTGCAAGAGGAACTATCCTGACCCACTGTCCAGTGAAACTGGTAAAATAAATAAATAAAAGCCACTTAAAGCCTCTAGAAACAGCCATAAAGGCAAACAGCACATGAAAAAACATCTAGTCAAGATCACTGGAAATTTCACAAGAGAAGTGAGCGTCTATTGAACCAAGATGGCTCCCTCCCTCCCAGCTCAACAAGTTGGGAGTCTCCACTCCAGACTTTGCAGCTAAGAACACAGAGATCCTCCTCCCCCCACTCAGTTCCTACTTGGAGGGCTTTCTTCCCAGGAGCAGGTTACCAATTTCTCATCCAGCCTCCAGCCAGCTGCCTAAGGCTAAATCCCAGGTAAGTATGACTGAGAGGTGGGGGTTCCCTTCTTGCACCCAGCCTCCACTTGTGGAATGAGGCTCTACCTTGGACATAGTGTGCTGAGAACACTGGGGCCCTGACGACCCTTATTCTGGCTGGTGAGACAGTGTTTCTCCACTAGGAGAGGCAAGTCAAGAGGACCCCAGGCTGCTGTGGCGGGCACACACACGCGCGCACACACACGCACACACACCCACGCACACACACACACTCATACACACCCTCCCATTCCCAACAAACACTCAGCAACTAGACCAGAGGTGTCACTCTGAAAGAACACTGTTGTTGTTCTCACCCCCAGCTCCAGAGCCTAGGATGAGAGATTTTGCCTCAGGGGAGAGACAGACCACAAAGAGATAGTTCCAAAGGAGCTGACTTCATTTCCAACAAAGCAAGGAGAAGTTCAAGCCCAATGGCACACTCAAGAACAGTGAAGGTTGTGGGGAGAAGCAATTAGGAGGAGATTCGATATCCAAACAAAACTTGCAGGCCTATTAATTTGCAGGTGAGAACTGGGACCTAAGACAGCTGGAAGCAGTTTTACTGGGATGAGAACAAATATCAAACACAGACCTCAGAAACTTTTCCTTCAAAAGGGCAAGAAACTTTTCCTTCCAAAGGGCAAGAATCTAATTGGACTGATTTATAAGGCAATATTCCAGGCATTGTTGGAAAACAACAGGGCAATCAGCTGGCATTCCTGAAGTTTAAGAGCTACATGTGGTCAGGGAAAGAGAGAGAGATCCCCACCAAAACCACCAAAAGTCATCAGGGTGACTGTGGGCGTACCCAAAGCTGGAATTCTCTGAGGAGCAACATCAAAGGCTTAACGTTGGGAGGGAAACAAATGTCACTAAAGCAATCCAGCCAGTTATTAAACAAACAGGCAAATAACTACCCCCAGAGGGTAGAAAGGCCAGTATCCAAAGTTGCTATAAATTTATTATCTAAGATGTTAAGTATCCAACAACAACAACAACAAAAAAATGACAAGGCATGCAAAGAAACAGGAAAGGATGACCCATAAACTATGAAAAACAAAAAAGAAAAAAAAAGCTGGCAAGAGAAATTGCCTATGACAGCATCTAGATGTTGGGAGACCTCAAAGTCACCATTATAAACATGTTCACATTACTGAAGAAAATCATAATTAAAGGGTTAAAGGAATGATGACAATGTCCCATCAAATAGAGAATAGCAATGGAAATTATTCTGAAAAACTGAAACTCTGAAGTCCAAAAAGTACAATAACTGAAATAAAAACTCACTAGAAGGGCTCAACAGTATATGTGAACTGGTAGAAGAAAAAATAAGCAAACTCAAAGACAGAGCAACAGAGATTATACAAGGCAAAGAACAAACAGATGACGGAAAGTGAAGCAAGCCTCAGAAAAATGTGGGACACCATTCAGCACACCAACATAGGTGTAATGGGGAGTACCAGAAGGAGAGAAAAGCTAAATAGCGGGGAAAAAATTTCAAAGTATTTTAAAGCCAAAGACTTCTCAAACTCATTGAAAAAACAACGTATACCTCCAGGAGGTTCAATGAATTCCAAACAGGATAAACACAGTGATCCACAAACAGACACATTATCGTAAAAATGGTGAAGGCCAAAGAGAAGGAGAAAATCTTGAAAGCAGCAAGAGAAAAACAACTTGTTACTTACAAGCGAACCCAGTTACATTGCCAGCTGACGTCTCAACATAACCGATGGAGGCCAGAAGGCATCTCAGAGAGAATTTGCTGCCAGCAGACCCAGCTTTCAAGAGATGGTAAAGGTGGGGCGCCTGGGTGGCTCAGTTGGTTAAGTGTCCCACTCCTGGTTTCAGTTCATGTCATGATCTCACGGTTCTTGGGTCACAGTTCTAAATGCTAAGTGGATGTTGACGAGTCCCAAATTTAAACCTTCTCCTTGGACCACTCTCTTGAGCACCAGATTCTCACATCTAACTGCCTACCTGACATATCCACGTCAATATCAAAAAAAGGGGGTGAGAGGGAATAGAACTACATAGGAGTAAGGTTTATATCATTGGAATTAAGCTAGTGTAAACCCAAAGCTAATTCTGATAAAATTTGCATGTTAGGGGCACCTGGGGGGCTCAGTCAGTTAAACATCCAACTCTTGATCCTCACTCAGTACTTGATCTCAGGGTGGTGAGTTCAAGGCCTGCACTGGGCTCCACACTGGGCATGAAGCCCACCTTAAATTAATTAGAATGTTAGGATATGCATTTAAACTTTTAAAAAGCTTTAAAAAAAAGCAGTAAAGGAAGAACAGAGGAACATAAAAGATGTGAGATGCGTAGAAAACAAGAAGTAAAATGGCAGATGTAAATCCAACTGTATCAATAACATGCCAATGGAGTAAATAACCCAATTAAAAGGCAGAGACTGTCAGACTAATGAAAACATGCTCCAACTATATACTATCTACAGCAAACACACTTTAGATTCAAAGATAAAAATACACTCAAAGTAAAAGAATTAAAAACGGTATCTCACCTAAACCAAAATTGGACAAAACAACAACAAATGTTGAGAAAAAGATAAATGAGATAAAGAGGGACATTTTATAGGGGCAGCAGGGTGGCTCAGTTGGTTAAGCATCTGACTTTTCAGCTCAGGCCATGATCTCGTGGTTCGTGAGTTCCAGCCCCGCGTGGGGCTCTGTGCTGACATCTCAGAGCCTGCAGCCTGCTTCAGATTCTGTCTCCCTCTCTCTCTGCCCCTCCCTGCTCGCACTCTGTCTCTCTCTCTCAAAAATAAGACATTAAAAAAAATTTTTATTTTTTTATTTATTTTTTTTTTAATTTTTTTTTTAATGTTTATTTATTTTTGAGACAGAGACAGAGCATGAGCAGGGAAGGGTCAGAGAGAGAGGGAGACACAGAATGTGAAGCAGGCTCCAGGCTCTGAGCTGTCAGCACAGAGCCCGATGCGGGGCTCAAACTCACGGACTGTGAGATCATGACCTGAGCCGAAGTCGGACGCTTAACCGACTGAGCCACCCAGGCGCCCCTAAAAAAAAAATTTTAAAGAGGGACATTTTATAATGATACAAAGGCCAATCCCTCAGGATAATAATACAAATACAAACATATATTCACCTAATATCAGATCACCAAAATACACAAAGTGAAAACTGACAGAAGAGTAGGGAGAAATAGACAATTCAACAATAACAGCTGGAGATTTCAATATGCCACTCTGAATAATGAAGAAAAGAGTAGATGTTACTTGGGGCTGGGGGTGGGGGGATAAGGAGGTGGGAAGGGTGAGGACTGAAGGTATGAGATTTCTTTGAGGTGACCAAAATGTCCTAATGGACGATGCTGATAATTCCACATTATCTGTGAATATACTAAAAACTGTTTTAGGGGCGCCTGGGTGGCGCAGTCGGTTAAGCATCCGACTTCAGCCAGGTCACGATCTCATGGTTCGTGGGTTCGAGCCCTGCATCGGGCTCTGGGCTGATGGCTCAGAGCCTGGAGCCTGTTTCCGATTCTGTGTCTCCCTCTCTCTCTGCCCCTCCCCCGTTCATGCTCTGTCTCTCTCTGTCCCAAAAATAAATAAAAAACGTTGAAAAAAAAAATTTAAAATAAATAAATAAATAAATAAATAAATAAAAACTGTTTTACACTTTATAGGTGTGGACTGTATTGTATCTGACTTACATCTCAAACTGTTAAAAAAAAAAAAAAGTCAGACATCAGTACTAAATGCAATGAAGGATCTGGTTCTAGAGAAAAACTATGAAAGTAAATTATTGGACAATGGATAAAAGTAAGATACGGACTGTGGATTAGACAAGAGTGCTATATCAATGCAAACTTTCTTGATAACTGCAATGTGATTAGTCAACAGAATATGCCTGTTTTGAGAAATCACTCACTGATAAGTATACATATTTACTCACTGGTAAAGGTATATCATGTCCCCATTTTACTCTCAAATGGCTCATAAAAAATATGTATACACACACACACACACACACACACACACAATTGGGAGGGTAAGAGAGGAGGGAGAAAGAATGATAAAGCAGATGCGGCAAAATGGAAAGTGGTCACTATGGGTAAAGAACATTATGCAAGATTTCTTTGTACTACTCTCACAATTTTTCCATAAATTGTAGCAAAATTAAAAGTTATCTTTTATTATTTTTTCCTTTTTTTTTTAAAGCTGCTATTCTTGTGGATGTCTTTTTTTTTTTTTTAATGTTTATTTATTTTGAGAGAGAGACAGAGGATGAGTTGGGGAAGAGGAGAGAGAAAGGGAAACACAGAATAGGAAGCACACTCCAGGCTCTGAGCTGTCGGCACAGAGCCTGATGGGGGGCTCGAACCCACAAACCATGAGATCATGACCTAAGCCGAAGTCAAACACCTAACTGACAGAGCCACCCAGGCGCCTCTAAAAGTTATTTTTTAGGGGCGCCTGGGTGGCTCCATTGGTTGAGCATCCAACGGGCTCAGGTCATGATCTCACATTTGGTGGGCTTGAGTCCCGTGTCGGGCTCTGTGTTGACAGCTCAGAGCCTGGAAGTTGCTTCAAATTCTGTGTCTCCCTCTCTCTCCTCTCTGCCCCTCCTCCACTCTCTCTCTCTCTCTCTCTCTCCCTCAAAAATAAATACAACGTTAAAAAAAAGTAAAAACAAAAATACAAAACTCTGCAGTGGTTGTCCATCTCAGTTGGAGTAGGCAAAGATCTTAAAACAGCCTACAGGACTGGACATGATCTAAGGCCCCTGCCTCCCCCGTCACCACCTCCACAACTCATTTCCTATTACACTCCTTGCTCCAGTACAACCAAACTAGATTTCTTGTTATTTCTAGAACATGCCACCCTTTGGGACCTTTACACGTGTTGCATCTTCTGCCTGTAACATTTTGGGGGGGATTTACTCAAGTATTGTCTTCTCAAGTATTGACTTTGGGGATTTACTCAAGTATTTACTCAAGTATGGGTCAAGTATTCCATGACCTTGAATTATGGGAAACACCAGCTTATCTCCATACACACCCACCCAATTATCTATCACTCTAACTCCCCTTCTTGGGCTTGTTTTCCCTCAAGGGACTTACAGTCATCAAAATATATATTAGTTTGCTCTCTTTCTCTTCCAAATGAACTGTAAAGCATTATCTAGAGCAGTGCCTGACACACTGTGAACACTCAATAAACTTTGAATAAATAAATACTAGGACATCAGTTAAAAAAAAAAAAACACCTTAATTTCTATTCTTCCTATTCTGCTTATTTCTATTCTTAATTTCATAGCACAGAAGCACAAAGTCAATATTCACACAGAACAACTGTTCTGGAAACTACCCTTTGCAGCTATATCCCCTCAAGCAGATGAAGATCTGTGAAGTGGGAAATGCACCAGATTGCCCAGTTCCCCACCTGCCCTTCCTTCGCAGCTTCTCCAAGAGTTGGCAGCGAAGAAATAGTCCCTGTGTAGCTTTGGCAAAAGGAAAAGTGGTGGAGAGCACTGCCTGAGTTCCCCAAGGCCTGCTCCAGATCTCTGGACTGCTGGGAATGCAAGCAGCACTTGGGATGTCCTCAACCTTGACGTTGTTAAGAGACTTCAAGGAACAGAAGCGTTTCCCATGGAAATCACCATTTTCACACAAGAGAGCTGTGAATACCCTTGTTCCCATCACTTACAGATAGGTCAGAGTCCTTTCAGAGACAGTGACACACAGATGTCACTTTCCATTATGTAAACAGATGCTCTAACTTTATCACAGGTTATCAACTCTCTCGTGTGAGTCCAGATTTACAGAATACCATGGTTGTGCAGAACGCACACTGAACATTTCACTCCACAAGTGAACCAATGTGTGCGCTAATATTCCCTGAATACTGAAAATGACAAGAGAAACATTTCAGATGGAAAGAGAGAGCACACTGTGATGACCTAAAAAGTTAACGAAAACAACAAATCCATTAGAAAACAATTACAACTGACAGCTGCAAGCGTTAATGCTGTTGGAAGTCTCACCAACGACCAGAAATTCAGTTTCTTCAATCTTCTAAATCGGCCTCTCCTCATTACCATTCATACCACTCACCAAGATCCATCGAATTAGCTCAAAATCTAATCCTTAAAGGATTAGGCAATGTAAGACATGGGACACGTACACGAGAACGCCAAAGGACGAAGAAATTAGTGAAAACGGGAGGGTTTATCAAAATCGGCAGTGCTCCTCTCCAAAGTTAAAAGGAAGAAACGGAACGGGTGCCCTTGAGAAGAAAATAGGAATTTGTGATCATAGAAAGACATCCTGTGCTTATCTGAAATTGTACAGCAGGCAAAGACGTGCCTGGAGCATGAAAAGTTCTCCCATTCAGGACAGTCAGTAACGTGGAAACACGCAGAAGGTGGTGAGAGCCTGGGCCGACCTCAGGCAAGGATACTTAGAGACAGCCCCGGTCGGGACACGGGAATAGGGCAGCGACGAAACGACAGAAGCGAGAACGGGAAGGAAAAACCAGCAGGTCGCTGGACGTCAAGCTCCTGGAGGGCTCTCCGGTTCCCTGCTCAGCCCAAGCGCCTAGAACTGTGCCTGGCTTGTGGCGTGGGCCCAATACACAGAGACAAGGGAAGATAGCTGTTCGAGCCGCGTTTTGAATGAGGGTCCGAGAGAGGTCCCAAACGCCCCGCGACGCTGGGTCCGCTTCTGCCCTTCACGCCCAGCCGGGAACCCTGCGGGCGGCTGGGGCTTGCCGTCCTGCACAGTTGCATTTGGGGGCGGAGACAGGGTCACGAAGCCGGAGCTCCTTACTTACTTTTGCAGCCGGGCGCCATGGCGCCCTCACGCCTCGATCCCAAGACCAATGCAGCGGATACCCCCACCTCCAGCCGCGCAGCGCGCCGGGATTCCGAACGCTCAAGATGGCCGCAAATTTGAATTTGGCGCTCCGGTCGGACGTTGACGCCAGCAAGGGGGCTGCCATGTTGCCCGGCCTCCGGTCAGGGGGCGGGGACTGCGTGACGTCACGAGCAGGCGCCATAACCAATGTACACTCTCAAGCGGGCCCAGAGAACCTGTCTTTTCCCGGGACAGCCATGAGCAAGCGGAACCAGGTTTCGTACGTGCGGCCAGCCGAGCCGGCGTTCCTGGCCCGCTTCAAAGAGAGGGTCGGCTACAAAGAAGGGCCCACCGTGGAGACCAAGGTGAGCCCAGGGCAGTTGCGTTACCGGAGAAACGCTGCCCTCCCGCTACTTCCGGCTTCTGCCTGGACTTGAAGGCCTGCCTGGCAGTGACGGGTCCCTCCCCTCACCTGCGCCCAGCCCCTAATCTGGGTGGGCTTCAGTCCCCAGGCTGGTCCTCTTCAAACTACTCCAGCCTCTTATACCCAGGAAGATACTTGTCGTTTTTCGTAGTGCTGTTGTATTCTTGAAAATGACTGGACCCAGGTAAAGCGCCTCGTCCTTGGTAGATGGTTAAGAAAGATCACTTTTCTCTCTCTTACTTGCTTATCCCAAAACCTGTAGTTAGCAGGATGGATGGTAGCGTGGTCTCGTTTTCCAGATAGTTACTGAAGGCCGCTCGATCAAATGACCTGATGTCCTAGACCTGGAGTCTGGATCTTTGGAAGAATGCCCTGGATCTATTGTTATGCTTTATTGTTTAACAACCACACCTCCCTCCTCCTCCTCCCCACCAAAAGTATGTTTAAGAATATTTTGGATGTAAGTAGAAGAGGAGCTTTAGGAAAGAGCAGCCCCTCTATAGTTTAAGGATAGAGATCAGTGGGAGTCAACTTCTGAGCCTTCCCAGGCTTCAGCCCTAACTGGTTCACGCCAAAACCTGCCCTATCTCTTTCAGTAGGAAGAGACTATTATGCTTAGGGGATGTGTGGAGAAATAAAGAATTTACTTAGCATTCTGTGTCTAGCACTTTAATACCCGCCCCTCAAGTCACTTAGAGTTTAGTAAAGGAAACAAGATTGACTTGTGTGAAATTACTCAATCCAATGAGAATATGCTAAGTCCAGGCATTGTGAAAGAAAATGAAAGAACAAAGAGATGTATCTCCAAAATACCATATTCTTTTAAAACCTTCTTCGCTGCTTCGTCTCTGCCTTCACAGGCCACCACCTCTGTGAACCTCTTCCAAGCTCCTACAAATACTTTTCCTCTGTTCACTTTGTCCATATCTGTGATATTCATCTTTTTGCATTGCAACTACTTGCTTTCCTGTGATTGTCACCACTAAATCAAACTCTCTGAGTTAGTGTCTTAATCTTTCTGTATTTTCCTAGCACCTGACACAGTGCCTGGACCAAATAGTAGGTGACCAGTGCTATTGACTGTGCTTATCATCAGGCAAGGCTTCAAGAGGAAGGGATACTTAGATTGAATCTTGAGCATGGGTAGGTCAGCAGGTAGAGATGGAAGGAAGGGTGGATAAAGGTGTAAAGACGGTGAGTGAGCGGGGCATCTGGCTGGCTCAGTCAGTGGAGCATGCGACTCTTGATCTCAGGGTTGTAGGTTCGAGCCCCGTGTTGGGTGTAGAGATTACTTAAAAGTAAAATCTTTAAAAAAAAAAAAAAAAAAAAAAAAAAAAAAAAGATGGTAAAGCATGGACTGTGTGATTGAGGAAACGGTTGGAGAGAAAGCCATATGGACTATTCATTTGGCAACAAGGAGCCATTTTTGGTTAGAGAGAATTTGATCAGGGAGTGACGGATCCCCAGGACCAAAAACGGTGATGATGACACAGAGGATGAGATTTGAGAAAAGAAATATGGATTCATCAATGAGGAGACTATGAAACCTAATTTTATAGTTTTGTTTGAAGTCCTTGTGATGATCATGTGTGTGTGGTTAACACCCTGAAGATTCTAGCTGGGAATGCTGTTTTAGGAGAACCTGGGGTGGGGGTGGTACTTTCCAACTCATATCAGTGACTTAAACTTATGCAAGAGACTTTTCCACAGACAAATACCCCTATGTTTCTGTGTTTGAGAAACCAACTGCACTCTTAATCAGGTTGGCAATATAATCATCAAACTAGTCATCTAGTCAATCTAGTAATCTAGTAATTCTAGTAATCTAGTTAACAAAAAGAAGAGTTTCATGGGAAATCATTATATAGTCAAGTTAAATTACCTTATTCACCTTCTTGAGAGTTAATTCAGGAGTGGCTTTGAACAACCACTGTTTCTTTAACCATTTCTCTATTTTCCAGCCAGTCATGTAAACAAAAAGAGAAGAGTCAGAATTAATGATTCTCAATCTAACAAACACCAGGAATTTTTTTAAAGATTTTATTTCTGAGTAACCTCTGCACCCATTGTGGGACTTGAACTCACAACCTCAAGATTAAGAGTCACATACTCCACCTATTGAAGCAGCCAGGCACCCCAGGATTTATTTTATTTCACTGTCCCATTTCCTTGGTTAAAAATACTTACGGGGGCTCCTGGGTGGCTCAGTTGGTTAAGCATCTGACTTGGGCTCAGGTCATGATCTCACAGTTCATGAGTTTGAGCCCCACATCGGGCTCTGTGCTCAGAGCGTGGAGTCTGCTTCAGATTCTATGTCTCCCTCTCTCTCTGCCCCTCCCCTGCTCGTGCTCCGTCTCTCTCTCTCAAAAATAAATAAACATTAAAAAATTTTAGTACTAGGGGCGCCTGGGTGGCGCAGTCGGTTAAGCGTCCGACTTCAGCCAGGTCACGATCTCGCGGTCCGTGAGTTCGAGCCCCGCGTCAGGCTCTGGGCTGACGGCTCAGAGCCTGGAGCCTGTTTCCGATTCTGTGTCTCCCTCTCTCTGCCCCTCCCCCGTTCATGCTCTGTCTCTCTCTGTCCCAAAAATAAATAAACGTTGAAAAAAAAATTAAAAAAAAAATTTTTAGTACTAATTACCTACTAGTTTGTGATCATTTATTGGAAACTTTCAGAAAAAATAATGCAAAACTAATGAATAATCAGTGAACTAACATGGATATTATTAAAGAGAATGCACTTGTGAAGTGATCGAGCAGATTTGGGATGTAGACAAAATGAGCGAATTTGCCTGTAACTTGCCGGCCAGGGCTTTCAGGTTCATCATTTTTCATCCTATTAGTCATTCCTGAATAGATCAACAAATACTTCTTGAGCCCCTGCTGTTTGCCAGGCTCTGAGCCTCTAGAGGCTCGGTGCCTCTAGTACCTCAAAGGAACTCACCTAGCAGAACCAGATAGAAGAATATTGGCAACTCAGTATGGTACATGCACCCTATGAGCTATGCACAGTGTGAGAAGGAAGACAAGGTGAGATCAGGAAAGTACTTCTAAAGAATCTAAGTCTAGAAGGCAGCTTGAGCAGGTATGCACCAGGGGCAGTGGGGCTTTCTAGGCACTAGGAACTGGTTCAGAGATAGGGGAGGCAAAGGAGCTAATATGGTCATGTGTCTGCAATCCTCCAACCCGGCTGGAGTCCAGAGGCCATGAGTGTGGTGTAGGAGAAAGCTGTGTGTCTAGGCCAGATGCCGTAGGGCTTTGTTGCCTTGTCTAGGAGACAAGGAAGGCTCTGTGAGAGGTGCAGTAACAAGTTATCTGAATAATGTGTGGTGCATGTACATACCTTTCAACCCAGCAACTCCACTTCCAGGAATTTATCTTACACATGAGTTCACAAAATTGAACAAAAATAAGTGCATAGTAGAAAAAGTAAATAAAAATGTGTGACTAGTGGAAAAAACTAGAAACCACCAAAATTTTTATGTACAGGGTACTGGTCAAATAAACCATGAGATGACCATATATATAATTAAATACTAGGCAGTGGTTTTTGAAATACAGAATTTCATATTAACAGATAATTCCAAGGTACTATACAAAGATTATTTTTGAGTAAAAAAGTTGGGGTGCAGGGTGCCTGAGCGGCTCAGTTGGTTAAGCATCCGACTCTTGGTTTCAGTTCAGGTTATGATCTCACGGTTCGTGAGTTCAAGCCCCGAGTCAGGCTCTGCACCTGTACAGACAGTACAGAGCCGGCTTGGGATTCTCTCTCTCCCTCTCTGCCCCCTACCCCACATGCGCGTGTGCGTGAGCCCTCTCTCCTCTCCCTCTCTCTCTCTCAAATAAACTTAAAAAAAAAGAAGTTGGAGGAGTGGGGCTTTTATGGTAGCTGACATTTTTTGAAAACGAATCAACTGACCCAAGGTTACCACTTGTAATGTGTATAGTGAGTACATGTTTTCTGTTGGCATTCTCTGTACTTTTATGTTTGGGAAATTTCATAAAGAAAAGAAATCAAGTCCCATAGTATGTACAGTCTTCTTTTTGCATACAGAATGTTTTCCATACTTCCATATTTTTATACACTTAGGAAATGGCTGTAGGATTTCCACCTGACTGAAGCTGTCAGATGGGAGGAGATAATCAGAGGTGGAAGAACACCTTTTACTTGCTGCCTTCTGTACTTCGGCATTGATTATTTTTTGTCTAACTTTGAGAAGAGATGGAAGTGAAAACAGTTGGTGAAGAGCAGACAGAATTGATGTGGTTCAGCACTGCCCTGAGTCGGCTGGGTGGGCAGTACTTGAAGCAGAGGGCCCCTGACACTGGGAACCGTGAGCTGGGGTCCTGCTGAGATGGAAATTAATCCCTGTGGGCAGGCACTTCAAGGTAACTGGCAGGTGGATCTCTTCCCTAGTGTGGCAGGGTTAGGCTCTTAAGAGTTACTTGGAAATTCACTGCCAAATACATTTTGTCAATAAAGTTACCCTTCTCCCTTAGTAATTACGGTGTCTCACCGAGACCATGGTTGTATTTGGTTCAAGGTCAGACGTCTACATGTGGTGTTTGTGTTTTCCCCTAGAGAATCCAGCTTCAGCTCCCAGATGAAGATGGTGATCACAGTGACAAAGAAGATGAACAGCCCCAAGTGGTGATTTTAAAAAAGGGAGACTTGTCAGCTGAAGAAGTCATGAAAATTAAAGCAGAAATAAAGGCTGCCAAAGCAGGTATGTCTAGAAGTAATCTGATTTTTTTTCTAACAATTTAAGGAGCCTGAAATACGAAACTATCTTATGTAATAGTATGGTATGTTTGAAGGAGACGGTCCTAGGTTCAAACTTCAGCTGTAACACTCACCAGATGTGTGATCATGAACAAGTTATTTCACCTCTCAGCCTCAGTTCCCTCATCAGTAAAATGGAGACAATAATGGTACCTACTTTATTGGGTTGTTACAAGGATAAAGTGCAAATTTAAATAAAAACATCCTGTTTAAAAAAAAAAAGTGGTTAGGCTTACAAATTAGTCAACAGAGGTGTATTTATTTAATCAGTGCCTGAACTGCGGTATGCTACATGGTATGTTTTTCATTATTCCTAAATATTAATTACATTGCTTTAAGGAAAAATGCTAGAGTTCAAAACAATCACTTTTCAAAACACTTCAAAATACAGCCAGATTATAACTAATTGGGGACTGGCAATGTTATGGAATACTTTACAGGAAGTGAGTTTTTATTAAGTGACTGCCCATCTTGTGGGTATGTAGCTAGAAGCAGTGGAGAAGACCAGATCGAATGGACTCAGGACATCTTTAAATACCATCTGAGGTTTTTCTTGCCATTTGACTCTCCAATAAAGGCAAAATGAGAGAAGAAAGTTCTTTAACTTTGTCTTTGCTGCAGATGAAGAACCGGCTATGGCTGATGGAAGAATCATGTATCGAAAACCAGTCAAGCGTTTCTCAGATGAAAAATATTCAGGTCTAACAGCAAGCTCAAAAAAGAAAAAGGCAAATGAAGGTCAAATAAATAAGCAGGACTCCGTTAAAAAGAACTCACAAAAGCAGATCAAGAACAGTTCCCTCCTTTCTTTTGACAATGAAGATGAAACTGAACAAGTGTAAATATTTTGGACTTGGTCTTCCTTTAGAGTTTATGGGGTATTTTTTAAAATGGCATCTTTTTTCCTATTTAAAGATAATACAAGTTCATTACAGAAAATTTAGAAAATTCGGAAAAAATGTATGATAAAAACTTTGTTTATCAATACCCCTTTGACATGATGCAAACTCTGTAGATATTACCAACTATTAACATTTTGGAACTTCCATGTGTGGGGCATGTATGTATGTATGTAAATTATATTTTTTAAACAAAATTGGGATTATGTTGTGCATATTAATCTGTCCTGCTTGTTACATGTCGTTATGAGTGTTTTTCCTGATCAGTAAAATTCAAAAACTTAACATAATTGCTATTGAGAATTTTGTCATTTGATGATTTTGTCATTAAATGACAAAATCTTCAGTATCTTCATGAGCAGAAGGGCACTTCGGATGAGGAAGATGATAATGTGGCTAGTTAAGAATACTTCCCCAGCTCCTGCTAAAGGTAGCCGTATAACAGTCCTGGCAATTTTAGAGATAGAAGTGGGTCTTGTACAGTTGAGGACCTAATACAAGTGATCTTGATACAAGTGAGGATCTAATATATAACATGGTAACTATAGTTGATAACAGTATAAAAGCAGGGAGAGGCTCTTGGGTGGCTCATTCAGTTAAGCGTCCAACTTTGGCTCAGGTCATGATCTCACGGCTCATGAGTTTGAGCCCCGCCTCAGGCTCTTGGCTGTCAGCACAGAGCCTGCTTTGGATCCTCTGTCCCCGTCTCTCTCTGCTCCTCCCCAGCTCATGCTCGCTCTCTCTCTCTCTCTCTCTCTCTCTCAAAAATAAATATTAAAGGGGCGCCTGGGGGGGGCTCAGTCGGTTAAGCTTCTGACTTCGGCACAGGTAACAATCTCACAGTTTGTGAGTTCGAGCCCCGCATCGGGCTCTGTGCTGACAGCTCGGAGCCTGGAGCCTGCCTCGGATTCTGTGTCTCCTTCTCTCTCTGCCCCTCCCCCACTTGTGCTCTGTCTGTCTCTGTCTCTCAAAAATAAAGGTAAAAAAAATTTGTTAAAAAAGATAAAAAATAAACATTAAAAGAAGAGAGAGAGATACAAGTGAAGTCTACTTAATAAAGCCTCCAGGTGTTTGATACAAAAAAGCAGATTTGGCAAGCATGAACCTTCGTCCTCGCTACATACCATCCGGAGCACATACACGGAACGTAGCAAGAGCAGAGCCCTTTTCTGGCCTAAGGAAGGCAGACCTTTGCTCTGGGTGGTACAGTGGAAAGACTGAAGGCACTTGGGTCTTGGCAGCATGCCTGGAGGAGCTGCTACAGCAGCCACGGACTGCCAGCCTCTGGACTCGTTAACACATGAGAAGAATAAACCGCAAGTTGTCGCTCACTGGTACCTCCTGCTGACACCTGAGAACTCCACGCCTCCTGCCCTTCCTGTTCCCTTAAGAGGCCTCCTTTCCTGTTGTGCTCCGAGAATTCGTTACCTTTAAAAATAAAAGTCAGTTATTTTACGAGCAAAATGGATTTACTTGAAAATGGTAGACGGTTGCAATTCAGGACATGCAAGCTACTATAAAACCATCGGCAAGTCGGGAGAACAGAGGAGAGGACGGCTCTTTTACCGAGGAAAGGGGGAATTGGGAGGAGCTGCTATAAACAAAACTCCTTTAGCTACACTGGGTGTTTCAAGTGTCGTGGCTTTTCATTGGCTGAGTTGTGACCGTCTCCTGGGCTGGGCTGTTCCCTGGGCGGGGATTAGTAGAGTAGGCTTCTTCCCCGTTAGGAATGCAAGGTGTGGCTCTTTCTTTTGGTTCTGCGAGGTGCGAGGTGTGAGGTGTGGTATGTGTGAGCTCCCCCTTCTGGCCTCCCAACTCCCATTTTAAATGAGGTTTTCTTTATTCAGTCTCACAAATTCCAAGCAAGCACATCCACATAGTAATCAACATGCTATTTCCACCCCTCTTTATTTTCACAGAACTTCTCCTCACCACTCCCCAACCAAACAAAAGTCCCACAACACGAGTTTTTATTCAGTTAGAGTCAGCAAGGCTTTCCTTTTCACGGAAAAGAGAAGTCTAGAGCTTACAGTGACATAAGGTCCAATAGTGAGGGTAACAAAATCTAAAGAAGGCGCTTCAGGGGACCCAGAAATCCACTGCACAATGTCCACTCAAATACCAATAATTTCTTTTTTCTCTAAATCTGAGTTTTCCCAAGGGTAGTCTTATATTGTATTCTCCTATTTAAATCTAGACATAGTTTAAATAACCTTCTGTAGATAAAGCATGAAATCATAGCCCAATTTCAAGAATGTTAAGGGGCACCCGACTGGCTCAGTCAGAAAAGCACATGACTCTTGGTCTTGGGGTTATGAGTTTGAACTCCACGTTGAGTATAGAGATTACAAAAAAAAAAAAAAAATGAAATCAAGAATGCTCTTAAAAAATATACTGAGGGGTGCCGGGGTGGCTCAGTCGGTTCAGCATCTGACTTCAGCTCAGGTCATGTTCTCAGTTTGTGAGTTCAAGCCCCAAGTGTGCTGACAGCTCAGAGCCTGGAGCCTGCTTTGGATTCTGTGTGTCCCTCTGCCCTTCCCCCACTTGCACATGCGCTCGCTCTCTCTCTTTCTCTCTCTCTCGCAAAAATAAACACTGAAAGTACATCAAGAACCAAAAACGGTAATGCTGAACATTGCTTGTTTTCAGTAGCCAGATTTAAATATTTTTGGAACATCTATAACTCAAAACCAATTAATGGAAGTTATTTATTACATACAACTCATTTTATTCTCAAGATAACCCTAGTAGGGGCGCCTGGGTGGCTCAGTCGGTTAAGCGGCCGACTTCGGCTCAGGTCATGATCTCGCGGTCCGTGAGTTCGAGCCCCGTGTCGGGCTCTGTGCTGACAGCTCAGAGCCTGGAGCCTGTTTCAGATTCTGTGTCTCCCTCTCTGAGCCTCCCCCGTTCATGCTCTGTCTCTCTCTGTCTCAAAAATAAATAAACGTTAAAAAAAAAGTTTTAAAGATAACCCTAGTAAATATCGTCATTATTCTTTTGAGGATGGGGAAAGCAGGCTCAGAATCAGGTCGTACACCCATTATGTGGCAGAGAAGGCATCAAACTCAAGACTATCTAATTCGGGGCGCCTGGGTGGCGCAGTCGGTTAAGCGTCCGACTTCAGCCAGGTCACGATCTCGCGGTCCGTGAGTTCAAGCCCCGCGTCAGGCTCTGGGCTGATGGCTCGGAGCCTGGAGCCTGTTTCCGATTCTGTGTCTCCCTCTCTCTCTGCCCCTCCCCCGTTCATGCTCTGTTTCTCTCTGTCCCAAAAATAAAATAAACGTTGAAAAAAAAAAGACTATCTAATTCTGATCTATTTTCTTAACTTTCAGGACACACTGCCTCTTGCTCAACATATAGAACATTCATCCCAGCTGAAGACTTAGTCTTCAATATCTAAGAATTTGGAGGTGGGGGGTGGCATTTTCATACAAATCTTTCCACATGGTTTATATCCCAAGTTTTATTCTCCAGCATGAAGCCTCTGGTGTCGAACAAGTGCTGAGCTGTGCCTGAAGGATTTCCCACATTCAACACACTCATAAGGTTTTTCTCCAGTATGGATTCTGTAATGTTCACTAAGGTGTGCTTGCTTGCGGAAAGTTTTTTCACACTCACTACACTTATAAAGTTTCTCTCCAGTGTGAGTTCTCTCATGTTCAACAAGGGAAGAGTTCTGAGTGAAGGCTTTGCCACATTCAGTACATGTGTAGGGCTTCTCTCCTGAGTGAATTCTCTGATGCTGCATGAGGCATGCACTCTGATTAAAGGCTTTCCCACATTCATTACACTTATAAGGTTTAACTCCAGAGTGACTTCTCTGATGACGAGTAAGGCAAATGCTCTGACTGAAGGCTTTGCCACATTCAGTGCATTTATAAGGTTTCTCTCCAGTATGAATGCGCAGATGTTTGATAAGGGAAGGGCTCTGACAAAAAGCTTTGCCACATTCAGTGCACTTATAGGGTTTCTCTCCAGTATGAATTCTCAGATGCTGAACAAGGATTGCTTTTGTTTGAAAGGCTTTCTCACATTCATTACATTTATAAGGTTTCTCTCCTGTGTGAATTCTCAAATGTTGAGTAAGATTTGACTGTTTACGGAAACAAGTTCCACATTCACTACATACATAGGGCTTCTCTCCCGTGTGAATCCTCTGGTGCTGAGTAAGAGACGATCTCTGAGTAAAGAATTTCCCACATTCACTACACCTTGAAGGCTTCTTCTGCATGTTAAGTTTCTGATGGTTCATTTGCAGTGAAATTTGGTGGGCATTTGTGCTGCTTGTAACGCACTCAAGGAACGTCTGTCCAATAGGTGCAGTTTACAGGAAACTGTCTCTCAAGTTCATGATACTTACAAGGTACTTTCTCAAAGATGACTATGGTTACAGTAACACTGTCCTGGGAATGTTCTGTGTGTATGTGTGCATGTACTGTACTCCCAGGCATTCCTGCAGGATGCCCCTCCTCTTCCTTGTCCGGCATGTATCGTTACCTTCTCCGATTGTAAACCCCTGATGACCAGGTTCCCTGACCCTCGACATCCTCGTCATCTTCCACAAGTCACTTAACACTGTTTGTTACATCAGGCTTGGTCTTCTTGCCTGAAAAAAAAAATCATGAAGGAAGATGTCCTCTGTGCAGAACAAGGGACCTGCATTGTAGAATCTTGATTTTATCCTCTTCTCAATAATATATACAGATCACAATAACCTGGGGAGAAGATTAGATAATAGAAGAGATTAAGTAGTGACATATCTTGGGAAATCTATACAATTCCCTATCGTGATTGATTCTGAAACACTCAAGTACTAAAAATTAATCCAGGTAATTTAAGATGATGCAGAGTGATAAATAGTAGAATGTGAAAAGGATAAGTATTCTAATCTTGGGTAAACCGTTAGGGAAAAGTACTACCTACCTATGGTCTCTACTCCTCAAAAAACAGATGAAAAGTAATTCCATTTCCTTAGGATACCTATAAGCAATGTCTTGCTCGTGCTGCTTGAGAAAAGTACAAGTTTACATCATTGTCTAGTGACAATTAGAGTTTCTCTTTTAAGATTTCAAAGGTATTCCAGGTTGTTACTTTTACCGGGTCCATCATCCCAATCCTTCCTATTCACTCACCTTGATAGGTGTCTCTTTGGACTTCTCTCTCCAAAACTCAGCATCTGTAGCTCTCCCCTGTGTCTAACTGGAAGATCTTTAGGTTTAAAAACTAGAGCCTTGCTTACTGAAAGCAAGTAAGATATCAGTGTTTTGTTTAGAGAAAAATTAGGATAGGGGTGGTCCTTGGGGAAGAGATTCCCATTAGACAGTAACTTGACTATATCATCATGGTCCAGAACCCAGCCTCACCTGTGACACTTTAAAGTGCTTCAGAATATGATGTATACTAATCAAATTCACAAGATGATACAGAAAACAAAGTCACTTTGCTCATCTATAATGAGAAATTGATATGCTGCATGTCCAGCTAGTTGACACATTCTCTCCACTACAGAAAAACTGCATGGGAACCAAATCATTGTCATCAGGACACTCCTTAGAACTGGAGCAAGAGAAGTATTTAGATGATCTTAATGGCATCAGACTTTGAAATCCCGATGCTCTGAATAAGGGCACAGACTCTGAGAACAGATATTCATGTGCCTCACATTAGCAACCTCCTCCCTGGATGGTGCTGAAGACACTGACACATTCTTCTTCTCTGAGGCCGCTTTTTATTTCAATTTTTAAATATAAGTTACATATGAATATATCCTCACTTTAAAATACTCAAATAATATAAAAGTATGTAGGATAAATTAGTCATTTTTTATCACCGCCCACCCTACCCAAACAAACCCAGTCCCTTCCCAGAGATTATCAAGTTTGGAGGTAGATTCATTCAGTCTTTTTTCTATATATTTTTATACACATACCATTTGCTTCTTTCTGCATAAATAAAATTGTTCTATAGGTTCTGCTGCTCTGCTATTTGCTTTTATTTATTCATTTTTTTCCCAGTAAAGATGTGTCTTCAGGATCATTTTTTCTTGGTCCATACGGATCTACTGGGGCTGAGAGTTGGGACACACTGGGATCTCTGCACAAATTGTATAAAATCAGAGACTGATCTGATTGGGCATTACTGTACCACACTGGTGGTTAAATATATTGAATATTTTTCCTGACTGTATCATCTTTATCTTCTGTATAAACTTCCAGTATAGATATGCTGTATACAAAAATTAACCCCATATGGTTTCAATAGTGAAACATAACACCCAAACTCTAACCACACTTTTCTTGCCTTTATTTTTATTGTCTCAAAAAGTTTTGTTTCGTTTTGTTTATTACAGATACAAACAATGTACGCTCATTCTAAAACAGTCCACAAAGGAAATTACTTGAAATCCCACCACCTAGTGAAAATACAGTTGGTTTTTTGATGACCTTTCTTCTAGGCATATGCATGTGTACATATATTATGCATACATATTAAACTACACTGAATCCTTCAGACCATAGTCACAACCTATTCATAGAGTTCCCATAACCTATGAATCCAGTTCACAGCGTGCTTTTCTTACTGAATTTAACAGATCCCAGGCTCCATCTTGCCTTCTGATGCACAAGAACAGAAGTTGCTATTACTTAGACTCTTGTGCCAAACAGAGCCGGGAGCCCATTCATATTCCCTGAGGAGACACTTAAATCGCCTTTGTGATGGGTCTTCCAGTAATATACCACCAGTTTTCTCACTGGTACACCATTAAGGCATTATACCAAGCAGTTCAGTGAAGCTGCCAGATGTTCCACCAGATAACTGCAGAAGGGGTAGCTACTCTTGCTACAGTTTAAGTACATGTGATATACAATTAGTACATTCTCTGATCTGTCCTGTAGCCAGTTACTTCATTGTCTGCTTCCATAACGGGCCGCACTCACTCTGATTGGAATAAGGTGGGCCCATTTCAGGGTGGTTCTGTGTTTTCAGTCTGCAGCGTTCAGGTGTGGTGGTCACTGGTGGGTCCCACTGTAGGTCCGCCACCACTTCTGAATGAGCACCCCCGTAACAACCCATCGTGGGCTCTTTCGATTTCACTTACCCAGAGATAAGCTGTTAGGAACACAAGCGACACTGGTTTGTCTCCTGGAACCTTCTCTTGAGGGAGGGCAGAAATCTAAGGCATGGAGGAAGGAGAAAAAAGCACCCAGAAATTGTCAGCTGCTGGATTCAGAGGAACTCAGGAATAGCCCATCCCTAACCAAATAACTATTTTAAGTCTGAATGAAGAATATCATTATTCTCCTGAAAAGAGTATTACCAATGACAAAAATCAGTAAGCGGGTACTCTTCTGAGAGACCTGACAGTGCACAAAGAAAGGGGGCAGGTGCTCCTAAGGACTATCCTGGGGTAAACATTCCTCCACAGGAGATAAGGTTGGAACCGAAGCGCCCCCCCCCCTCCGCCCCCAGCCCAAACCTACTGGAAAAGCCGTTGACTTCAAAAGCCAAAAACTGGGGCTACAGTAGAGGACATTATAACAAACACTGGCCTGGTTCTCGTCTGGGCTCTGCCACTAACTTGTTCAATGACCTGAAGCTAGTCACTTGGTTTCATCTGTGATTTGCTTTAGTATCTGAAAGGAAAGTGGAAAACTAGTACAAACATTCAGTGATCCTTTGATTCTAAAAACAGATGGGAAAAGAGCAAAAACCTCAGGTCCAGTCCGTCTGTGGTTGAGGCTGCTTACTGAATTCATTTACTTGGAAAATACTGATTGAGCAGTTACTATGCATCAAACAGTGAGATCAGCTCTTCTTGAGAAGAGGCTGAGTCAACAGCAAGGAAACTCCCCTACAGTTATCTTCCCACAATCCAAAGTAGAGGAATTTCAGGAAAATAAGACTGCATCTCTGTAAAGCAGAATCTCCAAGAAAGGACAGGGGAAGTCTTTTAGGGGAGTCTTATAGAAGATGTTCAGGACCCCTCTTCAGAGGAAAGGTTTTAAGAACTCTCTCTGAATGGAAAGGAAAGAACACTCTAGCAAAAGGCGCGGATCTGGTTACCAGTCTAATCGGTCCCAATCCACAAACACCTTCTATTTGACACTGAACAAATGAATTCAAACTGCTACTCAACTTTAATATTCAGCTAAAATGTGAACTGTACACTTCTCGTTGGTGAAAAACTTTTGACTTGCAATGCCCTTTCTCCTCTAGATTCCCAAAGGATTTCACATGGCTCTATTGTAGCACTTTCCACTGGTTTGATGCTCTGATAAAATGTCTTCCTCCACTAAACTTGAAGTATGCCATTGGCTCCTCTGGATTTGAATCCCTGTTCTACCATTTATTAGACAAGAGATCTTGGGTAAATTACTTAACCTTTCTGAGATCTGTTTTCAAAGGTTACATGGCTGGCGTTGACAATAACTACTTAATAGGGTTGTGATGATGCATGAATTAGTCAATACATGGAAGTATTTAGGAAAATGCCTTCAACAAATAGGACCTGCTGCTAAACGTGTCTTCATATAGCACCTATTTTGTTGCTATTAGAGGATAAAAACTTAAAGGAAATTGCAAACTCTCACCTATACTCATTCAACCCACGCAACTCTGCCAACTGGAAAAGCAAGGAACAGCACTCGCTTCTGGAAACCAGAAAAGCGACGCACCCAGAAGTTCGCTTCCTCCCTCAAGTACATACAAATGGAACCCGGGTCTCCCGACTCCCAGACCAGGCCTCTGGAACAGCCTTCTCCTTTCCCTCTTCAGGGCAAGCTGGCCCCCGCTGGCGGTGCCCGACCCCCGCTCCAAAGGTTCCCGCGCGCCGGGAAGAGGCGCTGCGGGGGGCCGGCCCCGGCTCGGAGAGTGGGGCCGCGACGAGATCACCGCAGCCCGACACGGCCGACTCAACTCCCCCGGTGCCGTCCGCGGCACCGCCCGCCACACGTCTGGACACTCGGCGTCGGGACGCTCCCAGGCAGCCTGGACGCCGGGCGGGCGTGACGTCAGCAGCCCGCGCCGGTCGGAACCACTGCGGTCTCCTCTCTAGGAAGGCGGGAGCGGCTTCCTCTCGCTGCTTCCTCCCCGGCTCAGAGCCAGGCTTCAGCCCGACTCGGGAGCCGCCGCTGCGGAAACAGCCCGCAAACCCACCGCACCAGGCTCCCTCCCACTGTAAGGACACCAGAAGGATGAGAGGCTGGTGGCCGGCCAACGAGGCGCTCTTATTACTCATTCTGCAACCTGGCCATATTTATCTTCCTAAAAACTCTTCCACGTCACTGCCTTTTGGAGGTCTTCCCAAGGGTTTCACGAAGCGGGCTTCAGCCTTCCTTACATTCTCACCTGCCAGAAAATTGGCCTCCTCACAGGAGCCCCAAACACCCTCTGCTTCAGGATCTTTGTTCAACAGTTGGCCGAAAGAATAGGTCTGTTTTCAGCTTAAGTCCCGGATTCTCAGCGTGTAAACTTGGGCAAGTTACTTTATTTACCTCTCTGTCCCTGTTTCCTGACTTCTAAAATTGAATAGTGGTACCAAATTTCATAAGGTTATCATGAATATTAAATGGAGTTAATATGTGTTACTACTAAGACCTCCTGGCACTTCAGAAGAGTTCGGTAAATGTGCATCCCATCGTGCTCTGCAGATCCCAGCAGCCCTCTTTGTTTATCATTGGCTTCAAGGGACCTTCCCAGCCCTCAAGGCCCCGGTCCCCCCCGCTGCAAAACTTCAGGTCTTGCTAGGACTCCTTCAGGAAGTACTTGCACATACAGGCACCTCTTGACAGTGTATTCCCGGGATGAAGGGCAGCAGGGCACCTAATCCGCATTCAGGCAGGATAATAGGGCACATGATCCACTTCCAGGCGTTTGATCTGCAAGCCCCGGAAAATAAGGCTGTCTGCTCACCATATCCCTAGTGGTTAATCCATAGGGGGTTAAACACTTGAAAAAAATGAATGACATGCAGCAGAGAAGTTATCTGCTCAAACTTCCAGCCTGGCTGTTTTACCAAAATGAAGTCCCCTTAGGAGGCTGAAATTAGGAGTGGAGATGCCCTGTACTAAGGTCATCGCTAACCACGTACAGCTAAAAAAGAACCCTTTGTAGAACTGCCAGCTGACATGCCAGGGAACAATAATGTTGGGCTCCCCTTACTTTTTGCCAAGTGTCACATTCTCAGCACATGTTTGAAATCAGGTAGCAAGTTCTTCCCCTGCAAGCCCTGACATCCCACGGGCCAAAGAGCCTAAGCCAAACCATTTTTCCTTAACTTTTAGGCTTCAAAGAATCTAACTCAGCTGGCTCTGCTGTGTGGCAACTAACTGGAGGGGGGTACCCTAGGCAAAGCAATTTACTGGAAATATGAATGGGTTTAACATAATTTGGGCTGAGCTTCTTCAAAGAGGTAGAAAATGGAAGGGGGTGAGAGGGGAAGTGGACACCAAAACCATTCCACGAAACTAAAATGACCTTAGTCCTGTGGTGGCCAGTAGCTGAAGGAGAGTGAAACCGAAGCCACCTGGGGTCAAAGCTACACTTCTGCATTATGTAGGAAGAAAGGCAAAATCAAAATGCAAAACCATTTTATTTCTCACACTCACACACAGGAAGGTCTGAGGGCAAAAAAGCTTTTTCATCTAAAAGGAGCTGCCAGGAGCACCCAGCTGTCTCAGTCAGTAGGGCACGTGACTCCTGATCTTGGGATTGTGAGTTCAAGCCCCATCTTGGGTACAGAGATTACTTAAAAAATAAAATCTTAAGGGACACCTAGGTGGCTCAGTCAGTGGAGCATCCGACTTCAGCTCAGGTCATGATCTCACGGTTTGTGGGTTCAAGCCCTACATTAGACTGTGTGCTGGCAGTGCAGAGTCGGCTTGGGATCCTTTCTGTGTCCCTCTCCTTTGCTGCCCCTCCCCCACTTGTGCCGTCTTTCAAAATAAAAAAAATAATAAACTTTAAAAATAAATATAATCTAAAAACAAGCTCCTCCCATCCTCACAAGCAGGGCAAGAGTGGAGCCCTAAGTGGTCAACTCTATAATAAACAACTAAAGGGGCATCATGGAACAGAAGTATGACCAATAAAGAGAAATCTGAAGGAAAAGCAAGAAAAGATACAGGAATTTAAATTTCACATATGACACTAGCGGTGTGACCTTGGGCAAGTCCAACCACCTGTTGTCTCTATTAGTTTTGAGGATCTGATGTGGCCTCATGCCATGTCCTTCTGAAATCACATACTACATTTCAGCACACTGAGAATAAGCAACATATTCCAGCTCTTTATCATCCTGAGCCAAGGAAAGCCATGAGCTCGGGAAGCGCTTCCATGGTTGGGATTGCTACTAAGCTCGATCGCTCTCCTGCCAGGCCAGCATCACTATTCAGCTCCTGCTTATTTCAGGGATATTCCAGCTGAAGTGGTTGTGCTTCTACAGCTGCATTTCTCTCTTCCGGTTGACCCTGACATCAATATGACGTCTGAAAGTACTCGGTTAAATTGTGATGGGACATTTAAATGACGAATTTATAAAAAGTGGAGTTTTGGGGGGGTTTTGCTACAAAAGGTTACTTTCTCTTAAGAGACCTTCTGCTTAATACAACCACACCATCTGTATCTTGGGGAAAGGTTTGGAGTTCTCGCACCTGACAAATACTTCATGGACACGCTCCTATACTTACCACACCTCCTTTCTGCTGGTAACTGTGGACCTAAGTTATAGCCTGGCAGGGAGGCATGGAGAAATGTCTGACTCAACGTTTTAGTGTAGCTCAACAAATATTTACTGAACACACTCTAAATTCCAGGGACTGTGGATACAAACCTGAATAAATATCACATGGCCCCAGCTTTGACAGAGCTGATAGTTCAGTGGGAAAAGATCTGTAAACAAGCCATTACAATGTAACATGATAAACAAAATGAAGATCTAAAATACACAAATAAAAAATATGTGAGGCCAGACACAGCTTCAAAGGAGATGTTGCATGAGCACGTTCACAAGTGACAAAGGGGAGCTTCCCAGGCAAGCAGAAGGAAGGATATTGAGGCAATAAAAACAGGATGTGCAAAAGGTGCCAAAGTTGAGTCCAGCAGTGATGGGGAATCATGGAATTTGCACAATGGAACAGCATGCAATGCAGGGAATGGCACCTGAGGATGATGATGTAGGCATGGGCCAACATAGGAGCCTTATGTGCCTTTTAAGGGGCTAGAATATTCTGAGGTAACAGCAGCACTGCTAGTTGTGTCTTTCAAAGACCATCAAGAAGAAATGTGAAAGACGGCCTAGTGGGGTAACTGGAAGACTGACTGGAAAATAGGAAAATGGTCTAGGAAATAAACTGGGGAGTGGACTAAAGCAGTAGCAATGGGAATGGCTTTGAGATTTAGGAGATGTAAGCAGGATACAGTGGCTGCTTGGATACGAAGACTGAGTACAAGATTGACAGAGGGGGCATTTCCAGGATTTGGGGCCAAGCTAGAGTAAGTAGGCACATGGTTGGCCTGCGAATGAGAGAATTTTGCCAGCAGCAAATATTTGCAAGTGTGAGAATATGGGATAAGGAGAGTGGAAAGATGACAAGTTCCTTTCCTTCCTGTTTTCCCAGGAAGTGAAAATGGTACCAAAAAATGGTACCATTTTAAAAAAGAGTTGTGTCTATTCTATTTCTAAAAAGCTTTCGAACAAAAAGTTGGAGATGTCTCATCCTTAGATTTCCCATTTCTTCCTTAAGAAAACTCTCCCAATTCTCTCTAATCTCAAGACTCTAAAGATAGTAGTGTATAAATATTCTAAACACCTACATAACCCAGGAAGTTGCTAAAGTTTCTGGTGGGCAAAGTTTGATTAAAATATATTAATTCAACAATTATTTATTACACATTTACTATGTGCCAGCAATGAATTCTTTAGCGTTATTTTCACTTAGTACAAATACATCAATATTTCCTTTCAATAATATAATTTTTCATGAACATGAAGTTTTAACAGGGTTATTTTTGTCCATAAAGCATTGATTTACTCAATTATTAGTTGCCCTGTGGCAGGTTTTGAAAATATACTCTTCACAGCTAGAGAGGAAAAGAGTGATATTTCTGCCACGTTCCTATTCGTGGTAACTAATAGCTCAAACCACTACTTATAAGACAGTTGCTCTGGAAAAAAATTAATACTGAGTTCTAAGTAACCAACCACTCCAGAATCAACTGACTTTGTTTTAACAGTCATTATTTTTGAAACTGTATAAACTTCAGAGCATAGAAACTCTTCCAAATACCAGACAACGGCTATCCTCACCTCATCTCTCAGAGCTCAAGCTCTGGGTAGCAGTGAAGAACATGAAAGGGAGTAAGGAAATAAAGGAAAAAAACATGCCTTCTCTCTTAAAAGAATAAAATACCATCATAGTCAGTGGCTAACTGTGCTGTCTCAACATTCAAGGATTTGAAAAAGAGGTAATTCTCTCTAGAACACTTTCCAAATTTATCCCATGACAGTGTTTCCCTAATTACACCTAACCTGCAGGGAAGGGTAAAATATCCAAGAATAAGATAGTGCCAATAAAAATGGAAACACCTGAAACCTAACTAATCTGTTTATAGCTACCAATGGCATAATTAAATGATACCTAGCCCTCCCCGCTACAATAACCAACATTCTCTTAAGGACTGGTCCGGCAGCCCTGAATCCAGCCAACCTAAAAGGCTGTCTTTATCACCAATGGTTTCCCCTCCCTAAACACCCATTAACGGTTGTTTGGACGTTGTCCCTCAGCACCAGCAGCCTAGCACATACTATGTCCCTCCTGGGTAAGTCAGTGTTCCTCTGGGACAAAGGTTGGACCTTCCTCTTCCTGGCCCTCTGAGCAGATCTGACTCCCTTTCCAAACTGGCATCGCTCAAGATAAGTTTCTCTTGACCTCCTACTTCCACTTTAGCCCCAAATTGCCTTCCATCTTGAAAGAATCAGAAAAGATCTCCCTCACCCCAAGAAAAGCCTTCTTCACTAACATATCTGTAGACATAAGCCCAGTGCTTGCCACATACCCCCTTATTTGTTGAATGAATAAGGATTCTTTGTTTTCCCTTATTTCCGCCTCTCCTTCATGAGACCACGTCTACAGATCGCATGTTGAAAGCAGCCTCAGATACCTGGAGGCTACTTAGCACTACCTCAGAACTCTTGCCACTTTCACACTGAATGTTTGGGAAAGCACCTCAGCCTACTGGCCAGAGAACACAGGTCACAAACTGGGAAGGTGGGGCAGGAGTGCAGTAAGGGAAACACAAGTGCTAACTAAACAATAGCACCTCAAGGTGTGAAAGTCTCAAGGAGAAGTGACAAGCAGCAAAGATTCATCTGAAAAGCAGGGAACTTCCTTTCTACCCTGAATTCCCAGATGCCCAGCTGTAGGCTCTGCATTCTCCAAGCTCCCGCCTCCGTAACTGGAAATACTCTTCTGAGTGTAACAGTCGGTGCTCCCTCCAGGAAATGTACCTGCCCTCCCGGCCCCAGCCAGATTCCTAGTCACTATTTCTAGAGAAGCTGTCATAACCTGAATGCCAGGGTTATTCACCATTGTGAAGTTTCTGATGTCTGAAAAGGACTGAACTATGTCTGAAGAATTTTCCACATTCAATGCATTCATAAGGCTTCTCACCAGTGTGAATTCTGTAATGTTCACTAAGGTGTGCATACTTGCGGAAAGTTTTCTCGCACTCGCTACATTTATAGAGCTTCTCACCAGTGTGTGTTCTATGATGTTCAGTAAGAGATGAGCTATGAGCAAAGGCTTTCCCACATTCTTTACATTTATAGGGCTTCTCTCCAGTATGAATTCTCATATGCTGAGTGAGGCAGGTATTCTGATTAAAGCCCTTCCCACATTCATTGCACTTATAGGGTTTTTCTCCAGTGTGACTTCTCTGATGCCGAATGAGGCAAATGCTCTGAATGAAGGCTTTACCACATTCACTGCATTTGTAGGGTCTCTCCCCTGTATGAATTCTCTGATGTTTAGTGAGTGGGGTGCTCTGAGTAAACGCTTTGCCACATTCCTTACACTTATAAGGCTTTTCTCCAGTATGAATTCGCTGGTGTTTAATAAGGGATGGGCTCTGACAAAAGGCTTTGCCACATTCCTTACATTTATAGGGTTTCTCTCCAGTATGAATTCTCTGATGCTGAGAGAGGTTTGCCTTTGTTTGAAAAGTTTTCCCACATTCATCGCATTTATGGGGTTTTTCCCCAGTGTGAATTCTCTGGTGTTGTGTAAGATTTGAGTGTTTACGAAAAGAAGAGCCACATTCATTGCATAAATAAGGTTTCTCACCAGTGTGAATCCTCTGATGATGAATGAGGTGTGTGTTCTGATTAAATGCCTTCCCACATCGATTACATTTGTAAGGTTTCTCTCCAGTGTGAATTCGCTGATGTTCAGTGAGATGTGAATGGTTGCGGAAGGAATTCCCACATTCGTTACATTTGTAAGGTTTCTCTCCAGTATGGATTCTCTGATGCTGAGTAAGAAACGACCGACACCGAAATGTTTTCCCACACTGCTCACATCCATATGGTTTTACTCCAGTGTGAATTCTTTGATGTTGAACAAGGAAGGAGCTACGACTAAAGGCTTTCCCACATTCCTCACACGCATAGGGCCTCTCTCCAGTATGAGTCCTCTGATGCTGGGTAAGGGATGAGCTCTGAGTAAAAGTTTTTCCACATTCGTTACATTCCCAAGGCTTTTTCTGTGTAGAGAGGGTTGGACATTTACTCTGGTCTGAAATCTCATTGGTGTGTATGCTACTTGTCTCCCACTGATGTAGGCTCTCTTGTGTAGAAACCCTGAGATGTGTAACAAAGCTTGAAGTCAAAAGTAAGCTTCTCTCAAAATTATATTCTTGGCTAATCATTTCAGGAGATGCTTCCTTGTGGATAAAAGTTATTCCCCCAAAACCTCCTTCTTTGAAAAGACATGGTCCAGGAACCTCTCCAGAAGGGTTTTCCTTCATGCTCTCACATGTGTATTTTTCTCCAAATGTAGAATCCTGGTATGCATCGTCTTGTAATCTCTTTGCTACTATCCCTGGTGAATCAATTTCAGAGACATCCTGCTCTGGAACAGACTTGCTCATCAAATCTGAAAGAAGACATCAGAGTGAATATCTCTTGTGCAGGCCAGAGGGGAAGCCCCTGAAGTTACAGGGGCCTAATTCTGACGTGATCAATAATGGCATATAAGTAAGGGCCGATAAAAGCAAGTAGAGCAAGTAATTCAATTACAAGTGGTGGAAGAGATCTGTGTTAGGGTAAGGTGACCACCATTAATAAGGTGCCCCACAGAAGAGGAAGTGAGAGAACCAGAGACAGTAGAAATACAGGGAAAACGATGAAGATCAGGGCGTGGTTTGTATTCAGAGTGGACCATGGGCAAATGGACAAGAGAATGCTGGGAAGGAGACAAAATGAGTACTGGGGAAAGTTGGTCCCAGGAGACGCTCACCCACATCTTCCCCAATGTCCCCCCAGCATCCCTAAAACACAGGGTAATCTTCCTTCCTGAGCTTCGGTCACTTTCTCTTATACAATGTCCAAAGTCCCGCTGTCTGTCCCCCTGGTTTTCCCTTTTGCTCACTCACCTGGACAAACCTCTCTTCCGAGCTCTTGCTCGTCAGCTCCTTGCATATTCAACATCCACGAATCTTCTCTTTGCTTTGATAGGAAAACACTTCAGAGTTGGAAAACTGGGAGCCCTGCTCATAGGGGGAAAAAAGGTGGGGGAGGGGATATCACTGTCCCAGTAAACAGGAAAATGAGAAAGAACGGTTGCCTAGGAACACTATCTACTAACTGACACAAAATGTCTAGATAGCAGAGTGACTGCATCAGCACAAATCGCAGTGGGCTTCCAGCCTTCCAGCTTCACAAATTCCATTGGTCAGCTGTATAAAAAGTGACGGCCAGACTGACACATTAGCAAACACTCAAGCGCTGGATGAATAAATCAGAACGATACCTATGAAGTGGATGGAAGTATTCACGTTAATTAGTGCCCTGTCTTTATATACAACAATCCATATAAAAAGTCCATATAATCAAAAGTTGCACAGGGAAATGGCCTCACAGTAAAGCTAATGCTTTAAAGTCTGATCCACTCATCTCCACTATATGCTATGGAGCTGGACAGTAGTGAGGGAACTCTATTTGTACGACTTGAAAGTATGCTGATTGCCCTTTCTTCTAGAGGTCAGATCAACTAAACAGTTTCTCTTCAGGCACAGCTCAACACGAAGAGCGCAGGCTGCAGTTTAAAAGGGAAAAAAATTCATTTAAATTGTGAAATAATTTTTCACTTAGGGGCGCCTGGGTGGCGCAGTCGGTTAAGCGTCTGACTTCAGCCAGGTCACGATCTCGCAGTCCGTGAGTTCGAGCCCCGCGTCGGGCTCTGGGCTGATGGCTCGGAGCCTGGAGCCTGTTTCCGATTCTGTGTCTCCCTCTCTCTCTGCCCCTCCCCCGTTCATGCTCTGCCTCTCTCTGTCCCCAAAATAAATAAAAACGTTGAAAAAAAATTTTTTTTAATAAAAAAAAAGAAAAAAAAATTGCAAAAATAGTACAGAGTTTCTCATGTTTGTAATATTTAATCACAACTGTTCATCCAAAAATGTCTCCCCATATAATCCTGAAGTGAAAAGAAGAATCTGCAGCGTTATTTCAAGGAAAAAGGAAGACAGAGAGATGATTTTACCATAACCGAGTGCTCAAAACACAAGTCTACTGAAATACATAAGGCTGGTACTGTGGTATTCTCATCCAAAGCCTGTGGCTCTGTGCTAAATTTTAAAGGTTTAAGAGGAGTCTATCTGGGATTTCCTGATCCTATTCTATAAGAGGGGCATAGAAAGAACCCACAACACAATCCTATAGAGAACCATGAAGTAGAGTGGGGTTTCAGTACAATCAGAGGTAAACAGTGAAGAAAAAGTCAGACGTGCCCCGACCTACCCAGAACTTACATTACAGCCGGACAAAGACGTTAAAGTGTAGTTACAATTATGGGAATTACAAAAGTAGAAATATGAGATGCTGGAATGTAGAGCAGAGGGGCCCTGATGTAGTCTGGGAAAGAAAGCCTCGCTGAAAAAGAGATAAAAAGGAATGAGACAGGTAAGGACAGAAGAGAATATACCAGAGATATGAAACGATACACAAAAGGAATCCTGCTCAGTACTTTGGAAAAATGAAAAAGAGATCCAGTAAGACAAATTATTAAGCACAAAAATAAGACATGAAGCCTGAGGCAAGAAAAAGCCAGATCAAATCCAACCCTGAAAAACATTTTAAGGAATTTACCTGAAAGTGAGTAGAAAGCCACAAAAGGAATATGAAAAGGTTTGGGGGCAAAAAGTAACATGAGTATATCTACTGTTTAAACAAAAAACATATCCTGGGGCACCTGGGTGGCTCAGACAGTTAAGTGTCTGACTTCAGCTCCAGTCACAATCTCAGAGTTCATGAGTTCGAGCTCCGCATTAGGCTCTGTATTGACAGACAGAGCCTGGAGCCTGCTTCAGACTCTGCGTCTCGCTCCTCTCTGCCCATTCCCACTTGCACTCTCTCTTTCTCTCTCAAAAATAAGTAAACACTGGGGCACCTGGGTGGCTCAGTTGGTTAAGCGTCTGACTTCAACTCAGGTCATGATCTCACAGTCCGTGAGTTCGAGCCCTGCGTCGGGCTCTGTGCTGACGGCTCAGAGCCTGGAGCCTGCTTCGGATTCTGTGTCTCCCTCTCTCTCTCTGCCCCTCCCCTGCTCATGCTCTCTCTCAAAAAATAAACATTAAAAAAAATTTTTTTAAATAAATAAACGTTTAAAAAAAAAAAAACCCACACATCCTTCTGCCCATAGCACAGAGGAAAACTGTGTATGAACGGTGGAAGGTGGAGAGGCAAGATGAAGGCTGGAAGCTTCCATGGGAGGTTGTTTCAGCAGTCCAGTAAAGAGACTGGACCAACTAAAAGACAAAATCGACAGGACTGGATGAATATTTAGGAGAGGTGTAAGGGTGAGGGAGAAGTCAAGATAATTTGCCAGTTTAGGGCTTGAGTGATGACAGTGACCTTTAGAGACAATGGGAACACTAGTCTGGAGAGAAAGAAGATACGTTTAGTTTTCAAATATCCAAGTAGAAACTAGACTTACATATCTGGAATACAGAAGTGTCATAAAGAGAGTAATTAACATCCTGGGAGTAACAGATAAAACCAACAAATGAGTGTGTCTAGGAAAACCTCAACAATGAGTTTACATATTTAAAAGGAAGTTTGGGGTGCCTGGGTGGCTCAGTCGGTTAAGTGTCCGACTTTGGCTCAGGTCATGATCTCATAGTTCGTGAGCTCAAGCCCTGCATCAGGCTCTGTGCTGACAGCTCAGAGCCTGGACCCTGCCTCAGATTCTGTGTCTCCCTCTCTCTCTGCCCCTCCCCTGCTTACATTCTGTCTCTCTCTCTCTCTGAAATAAACATTAAAAATTTTTTAAAATAAAATAAAAATAAAAGGAAGTTTAACTCTGGCTTTTGATTTTAGAGATTCCTAATCCCCAAAGAGAAATAAATAAAAGAATTTAATATATGAGAAAATTGGCATTTCTAGTCATACAAAATTGATTACTTATGAATTATGTTGCAACTGTTGCTTACCTGGAAAAAAACATTTAGTAAGATTCCTACCTCACACCATATACCAAAATAAATCTAAACTGATTAAAGGGTTACATACAAAAAGTGAAACCACAAAATATTAAGAAATGACTGACTTTAGGATTAGAGAAGACTTTTCTAAGCATTATGCAAAAAAACACAAACCACAAGGGACAAAACTTGATAAATCTGGTCACAGAAAAGCAACAATCTCTATATCCAAAATACAAATAAAATCAAAAGACAAAATCTGGGATAAGTACTTTTGATTTATACATCAAGGAGTAGATGGACCTAATGGATAAAAGACTTCTTATTAATGAGTAAGGAAAAAAGATGAACTCATAAAAAATATGGGAACTATAACACAGAGCAAAAATTATAAAAGACAATAAATAAATAAATAAATAAATAAATAAATAAATAAATAAATAAATAACAAAAGGCCAATAAACCTATCAAAACAAAATTCCATCTTGGTGGTAATCAAAGAAATTGAAAAGAATAAAGAATCTATTTTTAGGTCAAATTGGAAATTTTCTTTTTAGTGCTAAAAGTCAAGACTGGCAGGGGCATCTGGGTGGCTCAGTTGGCTAAGCATCCCACTTTGGCTCAGATCGTGATCTCATGGGTCGTGAGTTTGAGCCCCGGGTAGGGTTCTGTGCTGACAGCTCAGGGCCTGGAGCCTGCTTCAGAATCTGTGACTCCCTCTCTCTCTCTCTGCCGCTCCCCCACTCACGCTCTGTCTCTATGTCTCTCAAAAAATAAAAATAAATGTTTAAAAAAAAAAAAGACTGGCAAAGGTATGGGGAAAGAGCTTCTCATATACCAGCAATGGGAACGTAAACTAGTACCATTCTCCTAGAGATACTTTGGCAATATACATCAGGTCTTAAAGTTGTAGGCTAAGTTGCGGTTGGAATACAGGATCACCATTTTGTGGGTATAGGAACTCAGATAAGAATATTCACTATCTGGGGCGCCTGGGTGGCTCGGTCAGTTGAGCGTCCGACTTCGGCTCAGGTCATGATCTTGCAGCTCGTGAGATTGAGCCCCACGTCAGGCTCTGTGCTGATAGCTCAGAGCCTGGAGCCCGCTTCAGATTCTGTGTCTCCCTCTCTCTCTCTCTGCCCTACCCCACTTGCATTTTGTCTCTGTCTCTCTCAAAAATAAATAAACATTAGGGGCGCCTGGGTGGCTCAGTCGGTTAAGCATCCGACTTCGGCTCAGGTTATGATCTCGCGGTCCATGGGTTTGAGCCCGCGTCGGGCTCTGTGCTGACAGCTCAGAGCCTGGAGCCTGTTTCAGATTCTGTGTCTCCCTCTTTCTCTGACCCTCCCCTGTTCATGCTCTCTCTCTGTCTAAAAAATAAATAAATGTTAAAATAAATAAATAAATATACATTTAAAAAAATTTTTTTAAATAAAGAATACTCACTAAGTATATACAATGTATCTCAGAAGGTCCTTAGAGTCATCAGTATGCCTATAAAACGCCTATATTCTTCAAATAGTAGAATAGTAATTCTACTAATAGAACTCTCTCAGGGCGCCTCTCCGTGGCTCAGTCTGTTAAGCGTCCCACCTTGGCTCAAGTCATGAACTCGCAGTTTGTGAGTTTGATGCCCGCCTCCAGCTCTGTTCTGACAGCCCAAAGCCTGGAGCCTGCTTCGGATTCTGTGTCTCCTTCTCTGTTCCTCCCCTGCTTGCACTCCTTCTCTCTCTCAAAAATAAACAAAGATTAAAAAAAGAAAAAGAACTTTCTCAGAAAGAAGGAACTTCTCAAAGAAGAAAAAAGCTGTATTCTTTTGTTACCTGTGAAAAAAAAGGGGGGGGTGCCTGGGTGGCTCAGTCAGTTGAGCGTCAGGCTTCAGCTCAGGTCATGATGTCGAGGTCTGTGGGTTCGAGCCCCACGTCAGGCTCTGTGCTGTCAGTTCAGAGCCTGGAGCCTGTTTCGGATTCTGTGTGTCCCCCTTCTCTGTCTCTGTCCCTCCCCCATTCATGCTCTGTCTCTCTCTGTCTCAGAAATAAATAAACATTAAAAAAAAAAAAAGATACCCTGCAATGTTGTTGGAAAACACAATCTTTCTACTAACGGACACTGATGCTTAGCAAATCATGGTACTTCCACGTGGTGGCAATTATATAGACATTAAAATAATTAAAAATGAAAATATGTGATCATTTGGAAAAATATGCTCTATATAAATGAAAAACATGCAGGATATAAAATTTTTAAGTACATAATAATATCATGCATATACGTTAAAATGTGCATATGAATAAAGTCAAGGAGGAAAATTAAACATCAATCACTATGGTAATATGGTATATTATGAATGATTTTCCCTTCTACTTCCCAAATCTCCCCTATTATCTACATCTTGCTTTCTTTTTTAAAAACTAACTTAAATCTCTAAGAATATATATCAAATTGTTAACCATGATCATCTCTGAAGAATACGATTATGGTAAACTTTTGTCTTAAGACCTATCTTTGTGTAATGTTTTAAAGTAGTCCTGTAGGAATAAACAGCTTCAATAATCAGAGAAAAAGGGGAAAAAATATAATTAGCGATAGGCACAGAAATTTAAGTACAAAGATCACACTGTTAATATAATTGTAAAACAACAGGCGAATAAACATTGATGGCATATCGATATGATAGATTTTATAACTCTTAAAAGTCCTATTTTCAAAGAATATTCATGAGAAAACATAGTACGTTGAAATAGGAGAATACAAAACCAAAAATCGGAAACACAAGAAACAAACGTTGAAGACAATGTGGAGAAAAAGAAACCCTCGTGCACTGTTGGTGGGAATGGAAACGGGTGCAGCCACTGTGGGAACAGAATGGAGGTTCCTCAAAAAGTTAAAAATAGAATTACTCTATGATCCAGTAATTATACTACTAGGTATTTACCCAAAAAACACAAAAACACTAATTCAAAGTGATACATGCACCCCTATGTTTATTGCAGCATTATTTACAATAGCCAAATAATGGAAGCCGCTTAAGTGTCCATCAGTAGATGAATGGATAAAGATGTTGTATATATACACAATGGAATATTACTCAGCCATAAAAAAATAAAATCTTGCCATCTGCAACAACATAGAGCTAGACAGTATGTTAAGTTTAATAAGTCAGAGAAAGACAAATAGCATATGATTTCACTCATGTGGAATTTAACAAACGAGGGACACCTGGGTGGCTCAGTTGGTTGAGCATCCCACTCTTGATTTCAGATCAGGTCATGATCTCACAGTTCGTGGGATCAACCCCACATCGGGCTCTGCACTGACAGTACAGAGCCTGCTTTAGAGTCTCTCTTTCTCTCTCTACCCTTCTCCTTCCCTCCCTCAAAAATAAATAAATAAACATGTTTTAAAAATGAGCAAAGAAAAAAGAGAGAGCTAAACCAAGAAAAAGACTCTTAACCACAGAGAACAAACTGATGGTTCCCAGAGGGCTGATGGGAGGGGGATGGGTGAAATAGGTGATAAGCATTAAAGAGTACATTTATCAGGATGCCTGGGTGGCTCAATCAGTTAATCGTCCAACTTTGGCTCAGATCATGATCTCATGGTTTGTGGGTTTGAGATCCGCATCAGGCTCTGGGCTGACAGCTCAGAGCCTGGAGCCTGCTTTGGATTCTTTCTGTCTGTCTGTCTGTCTGTCTGTCTGTCTGTCTCTCTCTCTCTCTCTCTCTGACCCTCCCTGACTCATGCTCTCCCACTATCTCAACAATGAATATATTTTTTAAAAAAGGTACACTTATCACGATGAGCACTGAGTAATGTATGGAATTGTTCAATCACTCTATTGTACACTGAAATAGAATACTCTGTGTTAACAATACCGAAATTAATATTTAAAACTTTTTAAAAAGGGGAACACCTGGGTGGCTTCTTTGGTTAAGCGTCCAACTTCAGTTCAGGTCACGATCTCACAGTTTGTGAGTTCGCGCCCCGCATCAGGCTCTGTGCTGACAGCTCAGAGCCTGGAGCCTGCTTCAGATTCTGTGTCTCCCTTGTTCTCTGCCCCTCCCCCACTCGTGCCCTGTCTCTCAAAACATTTAAAAAAATTTGTTTTATGGGGCGCCTGGGTGGCGCAGTCGGTTAAGCGTCCGACTTCAGCCAGGTCACGATCTTGCGGTCCGTGAGTTCGAGCCCCGCGTCGGGCTCTGGGCTGATGACTCGGAGCCTAGAGCCTGTTTCCGATTCTGTGTCTCCCTCTCTCTCTGCCCCTCCCCTGTCCATGCTCTGTCTCTCTCTGTCCCAAAAATAAAAAATAAAACACGTTGAAAAAAAAAATTTTTAAAAATTTGTTTTAACTTTTAAAAAAGGAACAAGAGAAAACTACATAAATTTGATTTTAGAAAAATTATCTAAATGCCTGCTTGATTTTGTTGTATTCGCTCTGCTGGTCTCTTAGGTGTCATGAAGTCAAGGGGTTGTTTGTCTTGTTCACTACAAAATTCCTAAATGCTTATTACAATATCTGGTTCTCAATGGTTACAGAGGAAGACTGATTCTCAGTGGTTATTGTTCTGAAATGGGGTGAGGGCAGAGAAGCAGAATCTGGCAACTTCATAAACTTTTGTGTATGGGAACTGGAGAACCTTTCAGTGAATGAATCTGCAGAGGAATACAGCATATGATTCTCAGGACTCCTGCCTTCGCTCATGAATGAAACTGATAACCTCAATCTAAAACTTCAAAGGTACACCTTTTAACTCTGCTACAGTAATGGCTCAAGGACATATTAACAGCTCTCAAAAACCTGGACCTCACTGACTAATTGGAACCATCAGTCTTGATATATAGATGTAATGGTTGTTAATATAAGAGCTACACTCTGGAAGAAAAGACCTTAAAAAGATCATTTTGGGGGGCACCTGGGTGGCTCAGTCGGTTAAGCGTCTGACTTCAGCTCAGGTCATAATCTCACAGTTTGTGGGTTCGGGCCCTGAGTTGGGTTCTGTGCTGACAGCTCAGAGCCTGGAGCCTACTTCAGATTCTGTGTCTCCCTCTCTCTCTGCCCCTCCCCCACTCGTGCTCTGTTTCTCTCTCAAAATTAAATAAACATTTTTTAAAAATTTAAAAAACCCAGAATGCAAAACATTAAAATAAAAAATATGCATACATATACCAGCACTAAGTAAACATCCAATAAACAGAAACTATTATTAATACACAGATATATACAAAATACAAAGAACAGAAGAAAATCCACCAAAATGTTAACACACTGATCCCTAGGTCATTTAATGTGTTACTTTCCTTTGTCCTTTATACTCTTCTATATATTTCACTTTCCCTACAACAAGCATGAATTATTTTGACGGTGAGAGAAACAATCACATAAAACAAAAATGACAGTTCTTGCTCACAGGTTTCACAACCAAAAAAAAACAGAAACCAAAACAACAACATCAAAATGCCAGACCAAATGGGTATGGTATTGGCCTCTTGTTCAGAGAAAGATTAAAGTGAACTGAACTGGGAATCAGAAACTGCTGTCACAGCCCATGTGAATGGGCCTAAAGGACGAGCTATTTATCTGACAAAACTGACAAAACAGATAACATCCATGAATCCATTCAGCTTTAACATTCTGTGAAGCCTTAACTAAATGAGTTAGTTCATATAAAACATTTATAAAGATGTCTTCTTCCACATGGCAGGCATTCCACAGGGGTCAAGCATTATCATGTTTGATACTAAAATCTACGGAGAAGAAAAGACATCTTGGTGTCAACCCTCTCCTCCAAGCGTGGGTCATCTGAACTGTCAGCAGTTCATATCAAACTGCAAATATTTTCTATAAAGGGCTAGAAAACTAAGTATTTTAGGCTTCATGGGCTATATGGTCGGTCTCTGTCATAGCTATTCAACTTTGCCTTTGTAGCTTAAAAACAGAACTAGACAATATATAAACAAATGAACTCGGCTGTGTTTCAGAAGACTTTTTTTTTTTTTTTTTTTTTTTTTTTACAGAAACAGGTGACAGACCAAATTTGACCTGTGGGCCATGGTCTACTAACCCCTTGCCTATAAATTTCCCAGAAAGGAATGTACAGGTGTCTCCACCAATGCCTAGTGTAGAATAATCTGACTGTCAATGATTTTAAGATGATAAAAGGATCTGAATCCAGGTTTTGGGGAAGAGACAGGTATTGTGGTGAAGGGTAAAAAGGAAAGAAACTTTTAATAGCTTAATCCTGTTAAAAGTAATACAGGATTAAGTATTTGCTTACCCTATAAGCTCTCTCCTCGATGCCACCTCCTTACCTCTCACTAATTAGCCAGAAAGGATTATGGGCAAGCCAGGCGGGGTTTTTGATGAATTTGAAGCGACAGTTCCCTCAATAAGGCCCCACTTAACTGTACTCCTCTCTGAAGCCCTTCTTGGATTTGTCGGTTGGCCAAAAGTAACCTACTCATGCAGGCTGCAGCAGCACAGTCGATCTCTCTTCTGCACCTTGGGTCACTTAGTAGCAATGTGTCCTTAGACAGTCATCTAGTCTTTCCCTATCTCAACATGCTTATTAAGAACTACAGATAATACACTGCGGTTTAGGTCAAATAAATTAGCACAACTGCTTCGAACAGTGCCTGATACATGTTAAGTGTTAATAAGTGTAGTTTAAAATATTATCACAAAAATCCGCTCACATCTCTATCTTCCAGCGCTAGACTGGCTGCATCTTCGCAGACGGCAGGCTCCAACGTCACTCATTCTGTAGCCCCGCCCCTGAGTTCTGGATCATGTTCGACAAGTAACGGAGAGTAAAATTTTGTAGCCAGACACTGACGTTTCCATATGTGCTATCGCATACATGCTGTCAACTGACTACTGGAAAGTCCAACTTTATACATCAAGAAACAGCCTCTGTAGCCTCAAAAATTATGACTCAGAGACTCGAGACTAGCCACCTGGTGCGCTTTACACTACCGCCTTTTCCTATTACGACGGTCCCTAAAAATGTTTCTGAGCTGCAGGATTCATGGCGGGGGGGTGGGAGTAGCTGGTACCCAGCCGGAGAACTCTGAGCCCCGGGACTTCGCTTCCGAACACGGGTCCTAGCTCTTGATCACCTATCTACCCATCACTCAGTCATCACTCATTCGTTCATTCCCTCCACCATGTTCTTAGACTTCTGCTCCGTGCAGGGCCCGGTGCCGAGGCCGCTGGGAGTTCCGGGCCGCACGCGCAGGCAGCAATCTGGGGGGAGATGGGGGTCGGGACAGGCTTTCTACAGAAGCCTCGGCCCGCCGCCCCAGCCGAGGGCGCCCGGCGCCGCTCCTTTCCCCTCCCGAAGGCCCCGCCAGCTCACCGTGAGGTCCGGGGGCTCCCCGCGGGGCGGCAACTACTGTCCCACAGGTGCGCGCCAGCCCAGGGAGCAGGTTTACCCGCCAGGCCGGAAAAGCAGTGGCGCGGCCGGTAGTGCGTCACCAGCGGCTCCTCGCCCCTGGTCGGGAGCATCCTTCCGCTGCCCCTCTAGGAAGCGGGAGGAGCATCTCGATGGCGTGCTCGAAGGCAGCGATTCGGGCCTGGTTTCCCTCCAAAACACAGCCGAGTCCCTGATGTCCCGTTAAAGACTACCTCTGCCCGGAACACAGTGACCACTTCATCCCTCAGGCCGACTGTAGATGGGGTCGTGAGGGTTGGAAAGAGTGCTGGGTAGGAGTCGGAAGGGGCCGTCTCAGCAAGGCGCTAGTCTATTCATCTGCTAAAAACAGCCCCTGATTAAGAACCTCGAATGATCCATTAGTTAGAATAATAGATTCCCAATCTAGGCCCCCACACACTGACCTCACCCAGCAATATCTCTTATTCTGTTATCATTCACATTCTCTTTTCTATCATAAATGACTTCCCATTGGCACCCTGAAATCTCCGGTCTGTTCCTGACACTGGATCTCTATTCCAGGATTTGCCCCTCTGGGATAGTCTCCCTCCCTTCTACTTACTCTCTGCTACCTCCCCCATTCAATTTGTACTGGTTCTTCAAGACCCAGTTCAAATCTTTACTTGACCTTCACTAGTGTTTACACTCCATTATCACCCCATGAGTAATTCCAGCTCTAGCTGGCTTCCTAAATCCACACACTGGTCCACTTTCACACGTTATTAGGGAGATAAACACAGGTAACATTCCCCTCACAGGCAACTATGAAGAACCCAATTCATCTTCTGTACAACTCTACCCAGTTAATGTGGAGCTATTACTTACCATCATATCACAGTGTTTAGCAGTATCTGGCAGAGGAGGTATTCAATAAATATGTGTTGAATCCATTAATCAAATACAAAAAGTAAAGTTCAGATTAATTGCATTTTGAGAAATTGAGAAAAATGTGACTATCATAGCTTAAATCCAGAAAACAAGTTTTTGAACATCCAAAAGGATCATCTAGCTGGCATATTCCCATCTACTCACCTCAGTCTATCCAAACTGTGGTCCCCTTCAATAGGATGTAAGCTTTGTGAACACGGGAACCTTTTCTCTCTTACTCTGTCTAACCACATCTAGAACAGTGGCTGACACACACTTGGCACTCAGTAGATATTTGGTGAATGACTGACTAAGCCACCAGAATCAGATTTCTTTCTTGAGCTGAGGAACTCCCCCTTCATTACTGATACTGATCCACCTGGAGTCTCATCTCTAAACATAAATAGATCACTCAAAATCATGTCATTTTTGAGGAGCACCAACACAAGAGTTTCAAGTTCAGCATCACCAGAGTTATAGGAGATAGGATAGATGGTTATAGTTTATGTTCCAATAAGTTTCATGAAGTAGTTACTCCACATAGATGTATATTTCTTATATCTGAGAGATAAAACTCATGGAAAATCAACTTTCTTCCTCCAGATTACCTACAGCACATGTTCTAAATAGGTTAATGTTACTTCCCCTGGGGAAATTAGAAACTCCTGGTAAATCATATTTAACCACCCTTCAATAGAGACTACATGAAGAATATGCCATAAAGATGTCTTGTTTTTCTATGCAAGATGCAACCACTGTTACCATTCACAGTTGCTTACCCAATGTCTCTATCTCCCTTTCTCTCTAACACTCTATGCCCAATTTACCATCAAGAAAAACAGGCTAAGAGAGTCTGATGCAACCAATATCACACAGACTGTAAGTTAAAGAATCGGCTTAGAAGGCTAGAACTTCAGGCTCCAAACCCAGTGCCCTTTGAAGGTCACAGCAGACAATCCCCTCCCCTTTCCATGATTTAAGTTGCCCCCGTCTAGATCGTCTCCTTTTTCTTTACATTGCTTTAAAGGGGCCAGAACTATATACACAAACTTTAGATCCAATGATCACCGTTTTAGCAAAGATATCATGACAAACACTACATGGTGCCCATAAAGTATCCATTGTCATCATTTTCCTTACTAACTAAACCAAATTTTTATTCAGGGTAGCACTGTGTCCAGAATAAATTATTGTATAAGAGATAAATTATAATAAATTACAATAAATTATTGTGTAAGAGATAAATTATAGAGGGCTTATGAGTGGAGCTTCCAGAACACTGCTGTTTTCCTAATTGAAAAGAACAGACTTGGTTGGAAAATGTTTTGTGTCCTTGGCACTTCTCCCTTCGCGGGACACAATTATGAGGCTGATGATGCAGCAGCCATCTTGTAACCATGAGGGGCGAGCATGAAGATGGTAACCACATTATAAGAATGGCACGACTAAAGGAAAGAAGGGGCTTGGTTTTTGAGTCTCCTGGACACCTTGTTAAGTGATAAAAATTAACCTCTTTTGGACCATCCACCCTAGTTGGGTTTTTTAATATGTAGCCAAATGCTTTCCCAAATGATTCACTTCTGCAAGGAGAATAGATTAAAAAGTATGGTCTACACACCTAAAAGTTTTGTCTCTAGGAAAGATAAAATTACAACTAATTCAGCTTTTTCAGTCCAACCAGGTTGCAGGAAACACAGAGTCCACAGAGGTGAATTTCCTTTCTCTGTGAGATACAGTTACTGAAAACTCGGGCCTTTTGTTTGTTTTTCACCAAAGCAAGTTAAATGAACACACTATTTAGAAATATATATTGGGGCACCTGGGTGGCTCAGTCGGTTAAGTGTCCGACTTAGGCTCAGGCCATGATCTCATGATTCGTGAGTTCAAGCCCCACAAGGGGCTCTGTGCTGACAGCTCAGAGCCTGGATTTTGCTTCAGATTCTGTGTCTCCTTCTCTTTCTGCCCCTCCCCCGCTCACACTCTGTCTCTGTCTCTCAAAAATAAACATTGAAAAAAAATTTTAAGAAATATATATTAATAGAAATATATGTTAATATATATACATACACATATACATACATACATATACACATATGTAAATTTCATCTAAGTGAGATACCCTTGCTAGTAACTCAGGTCTCCTTCTCAAGAGGACAACACAGTCAGTGCTAGATTTTTGAGACACTAAGTATTAAAAGATATGGTGAGACACCCCCAACTTCAGTACACAATTAAAAAGTAATAACCAGGGGCGCCTGGGTGGCTCAGTCGGTTAAGCATCCGACTCTGGCTCAGGTCATGATCTCGCGGTCTGTGAGTTCGAGCCCTGCGTCGGGCTCTGTGCTGACAGCTCAGAGCCTAAAGCCTAGAGCCTGGAGCCTGTTTCGGATTCTGTGTCTCCCTCCCTCTCTGCCCCTCCCCTGTTCATGCTCTCTCTCTGTCTCAAAAATAAATAAACGTAAAAAAAAGAAAAGTAATAACCATGGTGAGGGGAGGTGGAATTAGAGCAAGACGGTCAAAGAAAGAATTACACATCCACAAAGATCTATGTTACATGAGAAAGTAGTGCACCTAACTTTATTCCCCTCAGCAGGCTATATAAAGAAAACAGAGCACAACGTGGTAAGTTTATCTCTGAAAAATAAATAGCTGTTAACACACCTTTCTTCCCACATCAGGGGGCATGTAGCACCCGATGCACAATACAATTATTGCTTCTCTCCATTAAGTATAACTGCTGATCACTCAGCTTCCCCCCCCCAACAAAGTTATATGAAATGTACAACACAGATATGCATGTTGGGTAGTAGCTGATTACATGAAACACACAGCACAGCATTTCACATTGCTTCTCTCATAGAAAGGTTGGGAATCTATGGCTCACAGGCCAGATCTAGCCCACTGTTCATTTTTAAAGTGGTTTTATTCAAACAGTTCGGGCCCGTTCATTTACTTTTTGTCTGTGGATGCTTTTATACTACAAGGGCAGAGTCGAGAAATTGTGACAGAGACCATATGGCTCATAAAACCTAAAACATTCACTATCTGATCCTTACAGAAAAAGTTTGTTGACCACCCCCCCCCCCCACCCCGTTCTAGTGAAATCCATGCTTTGGTTCCTCATCTGCTTTCTCAGGAGACTCCATGATATTTTCACTGCTTAGAAATATATGTTGCCTCCTAAGAGACATCCATTTAATGGTAGCTTAGTTTTCCTTCTTATACAGAGAGGCAACATAAAGCTCGATGTAGAGGGGCACCTGGGTGGCTCAGTCCCTTAAGTGACAGACTTCAGCTCAGGTCATGATCTCACAGTTTGTGGGTTCAAGGCCTGCATCGGGCTCTGTGCTGACAGCTTGGAGCCCGGAGCCTGGAGTCTGCCTTGGATTCTCTGTCTCCCTTGCTTTCTCTGCCCCTCCCCTGCTTGTGCTCTCTCTCTCTCTCTCTCTCTCTCTCTCTCAGAAATAAACATTTAAAAACAAACAAACAACAACAAAAAACACCGTGCCTAGTATACTACCATTTGTACTGTTTTTGAGAGAGAGAAAGAGAGAGAGAGAGAGAGAGAGAGAGAGAGAGAGAGAGAGAGAGAATCTCAAACAGGCTCTATGCTCAGCACGGAGCCCAACACGGGGCTCAATTCCATGATTCTGGAATCATGATCTAATCGGAAATCAAGACTCCAATGCTCAATCAACTGAGCCACCCAGGTGCCACTACCGTATATAGTTTCATTTTTGTATTTTTTTAATGTTTATTTATTTCTTTTGAGAGAGAAAGAGAGAGAAGGAGGGAGGGGCAGAGAAAGAGAGAGAGGGAGAGAGAGAATCCCAAGCAGCCTCCCCACTGCCGCGCAGAGCCCAACTCAGGGCTCAGTCTCACAAATCGTGAAATCATGACCTGAGCCGAAATCAAGAGTCAGATGCTTAACCCATTAAGCCACCCAGGAGCTGTACTTTTAAATGGGAGAGGGGTGAAGGAGAAATATATATATCCTATATGCGTGCGTGTATGTGAAATATATATATCCTATATGCATGCGTGTATGTGTGTGCGCGTGTATTTACTTGCATATACGTAAACACCCACAGGGGCTAACTATGAAGGTTAGGGGTCCTGGGCAAAAAGTGAAGTGGTAGGAGGCCCATCAGCATGTCTTTTTATATTTTTAGGTTCTTGAAACATGCATATATATTATAACCTCTTCAGAAATTTCAAGAAATTAAATTTATTATTTTTAAAGCTTCAAAGATTAAAATGCATAGTACTATTTGTGCTGACTGAATGAATTTGCCTTCCTTGGACGGGCCCTCCCTGAATTTCAGGGCTCCTGAGAGGTTTGTCCCCAGGCCCGAAGGCAGTTCCCGCCTCCCCATCTCTGGTAGCATTGGAGTCTGATTTGCAGCCCCGAAGGCTAAGCCTTTGTGGCCCTGGGAAGTTTCTACTAAACAGAAAAGGATTTCAATGAAGGGAGGTTTTTTTGTTGTTTTTCTTATTTTTAAACAAAATGTATTTCTCTGCAGGCTACATTCTGGCGTTATAGCACTCCTACATCAGAATGGCCAGTTTGAGTCCTCTGCAAAGGGAAGATGGTCTACACTCCAGAGTGTGCTGGTTAATTCCCACCCCTCCCAGAAATAGACATCAATTTCAAGTGAAGTTACTCCAGGCAAAAAAAAAAAAAAAAAAAAAAAAAATCTTTTTAGGGGTCAATACATTGCGGAAAAAAAAAAAAATTCTCCAGCCTGTTAAAATCCAAGTTTTGAGTTGCAAAATCTATTCTAGAAGTAGATATCTTTTCTTTTATACAAACATGTAACACGGGAGCAGGGGAGCCCTGCTACATGAAGCAATGAATTCCTTCCACCATTTCTCTGTAGAATCATTTTACTATGACACTGGTTTGATCATTTCTTTCGTGTTCATCCCTCACTCCCTCCATGGCTTCTGGGTGTTGTTAGTCCTGGAACAAAATCTGCTTTGCCCCCTGTTCATATGAAGCAGATGAAAGTGAAGCTACTCCAGGGCCCCTGGGGAAACATATTTTGAAAACATCTGTCCTACACCATGGAGACGATTCAGTGGCAACGGTCCTAAGAGTCGTCAGTAACTGAACACAGAAAGCATGTTTCCATCATGTGTCGTTGCCCCCAAATCCTCAAAAGGTGGCGGACCTGAAGCAGCCTCATGTAGGTTGTCTCCACTTATTTCCAGAGCCTTTCTAAACAGATGTCTGACTGTATCGTTTGCACCCACTGTGGTGTTCCCTTTTTTTTTTTCATTTTTTTTAATGTTTATTTATTTTTGAGAGAGAGAGAAAGAGAGAGCATGCACGAACAGGGGAGGGACAGAGAGAGAGAGGGAGACACAGATTCCGAAGCAGGTTCCAAGCTCTGAGCTGTCAGCACAGAGCCCGATGTGGGGCTCGAACTCACAGATCGTGAGATCATGACCTGAGCCGAAGTCATGACTCAACCGAGCCACCCAGGGGCTCCCCCACCCCCACACTGTGATGTTTCTAACGATGCCTCAGGCTCGGGCTCCCTCATTTAGAACGTCTTAGGGCAATGTATTCACTTGAATTGTGTCCCCCAAACCTTGAGACTTGAGGGGACACTGTGCTGAGGTCAGCAGAACTGACTGTGCAGTCTTTGAGAGCAGTAGCTGGAACTAGACTTCATAGCTGCTAAACATGAAACCTACAACCCCGCCTCTTCCCTGCTCTTACACACACACACACACACACACACACACACACACACACACACCCTCCACGCCTCCCCAGTAGGCACCCCTCCAAAACAACGTATGACCCATTGCGTCAGTATTTCGGATGAGGGAGACTTTTTTTTTTTAATATAATTTATTGTCAAATTGGCTAACATACACTGTGTACAATGTGCTCTTGGTTTTGGGGGTAGATTCCCGTGATTCATCGTTTACACACAGCACCCAGTGCTCATCCCAACAAGTGCCCTCCTCAATGCCCATCTCCCATTTTCCCCTCTCCCCCACCCCCTCCATCAACCCTCAGTTTGTTCCCTGTATTTGAGAGTCTCTTAGGGTTTGCCTCCCTCCCGCTCTGTTAGAAACTGTTTTTTCCCCTTCGCTTTCCCTCTGGTCTTCTGTTAAGTTTCTCAAGTTCCACGTTATGAGTGAAAACATATGCCATCTGTCTTTCTCTGACTGACTTATTTCACTCAGCATAATACCCTCCAGTTCCATCCACATTGTTGCAAATGGCAGGAATTCATTCTTTCTCATGGCGGGATGAGGGAGACTCTTTAAATGCTGTTATGACGTTCAGAGAAAAGCTGACCAGATTGCTCTAGCTTCCAAATTGCTGAATTGCAGACAGCATCCAGACTATTTTCAGTACCGAGCGTCTACTATGGAATCAGAAGACTGTGCCCATCTTTACAGAGCACACTTCCAAGCTGGGACTTCACCCCCTCCGCAGACCATCCCAACACCCCCTCCACCAGGCAGCCTCTGGAAGTACCATGTGTGACTCAGTCAGAGGAGCCCCCCCCCCCCCGTCATAAACACATTCCTGAACTTCCTTCAATATACGGCGGGGGGGGGGGTTGTCTTCTGGTCTGGTGCTGTGCTCTGTGGCACCCCATGCTAATGGGCCAGAGGCTCCAGGAGCCCCAGAGAGTGGTGCTGCCCGAGGACCTGCAGGGAGGAAAGCAAACTCAGACCCAGGATGCCCATGCCTCTGAAAACTCTCAACTTCCTGTCAAGTGGCCGACTGGCCGGAGTTCTCGGGGATGATGCCTTGCAGGTGGCCCAGTACTGGTGTCTGACGGGCAGGGCGGGCCCTCAGTGATGACAGCAGCTAAATCAGCCTTCCCAAGTCGTCAGTCCATGCTGACAAGCTCCATCTCTACGACGGTGGCCACTTTTATTTATTTATTTATTTTTTTGGCCACACTAATTCATGTGTCAGTTGTGCCGGTCCCGGGGTGGCCAACAACCGAGGCTGGCCAACGTCAGCTGTCTTCGTCGGTTAGCCCTTCCACGATGGATGCTGTCTGGCGGGCAGTTAACATGATACAGCAATCCACATCGTCTCCCAGTCACCCATCCACTTCACATCTCCTCATCTCCAACCTTCCAGGCCCCTCACCGGCCAGCCAGGCCATTCCCCGGTGCTGTAGGTCAATGTGAATTCTAACCCTCGTCCACTGTGCCTTCTCCGCCAGGTGGATGACCGGGCATATCCCCCACCTGAGAATGTTTTCCTCCACCACTGTCATCTTGGGCCCCTGCTGGGTGAGGCTCCAGGGAAGTTGCTGTCTGCATTTTTGGCTCCAGAACCCCAGAGGCCTTCATTATGGCCCTTGCTCTGAAAAGTGCCACAAGCTCCATACGGCACCTTGTCCCACTGCCTCCACTGTCGGCCATTCTGACATGTCAATTCACTTAGCCTGGGTCAATTCACTTAACCTTCTCCATGCTTCTAGGAGCCATCCAGGTATTGAGGTCGCACCATCTCCCAGGGCACTTGCCAGGGCGTTACATCTTGGATTTCAGGAGAGCTCCCCATCTTTGTGGTCTGGCCATGGGGTCAAGGCATCCCAAGAACTCACTCCCACATGTCTTCTCCCAGTTGGTCATGCGGGTCTTCTGGGGGAGTTAGAGCCTGGGGGCTAGTAGAGGAGACAGGTACGGGTTGTTGTTGTTTTTAATTTTTTTAATGTTTATTTATTTTTGAGAGAGAGAGACAGTGTGAGCAGGAGAGGGCAGAGACAGAGGGAGACAGAATCCGAAGCAGGTTCCAGGCTCCGAGGTGTCGACGTAGAGGCCGACGTGGGGCTCAAACTCACAAGCAGTGAGCTCATGACATCAGCCGAAGTCAGATGCTTAACCGACTGAGCCACTCAGGCGCCCCCAAGGTACAGGTCTTAAGGAAAGTGACCTTGTCTTGTAGAGAGAGCTGTTTGCATGGTCTCCAAGCAAGGTGATGACAAATGCGGCTTTTTTTTCCTTTTTTCTTCTTTTCTTTTTTTTTTTAGTATCCACTGAATTTACTCAGCATAACCACAGAAGTATTGGCTTCATGCAGTCACACACCAACAAAAACACAAGATATAGCACTATTATCCACATTCTGTCCAAGTGTATTTCTTTTGAGGCTCATTTATATATTCTCATATGCCACAGACCGTCACTTAAATAATGGATGTTTTTAATGCTAATTGCTTTCTTGACTTACTCAATATCTTCTGCAAATATCTTCATGATTCCCACACACAGAAAATGCTGATTTCCTTCCGCCATGATTGCAACGATCGTACGTACCGCAACAGGGTAAAGCTTGGCTCCAGGAGACGTTAAGCCTGGACACATAATGTTTGCTCGACTGAGTACAAATGTGATGGCTCCTTTATCAACTTGCTGGGGCACCAGGCTAAAAGGATATTTGTGGAGCAACCTTAGGGTTGGATAAAAAGGTCCTTCCCTTTGTCTAAAAAATAGTAAGTTTTACTGCAAGGGTTTCTCTAAATCCATTTACTGCAAGGATTTCTCTAGGTTCATGGCACCGCACTATTCTGACAGGATCTTTCTTAGGCATTATATGATTAAGCCATGGTTCTCTACCTGGAAATTGTCCTATCGACTGGTTCTTAAAACCCTTAATAATTGAGGTTTTCAACTGGATGCAGTTGGACACATTTTCTTTTTCATCCCATTTCTTGAACACGTTCCTAGGTGAAGAGAGCGACGATGGGGAAGAGCCCAGAATGGGAAAAATTGAGTTAGGTAGGGTCGGGCAGATCCCCTTACTCCGGGGAAAGCCGTCAGTGACAATAGGCGCTGTTGTCGTTATCCGGAAAGGGAGACAGCCAGCCGCACTTTACGGCTCTAACAAATACTGACTACTTCCGCACCTCTGAATTGGGTGGCTCTTTTGCTGGGTCGTTTGGGGCTACCAATTTCTTCCCAGAGCCGGTAGCTCAGAGGGCGAGGCTTGAGGAAAAAGAAGGGCTAGATCAATGGTTCTAGTTGTAGGAAGAGAATGGAAAGATAGCGCTTGTTCTTAACAAGGACGGATGGGCCGTTTCTGCAGGCTCAGAGGAGTCTGGTTGACAGTTACCGGCATCCGGGGCGCCTGGGTGGCTCAGTCGGTTGAGCGTCCGGCTTCGGCTCAGGTCATGATCTCACACTCTGTGTGAGTTCAAGCCCCGCATCGGGCTCTGTGCTGACAGCTCGGAGCCTGGAGCCTGTTTCGGATTCTGTGTCTCCCCCCCCCCCCCCCCCACTCAAGAATAAATTTTAAAAACATTAAAATAAAATTGAATTTAAAAAAATAAAATATTTTCTCACCAATAGAAATCTCAGGGACTAAGAAGGTTTTTTGTTTAATTATTTCTTTTGTTTAATTTTTTAATGTTTATTTTTTTAATTTAATTGTTATTTATTTTTGAGAGAGAGAGAGAGAGCATGAGTGGGGGGAGGGCACAGAAAGAAGGAGGCGCAAAATCCAAAGCAGGTTCCAGGCTCTGAGCTGTCAACACAGAGCCGATGCAGGGCTTGAACTCATGAACTGTGAGATCATGACCTGAGCCAAAGTCAGACGCTTAACCAACTGAGCCACCCAGGCACCCTTAATTTTTTAATGTTTATTTTGAGAGAGAGAAAGAGGGAGAGAGCATGAGCAGGGAAGGGGCAGAGAGAGAGAAGGAGAGAGAGAATCCCAAGCAGGCTGTGCGCTATCAGCCCAGAGCCCAACATGGGGCTCGATCTCACAAACTGCGAGATCATGACCTGAGCCAAAACCAAGAGTCAGTCGCTCAACTGACTGAGTCACCCAGGTGCCCCTCTATAAAATCTTTTGGTAGACTGATTTAGTGTGTGGCATCCCTGGCAAGAAGCCTAGGAAAACTGAAGGAATCAGAAAAGCCCAGAATTTTGGAGATCTTTGAGGGTAACCCATGCTTATGATGTAAGTGGAGAGAATTGCATGGAGGGCACCAACTAGGTCTGCTCCCACCACTCCTCTAGGTCCCCTGCTACTTGGTAAAGAGTGAATGAGGGTTTCCCAGGTGTCCAAGCAAAGCAGGAGTCCAGAAAGCCAGGGGCCAGCCCTCGTAGCCAACTACCTCTCTTCTTTGGCACATCACAGAGGCCCCAACCCACCGAAACATTATTTCTTTGCTTACATTGGTAGGAACAAATGTCATAACTTCTCCAAAGGAAAGAAAGTATGTGTGCTGAAAGAGAATTGTCATCTACCAAATAGGGACACACATCCCAAAGCGACATAGAGAGACATAGAAATACACAGATAGGCCCCAGTTTTAGACTATAATGAATGTAAAATTAAGGAACATACAATTTTTAGAGAGCATGAATGAGCAAGGGGCAGAGAGAGAAAGAGAGAGAGAGAGAGAATCCAATGAGGTTCAGAGAGAGAGGGAGAGAGAGCTCAGAGCTGGGAGCGGGGCTCGAGCTCACCCAATGTGGGGCTCAAACTCATGAACCATGAGATCATGACCTGAGCCAAAGTTGGAGGCTCAACTGACTGAACCGCCCAGGCTCCCCCCACCCTTAGCTTTTATTCTTACAAGTGTCCCCAATAAATAGTTAACCAGTCAATCTTAGTCTATTTGGAACTAAAACCATAACATTGGCTTTTAATTTAAATACTGCAGTTTTCTGCCTTGCCAAAACAGTAACTTTTAAACCTGTGTTTAAATCACCCAATGGCTTTTTAAAAGTTTATTTATGTATTTATTTGGAGAGAGGGAGGGAGGGAGAAAGAAAGAGCAGGGGAGTGGCAGAGAGAGAGGAAGAGAAAGAGAATCCCAGGCAGGCTCCATACTGTCAGCATGGAGCCCAACTCAGGGCTAGAACTCACAAACCGTGAGATGACCTGAGCCGCAACCAAGAGTCGAGTCAGATGCTTAACTGACTGAGCCATCCAGACAGCCCTCATCCAATGGCTTTTTACCCAAAGCAGACATTTGTCTGCATCTTCAGAGACACGCTCAGAATATTCCCTAGAGGACAGGGAGGACTTTGGAGGAACGTAACCCTTCCCCTGTTGCCAAGCAGTGAGGGTGTTTATTGTCAAATGTTGACATTGAGAGAGCTTAGAGGCTGGTCCAGCTCATCTGGATGCAGAAATAATTTGTAGACCATCAAAATTCTCTGGCAGGTGCAGGCCCCACTTGAAAACAGTCCTAAATGCCAGTAGACCCAGGCAATTCCCCTGCCCCACTGCTCCCACCTGCCAGAAACATAGGCCCACAGGACGCCAGAAGGGGACTGGACCCTCCAGGCCACTTGTCGCCTCCCACCCTTCCCGACTCCTAGGCAGACAAGTCAAGCCACGTGCATCGGTTCAAGTACCCCAGTCACCTGGAACTCGGCCCAGAAGTTGTGGTCTGTGTGCAGCCAGACATCAGAATTATTTTAAGCTCTCCAAGTGATTCTAAGGGGCAGCACGGTTTGAGAACCACTTCTCCATGCCAGAGCTTAGCCAACGTTCATGCCAATCTGATTTTAGCAGGTAAAGGGGCTGAAGAAGACAAGCACACCGAGCTATGGAGTGTGGAGGGCACTTTACTCCTGGGTGCAAGGTCATGTGCAGGCTGTGTGACGGTGGGCAAGTCACCTGGCCTCTCTGGGCTGAATCTCCTCGTGTCTAAAGTTGAATGGGTGCATTCACTGTCAGAGATCTGCTCCACCGCCAAGTTCTGGGCTTTTACCCTAAGGCCTGAAGGCCTCGGGTGATTGATGTTACCTGCTCCAAGTCGCTCCCTCCAAAGCAGGGTTCAGCTGGCTTGTCCTCGAGGCCATTTGAAAACTCTCTGCTCTTTTCTGGGGGTACAAACCTGGGGTTAATGTGGCAGAAGAGTCTCAGAAGCCCAAGTGGACTTTAGAACAAGAAGGGCATGGACTGGAGAAAATTGTCTATGGGAAGAGAGGTCAGTAACAACATCAGAGACGCCACTAGATGGGCTCAATCAATGAGTGGGATTTGGGAGAGAAGATAAGACTGAGCTTTCTGAGGGGGGTGACAGACCGAGTTGATAGAGCCCTTGTCCCTGGGATGTCTCTCTCTTCAACTCATCTGTAGTTCTACTTCTATTCATGAAACATCTTGTGATATGCATGTCAATAGGGCCTTTCTCTTTCTCCCAAATTAAAAACTTGTTTCCAGTAGATAGAAAGGTGTCTCCACTTGGACTGAGACTTCTAAATGCATCTGAAAGTTGCCCGAGGCTCTGAGCTCCGGTCATCACCCCATGTCTCTGTGATCATTGCACCGGGTCAGGGACCGATAGGAAAATCAGTTCCTTTCCAACATTTGTACTAACGTGTCCCAGCCTCCAAGAAGGCTATGCCTGCAAAGAGGGAACATGAGAGGTTACAATTCTCTAACTAGACCATGGCCTTGATATAGAAGTGACTGATTCCTGGGGCGCCTGTGTGGCTCTGTCAGTTGAGCATCCGACTCTCGATTTCAGCTCCGATCATGATCTCACGGTTGGTGAGATCAAGCCCCGGCTCGGGCTCTGTGCCGATAGGGAGGAACCTGCTTGGGATTCCCTCTCTCCCACGCTCTCTCCTCCTCTCTCAAAATAAATAAGTAAACTTTCGGGGCGCCTGGGTGGCTCAGTCGGTTAAGCGTCCGACTTCAGCTCAGGTCACGATCTCGCGGTCCATGAGTTCGAGCCCCGCGTCGGGCTCTGGGCTGATGGCTCAGAGCCTGGAGCCTGCTTCCGATTCTGTGTCTCCCTCTCTCTCTCTGCCCCTCCCCCGTTCATGCTCTGTCTCTCTCTGTCTCAAAAATAAAAATAAAACGTTAAAAAAGTTTTTTTTTTAATAAATAAGTAAACTTTAAGAAAAAAAAAGCAACTGACTCCTTAACTACATCTGTGACTGAAGTGAGCCAGGCTATGTTTTGGACACAGGTGGGAAAGATGAGCAAAAGCAGATGCTCAAGGTCTAGTTGGGGAGGCAGGTGTGTCAGCAGGTGAGTTCAGTCAGTCCAGGGTCGCAGCGCTGACATGAAGTCTGTGCAGAATTGAGGGAGCAGGAGAAAGAGAGGCACGTCTGTAGGATTGGGCTTGAAGGGACAGCAAAGAGTCAGTTTTGCCTTTTTTTTCCCCCTCTAATTTTAATTCTGTTTTCTTAGAATACAATTGAACATTTGGTAAAACTCTAAAAAACAGAAACAAAATACTTCCTTTTATCCTGGTTCCAAGCCACCCATTGTTGCCCCCTTGTAAATAATCTTTGTTCTGAAACCGGAAGTGATCTATAGAATGTATTGTTTCCTCAACTTCGGAAGTGCATTGAAGAGGAATATTTTGCAGAGCAAAATTTAGAAAACTGTGGCCAGTGTTGAAGGAATGGCGAGACCAGAATTCGTTGCAAGCCTTCGGCTACTCCACGAGCAGAGAATTGGGATGAAGTTATAGGAAGTTTTATATGAAGTTATAATAACAACGAAAGCTGGGAGGTCCCAGGGAAAATTGGAGGGAAAGAGAGCTCATCCTACAGGAAGGGTCAGGCTAGGACTGTCCTTCCGTACAGCAGTCCCGGGAGCCTCTGGTGTGTGAAGTTACACCCGTCTGTCCGCATATCTGTAATGGTTGCCTGATCTGCGCTGAGATGATACAGGCCACACCCGCTGGCCCCGAGTTCCACATAAAGCCTGTTTGGTCATTCAGAATGCTGGACATCGCATCAAGATTCTCTGACATTTTAAAGAATAATGTCCCTGTCGCTTCGATTTGTTGGTTTCTTACTTTGTAAGAAGGCACTTCAACTAATAGCTTATTTAATTACTTACCACTCCCAAAAGGTTATTAAACCATTTCACACTCGAGAATTGTGAGGTTCCTAATGAAAGCAAGGAATGGCACTGGGAAGGATGATATCAGGATTTCTTTATTTAAAACAATTATTTATTTATTTATTTATTTATTTATTTATTTATTTATTTTTTGAGAGACATAGAGACACAGAGCACAAGTTGGGGAGGGGCAGAAAGAGAAGGAGACTCAGAATCCGAAGCAGGCTCCAGGATCTGAGCTGTCAGCACAGAGCCCGACACGGGGCTCGAACTCACAAACTGTGAGATCATGACCTGAGCCAAAGTCAGACGCTTAACCGACTGAGCCACCCAGGTGCCCCTAGCGTCAGACTCTTGATTTTGGCTCAGGTCAAGATGTCATGGTTGGTGAGATCCCTGCTTGGGATTCTCTCTTTCTCCCTCCCCTAACAAACAAACAAATAAACAGACATACAAACAAATAAACAAATCATTTTTTTAATCACAAAGTTGGATCAATGTTCTCCTTTTCAAAAACCATGTTCATATTCTCTCTGTGAGACAGACCTATCTGCAAAGTCTTGAACCACAACATAACTTTGGCTAAGCAAAGCAGCATCTGAAAAGATATTTTTATTTATCTTTTTTAATTTTTAAGTAATCTCTACACACAACCCCAAGATCAACAGTCGTGTGCTCCACGGACTGAGCCAGCCAGGCATCCCCAGAAAGATAATTCTTAAACGGGAAGAGTTGGGAATGTTTACATTTATTTTTTATTTACCCATGATAAGCAGTATTTCTGCCGTTCTAGTGAAGCTTAAACCTTAGATTTAATCTATAAAAATTAGGAGATTCAGATTAAATTCCTGATGCCCTATTGTAAATTCAATAAAGGTTAACATAAAACGATGCACAAAACAAACTTCAGTTGTTCCTGCCCTTCTTTTTGGAAGATCATTTGAGATTAAAAGAACAAAACAAAACCCCACAGTGCATAAGAACAGTGTCCCCCTTCTTTAATAACACTATTTTCAAAGTCTCTGTTAACTGAAACACTACAGAATAACTCACCAGATTTTTAAAAATCCGAAATCTGTTTTTATTTTATTTTATTTTTTTAAGTAATCTCTACCTCCAACATGGGGCTCAAACCCACAACCCTGAGATCAAGGGTTGCACTCCCCACTGTCTGAGCCAGCCAGGCATCCCTCCAAGCTTCTTATTGAAGGGAGTCAAAGTTCTAAACTAGTATATGTGAAAAATTAAGTTGTGTTTAAAAAAGGAAAACCCTCAAGACTTAAACCTTAGACATAGTGAAGGTTAAGAATGCGTGGCGCCTGGGTGGCTCAGTCAGTTGAGTGTCCAACTCTTGATCTCGGCACAGGTAGTGATCCCAGGGTTGTGGGATTGAGCCCTGCCTCGGGCTCCGTATTGAGTGTGGAGCCTGCTTAAGACTCTCTCTCTCTCTCCCTCTCCCTCTGCCCCTCTCCCCTCCTCACACACTCTCTCTAAAATTAAGGGGCACCTGGGTGGCTCAGTCGATTAAGCGTCTGACTTTGGCTCAGGTCATGATCTCGCGGTCTGCGGGTTCCAGCCCCGTGTCAAGCTCTGTGCTGACAGCTCAGAGCCTGGAGCCTGTTTCAGATTCTTTGTCTCCCTCTTTCTCTGACCTTCCCCTGTTCATGCTCTCTCTCTGTCTCAAAAATAAAAAAATGTTAAAAAAAATAAAAATAAATAAAATTAAAAAGAAGAAGGGGGAGGAAGGGGAGGAGGGGGAGGAAGAGGAGAAGGGGGAGGAAGGAGAGGAGGATAAGGAGGTAAATAGGTAAATAGGATTCTGTTCAATATATATTCTTTTCAATATGGGATTTGAGTTTCCTGATATTTAAAAAAATTTTTTAAACGTTTATTTATTTTTGAGACAGAGAGAGAGACAGAGCATGAACCGGGGAGGGTCAGAGAGAGAGAGGGAGACACAGAATCTGGAAACAGGCTCCAGGCTCTGAGCTGTCAGCACAGAGCCCGACGTGGGGCTTGAACTCACCAACCGCGAGATCGTGACCTGAGCCGAAGTCGGATGCTTAACCGACTGAGCCACCCAGGCGCCCCGAGTTTCCTGATATTTAAACATAATATGCATATTTCACTTATATAGTACTTCCCCAAAAGAAAAAAAAAGTACCACTTTATACAATACGTGGCCTATTGCTAATGCCCAGTGATTCACAGACTGTTGAAGCTGAAAAAATCTTAGGATTTGAATTCAAAGATGGTCACCTTTTTTTTCCACACCCCATTTCAAAATGAAATATTCTGCAGAACTCCAATATTTAAAATAGATCATAATTTGTTCCATAGAATATCGTTATTTTCCTAAGTGATATAACTGCACAAAATATCTGGGGGAACAGGACAAGAAACGAGCAGTTTGTTTTCAACAAATATATTTAAGCTCTCCTTTTTCTTTTCATAAGGACAAGTACTTGGCAATAGAATTTTTCAGCAACAAAGTTACTTTTTTTAGTTTATTTATTTTGGGGAGGGGAGGGACAGAGAGAGAGGGAGAGAGAAAATCCCAGGCAGGCTCTGAACTGTCAGCACAGAGCCCAACGTGGGGCTGGAACCCACCACTTGTGAGATCATGACCTGACCTGAAATCAAGAGTCTGGTACTTAACCGACTGAGCCACCCAGGTGCCCCAATAAATTAAAAAAAAAAAAAAAAAAGAAAAAGCCTGTCAGTGTCCACTGTATTAGCAAAGTATATTTCAAGATAAATGAGGGGCACCCGGGTGGCTCAGTCGGTTAGGTGTCTGACTTCAGCTCAGGTCATGATCTCAGGGTTCGTGGGTTCGAGCCCCGCGTCAGGCTCTGTGCTGACAGCTCAGAGCCTGGAGCCTGCTTCTGATTCTGTGTCTCCTTCTCTCTCTGCTCCTCCCCAACTAGTACTCTGTCTGTCTCTCAAAAAATAAAAAGTGATTAAAAAAATTAAAATCACAAAATAGATGAAAAGGATAAGGTCAATGAGACCAAAGATGGAATGCCTAGTTTGTAAGCAGCCCCAGGTGTAGGAGAATGAAAGAAGCTACAAGTAACTAGGATTCTTCACAGCTCCATTGGAGAAGACAGACGTGACAACTACAAGTAGGTAGCTATTGTATTTTTTATTGTACATAGTGACTTATGTAGTGAGGGTGGGATCCCTAAAAACACTGCAAGATACAGAAACAACCAAATGGCTCCTACGAAACAATTACTGCAGCACATTGGAACGGGAATGGAGTAAGCAAAATGTCAGACCCACAAAATCTAAGCAGAAGACCCTGAACCTCAAGGAGCACCCAACGTCCAGCATGTCCTGGGAGTTGTAGGCCTTCAGCCCAGCAAGCAGCCTCAGTCTCCTCTTGGGGAAGAGAGGCCCCGCCTTCCGCCCCGCCCCCCGGAGTACCAATGGCCGTCCCGCCTAGCTCAAGGGAGCATCGGTCTCCCGAGAGCCCCGCCCCCCAGAGACCCAGCGCAGCCCAGCGGGCCCGGGACAGCCTGACTCGAGATGTGATCGTGATAGAGCATCTTCACGAATTTCCGATGGCGCGATTTGTTGTGGCCAAAGCTGGATTTCTCGCAGGCCAGCAAGTGCCACACCTCCGGAAGCCTGAGGCGAGCTGGCCAGGGGTACAACCTGGCCTCCAAGAACCCAGCGCGTCCCGCCCTTCCCGCTGCCTCGCTCCGCCCCCATTCGCCACGCCCCCATTCGCCACGCCCCTCGGACATGCGCAGTGCCGCCGGTAGGGGTGGGGTTAGCGGCTCGCTCGGGCCTGGCGGTTGGGGAGGCGGTTTAGAACACATGCGGAAGCTCCTAAGCCGGTATTTGAAACGGAAACTCGTCGGTTAAAATAGAAATACCGGTACCTGGAAACCTGGAACTTGTCTTTTCGAAGCCACCTTTCCCGTCATCACCTCTGCCTCTCCGGGTTCCCATAATCGTCCTTATGGACCGCCGGTCGTGTGGTTGCCTGCAGAACGCCTCCTGGACCCCCGGCTGGTTGAACTCCCAATACCTTGTCAGGCCTCTTAGAGGGACTGTCCAGTGCAGTACTGTGAAAAGAACCATCACAGTGGAGACGCCCATTGCGGCACACACATAGGCACCTCCGGCGCGCAGGTCAGTGACCTCCTAACCCCCTTGGGGGACCACGCCCAAGCCACTTCCCTGACTCCCAGGTGGGAGTCCCAAGTGGCTGATTATTTTATTTCGGACCTCTTGGCCTAATGCACACCGGCCAGCTGGACCAGAAGCTCCCTTTCATCCTTCATCCTTCCCAAGGGATGGGAAGGTTTGTGGAGGGGCTTCTTTGGAACCCCTTATAAATACCTTCTTTTTTTTTTTTTTTTAAGTTTATATACGTATTTTGAAAGAGAGCGAGCATGAGCAAAGGAGGGGCGGAGAGAGAATCCCAAGCAGGCTCCGGGCACTCAGCGCAGAACTAGACGCAAACCTGAGATCGTGACCTGAGCTGAAATCCAGAGCCCCACACCTGAGGGACTGAGCCACCCAGGCACCCCTCTTTTTTTTTTTTTTTTTTAATTTATTTGAGAGCACGCCTAGCAGAGGGGCGGGGGGGGGGGATGGGGGGAGAGAATCCTAAGCAGGCTCCATGCTGTCAGTGCAAAGCTGCAGATTCCTGCTCAATCTCAGGAATCGTGAGATCAGGACCTGAGCCCAAATCAAGAGTCAGTGGCTTAAGGGACTGAGCCACCCAGGGGCCCCTAAATATCCCTTTCTAAATATCCTTTCAGAATACAGAATAATTAAAATAATCTGTCGCTGTTGGGAGTTGTAGTGATAATTTTCTTATGTCATTTTTCTATTTAGTTTTTCTGGTTAGCGCCAATTACGAGGTCACGACACACATCTCCAGCTAATTTATGCACAGCTCCAATTCTGTGCATGGAGGATGCAAAAGGGCAAACTATCCATGGTAGGACTTTCTGGAGCATCAATTCTACAAGATGTGGAAGAAATGAAGTCATTTCCAAGGTAAGTAATTGAAAACTTAAAACTAAGACAAGGCTGGAAAGTCCTATGCCATTAGCGATGGTCCATAATCTATGCCTGAAATGTCAGACTTTCTCTAAGAAGAGACCCTAAGGATAACTTATTTCCCATTAGTTGAAACAGAAAAAATTATAAGGCATAGCAAGTCCCATCAAAAAACCCGACCAATTTTGTGGCATCTGGCTGGCTCAGTCGCTAGAGCCCCTCGATCTCGGGCTCAGGAGTTAGAGCCCCACGTTGGGAGTAGAGTTTACTTAAAAATTAAATTAAAAAAATAGTCATTGGCATACAGGTGCTTTGTGTGCACTAGCAGTGGCTACTTGTAGACCAATAACGTCAGATGTTGTACATCTTGCCAACACTCCAAAGTGTGATTGGCCTGCAGGTTGTATTTGGAAGCAACGTGGAACTTTTTCTCAATCCGTTTAAAATGTATTTTGGGGGGGGCGCCTGGGTGGCTCACTCGGTTGAACGTCCGACTTCGGCTCAGGTCATGATCTCACGGTTTGTGAGTTCGAACCCCGCGTCGGGCTCTGTGCTGACAGCTCAGGGCCTGGAGCCTGCTTCGGATTCTACGTCTCCCTCTCTCTCTGCCCCTCCCCTGCTCACACTCTGTCTCTCTCTCAAAAATAAAGATTTAAAAAAATTTAATAAAATGTATTTTTTTAAAGACTCAATATAAACTTTATATGCATATCAGCTAAAACTGTTGAGAGGGAAATAACTTCTATGCTATGTATTGAAAATGAAAACATTCTTCCAGGAAAACATTAATTGGGGGATATATTCTGTGGGTATGCCTGTATTATGAACTAGATGGCAAAAATCCCATTTATTTTATTTTTTAAATATATTTTTTAAAGTTTATTGATTTTGAGAGAGAGAGTGCGCGCAAGTGGGGGAGGGGGATAGAGTATCTGAAGAGTGCTCTGTGCTGAAAGCAGAGAGCCCGATGTGGGACTCAAACCTGTGAACCGTGAAATCGTGACCTGAGCTGAAGTCAGATCCTTAACCGACTAAGCCACCCAGGTGCCCCCAAAGCCCATTGATTTTAAAGACTTTAAAGATTAAAGCTATAACTTCAAGTAAACTTGGCGCTGAGAAGTCCTTTCAGCTTATGACCCCAGAGTTCTGCAGTCCTGTGTCAGTAATGATCCCTTGCCAACATCGGCATACAAAGGTGCCCTAATGTTGTGCATTAACACAGACCTCCTTTGACCCCAGAGTCCTCTGTCCCATTTTCCTCTGCTCCATTCAAGCTACCCCTCCTCTTCTCTCCTGAACCCATTCCATTCCAGCTTTCCTCCACACCATTTTGCTTTCATGGTATCACCAATGTTTTCCATTTTGCTAAATTCAAGATTCAGTTTTTGTTCTCTCAGTCTTATAGCTGCATTTGAAACACGATTGAGCACTTCTTTCCTCTGGATTCTCAAGCCCCCCCGCCCTGCCCCCGATTCCTTCCCATCTTACTCTATCTTCCTTTTATTCCTCCTCCTCCTCCTTCAGATCTCTGGGACCCTCAGCCCCTTTCTCTTTCTTGTGGGCCCTCTTCTCAGAGCAAACCTGCAGAGGCTCCCAGCTTTGAATACCATCTATCTGCTGAGAACCCCTAGGCCTGGGTCTTCTTTTCTGAGGGGAGCACTCAGGAGCCATCATTGACTCTCTTTCCCTTCCCACCCCACCACATGCAGTCCTCCAACAAGTCCTCTTGACATGCATCCTGATTGCAGCCTCTTCTCATTGCATCCATTTCTACAACCACTTTCAGCCACTGTCCTCTTACTGATCTTCTGCAAACACTGCCTTCCAAACTAGCTTCCTGCTTCCCTCTATACTCTCCCGCAGTCCATTCTCCAGTCAGCATCCACAGTGCTCCATAAAAACACATGAAGGGGCGCCTGGATGGCTCAGTCAGTTAAGCGTCCAACTCCGGCTCAGGTCATGATCTCGCGGTTCGTGAGTTCGAGCCCACCATTAGGCTCTGTGCTGACAGCTCGGAGCCTGGAGCCTGCTTTGGATTCTGTGTCTCCCTCTCTCTGCTCTGCCCCTGCTCATGCTCTCTCTCTCTCTCTCTCTCTCTCTCTCTCTGGATTCTGTGTCTCCCTCTTTCTGTTCCGCCCCTGCTCATGCTCGCTCGCTCTCTCTCTCTCTCTCTCTCTCTCTCTCAGAAATAAAGAAACATTAAAAAAAAAATTTTTTTTTTAAACATGAAAAACAGGGGTGCCTGGGTGGCTCAGTCGGTTAAGCAGCTGACTCTTGATTTTGGTTCAGGTCATGATCTCATGGTTTGTTGAATTGAGACCCACATCAAGCTGTGTGCTGCCAGCATGGAGCCTACTTGGGATTCTCTCTCTGCCTCCCTCTCTGCCTCTCCCATGTGCAAGCTTGCTCTTTCTCTCTCTCTCTCTCTCTCTTTCTCTCTCTCTCTCTCTCTCTCTCAAAATTAAATAAACAAACTTAAAAAAAAAAAAGAAAACCATGATATATGTTAACCCCACCCCCCACAGACACCCCACTCCCCCTCCACTCCCTCCTATCCCCATTTAACCCTCTCACTGGCTTCTCACTGCAATAAAATAAAAGCTTAGGTAACCAGATAACCTGACCCCTGCCTACCTTTTTGACCTCATCTCCTCTCCTTGCTTGTTCATACTACTGTGTGTCAGATTTTCTGGTATCTAGAGCTGAAAGCAATCTTAACTGAGACACAGTAAATCATAGAATCTATTGAGCATGGGAGGCTTGGAAAGAAATGTCTTAAGAGAGAATGAAGGGCCCAAAATGGTTTAAAAAAAACACAAAAGCATACAAAACAATGAAAACATAACTGATCTGTATGTATATACCCAAAAGAATGTCTCAACAAAGTGAATGTTTAGAAACCAAGCCAGCGTCAAAGAAATGGAAATACCTTTGATTATATTTTAAAAACAAAAAAATATATATTTAGTAAATATAAAAGGACAAATACTGAACACATTACATTTCTGGCCCATAATGCAATACAATTAGAAGTAACAGAAATAGGGAATTTAAAGATGCTCAGCTTGGAGCTCCTGGGTGGCTCAGTTGGTTGAGCATCTGACCCTTGGTGTCGGCTCAGGTCATGATCTCACAGTACATGGGATTGAGCCCTGCACTGGGCTCCCCACTGACAGCATGGAGCCTGCTTGGGGTTCTCTCTCTCTGCTCCCCTCTCTCTCTGCTCCTCCACCACTCATGCACATGTTCTCAAATAAATACACATTAAAAAATTAAAATGGTCAATTCTTTGAAAATGTTAAGATATTCTTTTAAATAAATTAATGCCTGGGTCAGGGTGCAAATCCCAAGCACAACTGCAGTGCCTATAAATATATGTGCTTGTAAATACACCATACCCAGATATATGCAAGGTGATAAGAGAGTTCTCTGACTCAGAAGCTTCTGTTGTAACCAGGTCATGTTAAGCTCTGCCACAGAGTCCTTTAACATCATCTTATTACAAAAGGGAGCAACAGTGAAGGCAGTACTAGGAACTATAACTATTACAGATGCCTAATAAGTAGGACTGTGTTCTACTGGGCCTGACCTTGACCTCAGGATCCTTTCCAGCCAGGGCTCCAGGCCACACCACTAACGGATCTGTGTTACATACAAGCTCAAAACTGCCCTCCCAACAGCAGGCAGCCTGGAAACCGGCACGTGCAGCTGCAGTAGAAAAAAATGATGGCCCTCACGTGAGGACTCAGGATCCCAAAAGTTCTGGTCAGGCCTCAGCTTCAAATCTGCCTCACCCACAAAACACTCCCGACCCTCACCTTGGCTATACATAGCAGTCTCTTCTGAAATTACCCTGCAATTCCTTTTTTCGTAACTCCCTTGCAGGCAAAAGAGGAGAAACACTACTTGGGGAGCGCTGTTATGTGCCAGGACTATGATCATCAAGAAGGCGGAAGCCACAGGATTGCACCTCAACCCCGGGGACCTGCCAAAGAAGAACTGCCACCAAATTTTCAATCGAGGACCCTTCCAGAACTCTTCAGTGACCTCACCGAGCGGTGTGCCTCAGGAAAAAACTCAACACTCACCCTAAATGAGATGTCTCTTCCCCATGCCTGGGAGGATAGGGGATAGATCCTCTAGGGGCGGATGCCTGGGCACAGATGTGACCCAGCAGCTCTGGAGCGAGTGGGTGTACTCAGGCGAGTTCTAGTTAATTTGTACATGAATAAAAAGCACTGGGATAGGGAAAAGGGCTCTTGAGTCCAGTAAGTGAATTTTATTTTATTTTTTTATTTTTAAAAATTTTTTTAACGTTTATTTTTCAGACAGAGAGAGACAGAGCATGAACGGGGGAGGGTCAGAGAGAGAGAGGGAGACACAGAATCTGAAACAGGCTCCAGGTTCCCGAGCTGCCAGCACAGAGCCCGACGCGGGGCTGGAACTCACGAACCGCGAGATCATGATCTGAGCCGAAGTCGGACGCTTAACTGACTGAGCCACCCAGGCGCCCCAGTAAGTGAATTTTAAATATACAGGAGTTCATCCGCAAGACATCAGTCTACATTTGCTCTCTAGCTAGTAAGATTTTGACAGGAGGCTGGAGAAGAGCAGGAAGGCCACCCTGCTGGGCACCACCGTAGATGTGTTTAGATCAGGATCAGGCTCCCACACCAGGGGGCCCACCTGTGTGCTCACCGGCCTACAAGGCACTGTCCCTCGGGCTGAACAGGGTTCCATACAACCTCAGTGTTGCCAGCACTCTGGACAACTTCATTTTTCTTTCATATTTTTGAGGTAGAATTTGTACTCAGGACTGTGTCCTGCGTATGCAAAGGACTTAGGGGCCCGCAAACAAGCGAATTCACAAGAAGCTCTGAAGATTACCGCACAAGTGTTCGGTGTCGTCTTGTGTATTACTGAATTGTCCATTAATCAAGAGACTCGGTGTAACAACCTCAACAGGATGTCAAAAGCAGGACTGCAGAAGCCCCAGGCCTGAGCCAAGGGAGGCCGTAGACCCAAGATTCAACACACGTGCTCTGGACGCCAGCTCTGCGATTGTACAAACTGCTTAACCCCATTCAACATTCATTTCCTAGTCTGGTAAATGGGCACTTTTACCTAAAAGGGATTGAAATGGTGTAGAAGGTCTGGGGCCACTAGTAAATGCTACTGGTATTTGTTGGTGTTAATATTACTATTATCAAACCTGCTGAAGGAAGTGACAGCCCAGTGTTCTCTGAGACAAACATGAATGAGAACGAGTCGTGTCAATAATCACCTTCCACAATCCAGCATTAAGAGCAACTCAGGGGCGCCTGGGTGGTTCAGTCGGTTAAGGATCTGACTTTGGCTCAAGTCATGATCTCATGGTTCATGGGTTCGAACCCTGCATCGGGCCCTGTGCTGACAGCTCAGAGCCTGGAGCCTGCTTGGGATTCTGTGTCTCCCTCGCTCTCTGTCCCTCCCTCGCTCACTCGCTCTCTCGTTCACTCTCTCTCAAAAATAAACATTAAACAAAATTTAAAAGCAACTCAGAAAATAGATGTCAATGCAGCCAATTAAGCCGACTGTGCTCTTTCCCCATGGGAGCCCAGTGTGCAATGGCTGCAAACAGTAGCCTCCTTGGTAGTGTATGCAGCCTGTTGATTGTACAGGTTGCCCTAAGGGACCTTGGAGACAGCCCTTTCCAGTGGACATTGAGGTGTGGCCTCATGCCACAGTCTAGGCTCCGGTCTAGGCTCCAGACAGGTATGTGGGGTGTATTTGGAAAGCCCCAGGGCACAGTGGCCAGGGTCCACATTGGCCAAGTGATCATGTCCATTCACACCAAGTTGCAGAATAAGGAGCATGTGATTGAGGCCCTACGTAGGGCCAAGTTCAAGTTCCCTGACCGCCCGAAAAATCCACATTTCCAAGAAGTGGGACTTTAACACGGATAAATTTGAAGACATGGTGGCTGAAAAGCTGCTCACCCCAGATGGCTGTGGGGTCAAATATATCCCTTATCATGGTCCCTTGGACAAATGGAGGGCTCTGTGCTCATGAGAACCTCGGCACTGCCCCTTCTCTATTCATGCCCACCAATAAGTCCTACTTCCCGTCTTAAAAAAAAGAAAATGGATGTTAAATCCCTTCCCGTTAAATGTGGCTTTTTTTTATTGTGTTTATTTCTACAGAAGCATCTCCCGTCCCTGATAAACACAGAAGACGAGAGAAAAGAGTAGGAGGGAAGAAGTACCCCAGGACGACAGTCCCGTCTCTGAAGATTCACCCAGGTTGGGACAGAGGACCTGCCCGAAGCCAGGACCAGCCTCTCCTCTTATGTCCCCGGTGGCACCCAGCCATCCTTTAAGCTCACCATTATTTTTTGATTCAGTGCTTTTTGAATGCTGTGGAAGCACAGGTACTCCCTTGATTTGAATCCCATGCAGGCCACCTTGGCAGTCTGCACCTGCCATCCTTCCCTGCCTGTGGTCCTCGGTGTCCCCACATACAAGCCGTAAGCTCCTTGCACCACTCCCGTCTCCACGGCTGTCGGTGTCAGCCCTGGCCCACCTCCCACACCTGCTGCTGGGCTCTGTGGAGCTCAGGATCTTCTTGCTGCCCATATAAAAACAGTCTTTGGTTTTGTCCCTTCTTTGGCTATCCACCACGTGAGCTTTCATTGGCTTCATTGTGGTTTAAGGGCCACATCGGTTCTTTCCAGGTGGCCTGAAACACGGTATCTGCCCGAGTAAGAAGTTGAAGAAGCTCCCAGCAGCCCAGTCAGCCTTGTGGGGTGCCAGAGGGAGAGGCTGGGGTCCTATCACCGGGCCACCCAGCATGGAGGGAGTTGCCAGTTGTAGGACAAGCCCTGGGGGCAGCTGGTTCCGTGTGGGGCATCACCACTGCTGCTGATGCTGTGGGTGGAGGGGAGGCCCCAGGGTCACACTAGGGACTGTGCTGGGGAAAGGGATGGTCCTTGTGTCTTGGTGAGGGACTGGCAGGCACTTTGGTTGGGCTGCTGGCCTTCCACTGACTCCCGGTGCTCCCCAGGCTGCTGACTTTCTGAGTTACAGGACACGGCAGAGGTGGGCAGGCCCACCGAAACCAGGCTCCTCCGGGTTGGCAGAGACCCTGGGCTGAAGCCTGTGGGAGCGGGAAGGACAGCAACTATTGGCAGGATCAGCTGAAGGCAGAGGCTTCGCAGCAATGGTCCACCCTCCACCTTGGGGCTCTTGCAGCCTAGGATCAGGTAGTTGGCCATCACTTCCTCTTAATTCTGGCCCATCAGCAGGTCCCGGATCTGGTCCCACTCATAGCCCACAGATAATGTCACCTCAGTTCTGCCAGGTGTCCTTGTAGTCAGGGAGTGGCTCACTGTAAGGCTTTAGTAGTTCTGCTTCACGGGCCATGGTCATCCATGGGTCCTTCATGGTTTCCTCTAAAGCGCTTCTCTCACTGGGACTGAGGGGCAGGAATCTCTCTAGTAGGTCTCCCACGCTCCACAGACGTGGAAAGGGGAACGTGGCATATCCTGCTCAGCACCCACTCCCACAGCTCCCTGAAGTCCTGCCAAGGCAGGGACCTGCTGGTCACTGGACAGTCATTGTATAGAGGATGGCTCCAGGCTCCACCCATCTCCTATGAGACTGTTGAACTCTTGGTGTAAGGGGGACTGCCACAGAAGGGGGTCAGCTTATGGCCGGCAGTGAACTCATTGCTGAATCCAGAGTATGCGACCTTGATGTTCGGGTCAGATTCCAAAAGCAGGCTCTCTGGCTTTAGGTCCCTGTGGATGATACCTTCCTGGTGGTGGTACTACACAGTGGACGCTATCTGGCAGAATCTGCCTCGGGGCTCCCCCTTTCTTATGCAGGCATGGCGCATTCAAACACCTGTCCTTCGCTAGTGGACTCCGTGACCGGGTCGCCTGCTTCCATGGTGCCAGCGACCTCAAGCAGTTTCACGACTCGGGGGTTGTGATTCAGGGCCTTCATGCTCTGGACTTCAAGGAATAGTCTCTGGAGGCTGGAGGAGCCCTGCTGACTCTTGTTAATGACCTTCATGGACGCCTCTGTCCTACTCGGGCTGTGCCAGACCAACCCCACCTGGGCAAAGCTGCCCTGGCCGACGGTCCTGAGGAGCCGGTGGTGGTTACTGTGGCTCTCCCGGTCGCGGGATGGCCACAAGGCCCCGCAGCTCAGTGACTCACTTGCTAGGAATGCTAACTAAAAGTGCCCCCTAACAGTACTAACAAACTAAATAAAGATGGGAAAGAACAGAAAAAATGAGAAAAGAGAGGGAAAAAGCAAAACTGTGCCCAAAAGTCCCTCAGGTCCCCAGACACCAGCTTCCTGGCCTAAAAAAACCAAAACATGTAGGCCTGGCCAAGGGCTAATACAGAGAGGTGCTTAGGATTTTCTCTCGATGGCTCTTCTTGAGATCAGTGCAAGAAATGCACCTGTAAGGCTGGGGATAATTCACAGTGGTTTTCCCACTTGGTTCTCAGGAACCCTTTACTCTTAAAAGCGTGGGGGAGGGATGCCCCCAGAGGCTTTTTTGTTGACGTGTCTTATAGTGATTGATACATACCTTACTAGAAATTAAAACCTGAAGGATGCTTCAGTAGCCTTTTCATGTCTAGTTTGGGAATCTGTAATAATTTTTGATGTTTAAAGAAAGCCATGATATCTATACTTAGAATAATTCAATTCCTTTTTCTTTAAACTCTGGATGATCGGTCTCAAAATGATACCACAATTTAACTGGCTTCACAATAGCCAATGACAAAGACTCTCCCTGACTGAACTTGAGTCGTTCTCCTCTAGGTCTGGACCTTGCAGCCTGCCCTTGTCTGGCCTGCATCACCCAGTTGTAGCAAGAACCTTGCCAAGTCAGTTTAAAGAGAACTCCCCACCCTCAATATCTCATAACATTCTTCACACACACACCCCACCTTTGGTGTCTGTGAAATAATAGAAAATACATATTGGTCTCTGTCCCTGGTTCTTGGCACAGGCTGCTGAAAGCCTTCTAATTTCCTAAGTGTTAAGACACTAGGAGCATCTCGTTTTCTAATATTTGGTCTTTAACCCCAGTTCCTGATTCAGGGCTCCTAAATTCCTTGGAATATCCTGGGTGGTAGGAATGTCTTGTTCTAATGAGGCAACTCTGGATGGGCTCCTGGATGACTCCCAGAGGGGAGTCTTTCTGACTGTTAGCAAAAGGCCAAGCCATGATTAGAAGCTTGGAATTTTCAGCTCCATACCCCCTCCCCAATCCTCCAGAAAGGGAAAAGGGGCTGGAAGTGGAGTTAATGATCTATCATGCCTTCGTGAGGAAGCCTCCATAAAAATCCCAACAGTATGGGGTTCAGAGAGTTTCCATATGGGTGAACACATCCACACTGGGAGCGTGAGGTACCCCAACTCCATGGGGACAAGTTCCTGTGCTCGGGACCCTCCCAGACCTCACTCCATGTATCTCTTCATCTAACTGATCGTGTATCCTTTATCACATCCTTTAATAAATGTAAGCGGAAGTGACTGGGTTTTCCTTTGTATGGCATCTGACCACCCTGGCCTGCCCACAGCAAGAATCCTGTTAGATCTGTTTAACTAGAATCCTGCCATCCCTGAGGTTTCCTTAGTAGTTTTCCATCTACTGACCCCAACCCTGCTCCTTGGCTATAAACCCCCACTTTGTGCTGTACTGGGGATGGGTCCCAGTTCTATACTGAGGCCTCTTTTTCCCCCTATTGCGGTAATTCCTGAATAAAACTTGCTTTTACTGCTTTAACTACTACTGTCCCGCTCTGGGTTTGTTTGTTTGTTTGTTTTTCTTAACACAGTAGGGAAATATTCTGTTGCATAAGACACAACAAGGTACATTATTGACTTCTTTTCTAAGAGAGAAAGAGTACACACACAAGCAGAAGAGGGGCAGAGAGAGAATCCCAAACAGTCTCTATGCCATGAGTATAGAACTGACGCGGGAAGCTCGATCTCATGAACCCTGAGATCATGACCTGAGCCGAGTTCAGGCTGCTTAACTGACTGAGCCACCCAGGCTCCCCTGTTATTAACTTCTACAACGCTGAAGGGAAGTTGGCTTTCATCATATTTTTATTTCTTAGTTACAAATTTTGCCCAGAGTCTTTGGAGTAGATTTCTCCCTTCCATAAGCCAGAGAACTTGCTATGTCCATTGCAGTATCCTTAAATGTAAATGTTGGGGGGAGCCTGGGTGGCTCAGTCAGTTAAGCATCTGACTTCGGCTCAGGCCATGATCTCTCAGTTCATGGGATTAAGCCCTGCTTTGGGCCCTGCACTGACCCCCAGGAGCTTGCTTGGGATTTTCCCTCTCCCTCCCTCTCTCTGCGCCCCCCCCCCCCAGCTCTCTCTCAAAATAAATTAACTTTTTAAAAATGTGAAATAAAATATTATTTGAAAGACAGCACAGAGGAATCATTGAAAATATTGACGTGAACAAGTTATTAATTTAATATGTTCATTGAAAACTATTTAAAAATCTATGACTCAAGGAACTTCAGTTAGGTAGAATGAATCAATATTGTTAACCTTCATGGGTGTTTGTCAGTAAATATTAACTGATCCTCCCAATGGGCCAGGCATTGTGCTAAGTACCAGAACACAGAAGCATGGAATCTATCAAATGTGACACGGTACTGTGTATTAACTTAAGAAATAAATGTGTAAATTAAACTAAGAAATGCCTGGAGTATTGTTTTGCCGCCCATCCAGTATATATGTGCACACAGGCCAAGATCCCTGATGAATATAGACGCAACATTTCTCCATATATTAGCAAACCAAATTCAACAGGACATTAAAGGATCATATGCCATAACCAAATGGGATTTCTCCCTGGGATGCAAAGATGATTCAATACACACAAATCAAAAAATATGATATACCACATTAAAAGGATGAAAGACAAAAATTGTGTGATTATCTCAACAGATGCAGAAAAAGCACTTGATAAAACTCAACATTTTTTCATGATAGAAAACATTCAAGTTGGGTATAGAAGGAATACACCTCAACATAATAGAGGCTGTATATGAGAAACATACTGCCAACATCATACCCATTAGTGAAAGGTTAAAAGCAGGAACGAGGGGCACCTGGGCTCAGTTGGTTCAGGTCATGATCTCACAGTTCGTGAGTTCAAGCCCTGCATTGGGCTCTGTGCTGTCAGCACGGAGCCCACTTTGGATCTTCTGTCTCCCTCTCTCTCTACCTCTCTCTCAAAAATAAGCATGGGGCGCCTGGGTGGCGCAGTCGGTTGAGCGTCCGACTTCAGCCAGGTCACGATCTCGCGGTCTGTGAGTTCGAGCCCCGCGTCGGGCTCTGGGCTGATGGCTCAGAGCCTGGAGCCTGTTTCCGATTCTGTGTCTCCCTCTCTCTCTGCCCCTCCCCCGTTCATGCTCTGTCTCTCTCTGTCCCAAAAATAAATAAACGTTGAAAAAAATTAAAAAAAAATAAGCATAAATTTAAAAAATAAAATCAGGAACAAGACAAGAGTGCCCACTCTCACCACTCCTTTTCAACATAATTCTGGAAGTTTCGCCCAGCTAAGCCAGAAAAAGAAACAAAAGACAGCCAAATCAGAAAGGAAGAAGTAAAATCATCTGTTGATAATATGATCTTGTATATAGAAAATCCTAAAGACTATCAAAAAACTGTTAGAACTAAAACATTCAGAAAAGTTTTTTTTATATGTTTATTTTTGAGAGAGAGCATGAGCAGCCAAGCGGCAGATGGAGAGAGAGATGTAAAGTTTTTTTTTTATTATTATTATTTTTTTCTTTTTTTTTTTTTAAATTTTTTTTTCAACGTTTATTTATTTTTGGGACAGAGAGAGACAGAGCATGAACGGGGGAGGGGCAGAGAGAGAGGGAGACACAGAATCGGAAACAGGCTCCAGGCTCTGAGCCATCAGCCCAGAGCCCGACGCGGGGCTCGAACTCACAGACCACGAGATCGTGACCTGGCTGAAGTCGGACGCTTAACCGACTGCGCCACCCAGGCGCCCCAAGTTTTTTTTTTTTTTAATTGCTATTCTTAAAATAACTGGAAAGAAAGATTTCCTGTATCAGGCTGGAAAGGTAGACAATGTCATCCCAACTTACCTTTGCTTAAGACTTAAAAAAAAATGTTTATTTTGAAAGACAGTGCATGCAAGCGGGGAGGGACAGACAGAGAGAGAGAATCCCAAGCAGGCTCTGCGCTGCCAGCACAGACCCCAGTGTGGGGCTCCAACTCGCCAATCGTGAGATCATGACCTGAGCCAAAACCAAGAGTCGGACGCTTAACCGACTAAGCCACCCAGAAAGTTTTAAAATACAAAACCAGCATGCTAAATTCAGTTGCATTTCTACACACCAACAGTGAACTAGCTGAAAAAGACAATAATCCCATTTACAACAGCATCAAAGATACCAAAGTGCCTAGATACGAATGTAACTAAAGAAGTAAAAGCTCTGCCTAGAGCTTTAGATATTGGTTAATATCCAACATATCAAAATTAGATTTTGATGGAAGAAATTAAAGTCACAAATAAATGGAAATAGAGCCCATGTTCATGGATCAGAAAACTTATTGTTAAAATGTCTATACTACACAAAGCCATGTAGGGATTTGATGCAATATCTATCAAAATTCCAATGCCATTTTTCACAGAAATAGAAAAAAAATCTTAAAATTTGTGTGGAACTACAGAAGTCCCTAGATAGCCAAAGCAATCCTAAAAAAGGTCTAAGCAGAGGCATCATGCTTCCTGATCTAAAACTATACTACAAAGTGACAGTAAACAAAATGGTATGGTAACTACCATAAAAACAGGCACATAGACCAATGGATCAGAAACAAGAGCCCAGAAATAAATCCCCGCATACACAGTGAGCTAATGGTTGTCAAGGCAGCCAAGAATAATCAAGAGGGAAAGGATAGTTTCTTCAGTAAATGGTGCTGGGACAACTGGCTATCCACAGGGAAAAGAATGAAATTGGACCTCTATCTTACACCACTCACAAAAATTAACTCAAAATGGATTACGGACTTAACAAGACCCAAAACCATAAAGATTCCAAAAGAACACCTAGGGAATAATTTCCTCCACTTTGGTCTCAGCCATAATTTTTTGGATACGCCACCGAAAGCACAATCAACAAAAGCAAAAATGAACAAGGGGGACTATATCAAACCAAAATGCTCTGCACAGCAAAAGAGATGACAAAATGAAGAAGCAACCCATGGAACGGGAGAAAATATTTGCAAATCATCTATATGACAAGGGGTTAATATCCAACATATATAAATTTAAAAACGGGCAGAGGACTTGAATGGACATTTTCCCAAAGAAGACATAGAGATGGCCAATTGATGCTCAACATCACTAATCATCAGGGAAATGCAAATTGAAACCGATCTGATATATCACCTCACACCTGTTAATGTAACTATCATAATAAAGACATGTGATAACAAATGTTGGCAAGGGCGTGGGGAAAGTAGAACGCTTGTGCACTGTAGGTGGGAATGTCAACTGATACAGCCACTATGGAAAATTGTATGAAAGCTCCTCAAAAACACTGAAAATGGAACTACCAGCAATCCCATTTCTGGGCATATGTCTGAAGGAAATGAAATCGCTAGCTCAAAGAGATAGTTACACACCCATGTTCATGACAGCATTATTCATAATAGCCAAGACATGGAAACAACCTAAGTGTCCACCAACATATGAATGGATAAAGAAAATATTATATATAAAGCTAAATGTGAGATTATATATATATAATATTCTATATATGTATAGATTAATATTAACTATATTAATATATTAATATAACTATATTATAGTTATATAATATATATTATATATTAATATAACTATATTAACATATAACTATTAATATAACTATATTATAGTTATATAATATATATAATATAAAATATTATATATTAATATAATATAATATTAATATAACTATATTAACATATAATATTCTAATATATGTATTAGAATACTAGTCACAAAGAAGGAAATCCTGCCTTTTGTAGAAACATGGTTGGACCTGTGGACCTTGAGGGCATTATGCTAAGTGAAATAAGTCAGACAGATAAAGACAAATACTGTATGATCTCACTTACGTGCGGAACCTAAAGACATGGAACTCGAGAGAATGGTGGTTGCCAGGGGCCAAGTAGTGGGAGAAATGGAGAGATGTCGGTTAGAATATAAACTTCCGGTTATAAGATGTAAATTCTGAGTATCTAGTATACATTATGGTGACTATAATTAACAATATTGTATACTTGAAAGTGGCTATGAAAGTAGAGCTCTAATGTTCTCACTGTAACAACAACAAAAAAATGGTGAAGGGCGCTTGGGTGGCTAGTCAGTTAGGTGTCCGACTTTGACTTGGGTCATGATCTTGGGTCACGGTTTGTGAGTTGACCCCACATTGGGCTCTGTGCTGGCAGTACGGAGCCCGCTTGGGATTCTCTCTCTCTCTCAAAATAAATAAACTTAAAAAATGGTGAGGTAAAGGGTTAAAAGGGTGTCGACTGTATTGTGGTAGGCATGTTGCAATATATACATACACCAAATCATCACATTGTACACCTTAAATTTACCCAATGATATGTGTCAATTACATCTCAATAAAGTCGAGAATTAATTAGAAGTCACCATGTAGCCATCAATGAGCAAACAGTCTGCACAGAGATGTTTATAGCAGCTTTACTCATAATTCAAAACTTGAAAATCCCAAGATGTATGTGAATGGATAAACAAACTGATAATGGAATATTATGCAACATTAAAAAGAAGTGAGATATAAAGTCATAAAAAGATACGGAGGAACCATAAATTCATATTACTAAGCAGAAAAAGCCAATCAGAAAAGGGGACACACTGTATGATTCCAATGATACATTACGGAAAAGGTAAAACTATGGAAGACACTAAAGATCAGTGGTTCCCAGGAGGTGAGAGAAGGAGAGATGAGGAGACAGAGCACAGTGGACTTGTAGGGCAGTAAAACTACTCTGTATGAAACTGTAATGATGGATACATTCATTCTGTATGTGTCCAAACCCATAAAATGTACAGGACCAAGAGTGAACCCAAAGATGAACTACAGGCCCTGGGATTATTGGTAACAATGTATCACTCTGGTGAGGGATGTTGCTAATCAGGGTGCTATATATCTGAGGTGGCAGAGGATATATGGGAAATCATGTACCCTTCTCTCAATTTTGCTTGAACCTAAAACCGTTCTAATAAACGCGTGGGTGGCTCAGTCAGTTAAGCATCTGACTCTTGACTTTGGCTCAGATCAAGGTCTCATAGTTCATGGGTTCGAGCCCCACTTTGGGCTCTGTGCTGGCAGTGTGGATCTTGCTTGGGATTCTCCTCTCTCTCTCTCTCCCTCTCTCTCTCACACACTCTCTCTCTCAAAATAAAAGAAATAGGGGCGCCTGGGTGGCTCAGTTGGTTGAGTGTCTGACTTCGGCCCAGGTCATGGTCTCACAGTTTGTGGGTTCGAGCCCCGCGTCAGGCTCTGTGCTGACAGCTCAGAGCCTGGAGCCTGCTTCAGATTCTGTGATGCCCTGTCTCTCTGCCCCTTCCCCACTCATGCTCTGTCTCTGTCTCTCAAAAATGAATAAACGTTAAAAAAATTAAAAAAAATAAAAGAAATAAACTTTGAAAAAAAGGTGTTTTTTTTTAGTTGACCATCATAATATCAGTTTCAAAATAGACAAAAGAAAAATGTCCTCTAATTTGGAAATGCATTGAAGATTAGAGTGGAGAAAACAATTCTAGTAAAGCAGAAACTTAGGTACTGTTTCTCTAAAACTCTCCGATGATCTTTGAAGAAGCCATAGGAGCCCAGACAGGTATGAAGTGACTGCTCCTAAAACCTCATACGGCAAAAAAAAAAAAAACCACTCATTTTTTTAAACATTTAGTCATTTTTGAGAGAAAGACAGAGTGTGAGCGGGGGAGGGGTAGAGAGAAAGAGGGAGACACAAATTCTGAAGCAGGGTTCAGGCTCTGAGCTGTCAGCACAGAGCCTGTTGTGGGGCCGGAACCCATGAGCTGTGAGATCGTAACCTGAGCTGAAGTTGGACGCTTAACCAACTGAGCCACCCAGGTGCCCCTAAAAAAGACTCACTTTTTTTGCAATAAGGACTGATTCAGAATTCAAAATGTATTCAGAAATGGGCAGTCAAGGGGCACCTGGGTGGCTTAGTCAGTTGAGCTTCCGACTCTTGACTTCAGCTTAGGTCATGATCCCAGGCTCGTGGGGTAGAGCCCCACGTTGGGCTCTGTGTTGAGCGTGGAGCCTGCTTAAGATTTCCTCTCTCTCTCTCTCTCTCTCTCTCTCTCTCTCTCTCTCTCTCTCTCTCTCCCTCTGCCCCTCCCCCACTCACGGTCTCTCTCTCTCTCTCTCTCTCTCTCTCTAATTTTTTTCTAAAATTTAAACATTTTTTTAAATTAAAAAAATTAAATCAACAAATTTAGCAGGATATTCTCAGTTTCTTTCTGAATAAAGTAGCTATTTGGAGTCTAGCTTTGATATCACAATTTCAAATTACCTATGTGCTTAATATCATTGTCCCTGAGAAAGGGAGGTTTAACTTACGATGACATCCAATGTGCTCTAGAGTGTTCAAAAATAATGAACATTTTGGACACAGATAGCAATGTATTATGAATTTATAGATGCAAAGACCTGTGACGAATAGGGTCTTCAGAACAAACAAACGTACCCTATTTTCAAGATCTAGAAACTATCCAAGTCAAAAACCTAACAAGTAGAATCCATTCTGCAAGGCTTTAGTCGAGACAATATTCAGCTTCATGTTATCACATTAGAATGACACCAAGAATCTGAGTAATCCGTGGGCTTGATAAAAGCAGGGAAGCAAATCAGTGATATCACCTTTGACTGCATTCGTTTTATCATTATATAAAACAAAAAGCTGTCCTAAGGGTTGCAGTCCACTCAGATAAGTATTATTGGAAAAGAAAACTGAAAGAGTAAAGATATTCTACTGTGTAATGGGACAGAAAGAAACGTCATCATTACTTTCATTAAATATACAATGTTAACTAAAGGGGCGCCCGGGTAGCTCAGTCAATTTATCATCAAATTTCGGCTCAGGTCATGATTCACAATTGGTGAGTTGGAGCCCTGCATCTGGCTCTGAGCTAACAGCGCAGCGCCTGCTTGGGATCCTCTCTCCCTCTCTCTCTGCCCCTCCCCTGCTCACTCACGCTCTCTCAAAAATTAAAAAAAAAAATTAAAAAAAGAATATTAACGAAGTCCTACTGCATTTATTATGTTCTCCTTTTACAAAGTCTTACAGTTACTACCCTAAGAATATGCATCAATACAACCTACAAATATAAATATCCTATAAAGAGTTTAAAAAGCAGTTCAAATAAATTTTTAGGTGAGAGGAAAGAAACATAAAAGCGTTGTTATACATTTTTCTCAAACATATTGTTTGAGAAACAATGTTTTTTATTTGTAGTACTACCAAATACTACTAATTGCCGCTGTTAATTAGCCCTATTGTGGTTTTGCTCAAGCAATAGTAGAATAAACATTACACAACATACGTAATCTCAAATAAACAATTTTTCGTATATTTATGTTAAAGTAGTAACACGTGTGTGTAATCATTATTTCATGATCGCTCTGGTGAGCTGTGGCTGTGTTCTGTATGCCTGTCAGCACCTGCCCTCCCCCGGGACCCCTAGGGAGGGACCTCCCCGGCGCCGAGACCAACCAAAGACCCCGGTCCTTAACAAGCCCCACCCCCGTGACAAACCCCGCCCCCTCGGCGGATCCTGGCCTCGCCCCCAGAATGCCTGCGTTCCAGTAATTGGCCCCGCCTCCGCAATGCCCAGGCTCCGCCCCTAATACGCAAACAGGCCCTTGATCGGTAGCCTAGGACAAGGGCTCCCCAGTTCCGGTTTAGTTGTCATGGTGGGGCCCAGCCCGCCTAGCCTCGTCTTTTCCGGTCTCAGTCCGGCGTGGCAGGGCGGCGGGGGCAGCCTTAGCCCTTTCAAGACTTTCTCTGTCATGGCCGCGCCCTACCTCTCCTTCCGGCCTCAGCCTGTCATGGCGGCGCCCGGAGTAACAACTTCCGGACGCAGCTTCTGCAATTGTCCCGCTCTTCCTAGCCCCAGCTGCCATGGCGGCACCCAAGGTTCACCGGAAGTAAGCCGTCGGAAGTGAGGCGGTGCCTCTGCCCGGAAGCGAGTGCGGCGCTGGGAAAGATGGCGGCGGCGGCTGCGGTGGGCAACGCGGTGCCTTGCGGGGCCAGGCCTTGCGGGGCCCGGCCCGGCGGGCAGCCCAAGCCCGGGCCGCAGCCGCGCACCCTCCTCGCCGCCGGGCCGGCGCTCATAGCGAGCGGTGACGAGCTGGTTGCTGCCGTGTGGCCGTACCGGCGGCTGGCACTGCTGCGGCGCCTCACGGTGCTGCCGTTCGCGGGTCTGCTCTACCCGGCCTGGCTGGGCGCCGCGGCCGCCGGCTGCTGGGGCTGGGGCAGCAGCTGGGTGCAGATACCCGAAGCCGCACTGCTTGTGCTCGCCAGCATCTGCCTCGCGCACGCGCTCACCGTCCTCTCGGGGCATTGGTCCGTGCACGCGCACTGCGCGCTCACCTGCACCCCGGTAAGTGCTCGGGCACGAGCCTGACCCTGGACTCGGTCGAACCTTGCGGCGGGTCGCAGTCACGACGTTTGTGTAGGTCCCCACTCCATCCCGGGCTTCCCATTTGCTGGGCCTGAGTCCCCAGCGTTGCCCTCTGGGTGTCCAAACCCTGGCCCTACTACTGACTTGCTGTGCGACCCTGACGCAGGTTATTTCCTTTTTCTGGAATCCTTCCTTGGTGTGGTCATTTAGGCTCGGGAACCTAATATCTATAAAAAGCTCAGCGTAGGATCCGACATATGTTCTTCTTTGTTATGGCTTGTTAATGCTAGCGACCATAATAGCAAGTACTAGGTTGCTTCTAGAAACGGTTCTACTTTCTACCCCTGTGTCTCTGTCTACTACTTTGGTTTTCAGAGTGTGAGGCTAGACCCGCCGGGTGAGTTTACTTGTCTGTGGAGGTTGGTTTGAGAGCTCTGTTGTCTGGTGTTTACAGGCCCTCACATACTAGGACCAAAATTAGGTTGAAATGCACTTTGATCATAGCAAGCATTTAAGAGGAGCAGGAGCAGTTTGTGAGCAAGTGACTTCAAGTGCTTTTTGCTTTTTGTCTCTTTATGCCTGCCTGCAAGCTGAGTGTGGTGACAGTGAGGACTTCTTTCAGAACACACTTTTAGAAGCACAGTAGCACTTCTGACCCTTAACTGCCAGGATCTGGATAGGGAGAGCTGCCCTGGGTCAGCAGTTACTATCAGTGACTCCACCACCACTCTCTGGGCCTGCCTTGGATGACACTGGCATGTTTGGAGCCATGGGCACTGAGGTCCAGCCAGTCTCCCCTTTGATCCCAGGCACGTGTCTGCTGGAAAGAGAGGGAAAGGGAGCAGCATTAAGGGCGGCAGAAAGAGAAGTCCACTCTCTTTGACTGCAAACATGGGCTGGGTCCTCTTTCTCTCCTGAGAGAATCAAGTTTCTTGTTTCCCCAACAAGCCTTGTCCCAGGGGAGGGGCTCAAACTTATGGGCTTGGTGGCTTCAGGTCAGTACAATGAAAGATTCCAATGAGGGACCAAAAAATGGAGGGAAATTGGAGAGAGTGTGACGTCTCTCCCCAAACGTCCAGCTGCCTTTTGGCCTGCAGGTAAAAAACGTGACTGTTCACTTCCTCTCCAGGGATGAACGACAAGGAGCTGAGTGACTGTGGGGTTAGGACAGGCAGGTCCGGGATCAGAGATCTCGGACGGGTGCTTCTCTCTGGGTTTCAGTTCACCCTGTGTAAAGCGAGAACTGTAACACCCACCTCCCGTTCCACAGTGAGAAGAGCCTGAAGTGACCGCAGCCTTCCTGGCGTGGGGCCGGCCCCACATAGCACTGTGCCCTTTTTTTCCGCGGCATTCCCATGCCCAAGTTCATCGCTTAATGTTTTGTCTTTGTCGTTCTTTTCCGCCTGCTTCCATGCCGGTGAACGCCCCGAGGGTCAGGGCCTTTCTACTGAGGGTCACCCTTTGGCGCCTCCCCGCACAAACACACACGTCCCAGGGGCTGAGTGGGCTGGCCCAGCAGCCGCGAGCTGGCTAAAACGTGGGCTTGAGGGACCGCTAACTGACCTCCAGCCAGTGCCTCCATGTCATAGGTGCTGAGGGGCCTGCAGCGAACAAAGCAGACGAAAGCCGTTGCCTTCATGGCGTTAGCGAGAGAGGTAGAGCTCGTACTCAGCCGTCAGGGCTCAAAAGGAAAAAGCGGGACGAGGAAAGGAGTGTTGTGAGGGCCCTTTACATGGAGCCTCCTCCAGGGGAGGGCTCCTAAGAAGGTGACATTTGAGCAAGGGCCTGAAGCTGAGTGTGTGACCGCATGTTCCAGGCAGAGAAAACGGCTCGTGCAGAGGCCCTTAGCTGAGGCAAGGACGAGTCTTGCCTCGTCGTCCCTGGTCACTTCCGGACACGTGATGAACGGTTAAAGGAGGGGAGGCAGAGCAGCAGCAGGCCAGCGGGCTGGGACAGGGCTAGGCCCATGTGCATTGAGGGCGCATCTCATGGGGGGGGGGGCCTTCTTCCTGTTTGAGTTCAGCAGCGCCCCAGGCATCAAGTGCTGTCCATCACTCCTGCTTTTATGACACGAGACCAGCAGTGTGGTCAGGTAGTGTCTATGTCTCAATGACAGATGGGGAAGCGGCCGGGCCAGCCTCCGGAGCCCAGTGGCGTGTTCTGCGCCCAGACCTGCGGTGCGTGCAGCCTCCCTGGTGGGGGCTGTGCAGCTGGGGGGTGGGAAGGGCTCAGCAGCAGCACTTTGTCTCTCACAGGAGTACGACGCCAGCAAAGCAACCTTCGTGAAGGTGGTGCCGACTCCCAACAATGGCTCCACTGAGCTTGTGGCCCTCCACCGGGATGAGGTAGGGACCTGCTGCTGGGCCGCCCAGCCCAGGGTTTGGGTCGGGGGCGGGGGGGTGGACTCCCAGGCACTGGCAGGCATGCCCAGGTTAGGGGCTTCTGCCACAGAGATGCCTCTGCTCCCACAGGGCGAAGATGGGCAAGAGGTGCTGTCCTTCGAATTCCAGAAGATCAAGTATTCCTACGATGCCCTGGAGAAGAAGCGCTTCCTCCCTGTGGCCTTTCCTGTGGGAAATGCCTTCTCATATTACCAGAGCAACAGAGGCTTCCAGGAGGACTCTGAGATCCGCGCGGCCGAGAAGAAGTTTGGGAGCAATAAGTGAGTCCCAGGGTGCCCCCGTGTTCTGACAGGGCTGGAGCTCTGCCCACGGTCACAGCAGGGACGCTTGGCTGCGCCAGTGGCCCCTTTCCCATTTCTGCCCCGCCACGCTCCCGAGTCAGGGTGCCTAGGAAGTGGGGTGGAGGAGGTCACCCTTTAAACAATACATCCCAGGGGCGCCTGGGTGGCTCAGTCAGTTGAGCGTCCAACTTCGGCTCGGGTCATGATCTCACGGTTTGTGGGTTCGAGCCCCGTGTCGGGCCCTGTGCTGACGGCTCGGAGCCTGGAGCCTGCTTCCAATTCTGTGTCCCCCTCACTCTCCGCCCCACCCCTGCTTGTGCTCTCTCTCTGTCTTTCAAAAATGAATAAACATTAAAAAAAAATAAATACATAAACAATACATCCCAGGTGAAGATGGCGGGCACCTTTTGAGAAATGTGCTGTAGTCTTGTCTCCCCTGAACTGGCCTGCTGACAGGGACCCTGGAAGGCCCTCCAGCAGGAGTGCGTGCAGCTCTTCATGGGAGCCTGGCCTGAGGCCCCGGAGTTGGCTGTTGATCCTCGTTTTGTAATTACTATAGTTTTTCTCCGGCTTATTTATTTATTTATTTTTAGTCTTGTCGTTTTATTTTTTTTTTAAGTTTAGTCATTTTTGACAGAGAGAGAGAGAGAGATAGAGCATGAGTGGGGGGTGGGGGGTGCAGAGAGAGGGAGACACAGAATCCGAAGCAGGCTCCAGGCTCTGAGCTGTCAGCACAGAGCCCGATGCAGGGCTCGAACTCACGGACTGTGAGAGCACAACCTGAGCTGAAGTCGGATGCTCAAGTGACTGAGCCACCCAGGCGCCCCTGTTGTTTTGGAGTTTATTTATTTTGAGAGAGAACACGCACGTGCACTCACAAGTAGGGGAAGGGCAGAGAGAGAGAGTGAAAGAATCGATGCAGGGTTCGAACTCAGAAACCTCAAGTTCGTGACCTGAGCCGAAGTCAGATGCTTAACCCACTGAGCCACCCAGGTGTCCTATTTCTCTTTGTTTTTAAGTTTTTTTTCCTGAGTGTAAGTTGTCACCTTTGTCCTTGTATTTTTCCCAGCACTTCAGGAAGAGTGGTAAAAGGAATTGTTAGTGATCACCCTGGCTCTCTTTTGTGCCAGGCAGGATGCCAGCTGCCGTGTACATATGTGCTTTCTCTTCAGTCACCGAAACCACCAGTGCCGACACGCTACTGGGAGGGGGCAGAGCTGGACTTCAGAGCCCCTGTCCCTGCCACCATGATAATCATCCTCGACCTGAAAATCCTTAGACCCTTTAGGGAATTCTTCCCTGACTTCATTGCTTTTTAAAAATTACAGATGGTGGCAGCAGGGGCGGGGTGGGTTGGGGGAGTTGGCACCTGGGTGGCTCAGTTGGTTAAGCGTCTGACTCTTGATTTTGGCTCAGGTCATCATCTCAGGGTTTGTGAGATCGATCCCCCCCAAATCGATCCCGCGCTGTCAGCACAGAGCCTGCTTAGGATTCTCTCTCTCCCTCACTCTGCCCCTCCCCTGTGCTTACAGACATGCAGGTGCACACACAGTCTCACTTTCAGAATAAGCAAACGTTAAAAATACAGATGTGTTATTTCAAATAGCAACGTAGTGGGAAGGTTTATAAGAAATTTTTTACTTATTTCACTGCTTAAGGTCAGCCTTGATGGTGGCATGGGATGTCCCCTTGCACACCTTCCTGCCTCATGCAAAGTCACCTGACAATGCGGAATGGGCCCCGGTTGTCATTGTTTGTTTTTATCACAGTGGATTCTTTTTCCCGAATCTCGCCTCTAGTGCTCATCTCTAAGGGCAGGGCGAGGAGGACCCAGGCTGACCTGGCTCGTTCCCTGGCCCGGCTGGGCTATCACACACAATGCCGCAGAACACACCCTTAGGCCCCACTCCTCAAATTCTGGGGCTTTCGTTGAGGGAGTTTGGGGGAAATTTCAGCTCCAGACCTCCCCTCTCGAAATCAGGGTGGGGCTCAGCCCCCAGGGGACCCCACAATACCCCACAGCCAGGCCTCTTCTGCACAGCTTCAGGGCCCCCATCGCACAGTCAGGTACTCCTTCTCCGCCTGCTTGTCACCCAGTCTGATGACCGGTTCTGTCTCGCACTAACCCTGCTTGAGTGCGTGGCTACCTGAACAACCTGTCGCTGATTCAGAAGCTTCACCTGGGTTCTGTGGAGCAGAGGGCTGGCAGCAGTTGGCATGCTAGTCACAGTCGAGTGGACTGTCCCTCCTGGCTCCTTGTTTCCCGAGGGGCTCCCGAGGCCTCACGCTGTGAACAAGATGTGGGGTCTGGTCTCTTGCAGGGCCGAGATGGTGGTGCCTGACTTCTCAGAGCTGTTCAAGGAGAGAGCCACGGCACCCTTCTTTGTGTTCCAGGTAAACAGCAGCTTGGGCTCTCCCCCCACCCTGTTCCTTGGGCCTTCCACAGCCAGAGCAGTCTCCTTTCTCCACACCTGAAAATCTGTCTGTCTGCACGGGCCTGGGCCGTGGGTAGAACAGCCCGTGGTGTGCCTTCCCAGCCTCCTCAGGTGTCCATCTTCGTGTGCTCCCGTGGATGGACGGGCGGGGGTGTGGACACACAGCCTGTGTCCTGCAGGTTTTCTGCGTGGGGCTCTGGTGTCTGGATGAGTACTGGTACTACAGCGTCTTCACACTTTCCATGTTGGTGGCCTTCGAGGCCTCCCTGGTGCAGCAGCAGATGAGGAACATGTCAGAGATCCGGAAGATGGGCAACAAGCCTCACATGATCCAGGTGTGGCCAACAGGGAGACTTGCTGGGGGGGGGGGTATGCGGGGGGCACCTGCCAGTCTCAGGGTGGGCGTGGAGCGAGGGCGGGGTGAGGTCGGCTCTCGGCGTGCACCTGCATCATGCCCCCTCTCGAGAGGCAGAGCTGAGTGCACCTCCCCTCCACCCAGGTCTACCGCAGCCGGAAGTGGAGGCCCATCGCCAGCGATGAGATCGTTCCCGGAGACATTGTGTCAATCGGTGAGGCACAGTTCTGTTCCGTCCTGGCGGGAGCCCTTCTCTCGGCTTCCGTCCAACCCTCCCGCCCCTTCCCGCAGGCCGCTCCCCACAGGAGAACTTAGTGCCCTGTGACGTGCTGCTGCTGCGCGGCCGCTGCATCGTGGACGAGGCCATGCTCACAGGGGAGTCGGTGCCACAGATGAAGGTGCTGGGTGGGGAGTAGGGGTCGTGCTCGGTGTACTCACGTGCCTCACTGTCTCATTCGTGGAGCAGGGAGAGGGCTGGTCGCTAGGCCGAGATCCTGCCTAGGCACGGCTGGAGGAGGCCAGAGGAGGTGCGGTGCCTAGATGGAGCTGCCGGCTCTCCTGGGGGGGTCTGCACCCTGAACGAAGGGGAGCTGGGTGGTGAAGAGAGAGGCCGAGGTCGTTGGGGGTTGTCCAGGCCAGGGATCGGGGATGTCGGACTAGGGTGGGCCAAGAGAAACCAGGAGAGCGTGAACCCCGAGTGAGGCCAGTTGGGGGATCCCGAGGAGTGGATGCGCACACGCAGGTGGGGAGAAGACGAGGTCAGGCTGGGAACCCTGTGAGGGTCAGAGTGGCCCAACCCAGCCCCAGGGGCCCCCTCTTGAGAGACTGGGGATGGAGAAGGAGGCCGAGGTGAGAGCGCCCTCACCATCCTCTCTTTTCTCCTCAGGAGCCCATTGAAGACCTCAGCCCTGACCGGGTGCTGGACCTCCAGGCCGACTCCCGGCTCCACGTCATCTTTGGGGGCACCAAGGTGGTACAGCACATCCCCCCACAGAAGGCCACCACGGGCCTGAAGCGTAGGTGCCTTGGGGAGATCCGGGGGTGTTCTGGCCCCACCGTCCCCACCCCCTCAACACCTGCTTGGCTGTGCGGGAGTCGGGACGAACAGATACAAGTGACGCTCGTTCTGTTTGTCTCTGCAGCAGTTGACAACGGGTGCGTGGCCTACGTCCTCAGGACCGGATTCAACACGTCCCAGGTATGGCCCCTTGTCTGGCTCCGGGGAGGGTGGGCCCCAGGGCAGGAGGCAGACAGTTGAGACAGTGGCTCTTATGGACCCCAGAAGATCCCCACCACAGGCTTACTCTGACAGAGGGTACTGGTTCGGGGCAGGGTGCAGAGGCAAACCCTAGACTGAGCCCGCTGTCCTCAGCTGAGCTTCTGGTGGGGAGCACAGACGGAGAACGGGCTGTTGCCACACACATTGGGATGGTGTACAGAGTCATGCTCATAAACTCTTCACTAAAATGGCATGAGGGCTGCCTGGTAGAGGTGATGGCCAGACCTCCCTCTGGAAAACCCGGTCCCCCATCTAAACCACTTCTTTCCCTAACCCCCAGTTTTTGGCCACTGGTCTCTATAACCCTTAGCTGAGTTGCAGCCTCCCACATACCTGTGTGGTCCCTGTGTCACGGCTGCAGGACTCACTGGTGGGCCCAGGGCAGGCCCTCCCCATCAGCAGAGGGATACTCTGACTCTCTGTGCTGTCAGATGCTGGAGGCCACCCCTACCCCACACCCCCACACCCCCACACCCCCATGCCAGGAAAGGCCTCTAACCCCCTGTCCTTCTAGGGCAAGCTGCTTCGAACCATCCTCTTTGGAGTCAAGAGGGTGACTGCAAACAACCTGGAGACCTTTATCTTCATCCTCTTCCTCCTGGTCTTCGCCATCGCAGCAGCTGCCTACGTGTGGATTGAAGGTATGCACTGTGGCCCCCCACCTGTCTGCTGGGACCTGTCCCCATGGCCCCCAGGCTGGCAGGCCCTGTCTCCGCAGGCACCAAGGACCCCAGCCGGAACCGCTACAAGCTGTTTCTGGAATGCACACTGATCCTCACCTCGGTCGTGCCCCCTGAGCTGCCCATCGAGTTGTCTCTGGCTGTCAACACCTCCCTCATTGCCCTGGCCAAGCTCTGTGAGTGCCTGGGACAGGGTTGGGTGCCTAGCGGGCCGGGGCCTGGCAGAGCCCCTGACCCTGGCTCCTCCCCTTCCCAGACATGTATTGCACGGAGCCCTTCCGGATCCCGTTTGCCGGCAAGGTAGAGGTGTGCTGCTTCGACAAGACAGGGACCTTGACTAGCGACAGCCTAGTCGTTCGTGGGGTGGCCGGGCTCAGGTGAGCATGGGGGGCCTGGGCCTCTCCCCCAGCAGGTGGCTTTCTGGGAGCTCAAGGGACAGACGGCACCCACCCAGACCCACCCACCACCACAGTGGACCACTGAAGTTTGATCAGGCGGCAGAGGGGGGTGTTCCCCGTGTACTCTTCAATGTGACAGCAGTGTGGAGGCTCAGCTCCCACCCCAAGCAGCCATACGATCCCTAGAGCCGTCTCTGAGATGGGCACAGTTGGCACGAAGACCAAGACCATGCGTCTCAGCCCCTGTAGTGACTGGCACAGAGTGGAGGCCCATCCCTCATCGTGGCTAGCAAGTCCCAAGAGTCCCTCCACTCCATAACAAGCGGTTTCCTCTCTTTGCAGAGACGGGAAGGAGGTCACTCCTGTGTCTAACATCCCTGTAGAGACACACCGTGCCCTGGCCTCATGCCACTCCCTCATGCAGCTGGATGATGGCACCCTTGTGGGTGATCCACTTGAGAAGGCTATGCTGACAGCTGTGGACTGGACGCTGACCAAAGGTGAGGGGCTGGAGCTTTGGGCCCAGTTCTCACACCCCTGGGTGGGCGGGCTGCACCCCTCGGAGACACCTGTGTGTCCACCTCGGGCAGGCAGGCCTATAACCGTGATGTTCCCCTAGGTGGGTGGGCACAGGCTCACCTCTGACCTGAGACAGTCCATGCCCGTGGGAGTAGAGCCTGCCCCACCCTGTCAGAAGTCACAGGCAGGGTCCTCTGAGCACAGGTCTCTCAGCCTTGACCCTACCTGGAGTGAGGAGCCTCCCCCCAGCCCCCACCTGCAGGCCCTGGGTCTGGGGGTGGGGGGAAGAGAGGGGTGGAAGGGGGAGGCGGGGGCTTGGCTGCCTCTTTGGAGCGAAGGCCCTCAGGATTCGTACTTATTTGTTTCCAGATGAGAAAGTATTCCCCCGAAGTATTAAAACTCAGGGGCTGAAAATTCACCAGCGCTTTCATTTTGCCAGTGCCCTAAAGCGAATGTCCGTGCTCGCCTCCTATGAGAAGCTAGGCTCCACTGATCTCTGCTACATTGCGGCTGTGAAGGGGGCCCCCGAAACCCTGCACTCCATGGTGAGCCAGCCCCGGCCCAGGGGGAAGGGGGGCGCGGGGCGGTCGGTGACATCCCCCCGCGTTCCCTGCAGTTCGCCCAGTGCCCACCTGACTACCACCACATCCACACGGAGATTTCCCGGGAAGGAGCCCGAGTCTTGGCGCTGGGGTACAAGGAGCTGGGGCATCTCACCCACCAGCAGGTAAGGGCCCAGGCTCTCCACCTGCTGGCCCCTTGTCCTCACCGCCTTCTGTTCCCGTCAGCGCCACTGTGAGCAGGCATGGTTCCTTCTTCCTCTTCCCATGTCTCTACCTTTGGAGGCCCTGGGTGGCACTTGGTCCTTGGTCCCTTCTTCCGCACTGTGTGCCCTGTCCCTTATGGGAACCCATCCCATCTTGGCCCCTGAGGCCACTTCTGCCGAGCACAACCAAGGCCCGCCTCCATCCAGCTTCCTACCCCTACACCCTTGGGTCCTCACACCTCCCCAAGGATCACCAGGAAGCACCTCGGATTCCTGTCTCCATCCCAGTTCTGCCCCTACCCTGTCCAACCACCCTGTCACCGTGTGGTCTTGGGGCACCTCCAGGTCTCGTTCACGCCCTACATCGTCACATCGGTCATCGGCTTTCTTCTCCCCCTCCACCGTCAGTCCTCCTCCTTTATCTGCTTCCACCTGGGCCCTCATCCAGTCCACTTAACACCTGGCGGCTGAGAGATTCTTCCAGAGTGCGCACCAGATTGTGGGCTTACGTTCAGAGCCGCCCTGCTTGATGCCACTCCCTGAGTCTGTCTGTCTCGTTCCCCTGCTGTCCTTTCTCATGGCAGTTAGTGCTCTGATTTCTGTGATTTTATTTCACATCGCTTCTGGTAGTAGGCAAGCTCTGTGAGGGCAGGAGGTTTGGGTTTCTGATAGGAGGAACAGGGTGAGTGTGTGCTCAGTGATTAACAAAGGAGTGTCTGACTTTGTTGTCTGGGAGGCTGAGTCACAGGGGCTCCGTGCCCTGCTGTTGGCCACATAGGGAGGAGAGGCCCCATGGTGGGGAAACCACACAGCACTGCTGAGCCCCTGTGGGTCGCCCTCCCCACTTCTCAGCTTCTGACCCTCACATGTTCCTCCTGTAAAGATGGGGCCTTCCCTGACCTCCCTTACCAGCTCAGAAGTGATGGGGGGATGGATTGTAAGGCACCCCTGTGTCCCCACACAGGCCCGGGAAGTCAAACGGGAGGCCTTGGAGTGTAACCTCAAGTTCGTTGGCTTCATTGTGGTCTCCTGCCCGCTGAAGGCCGATTCCAAGGCTGTGATCCGTGAGATCCAGAATGCGTCCCACCGGGTATGGCTGCCACACCCCTCCCCATTGGGCCCCAAGGGTGGCCTGACGGGTGGGTGGGTCTTTGTTCCTTCCGGAGAGGGGATGTGACAGTAGAGGACAGTTCTCCCCTCAGTGGGGCAGGTTTGAGTGGGTATCCAGGTCTCAATAGCAAGGACGTCTTTCTTGGATTTCAGCTGAGCTCCGTCACAGCTCTGGTGCTAACGCTTTTCCAGGCTTGAGGATGCCTTGGGACCCGGCCTGTGCCCACCCATCTCAAGTTGCTTCCTTGGCCCTCAGCATCCTTGGGATGCAAGGGCAGTTCCCCCACTCCACCCCATCCTAGACAGGAAGAGCTGGAGCTGGGACAGGGGATACAGAGGCACTTCCCAGATAGACCTCATCCATCTGTCCTGTGGTTTCTGTTTTCTAGTTTGGGACTCAGGATGCAGTTTAGAATGTGGGAGCTGAGTGAGCAGTCACAGAGGTGGTGACATGAGCAGCACCCACCTGGCTCTCAGCAATCACAGCCCGTCTTCCCATCACTGGGCCCTAAGTGCAAAGGCTGGAGCATCTGTTCCCCTCTGCCTGGGGCAGCTACGAAGCCAAGGGGGTCCACACCAGTAGCTGGTTCTTAGTTTGTATTACGGAAAAGGCTTGGGTGTTTTCAGAAAGACATGCATATGTGAATTATTTGCATAAAACGCCACCAAGTTGGGGTGGATTGTGGCCCCTGGAACCCATTCTGCGTTAGGAGACCAAGACCTCATGCTGTGACCTTCTCTAGAGGGGACTCGATCACCAGGTCTCCAGGCTGGAGTTTGACCTGCTGAGCCCTGCCCCACTGAGCCCTCTTCTCTTGCCAGGTGGTCATGATCACAGGCGACAACCCGCTCACTGCCTGCCACGTGGCTCAGGAGCTGCACTTCATTGAAAAGGCACAAACGCTGATCCTGCAGCCTCCCACAGAGAAAGGTGAGGCGCCGTGGAGCCCTGGGCTCTGGGGGACCCTGAGTCCGAGAACAGCTCCTGCCTGGTGGCCCACCTGGATTTCAGGCCTGAGGAACATAGCCTTGCCTCGTCGGCATGCTCAGGCCCCCTGGCCAGGGAGTTCCACACCTGTGTGTCCAGCAGCGTGCGAGCAGCTACTGGTTCCAGGATCAGCGATGACTTACAGTCAGGGTGGTTGGTTGTCGTCAGCCAGTCTGTGTTTTCTGTCCTCACACCTGCCTTGGGGCCGGCAGGCTGTCGTACCTGGTGAGGGTTCTCGTAAGCACGGGGCTGCTGGCATGACCAGACCCCAGGCAGAGGGCACGGTGCGCATTACCACCCTTGTCATCTCCGCACCCTATAGGAGGAAACTGACCAGGTCAGCTGTTAGGGCCCCCGCTTTGTAGACAAGGAAAGAGAAGTAAACCCATCGACCTCAGTGGCTCAGTGGTACTTGAAGGATTTGCTCCCAGGTGTCCTGACTCCAGAGCTCATGGCCTCTGGTCATTTCTGAGTAACCAAATTTGGCTGCAAGTGGTGCCCAAGGGTAGAGTCCATTGAGGGGCACATCCAGCCCCAGCACCTCCAGCTGGTGGGGTGTGGGGTCTGTTAGATTGTTAGATGCCAAGGGATGGCGTCTGGCTGGGGAATGACATGCGTCGGAATGTCACCAGGCTGCAGATCAGAGGAGGTTGCGGCTTTGGGAACTGTGCTGGATTCTAGAATCTCCCAGCCCTTCCAGTCAATGCGTTAGTGCCAGATCTCTGTCGTCTCTGTCCCAGCCCCAGGCACTATGGTCTTCCAGAGCCCAGGGATTGTAGGCAGGTGGCCCAGAGGTGGCTGTCGGGACTGTTGATTGGCAGATGAAGCTGCTCTAACAAAACGGCCACAACAAAAGGCACGTGGAGGCTGGTTTTCCTCCTAGCCAGGACAGCCCAGGATGAGCCATGCAGTGCCAGAAGGCCTCCCTCAGCCGTCCTTGTCACTCAGCATCCACGTCTAGGCCAGCCATCTAGAAAGAGGAAGTGGTTGGTAAGCAGTGTCTGGCCCGAGGAAGTGACTCAGGGTGTCCAGGCCCTAGGAGAGGAAGGTTTCAGGCAGGCCCCAGGGGTAGGGGTGCCTTGCTCCTGAGGTCAGGCTGTCTGGATTTGAATCTGACTGTCATGTGGTCTCAGGCCAGTGGCCTAGGCTCTGGGTTCTTGAATCCTTTGTATGGGAGGGTTCTGTGAACAATCTGTGGGGTTCCTGGGCTGCAGGTGTGGACCCGGTTGGTAGGGGTAAAGAGGGGTGAGGGCAAGAACATGCTTCAAGGAGATGAGACTAGGACCGTATATGTGAGGTCCATGTGAGGGGGATTTGCTGAGCGGCTGAACCCCTCTCCCTGACCCTGGGCTCTGGCCCTGCAGGTCGACCCTGCGTGTGGCGCTCTATCGATGGCAGTGTCATACTGCCCCTGGCTAGGGGCTCCCCAAAGGCGCTGGCCCTGGAGCACGCCCTGTGCCTCACGGGTGACGGCCTGGCCCACTTGCAGTCCGAGGACCCCCAGCAGCTGCTTCGCCTCATTCCCCACGTGCAGGTGTTCGCCCGCGTGGCCCCCAAGCAGAAGGTGTGTACAGAGGAGGCAGAGGGGCAGGTGGGGCCCTGGGGGCGGCACAGAGCCCTCACTCCGCCCACCTCTGCCCACGTAGGAGTTTGTCATCACCAGCCTGAAGGAGCTGGGCTACGTGACCCTCATGTGTGGCGACGGCACCAATGACGTCGGTGCCCTGAAGCATGCTGACGTGGGTGAGTCCCTCAAGCTGATGGACTGTCGCTTCCATCGCTGTTCTGCCAGCCCGGGCTTAGGCTTAGCTTCAGAGACACGTCACTGAGCGAGTTCTGTGAGGAGGCATTGGGGAGGGGTGCAGGGGCCAGTGGGATTGGGGATCTGGGACCTGCAGGCCTGGAAGGGACACAGGTGTCTGAGGAAGAGTGAGGTGAGGGCATCAGGGCCTCTGGGAGGCTCCATGTGGCAGACACAGCTCGGTTTGCTGAGGCCCCCCGGCCCCACGCAGGGACCACGTGGGCACTGAGGGCCAGAGGCCAGTGAGAGATGGGACAAGTGGCGATGCACAAATGGAAGCTGAGGCATTTGCCAAGCGTTCATAGGCTTGGATTCCTGTCAACAGAATGTAGTCATCGGGCTGATGTTTAAAGACTGATCTGGCGTACTCGTAGCTCTTTTGAGATTCTTTTTTTTTTTTAATTTTTTTTTTTTCAACGTTTATTTAATTTTTTTGGGACAGAGAGAGACAGAGCATGAATGCGGGAGGGGCAGAGAGAGAGGGAGACACAGAATCGGAAACAGGCTCCAGGCTCTGAGCCATCAGCCCAGAGCCTGACGCGGGGCTCGAACTCACGGACCGCGAGATCGTGACCTGGTTGAAGTCGGACGCTTAACCGACTGCGCCACCCAGGCGCCCCTCTTTCGAGATTCTTAACTGATTTATTAGTCAGCTGTGGTGTTTATCACCTATTACGTCTTAGAATTACGATCCTTGGCAATAGACTTAGGGAGTCTGTTCATTTTGTCTCCTTTGTGTTTTGTGTATTTGGGTTTTGCTTCCTAAATGTGGAAAGTAAGATAGATGCTCTCTGAGACACTCCCTGGGGCGATGGGCTAAGATGAGGAAGTTGGGGCTCCTGTGAGCAGACTCTGCACTCTGTACTCCGCACGGGGCCTGAGTGGCAGGCTCCTGCCTCCAGACATACAATCACATGCCTCTCCCCTAGGTGTGGCACTCCTGGCCAACGCCCCCGAGCGAGTTGTTGAACGGCGACGACGACCCCGAGACAGCCCTGTCCTGAGCAACAGTGGAGTCCGGGCCACTTCCAGGGCGGCCAAGCAGAGGTCGGGGCTCCCGCCTCCCGAGGAGCAGCTGGCCTCCCAGCGGGTGAGTCTCAGGAGGGGGGCACCAGCATCCCCTGGTGGCCATGTCTCACCCGTGTCCCCCACCACACAGGACCGCCTGAGCCAGGTGCTGCGGGAACTGGAGGACGAGAGCACACCCATCGTGAAGCTGGGGGACGCCAGCATCGCTGCACCCTTCACCTCCAAGCTGTCTTCTATCCAGTGCAGTGAGTCCCATCCCCAGCCCCTCCCTCGTGCCCACCCCAGGCCTATCCTGATTGGCACCCATGCCCACACCTTCCTCCCCCACCCCCCGCAGTCTGCCATGTGATCAAGCAAGGCCGCTGCACGCTGGTGACCACGCTGCAGATGTTCAAGATCTTGGCCCTCAATGCCCTCATCTTGGCCTATAGCCAGAGTGTTCTCTACCTGGAGGGCGTCAAGTTCAGTGACTTCCAGGCCACGCTGCAGGGGCTGCTGCTGGCCGGCTGCTTCCTCTTCATCTCCCGCTCCAAGGTGGGCTGAGACACAGGCAAAGCAGGGGTTCCCTCCCCAGCCCACGAGTCCCTTCACCTCTTTGGGCTAGCTAGGATGGGCTGTTAAAGACACCACCACGTGTCATCCATTTGTCCTCACAGCAGCTCTCAGGGTGGGAACTGTCATCGCCACATCACAGATGAGAATCAGGGGACAGGGCAGGTACATGCTGAGACTCCCCAGAGTGGCACAACTCGGTTCCCAGCACTGTCTGCCAGCTGGGGTCTCAGGTGGGCCACATAGAGCCCACAGACAAGGAGAGGACAGATGGGGAAAATAATTATTAAGACCACTCAAAGCGTGCGGTGTCGTGAAAAATACAAAGTGACTCACAGGGCACAGCCTCATGGTCATTCAGGGGAGCCCGTAGGGTTCCCTACAGAATGAGGGAACCGGCCAGGAAGTAGGCAGAAAGGTCATAGATTGGCATGGGCTGATGCAAAAGAGGCCCTGGAAGCTGGAGAGGGTGGGAGGTGGGTGTTGTCAACCATGCACACCCAGTGGGCCCCAAAGAGGGCTTTGGTTTATTGTAGAACAAGGGGAAAGAGGATGGACTTGAAGTGCCCATTGACTGCTGTGTGGAGTGTAGGCATTGACTGAGGGTGTGATGGCATCTAGACTGAGGTGCTGGGGGACAAGCAGGACTCCAGGGACTGGTACTGACTTATAACCTCCAGGATTTGGTGACTGCTCTCTGCATGAGCCCTGCTAGGAGGCAGGGTGGGAGAGTAGGCCCAGGGTGAGCCTGGACCTTGACCCCCCACCCTGCTGCTACAGCCCCTCAAGACTCTCTCCCGAGAGCGGCCCCTGCCCAACATCTTCAACCTATACACTGTCCTCACGGTCGTGCTCCAGTTCTGTGTGCACTTCCTGAGTCTCGTCTACCTGTACAGCGAAGCCCAGGCCCGGAGCCCTGAGAAGTGAGTGCTGTCCCAGCATGGGGTTTGGGGAGGGGCGGAAGGCAGTGTCCCTGCGGTGGAGGGTGCACGAGGATGCACACGCAGACATTGCCCTGTGGTGACCACAGCCAGGCAGTGGAGTCAGCCAGGGACAGCCCTGGCTCTGTGCAGGGATGGTGAGAGTCATAGGGTGGCCCTGTCCCCCATGTGTTGCTGCAGGCAGGAGCAGTTTGTGGACCTGTACAAGGAATTTGAGCCGAGCCTGGTCAACAGCACCGTGTACATCATGGCTATGGCCATGCAGATGGCCACCTTTGCCATCAACTACAAAGTGAGGTCCAGCCCATGCCTGAGTTCACCCTGCCCAGTTTTCTAGGCCCCCACAGCACTTGACTGTCCGTCCATCTGTCCCCACAGGGCCCACCGTTCATGGAGAGCCTACCAGAGAACAGGCCCCTGGTGTGGAGCCTGGCTGTGTCACTCCTGGCCATCGTGGGCCTGCTCCTTGGCTCCTCACCTGACTTCAACAGTCAGTTTGGCCTCGTGGACATCCCCGTGGAGGTGAGTGGCCCCGTGGACGTGGCCCCACGACTCAGCCTGGGCCCCCGACTGTGGGCTTCCAGCTCACCAGTGCTCCCTGCCCCGCAGTTCAAGCTGGTCATCGCCCAGGTCCTGCTCCTGGACTTCTGCCTGGCGCTCCTGGCCGACCGTGTCCTGCAGTTTTTCCTGGGGACCCCGAAGCTGAAAGTGCCTTCCTGAGATGGCGGTGCCGGCACCTGCTGCCCATGTTGGTGCCGCCGGGCGGAAGCCCCAAGAGGGAACACTGCCCCAGTGGCCACCAGGACTGATCTGAGCTGGGACACCCCCTATCCCCACAGCCATCTGAGGGCCTGGCTGGCAGAACCAGCCCTGGGCTGGCACCTTTGGTAAATAAAGCCGCATCCATGATTTTAAGAAGCCCTGCCTCCACCTCTGTCTGCACCACAGAAGGGGTCGTTGTGGGGCTGGGCAGTCACTGAGCAGGGTCCCAGCACCCTCCTCAGGAGCCGTGAGATTATTAACGACAGTCTCTGTAATACATTCAGCACTTAGAAGGGCCAAGCTCCAAGTCCAGAGAGTTGTGCATATTTTCCTAATTTGACAAGCACCTCCATATTTCCGTGGTCTCTCAGCTTCATGTTTTGGTCCCTCAGGCACTAGGGGGGAGTTTGGGGATCAATGGCATTTTCTGTTTTTCAGTAATATGTAAAAAATATGAGAGCATGCCTTTCTCTCATGATGTCTTAGATGGGAGGAAGTTCAATCCGAATCATTGCAAATAGTAGCTCGGGTCACACTCATTGCGGTCCTATGCCACACAAGTGCCATCACCATCTCACGTAACAGCCCAGCTTTGCATCTGGCTCTGCCCTTGTACTGACACTATCCTTCCTTTCAAAGGGCACTCATTGCAACTCAGGAATTGTGGAGTAGGCAGCACGAGAGCAGAGTCATGGTCAGTGGGAAATTTCCTACCTTCACAACAGCCAAAAACTTGAGAAAGCAAAAGTCATAAACATGATGTCTTTGTTTCCAGCTAGAAAATCCACTGAGTGCAGGGTATGGGTGCATTTTTATAACTTTGACAAGCTGCACACGGGGACCTGCTGCTTATCAGTGAGGGGCTCACAGCCCTTTACCATCTTCACCCCTTTGCTGTCCTCAGCGAAGGACGCACAGCCCAAGGAAAGCCCTGGGATCTAAAGCAGGGAAACCGTGGGGACCAGTTGTGAATGCCTGTGAGCATCACACGGGCCCTGAGCACAGATGAAGGTGTATGCAAGTGTAGGGGTGCCAGACCACACCAGGAAAGGGGGCTGCTGTGATCATTTGGAGTCCCTGAGACAATTTGAGGCCACCCGATGGTGACTGGTCTTGGGATTTGTTCGTTGGGAATGATTCTTGGGGTGCTTAGGGTGGGGGTCTATGATCACCATGCATGAGGGAGGTGCTAGGGGTGCTTCTGGCTGCACTGTAATCGACTTCAAGAGTCTGATGCAGCTTTCAGGGTGACACCAGGTGCCCCAGACCAGCGTTCTCCAGCCCCTCCAGCATTGGGAGACCGGATCCCGCTGGAATAGGATCCCGCTGGAATAGGTCCTCTCCACCAGGGGGCTCCAAGGCTCTGCGGAGCCTGGATGGGTTCAGGGGTCCAAGGCCCCTGGGCAGGGAAGTCACTGAGTCGTGGAGTGTGGAAGATTCAGGGGCAGGAGCCCGGGACCAGAGAGTGTGCTGGAGCTTTGGCGCCGTGCAAAGATCAGGGGAGGAGGACCCTGGCCGGGATGGAATCATGGGGTGCGCAGCCCTAGCCCCACACATCTCCCGCATCTCGGGCAGGGGGCGCAGGGGACGCAGTACACACTCCAGGGCCTCGGGGGCGTGGCCGAGCGGCTGAGGTGTAGTCGTGGGCGGAGCCTCTGATGAGCAGGGGCGTGTTCGCTCGCGGGCGTAGCCTCCGCTGGGCGGGGCTACGCAGAACCCGGGCGGCGGCGGCCGGGGCAGGAAATAGGGGCTGAGCCCCGCCAGCGCGAGATCCCATCCCAGACCGGGTCCCCCGCCGAGCAATCCTCTGGTCTTGTCATGGACGCAGCAGAGCCGGGTAGGCGGTCCGGGGTATGGGATCCGAGAGAGACCTCCCCCAACTGTACCCCACCTCCTAAACTGAGGCGCTTCGCCTGTCCTTTTCCGTCCAGAGACCCGGGAAAGGGGTCAGGAATGGGAAGGACACGGGAATCCTCTATTGTGGGGACCCCCAAGCCTAGAGGGGCCCAGAACACCATTCCCTGACCCCCTCCCCCTTTGGAGTCTTCACCCCGGATGCCTGGGGGAGGGAGCCCAGGAAGGGGAAGTGGCCGCTTCTGCTTCTGATATTTGTGATGGGGGGCAGGGGGAGGGCGACGCAGCAGGATCCCTACTGAGGAGGGGCCATTGCTGATCTGGGCCCCTTAGAAGGGGGACTGTGGCAGAAATGTGGCAAGGTCCGACTTGTATTTCCGGCTCTCTTTGTGTCTCTGCTGTGCACGTTGAGTGTCACACGGTCTTTATGTTCCTCTGGTTTCAGTCTGCCTGTATGTGTTTGTGCCACGGGCTCCGTGCCGGCCTCTCCCACGTGTATTTCCATCTGTCTGGCCTGAGGTCCATGTGGTTCCATTGTCAAGCTGGCTCTCTCCCCAGGGACAGTGCTGCTGCATCTGGGGCATCTGTTTTGCTGCTTTGCTTCTGGGCCCATGTGTGTGTGGGTGTCTGTTCCTCTGAGCAGCTGCCCCTGTGTTGGGTTGTGCCTGATCCATCTGCCTGCCCTGAGCTGGCTTCACCCCAGGCCACACTGCCTCCATCCTGACTCTGACACCCACCCCCATCCCTCCCCCTCCCCAAGGATCAGAACACTCTCTTTCTGTCTCCTCCCCTTCCTCCCCCCACCCCTTCAAAAAAACCGGCTAAGGGCCTACCCTAGGTGTAAGTGCTGAGAGTGGAGGGAGGCCTCCATTGGCCCATGTGTGACACTCCCCTCCCCCAGGGCTACCCCCAGCTCCAGAGAGCAGGAAGAGGTACAGTGACATCTTCCGGAGCCTGGACAACCTCGAGATCTCACTGGGGAACGTGTGAGTCTGAGCCTGGGCCACCCTCAAATCCCTAATCGTTTAGGTGCCTCACTAGGAACCTACAACGTCTGGATCCACTTACCTAATAACCTGAGAAGTCTTAAATGGGTCCCTCCAAAACACCTGAAAAATCCCCAAATCCAACCCCCCAGATCCACTGGAAATCCACAAAATGGTCCTAGGACCCCTCCCCATGTATTCTTCTTGTAACCCCTTAAAACGTTTGAGATCCTTATAATCCCACCCTATGAACCCCAGATTTACCTGGGACCTTTCAAACTCTCAAGTCCCATGACAAAAAGTCACCTAATTTCCCCCCAAACCACTCAGACCTCCCACGTACAAGAGATGTCACAGAGGTAATGTCCAGGACCATCATTCAAACTGCCCTGGGGGCCCCCAGCACCCCTAGGCAGGACAGACTGGGTGGAGGGTGGCATCTTGACACCCTTACCTCCCAGGACCCTTGAGATGCTGCCTGGAGACCCCGTGCTTTCAGGAGACCCAGAGTCTGACAAGACCCCCACAGCCACTGAGGTGAAGGGCGGGGCCAATGAGGCAGGGAGGAGGGGGCCTCCAGGAGGAGGGGCTCTAGGGGGTTGAGGCCCCTGCCCTGCTTGCTCCTGAATGCTGTCTCCCTACCTCTCAGACCAGTGAAACCGGCCTTTGGAGTGGCCTCTCCCTGGAGGGTCCGGCACCCCTTACAGGTAGGGGGCTTTGAGGCCAGGGGAGTGGGGGCAGAAAGGACTCCTTCCCTCAGCAAGTCGTCACCGACTGCCTGTTCCACGTGCCAGGGAAACAACAGTATGCGACAGAGCTGAGCCCCTGCCCTCAGGGATCCCTCAGTCTGGGTGGAGAGTCAGTATAAAATTGCAACCTGGACAAGATCATAAAAGGGTGTTTGGGGAAAGCCACAGGGTATAGAATAGTGGTCACTGGTCTGGCCTTGGGGCTCAGGGAAAGCTTCCACAGCAGCCTCGGGGGCCAGAGGTCAGAGGTCCACTCTCCTGCCCCAGGGGAAGAATTGGACCTGCGGCTCATTCGGACCAAGGGGGGTGTGGATGCAGCTCTGGAGTATGCCAAGACCTGGAGCCGCTACGCCAAGGAGCTGCTGGCCTGGACCGAGAAGAGAGCCAGCCTTGGTGAGGGTCCCTTCTACCCTGCCCCAGACCCCAGGCAGTGCCCGCACCCTGCTTAACTCAGACCCCGGCTGTCTCCCCCTGCAGAGCTAGAGTTTACCAAAAGCATCATGAAGATCGCCGAGGCTGGCAAGGTGGCAATCCACCAGCAGGTAGCTGTGACCAGATCCCCCCGCCCCGATCCCCTAGATCCTCGGCGTCCCCCAACACCTACTCTCCCACCCCAGAGCCATATGCCACTGCAGTACATCTACACCCTGTTTCTGGAACATGACCTCAGCCTGGGAGCCCTGGCCATGGAAACAGTGGCCCAGCAGAAAAGAAATTTCTCCCAGGTGAGGGGGCCCGGCCGCACACCTTAGTCCATCCCCACCTCCCCCAGGAGGAAGGCAAGGTTACCATCCAGGCTGTTTTGCTGATGAGGAAGCTCAGGCCCAGGGATGCTGAGGAACTTGCCCAAGGTCACCCAGCAGAGATTCAAACCAGGCTTCCTGTACAATTGCAAAACTGTGCTTTTGCTCGTTTGCAGGGCTTGGGGGGAAAAGTGTCGAGTGTTCACAGGCAGAGAGCTTTGGCATCTCTGGGGCCAGGCTTTAGCAAGGATGAGGTGGGGACACTGCAGGGAGAGGGGGTGGGGAGCGTGCAGACCCAGAAAAGGGTCCAGAGGATGAAAGGCACGCGGTAGCGGGAAGCAGAAAGACCGGGTGGCCCTGAGGCAGCACCCCCATCTGTCCCCCTTGCCAGCCCCTGGCAGCCAAACGAACTGAGATCGAGAAGTGGCGGAAGGAGTTTAAGGAGCAGTGGCTGAAAGAGCAGAAGCGGATGGTGAGGCCTGGCAGGGTGGGTACCAGCGTGCGGCTGGTGGATGAGAGGAAGCGGTGCTGATCTATCCCCTTCTGTCCCTGTCCCCGCCCCCCACGACCCCAGAATGAGGCGGTGCAGGCACTGCGGAGGGCCCAGCAACAGTACCTGCAGCGCAGCGAGGACCTGTGGGTTCGCTCCCAGGCGTCCCCTGAGGACCCGGCACCCCAGGCCTCGCCAGGACCCAGCAAACAGCAGGAGCGGCGGCGGCGATCACGAGAGGAGGCTCAGGCCAAGGTGGGGACCTGGCCCTGTGCCCCCCCCCCCAGCACTTCAGTGCGCCCCACCCCACACTCCATCTCACCGGTGCCCCGGCCTCGGTTTCCCCAGGCACAGGAGGCCTTGGCGCTGTACCAGGCCTGTGTCCGTGAGGCCAACGCACGGCAGCAGGACCTGGAGGCCGCCAAGCAGCGGATCGTGTCGCATGTGCGCAAGCTGGTGCTGCAGGGGGATGAAGTGCTGAGGCGGGTGAGGCCTTTTCCCACTGCCGCCCCCCAGCTGAGGGCCCCCTGCCCCTAACCCTTCTCCAGGGCGCCAGAACTCCACCCTAGACAACAAGTTTCCACCCTCAGTCCCTGAGGGCACCTCGGCCTCTCGAGTTCTGCCCACCCCCCACCCCTGCCCTTACCCCACTCCATCCAGGCCAGGCTCTGATCACACCCTCCTCCCTAAGCTGTCCCCAAACCCTGACCATGCTGGTGTCTCTAAAGTTCAGGCTCTGCTCCTCTCTCACTGTAGTCTGCTCCCCACAGGTGACCCTGGGACTGTTAGGGCTTCGAGGGGCGCAAGCAGAGCGTGGTCCCCGTGCCTTCTCTGCCCTGGCTGAGTGCTGTGAGCCCTTTGAGCCTGGCCAGCGCTACCAGGAGTACGTGAGGGCGCTGCGGCCCGAGGCCCCACCACCCCCGCCGCCTGCCTTCTCCTTCCAGGAGTTCGTGCCCACTGCACACAGGTGGGCCCCCTGGGAGCAGGGTCAGGAATGAGATCCAGAGACACAGTTTCAGGCTGTTGGAGCCACCAGGCTGAGTACTCAGGGTCAGGAAACTCAATGAGGTTTTGAGTTCTTGGATTAATACCGAGGCTCTTATTTTGGGGGAGGGGTCCCAGTTCTGGGAGAGTCCGAACTTCAGGGTCACTGTACTGGGTGCTCACTGGTGTCAAGGCTTGCAGCAGACCCAAGTGCTTGGATTTGGGTCCTAAATGCAATGCCTAGGTGATCTCATCCCAGGGCAGTTTCCGGGTTATCAGAGCCCTCACACTTCTCCTTTCAGCTCCCCTCTGGACACAAGAAAGAAGCTCTCTGGCCCCCTACCCCCACGGCTGGATGAGAGCGCGGCCGAGGCAGGCCCTTGGGATGATGTAGGCACAGGCTGCCAGGGTGAGTTCAGTGAGGGGTGGGCAGGAGTGGTGCTGGGGCAGGGGTCCATCCTAACTGACCTGTTCCCTTCTAGGGACTCCAGGCCCCACTCCAAGCAGCGACGTGGACAGCGTGGGTGGTAGCAGTGAGTCTCGGTCCCTGGACTCTCCCACTTCCAGCCCAGGTGGGGCCGGGACCTGACCGTAACCCATTCCCTACGTCTAACCGCCCTCCAGACCCTGGCCAGGCTCTGACCCTCAGTCTCTAACCTATCACTTGACCTCTGACCTACCTGCACTCCTGACCTATTTCCTATATCCTCTGATTCATTCTCTTGAGCTAATTTCTGAACTGCCGCCCAGATCGCTGACCCATTTCTGCAACCCCTAACCTCTGCCTTGAACTCCCTCCTGATCTCTAACCGTTATCCCAAGGGCATCTGTGGGTGGTTCTGGAAAGCCTAAAAACCAGGCATATCTCCTTAGCCCTGGCGCTTCCTAATGACCCCTGTGACCCCCGACCTCTGTGACCCTATGACTCCAGGCCCCGGCACAAGGCGGTTGGTGAAGGTGTCATCCACAGGCACCGAGTCCTCAGATGACTTTGAGGAGCGAGACCCTGGTGAGGCTGGAAGCAGGTGGGGCATGGCAGGGGGTGGACCAGGCACCCCTGACCCTGTATCCCCACAGACCTGGGAGATGGGCTGGAGAACGGCTCAGGAAGCCCCTTCAGGAAGTGGACACTATCTGGCGCAGCCCAGACCCACCGACTGCGGCGGCTACGGGGCCCAGCCAAGTGCCGCGAGTGTGAAGCCTTCATGGTCAGCGGGATTGAGTGTGAGGAGGTGCGGCCTGGGCCCATGAGCCAGTGACCTGTTATGACCCCAGTGACCTCCCTGACCCCAGGCACCTGACCTGAAATCCCTATGACCTTTCTGCCCTTGGGACCTGCCCTGATCTAAAGATGTCCTATGAGCCCCCTGCCCCTGAGGATCCCTACGACCTTCTCTTCCCCTGCTGACCTCTGATGACCTCCTTGACCCTATAACCTTCCCTTCAGTGCTTTCTGACCTGCCACAAGCGGTGCCTGGAGACTCTACTGATCCTCTGTGGACATAAGCGACTCCCCGCCCGGACTGCCCTCTTTGGAGTTGACTTCCTGCAGCTGCCCAGGGACTTCCCGGAGGAGGTGCCCTTTGTGATCACCAGGTGCACGGCCGAGATAGAACAGCGTGCCCTGGGTGTGCAGGTGCCGCCTTGACTCTTGACCATCCCCAATAGTGACCTGGTCCTCTTGATGGCTGTATCGTAAGCCAGATGTCCATTTCCTGCCTTGCCCTGCAGGGCATTTATCGGATCAGCGGGTCCCGGGTCCGCGTGGAGCGGCTATGCCAGGCTTTCGAGAATGGCCGAGGGTTGGTGGACATGTCAGGAAACTCCCCTCACGATGTCTCGAGCGTCCTCAAGCGATTCCTCCAGGAGGTGGGTACTCAGTGGCTCAGGGGTAGGGGCCGGGCGGGCTCAGGCTGAGGACCCTCTGCAGCCCACCCACACCCATGTCCCTCCCACCATTCCACCCTCAGCTCACTGACCCCGTGGTCCCCTTCCACCTCTACGACGCCTTCATCTCTCTGGCTAAGACCCTGCATGCAGACCCTGGGCACGACCCTGGGACCCCCAGCCCCAGCCCTGAGGTTATCTGCTCGCTGAAGACCCTCTTGGTGCAGCTGCCTGACTCTAACTACAGCACCCTGCGGCACCTGGTGGCCCATCTGTTCAGGTGTGCACTGTCCCTGACCTTGAAATGTGATTTCTGACCTAAGGCACGGATCTGTGACCCTGTCCCTGGACATATGACTACTCATCTCTGGGACTGACCCCTGCCACTGGCTTCTGACCTTTGCATGTGTTTTCTGAGCTCTGAATCTTAATAGATGACTCCAGACTTTGGGTGCTGACCCCTGATCTCCATTGCTAGGCATGTAGCTGCTGGTCTCAATGACCGGGACCACTTACCCAGGACTTGGGCAAGTGGCCGCTAGCCTGGCCTACAGCTCCTCCCTGATGACCAATGACCACGCATGCCATGCCCTGACCCTTTTCCTCATACTGTCCCCAGGGTGGCTGCACAGTTTGAGGAAAACAAGATGTCTGCCAACAACCTGGGCATTGTGTTTGGGCCAACGCTGCTGCGGCCACCAGACGGTCCAGGGGCAGCTGGTGCTGGCCCTGTCACCTGCCTACTAGACTCTGGGCACCAGGCTCAGCTCATTGAGTTCCTCATTGTTAACTACGAGCAAATCTTTGGGATGGACGACCTCCCCGTGGCCACTGAGCCTCCACCCCAAGACCCCAGTCCAGCTCCTGGGGCTCTCACAATCAACCCCCAGCCACCACCCTCATACCCTGCCTCAGATCCCCTGCCCTCAGTCCTAACCTCGGACCCCAACCCAGACCCTGATCCCCACAGTACCTTGGAGAAGCATCCTGAAGCTACGCCTCCTGAGGTAGGAACCCACTGGGCCCACAGACGGGTAGGCCTTCTCTGCATTTAAGCGTCTCACTCTCCTGTCTCCCTTCCTTCCTTTGCCTTTAAAATTTCCTCTTTCATCCCCTTTCTCCCTTCCTTATTTACCTTGTGCTCATTCTGGAAGGAAAAGAGAGGAATGGAACGGGGGGGGTAATAAGGGAGGAACAACAAGGTATAGCTCTGCAGTTACTAACAAGGGTGATCATTTATTCCTTCAACAGAACATTTGTTGAACACCTAGTGTGTACCGAGCATTGTTGTAGCAGGCATTACACATACATCAGTGAGTAAATTATTGAGAGACCCCATCCTTTTGGTGACTGCACTCTAGTGGGGAAGAGACCAACAATAAAAAAAAAAAAATAGGATAGAGACAAAGTCAGGACATTACAAGGTGACAAGTACTATGGAGAAAAGAAAGGGTAGCATAAAGTAAGGGACACTGGGGGCACCAAGGAGAGGTGGAGGGCAGCTTGTAGCAGTAAATAGGATTCTGTGGGCTGGTCCCATGGAGAAGGTGGATTCGAGCAAGGACTGGAACAATGTGGGAACAATCTGGGGAACGGTGTTCCAAAGAGAGCAGCCGGTGCAAATGCCCCAAGGTAAGAACATTCCTGGTGTGTGTAGGGCACAGCCCCAAGCCGTAATGAATTACTGAGGAGAAGGTGCTAGAAAGTGAAGCCAAAGAGGGGTCTTAATGCCTTTAATGCCCTTAATGCCACGCAGACCGTGCACCTACTATGCATGGGCACTGCATAAGCGTCCTATCATCCTCACCACGGCTGTGAGAGGTAGACACTGTTAGTGAAAACCATTTACAGACGAGACTCCTACAGGGGGCTTCCCTGTCCCTCGGGTCCTGATACACATATCATTCCTTAGAACATGGACCTCCCCCCGACAAGCAGCCCGGAACTGGCGAAGGAGCAGTCAGTGAGTTCTGGGTCTCTGAGAAATGGAATGGTTCAGAAAGTGCTTGGGACATGTGGAAAGAACTCCAGCAGCTATTAGCATTTAACTAAAGGATGAACTGAAGGATACACAGATCAACTGAAAAGCAGGTGCAAGGTTGCAGAGAAGGAGGGAGACAGGTAGTTCCCCTGGTCCTAATGTGGACGTGGCTGAGTCACTCCCTGGGCTGGCCCTCTGCTGAGCAAGGGCATTCCTGCCTTCATGGAGCCCCCAGTCGAAATTAATAACATTGCTCTGCACGAGGGGACAAGCAGTACACTGTTAAGGGCATCGTCTCCCCAGATACCCAAACTGCCAAAGATCTTTTGCATGTGGAACAAACTCTCAGGTTTCCCAAGAGTCTCAAAGAACTGGAATTTTATTGTTGGGGTTTTGGTCTTCGGTTTGTTCCTGTAGATTCCAGTTCCACAGAGTGACGACGGAGAAGTGGCTGATGACACCAAAGAGGAAGGAGAGGAAGGTGAGTAAGTAGGGGGGAGCCCAGGAGTTATAGGGATATCCTTGCTTGGGGTGGCTTAGCTGAGAGATGACTCCCAGGAGATACCCTGAGGACTTAGGGATGCTCAGCACTGACCACCCCAACCCACAGTGTCCAGCCAAGGTCCAGAGGACTCACTCCTGGGAACACAATCCCGTGGTCACTTCAGCCGCCAGCCAGTGAAATATCCCCGGGGCGGCGTTCGGCCAGTCACCCACCAGCTGTCCAGCTTGGCCCTGGTGGCTTCCAAATTGTGCGAGGAGACCCTTGTGACATCAGTGCCCCGAGGAAGCTTGCGGAGGAGGGGACCTGGCCCTACCGCCTCCTCCCCTGAGGGCAGCCCTCTGCGCCGCACCCCGCTGCCCAAGCATTTTGAGATCACCCAAGAGACAGCCCGGCTACTCTCCAAGCTACACAGCGAGGCTGTGCCCAAGGCCACCTGCTGCCCAGACTCCCAACCTGAGGAAGTCGAGGACCATCTCTGACCATCCCAGCATTCTGACCAAGGGGGAAAGGACTCAGAAGGTGTTTGTTCAGCTGGGGTGTCTGGAGAGTTCCTGTAAGGAAAGACTACATGGCCTCAGGTACTAAAACCCTTTTGGAGGCAATCTATCAGGATCCCTCAACTGGACACCGGTCACTGCCAAGCATCAGGGCCACTCAGGTTCAGAGAGGTTAGTCAGGGTCAATGCTCAGGGTCAATATAGGTCATGGGATTCTTGACATCCACTCTAGTCTCTGACCCCGAGAACAGGGGTGCCTTTTGCTACTTTGGTTGTGGCCACTCCCCTACCTCTGCCTGTCTTCTTAGCTGACCTCAGGTGACCAGCACTTGGGAGTGGGCAGCCCAAACTCAACATCCACGTGGTACCTGGGGTATGATGGCCTCAGAATAAACTGTGTTCTTTATACCCTTGAATGTCTTTCTTTGCCAGGGGAGGGTGATGGGAGAGATGGGTGAGGGTAGCATCCTTTGGCCCCATTTACCCACCAGAGACACCAAGGCCCGCTTTCATCCCCAAACATGCTTGAGCACCTACAGGCAGTAGGGGCTGAACCCGGGCACCAGGCTGAGTCACACCGGCCCGGCCCTCCCGGAGCTCCACGTCCCCGATCCGGTCCTGCATAATCAAACAAATATAACAAAGTGCAGATAACTGGGACAATGGGGCTGTGTGCTCTGGGCTGTGGGAGCCCAGGGCCGCCACAAGCCGGGGCCGGGCAGCGGGCAGCGCTGCCGGGGGTGGAGGGCGTGGGGGCGGGATTTTCGAGAAACTTGAGTGCTCCCGGAGGGTCACCTGGGGCCGGAGAGGTCCGAGGGGCACCGGAGGCCGCTGCGCGCGGTAGCTGAGCGCTCAAGAAACGGAGGCGGGGCGGGGGTCCCGGCTGTAGGAGCCCAGTCGGATCAGGGCGTGGCTTGGAACTCAGCGACGGATTGGACGCCAGGGAGCGGGCGGGGTGGCCGGGCGGGGGCGCGGACCCTGAGACCACCCGGAGCTGCGCCCAGGCTGCTCGAGGTCACTGCGGTAATTCTCGGGACTTGAGTGACTCAGCCCCCGGAAGGCTCGAAACTGCGTGCGTGTGGGGTGCGCGAGGACGGGGGCGGGGGTCCCGCGCCGGAAGTGGAGAGGGGCGACCGAGAGGCCGTGAGGCCTGGAGGAAATGAGGGGGCGGAGGGGGGGCTGAGGTTCCGGGAGACCTTGTCCGTACCGCAGCCGCCGGGCTCCCCCAGGTGGCAGAGACGGGGCGGGGCTCCCCCAGGTGGCGAGGGCGGGGCGCTGCGCCAAGGCAGGGGCGGGACCCCGCCTCCCGTGCTCTTTTGGCTGCCCGCGCCCAGCGCACCCGGACGCTCCTCCGCTCCCCGCCGCGGTCACCAGGCTATGGGGCTGGGGCCCGCCCCGACCCCCGGGGAGGCCGCCCCTACTGCGGCGTGACGGGCGGCCCAGGTGAGGCGGGTACTGACGGTGGTAGGTGGGCGCGGGTCCCAGGTAGGGCGCGGCACGTGCCTGCGGGGCCCGGGCCCGCCCCTTGCCCCCCTCCTCTCCTGTTCCCCAGCTCCTCCTCTAGCCTGGGGGCGCCGGGAGGCCCGGCCGGCTGCAGCCTCCCTGACCGCCCCCTTTGTCCGCGAGGGTGCCAGGGTCCTCCGACCCACTCAGAAAGGCCCGATGCCCCGCCCGCTTCGGGAGCGCTCGCGCCCAAAGCCCGCCGCCCAACTTCTGGGGCTGCCTCGCTGTCCAACTCTGATAGACTTGGTCACCTCCACGCTCTCGCACGGACAGCAGTGACCCCACCCTGCGCACACACGTCCCCTGGGCTCTGCTCCCTTCGATGATCCCAGCACCAAACAGACCCTCCCTCACTTACTTTCACAGCTCACGCCCCCTTTGTTCCTCCCTCCCCCCATCCCTAGTACAGGTTGGCCGCGCTTGGGCAGATGATTTCTTGTTGGTTTTTTGTTTGGCTTATTTTGCTTCTTTACTTGATTTTTTTTTATTTAAAAAAATTTTTTTAATGTTTGTTTTGGGAGAGAGAGAGCATCAGTAGGGGAGGGGCAGAGAGAGAGAGAGACAGACAGACAGACTCTGAAGCAGGCTCCAGGCTCTGAGCTATCAGCACAGAGCCCTACTCGGGGCTGGAACCCACAAACCACAAGATCATGACCTGAGCCAAAGCAGGCGTTTAACCGACTGGGCCACTCAGGCGCCCCTTATTTTTCTCCTTTAGATTAAAAAAGAAAAAAAAGCCAGTCATTTGATTTGGGAGATATCTTTGTAAGCGTCTTAGTAGTCAATAAGCAACCGCTGCCCATCCCCCCCGCACTCCCACCGTGTAGCTTGCTTTTCCAGGTTACCCTGGTCTCCACCAGGCCACTTTACCCTGAGGCATCTGACTTTGAGACCCTTGCCCTTCCTGTCCTGACCCTCCCCTCTGGCCGCTGCTCCTTCCTGTATCCTTCCAACAAATGCCACCTGCGCTGACCTCTCCCTCTGTGCCCCCAGATGGTCAGCATGGGCCAGTGCTACTACAATGAGACCATCGGCTTCTTCTACAACAACAGTGGCAAGGAGCTCAGCTCCCACTGGCGGCCCAAGGATGTAGTTGTGGTGGCTCTGGGGCTGACCGTCAGCGTGCTGGTGCTGCTGACCAACCTGCTGGTGATCGCGGCCATCGCCTCCAACCGCCGCTTCCACCAGCCCATTTACTACCTGCTGGGCAACCTGGCTGCAGCTGACCTCTTTGCCGGTGTGGCCTACCTCTTCCTCATGTTCCACACGGGCCCTCGCACTGCGCGGCTCTCGGTGGAGGGCTGGTTTGTGCGGCAGGGCCTGCTGGACACGAGCCTGACGGCGTCAGTGGCCACGCTGCTGGCCATCGCTGTGGAGCGGCACCGCAGTGTGATGGCCGTGCAGCTGCACAGCCGCCTGCCCCATGGCCGAGTCGTCATGCTCATCGTGGGGGTGTGGGTGGCCGCGCTGGGCCTGGGGCTGCTGCCCGCCCACTTCTGGCACTGCCTCTGTGCCCTGGACCGCTGCTCACGCATGGCCCCCCTGCTCAGCCGTTCCTACCTGGCCGTCTGGGCCCTGTCCAGCCTGCTTGTCTTCCTGCTCATGGTGGCTGTCTACACCCGCATTTTCTTCTATGTGAGGCGGAGGGTGCAGCGCATGGCAGAGCATGTCAGCTGCCACCCTCGCTACCGAGAGACCACACTCAGCCTGGTCAAGACCGTTGTCATCATTCTGGGTGAGTGAGTGCCCTCAGCTGGCCCAGGGTGGCAGGACCCCTGCTTCCCCCACCCAACTCCCACGACACAAGGGAGGGGAGGATTTGGGTGGGGAATGTTCTCCAAGGAGGTGACATCTGAGCAGAGACCTGAAAGCTGGGGAAGGGAAGAGTTCCAGGCAGAGGGGACAGAAGGTGAGAGCCCCGCAGGACTGGGCCAGTGTCTCCAAAGAGGAGGCCGGCGTGGCTGGAGAGAAGCAAGAGAGAAGGTCAGCATCGCCTCGAAGGGCACAGGCAAGAGTCAGATTTTGTTCTGAGTTCTGGGGGAAGAAGCCCTTAAGAGTTCTTAGCAGGGAGGAACCAGATCAGTCTGGCTGTTGAGTAGTCTGAGTGGGGGAGGCGGCAAGGTGTATCCCAGGAGGATACACCCCCATACCCCAAGATCAAAGAGTGCCTCTTCCCTACGATCCCCTCCCTCCCCGCCCCAAGTAACTGGCCTGTCCCACAGTGACCTCCTTTTCCCCACAGAACCAGCCTCCATGTAGAAATGCCCAGCACCCTATCTACCGTGTACCGGTTAGGAAAGGTATCCCTCTGGCCGACAGATCAGAGAACCGTGTCCGGCCGCTCTTGCCCTGCAACAGTGGCCGTTGTCTGAGCTCCAGAGACCCCTCCAGCCCTGAGCTCTAAGCTGTGGGCGCCAGGCCCCCTGCTAGCCGGCTCTGCTTACCTCAGGCTCCATCCTGCAGGGGCGTTCGTGGTCTGCTGGACGCCGGGCCAGGTGGTGCTGCTTCTGGACGGTCTGGACTGCAAGTCCTGCAATGTTCTGGCTGTGGAGAAGTATTTCCTGCTCTTGGCTGAGGCCAACTCACTGGTCAATGCCGTGGTGTACTCGTGCCGAGATGCTGAGATGCGCCGCACCTTCCGCCGCCTCCTCTGCTGTCTGTGCCTTCGCCGGTCCACGCACGAGTCTGCCCGCTACGCACCCTCCACCCGAACGGGTGCCAGCACTCGCATCATGCTTCCTGAGAATGGCCATCCCCTGATGGACTCCACCCTTTAGCCAACCTGGGACTTCACTGGGGTGCCGCAGATGCCAGATCGTAGCCCCTGACCACTCGTGGACGCACCTGGCTCTCCCCAATCTGCAGGACAGACTTAAAGGCAGACCCCCAGTCTGCCGTGGCACAACTCCACTGCCAGTCTCCCCCAGGCACACAGCTCTGCCTGCTCCGGGGGCCTGGGGGTGTGGGGTCACCTCTGAATGCCCAGGAGAAAAGTCAGATGGGGTTCAGGAATCTGCTAATTAATCATCTCAGGTTTTGGGGGTTTTAACTGACATTTTCTATTTTTACCACACATCCCTGGTAAACCCTGTGGACTGCTTCCTTGTCTGTGGTGATGTGGGTGTCAAAGATGGGACAGATGAGGCCACCCCGCCCAGTGAGACAGGGTGACACGGACCGTGGATGCACCATCTGCCTGAAGCTGATTCTTTAGGGGCGCAGACTGAGGGGTGCTGAGTGTGATCTGGGAAAAGGTTTGTGGCCCCTTGCAGCCTCTGGGGTCTTGTCAGTCCGTTATTAGAATCGAGGGGGTCTGTGGGGGAGAGCATGATATAAGGAGTAAGTCTTTCCACTGAGGTCTCCAGAGCATTTTCTATCAACAACTCAGAGAGTCCCGTCTGTCCCTGTGTCCCAGAATTGTCCGCCTCAGCTCAGGCTAGGCTGGGATCTCCTCAGCCCTGTTCTCTTTCATCTTTGATCTCTGCGCGGCTGTTACTCTCTCTTTTTTAAGTCATCTCTACATCCAACATGGGGCTCAAACTCACAACCCCAAGATCAGGAATCGCATGTTCTACCGACTGAGCCAGCCAGGTGCCCCACTCCATTTCTCTTGTTGGAGGTCTTACACGCATTCTCTTCGCCTCGGTCTCCTCTGCCTGTTCCCCTGCCTCGAATTCACCCTCTTTCTCCTTCCTGCCCTTTCGTCTGAGTCCAGGTTATTAATAGTCAGGTGTGTCCATCCCCTTCCCTGCCCCCCCGACCAAGGGGAGTAGGGTCCATGGAGCAGGATGCCGGATTTGAGAGTTGCCATTTCCCAGGCTCCTCTGATGTGCCCGGCACTCTGATAAGCACTGTAGTTGCGTTATTTAATCATCACTTGCATCTTGTGGTGCAGGTATGACACTTACTTTCACAGGACAGGAGCTCAGAGGGGTTGCCATCTGGCCTGTGGTTGCATAGCTTCAAAAGACACAGAGATGAATCAAGGGACTAGAGAGGCACCTGGGGAGAGGGCTTTGGACTCCCCACAGAGTCAACAGTTGGTCACAACCTCAGCTTGGTTTTCCTCCTCTCACCCCACAGCCCCCCAAGGCTCAGACATGCCATGATGAGCCCCCTCTCAGGTGCTCATAAAGGCACCCTGCTAGGTACAGTGTAGACCAGGATCTGGATTCTCTGCTTCCGCTTAAGGGGGGGCAGGGGGATACAAGGTTATAGCCTCTTAAGGTTCACATGCTAAATAAAAGCCTCCCATTGGAGGCCAAATTCTTAATTCACTAAAGCACACATTGCTGAAGAACCAAAAACATCTAGGTCCCTTCTTCACTGAATGGGGCTGGGTTTCCCTTTGGGAAAACTCCCTCTGCCCTAAGACAGCTCTGTGGGGCGGCAAGAATGAACCGGGATGCTGGATACTTCAGGATCCGAGGTGGGCAACATGTCTTCTAGGGCCTGAGGCCTGAAATCTCCAGAGATGATGACCCTCCCACCTTATGCCTGGGCACAGGCCCATGAAAGGCAGCCCTTGCCTCTGCGGGACTCCAGGCCCACTGGACAGACATGTCACTTTAGGTGCCAAAGCCACTTCGTATGGGGTGGGGACCCCAAATGGCCTCCCAAAGGCAGTTTTTAAGTTTCACTTGCTCTGAGCTGGCCGCTCGCGCACTAGTATCCTCCGGGCTCTAACCCACACTCCTCTGGTCTCCTTTGGCATCTTGTCGCATCGATTTTTCCTTCTTCTGTAGGTGTCTCCGCCATGCAAGTTTTGGCCCCTAAAGCTTTCAACCCTCCGCCCCCACTGTTCTCTGAGAGACATTGAAATTACAAACAACTTTGAGGTTTCATGTACAGGGCTGCTGAACTTTTGTACAGGGCAACAGCTGTTGCCCTGACAACGGTCGTGGTCGCCACAACTTCTAGTACTTCCTCTTACTGGGGCCAAGTGGCAGGTTTCCTTAATCGGGGAGCTTCCAAAGGGGTTCTTCACATCCCGCATCACTCATTTCCATTCCCTGCCGTCCTCTTTGGGGTCCTCCAATCCAGTCACACCAGACAGGGTGACTGTGTTTCCTCTCCAGCGGCAATGAGAAGATGGGCCTTGGCCTGAAGGGTTTCCAGAGGGACTGAGGACCCTTGAGGAGCCTGCGTCTCGAATCTGTCCTCAGAGAAAAACGGGCTCCAGCAGGTCCTGTGACTTCGGAGAAGTGATTCGTGTCCAGTCCGTTCCTTTTCTCTCACACGATGAGCCTTCTCTGACGCTGTGAGGTCTGGTGGTTTGAAACAAAAGACCTGTGGACATCCACTCTTACTTGGGGTGGGTACACCTCAGAGCGGACCCTCAGGAAGCATCCTTCAGTAGCTCAGTGACCGCGTGCTAGGGTTTTGAAGGCCCAGACCGGAGTAGATGGAGAGAGTGAATCAACGGGCGATCACTCGTCAGCCAGACCTTGAAAAGAGAATTGATTTCTGCAGCCGAGAAAATCACTCACTTCAAACCCTCCAGCCACCATCACCACACACAACTGCACCCCGCGTGGAAAGCTCTAGAGGGAAGCGCCGGGAGGCCAGGAGCCCTAGTGCCCATCTACGGGCCGAGACTGAGGGGACCATTAGGGGACTGGGTGTTAGGGCTTCTGGAGATGAATGGTGAATGTTGGCGAGGATCTGAGAATCATAGGGATTTCTGAGAAAGGAAGGGGTGGCCTGAAGAGTGGGGTACTCTGAGGAGGGCGGGGGGTGTCTGGGACACGGGGGCCACTGAGGAAGAGTGGGGACCGTTGAGGAGTGGAGGCTCTTCAGGAGGAATGGGGGCTCTGAGGAGGGGTGGGGGCTCTGGTGGGGAGTAGAGGGCGTGAGGAGGTAGCGGGGATGGTCTCTGAGGAGACTTGAGGGTCTCTTGAGGAAAAATGCTGGAGTTCTCTGAGGGAGGTGCGGGGGCTCTGAGGAGACATGAGGGGCCCCAAGAAAGATTAAGGTCTCTAAGCAGGAGTCGTTCTGAGCAGGTGAGGGAGGTGGACATGGCGGGGCGGGGAGCCTCTGAAGCAGAGCGAAGCAGTGGTCGCCCTTCCTCGGCCGGGAGGAGAGTGAGGACGGGAAGAGCCGTTGCCTCGGCAACTCCCCACCGAGTCCCGGGCCGTTGCAAGGGGCAGTTAGGGGCGTGTCTGTGGGCGGTGCGCGGCGGCCTGGCTGGCGGCGGTTGGCTGGCGGCGGCGGTGAGGGGTGGGGCTTGGGCGCGCGCGCGCCCGGTGCGCGCGGGTGGCGGTGGTTGGCTGCGGCGCTTTTGTGAGCGGGCCCGCTCCTCCTCGGCGCCTCCCCGGTCCCGCCGCCCATGGACTCCCCGCCGCGCCCGCAGCGCCCCGCGCCGCCTCTCCCGGCCCTGCGCCGCCCGCCGCCCGGGCCCCCACCAGGCCCCGACACAGGCGAGGTCCTGCAGCAGATCATGGCCATCACCGACCAGAGCCTGGAGGAGGCGCAGGCCAGGTGCTGCGCGGGCGCGACGGGGGCCTGGGCCGCCCAAAGTCGCGGGAGTGAAGGGGGCGGGCCGCGGGGCCAGGGCCAAGTTGACAGGGGGCCTGAGGAGTGAGGACGGTGCACAGTGAGAGCTTGGGGTGCATCTCTGGGCGGGGAGCTGGGAGGGGAGATGTGGGGGCTCAGGGAGGACTGAAAGCGGGGTGGGGGGGTGGTTCTGAGGCCGAAGGGATTTATGAGGTTAAAATGCGACGGACTGAAAGGCTTACGGGGTTAAGCAGCAGGTGATGGGTTTTAGGAGCTTGTCCTGGGGCGAGAGGGATGGGTTTAAGGGGGGTCTGTGGATGGGGAGGTATATGGTGAAAAGCAGTTTGGGGGTTTATGGAATGTAAAGGGTTAAGAGGGGAGCTGGGGGGGTGTAAGGGCCGAGAGGTGGACAGCTAAATGGATGCATTCGTGGGGTTTACGAGGTGGGAAGTTGTGAAGGCAGATAACGGAGAGTGGGTTGTGGGCAGTGGGACTCAGGTTGCAAGTGATGGGGGTGACCTGGTGCGGGAACCATCCGGAAAAAAAAGGATGGTGGGGGAGCCGGGGGGAGGGATGGCGGTCCCCCGTTTTATGAAAGCAGCAAAGTTTTATTAGACACTTAACCATGTGTGGGACCCCCAGCTGGGTGCTGACGTAGCCCTTGCTCTCAAGCTCATAGTTTGAGGAAGAGAAAGTGAGTAGCAAACACCAAGTCCACCTCGTGAGAGGAAGTCTAAGAAAAGCGACGGCATCCTGTGCGAAGTCAGGTGTAGAGGACACAGCACTTTCAGAGGGCTCCAGGTGAGAAAGAGCTGGAAGGAAACGCAGCCAGAGACTGAAAGTCCTGGGTTCAGTTCGGAGAGGGGTTGGAACCAGATCGCACGCGGCCTACACGTCTCAGGAAGGAGTTTGGGTTTTCTTTCAGTTGCAGTGGGAAAAATCACAGCGGGTTTAAGACCACCTGCCCTACTTCCCTCCGCCCACCGCTTGTCAGCCAGTGAGGAGTGGTAGCATCTGCTTCACAAGGCAGCCCGTTGTGTTTGGGGCCTTCTCGAGTTGTTAGAAAATAGGAAAGGACTGAAGTCCTTTTGGAGGATGAGGCCTCGCTGAATGGGGCCTGTTCTTTGGGGTGAAGGGTGGTCCCTGAGGATGGGGCCAGGGTCTGGTGGTATGGACTGTGTATACAGTCAGTAGAGCCGCGTAGTGAGGAGGGGTTATGCCAAAGCCAAGTGAGCAGCAGCCACGGGAAGGAGGAGGCGAAGAAAAGGTGGATATGGCATGCATTGTTCGTGAGACTTTGTCTCCTTTGCTTCTTGTGGATCGTCCACGCTCTGCAGGTTCATAGCCTCTATCTGGAAAGTTAAGAGTGTTCTCCCCCCACCTCCCTATGTTCATTCTACTTTGGGGGGCGTTGTGCTAGGTGCTGGCGAAACCAAGATGGCTAAGACCCTCTCTGCCCCATCAGAGCTCATTGAGAAGTAGGGGGTGTGGGAGACTAATTATAAATCATTGTCGTAATGGGTGTGCACTGAATAGAGGTGATCCCCGACACCTGGAAAAAAAAGAGCTGGGCCAGGAGAGGGTGCCCTTGTGTGATCCCCTGTCTGCTAGGCTAGTCTGAGGGCAGAGGCTTTGTCATATTTTCCTGTGTATTCCCAGGACTGTGCACAATGAGCATATAGTAAAGTTTGTGGCACTTAAGATTCTGGAAAGCTCAGGAGGGGGAAATGGGCTCTTCACACCCAAGGAACCACAGAGGCAGCGCTTTGGGTGTTTGTGGAGCTCCCTGAGTTCCTTCTCTTCTAGGTAGGGAGCTGCTTAAGGAGTGAACTCTGCTCAGGTGTGGCCTTCCTCAAGCATCTGTCACCCTATCACAGCCCCATGGCTGCTGGGTTTTTTTTTTTTTTTTCTTATAGCAATCCAGACTTCCCCTAGATAGGCTTTAGAATGGCGTGCAATCAGCCGCCTCTCCCTTGCTATTCTTTTTTTTTTTCTTTTAAGTTTATTTATTTTGAGAGGGAGTGCAAGTGAGAGAGGGGCAGAGAGAGAGGGAGACAGAATCCCAAGCAGGCTCTGCACTCTCAGCACTCATGAAACTCAGCGCTCATGAAACCATGAGGTCATGACCTGAACCCAAACCAAGAGTCTGACACTTAACCAACTGAGTGACCCAGGCACCCCTCTTCCTTGGTATCCTTTTTTTTTTTTAATTTTTAAATGCTTTTTAAATTTATAGATTTGTTTTTGAGAGAGAGAGAGACAGACGTGAGTGGGGGAGGAGCAGAGAAAGAGAGGGAGACACAGAATCTGAAGGAGGCTCCAGGCTCTGAGCGGTCAGCACAGAGCCGGACACAGGGCTTGAAGCCATGAACTGGGAGATTATGACCTGAGCTGAAGTCAGATGCTTTACTGACTGAGCCACCCAGGCACCCCATTCCTTGTTAATCTTGAAGGCAGCTTTTTTTTTTTTCTTTTAAGACTAGCAAATTGAATAGTGAGGCATTATACATGCAAGGCAACTTGATTGTTGCATAAGTGGTTCCTGGTTTCTTTTTGAGGTAAAAAGGCCCCTGGGGCTTTTCTTTTGAGACTTGGTAGCTTCTGATCTGCCCCCGTTTCTTTGGATGTAGCCTTTACCTGAACTCACCCAAGTCATTTAAAAGTCACTCAACTCCAGACACAGTCTTCAGTCCGCTAGTGCAACGTTAGTTCTACTCTGGAGCAAACAACTTGGGTGGGTCTTTTCCTCATAGTAAACTCTGCAGCCTGGTAGATGACCAACTCAAGAGGGGAAACAGATCTTGTCTGTCCTGATCAGGCAACTGGGTGAGGCTTTTGCAAGTCTTTCTGACCCTGCCCTCTCTCAGTACCCCTGCTGACCCCTTCATAGGCCCTGGAGTCAGTTTAGCTCAACTGTCTAGCAAGAAAGAATTTTTCATCTCAGATGTGCAGCCCTTTCAAACTATTTGGTCACCACAAATGTGTTTTGTTTTTGTTTTAATTTTTTTTTAACATTTATTCATTTTTGAGAGAGACCGAGTGTGAGCAGGGGAGGGGCAAAGAGAGGGAGACACAGAATCCGAAGCAGGCTCCAGGCTCCGAGCGTCAGCCCAGAGCCCGACGCGGGGCTCGAACTCACGGACCGCGAGATCGTGACCTAAGCTGAAATCAGATGCTTAATCGACTGAGCCACGCAGGTGCCCCACAGGTGTGTTTAAAGAGGGAAAGCAGGGGCGCCTGGGTGGCTCAGTCGGTTGAGCATCCGACTTCAGCTCAGGTCACGATCTCGCGGTCCGTGAGTTCGAGCCCCGCGTCAGGCTCTGGGCTGATGGCTCGGAGCCTGGAGCCTGCTTCCGATTCTGTGTCTGCCTCTCTCTCTGCCCCTCCCCCGTTCATGCTCTGTCTCTCTCTGTCTCAAAAATAAATAAATGTTAAAAAAAAAAAAAAAGAGGGAAAGCACACCTACTCTCTTTAAACCTTCATTATTCAAAGGCAGCTGCAAGTGCTTGTGCGTTGTTCATTGTGTCATTGTAGCTGAATAGTCTTAGAATAGTGAACTGTGTATTGTTCTTCCTCTGGGCTACACGGATAGTGGAGTGTGGGGACTTTGGAATATACTGTCTTAGTTTAGATTCAGCCTGAGTCAACTGGGTACTTTCTACTACGTGAGGGATAACCAGTCTTCTCAAATGATCTTCTGACCTTCAGCTATATTCTAAGCTCTTCCTCGAGAAGGGGCAGTTCTGCATTTTCTGATTTGGAACTGTTTACTGATGATGTCCTCATTTCTTTCTTGTTAAGATTTTGTTTTTATTTTAAAAATTTTTTTAAGTTTATTCATCTTTGAGAGAGACAGAGCGTGAACAGGGGAGGGGCAGAGAGAGAGAGGGAGACACGGAATCCGAAGCAGGATCCCTAGCAGACTGAGCTGTCAGCACAGAGCCCAACGCCGGGCTTGAAGTCACGAGTCGTGAGATCATGACCCGAGCCGAAGTTGGACGCTTAAGTGACTGAGCCACCCAGGCGCCCCTTAAGATTTTATTTTTAAGTAATCTCTATACCCACCATGGGACTTGAACTCACAACTCTGAGATCAAGAGTCACATGCTGTACCGACTGAGCCAGCCAGGTGCCCCTTTTTTTGTATGAAACCAGTAAGGTAGAAAATTTTATCTCATTTGCCAAGGTTTGTCTGAGTATTTTGTCTTTTTTTTTTTTTTTTAAGTTTATTTATTTATTTTGAGAAAGAGAGCATGAGCAGGGAGAGGGGCAGAGAGAGAGAGAGAATCCCAAGCAGACTCTGCACTGTCAGCACGGAGCCCGAAATGAGGCTCTCTCCCACGAACTGTGGGATCATGACCTGAGCGGAAATTGAGTCAGACGCTTAACCTACTGAGCCACCCAGGCACTCTGACTATTTTGCTCTATCATGCATAGCCTTGTTTTTTTATAATAATAAATTTTACAACATTTTACAGTTTCTACATAGGCTATTTCATTTGCTTCTATGACTACCTTTATGAGGAGTTTATGAGGGTTATTATGAGGGCTCTTTTGTCAAGACTGTCAGGCTCCAAAATTCTTCCCTCCTCCCAGGGTCTTTAGCCAGTGTTTGAGTCATAAAAATCTGTTGCAAGCTCTGGGCCCTCTCCCACTCCCCACCCCCACCGGTTTGTTCAGGTACCATACCCTCGGGGATCCTCAGGACTCAGAGCCAGGAAGCTGCCTCTTATCAAAGGCTGATCGACTCGTTTTTTATCTAGTAGTGAGATTTCTAAGAAATTAGTATGAAAACTCTAGAGCTGAGGGGTTAATTTTGGAAACCTGATGGAGAAAGGAAGCAGAATGGTCACAGTGTCATCTGGAGATTCATTCTCCAGGAGCACCTGGGTGGCTCAGACAGTTAAGCATCCAACTCTTGATTTCAGCTCTCAGGTCATGATCTCACAGTTCATGGGTTCGAGCCCCGCATCAGGCTCTGTGCTGACAGTGCAGAACCTGCTTGGGATTCTCTCTCTCTCCCTCTCTTGTTCCTCCCCCACTTGTGCTCTCTCTCTCTCTCTCAAAGTAAATTAAAAAAAAAAAAATGTTACTGGAAATTCATGCTCCATACCTGATGTTCTGGGAGAGGCAGCTGAAGAGGACTGGCCTTCAAGTCGTTCTGCGTGAATTGTGTTATGTGTTGCTGGATTGGCGGGTTTGGCTGCAGTGGTCACTTCTTGACCCTTTGCTTGTAGGTGTACGCTGACTCCCCAGATAGCTGTACCAGTCAATGTGGTAGTCACTCACTATGTGTCTTTTATTTTTATTTTTTATTAAAAAACTTTTTTTAATGTTTATTTATTTTTGAGAGAGAGCGACGGGGACAGAGTGCGAGCAGGCGAGGGGCAGAGAGAGAGAGAAAGAGACAGACACAGAGTCTGAAGCAGGCTCCAGGCTCTGAGCTGTCAGCCCAGAGCCCTACACGGGGCTCGACCCCACAAACCGTGAGATCATGACCTGAGTCAAAGTGGGATGCTCAGACGCTCAACCGACTGAGCCACCCAGGCGCCCCTCTATGTGTCTTTTTATATTAAAATGAATTAAAATTAAATAAAATTAAACAGTCTCTCAGTCGCACTAGCTACATTTCAAGTGCTCAGTAGCTACATGTAACGAGTGGCTACCATATTAGGACAGAGAGAAAACATTTCCAAAATTGCAGAAAATACTGAATAGTGGTGTTTTAGAGCAGTTCTTCCCAGGCTGGACATGGAGAAAATTTCTGTGGGAATCTTATTGCAATGGAAGTTCTAATGTAGCAGGTCCCAATGGAGCCCAAGAGTCCACATTTCTAACAAGCTCCCAAGGGTGCCAGTGCATTGGATCCCAAAGCACACTTGGAGAGGTCAGGCTCTCAAGAGTGGAGATAATAGTGTCCCATTTATTCCTATTTTCATGAATCAGTTTACATAATAGTTGGTTAATCTGACAAATGAATTTATTTTGGAGCTTAAGTTGTGTTGGTGGGCATAATGGATTTTAAATTAATCACAAGGGTCACATATTAGCATTGTTTTGCCTACTTAATATGGAAAGAACATTCAAAGTGAACAAATAAAATTCAGGAAATAGTTGATTTTTTTTTCTTCTTAATGAAAATCTTGGCTTGGGGCCATAACACCCTGTTGTTTCAGGGTCTGTTTCCATTTCAACCTAAGGAAATCAGGTTGTGGAAGTTCCAGGGTTGTTTCTGTATTTCCTTTATAGTGTCTATAAAACCACAGCCCAGGGGTGCCTGGGTGGTTCAGTTGGTTAAGTGTCCAACTTCGGCTCAGGTCACGATCTCACGGTTTGTGAGTTTGAGCCCTGCATTGGGCTCTGTGCTGACAGCTCAGAGCTTGGAGCCTGCTTCAGATCCTGTGTCCCCCAATCTCCCTCTCTGTCCCTCTCCTGCTCACTCTCTGTCTCTCTCTCAAAAATAAACATTAAAAAAATTAAAAACAAAAAACCACAGCCCAGATTTGTGTTTGTAGAACTTGAGTGTAATAGCAAGTGACTGCTGGGGGATGGGAATAGGTTCTTAGGGCAAAAACCCTTTATATATAGTGAATAAAGATATGATGGAGAATGGTCACTGTTGTATTTGTTTAGAAGCAGGCAATTTGGTATATGGGGTGATGTATTTGAAACTATAAAGATCACATTTAGAAGTTGGCTTTTAGGCAACATAACAGGTACTACTCCAATTAAAGACCTTCACAATTTTTCTTAGGAAGAGATTTCTCTGAATTTTTTCTTTTTTAAAGTTTATTTTGAGACAGAATGGGTGGGGGAGGGGCGGAGAAAGATGAGGGACAGAGAATCCCTAGCAGACTCTCTGCTGTCAGCACAGAGCCCAGTGTGAGGCTCAAACTCAAACCATGAGATCATGACCTGAGCTGAAGTTGGACGCTTAACCGACCGAGCCACCCAGGCACCCCTCTCTGAATTTTTTCTTTTATTTAGTTTCTATTTTTTTAATGTTTATTTATTTTTGAGAAAGAGAGAGAGAGAGAGACAGAGACAGCGCACCATCGGAGGAGGGGCAGAGAGAGAGGGAGACACAGAATCTGAAGCAGGCTCCAGGCTCTGATCTATCAGCACAGAACTCCATACGGGGCTCGAACTCACTAACCATGAGATTGTGACGTGAGCTGAAGTCATATGCTTACTGACTGAGCCACCAGGCGCCCCATCGTTTTTTGTTTTTTTTTTTTAATATTTATTTATTTTTTGAGACACAGGGCAAGTGGGGGAGGGGCAGAAAGAGAGGGAGAGACAGACAGAGACAGAGACAGGGCGAGTCGGGAGAGGAAGAAAGAGAGGGAGACACAGAATCTGAAGCAGGCTCCAGGCTCTGAGCTGTCAGCAGGAAGCCTGACACAGGGCTCAAACCCACAAACCATGAGATCATGACCTGAACCGAAGTCAGGTGCTTAACCAACTAAGCCATCCAGGTGCCCTGAATTTTTTAATTTGACTTTTACATATACGACATGCTAGATATTTTCTACTAGTAGAAATTTGTACGACTTTCTTAATTCCTCCAGTATTTCTGCAGATTGACATTGCCTATAATATGGACTAAATTTTAGTTGTTAAATAAAAAAAGATGATCTATGGGGCGCCTCGGTGGCTCAGTTGGTTAGGCGTCCAACTTCAGCTCAGGTCACGACCTCGCGGTCCGTGGGTTCAAGCCCCGCGTCCGGCTCTGGGCTGATGGCTCAGAGCCTGGAGCCTGCTTCCGATTCTGTGTCTCTCTCTTTTCTCTGCCCCTCCCCCATGCATGCTCTGTTTCTGTCTCAAAAATAAAAAAAATGTTAAAAAAAAAGATCTAATTTTGACTATCTTTAGAACTTACACAAGTGGCAAAGCATAAACTGTCAACTGAATGGTGTGCCCCTTTTCTAAAGATCTATGTCCCTGTATTTAGTATTCTAGTTCTGGAATGCATGTCAGTGAGCATTTGGTTTTCAGCATGCCTGTTCAAAGCATGTGGGGAGTCAGAGGAGGAATTTATGGTTTGGAATTTCCCAAAGCTAGATAGTATTAGCCAGATGGGATCTACTTGTCCAAACCTGGGAAGTAGAACTTCAGAGTTGAAGTTTTTCTTTTCATCAATCTTAAGAAGGTTCATTAGATCCCACCCACTTAGTGACAGCACTCTCTTCTTAGCCTGCTTGTAGGTTTTAGCTTTGCTCTTAGGATTAACATGCTTAGCTTGGCTTGGTCTAGTGCCAAAGGAAAGTCTTGCTGTCTTTGGAGTACTTTCCCTAAGAGTTGAATTTTGTTGGTTTTAAAACAATTTCCTAAAAGCTATCTAAAATCTAAGGTCACAGCAAAATCCCTTTTGAAGCGGTTTTATTAAGTAAAGCAACATGCAGAATATTTTAGAAAAGTTTCACAGGGGCACCCGGGTGGATCAGTTGGTTAAGTGTCTAATTTTGGCTGGGGTCATGATCTCATGGTTCATGAGTTCAAGCCCTGTGTCAGGCTCTGGGCTGACACCTCAGAGCCTGGAGCCTACTTGAGATTCTGTGTCTCCCTCTCTCTCTGCCTCTCCCCCACTCATGTTCTCTCTCTCTCTCTCTCTCTCTCTCTCTCTCTCTCTCTCTCTCTCTCTGTCTCTCTCTCTCTCCCCCTCAAAAATAAATAAAGGTTAAAATTTTTAAATAATAAATAAAGGGAATGGAGCAGGGGAGGAGTAAGGAATCCAGGATGGGACAGGCCACCCATCAGAGTCTTGCGCATAAAAGAGGAGTAGGACTTCCCCAAGTACAGAGGAGGGAGAGGGTCAAAGAGAAGCTGGTGAAGAGCCTTGAATGCCTTGCTAAGGGGCTAGAATTGATTAAAGCAGGGAGTGAGAAGTCATACCACCTTTTTGAGCAGGGGAGAGACCAGAAGTTGTGGTTTTGAGTAAGAAATTTAGCAGTAGTATTGACTGTAACCAGTCCAGGGACAAATTAAGAAATAAGGACATTATAATGAGCTTTTCACAGACTTAAATTTATTCATTTTAAAGGTCATTCCTTTATTCAAGTTCTGCAGCTTGTTTTCTTGTGTCATGTGAAAGAATCCCCCCCCCCTTTTTTTAGTGCCCAAACTAGCTCCTGATCCAAGGTTTCATTTTGCTAAATTACTGTAATAATTTCCATGGTTGACCTTGGATATCCATATATAATCTCAACCCCGACTCATCTAACCATTTTTGGCTTTTTGCTTTTGTGTTTGCTTTTAGAGTGACCTTTACCAGTGATTGATGGCTTCCGTTAATGGATTGATTTTTCCCAATTTCACTGTTACAGAGAACCTTATTTTGAAATGCTGGCCTCTGAGTCCTGGGCTGCTGTTCCTTCCTGGAACTTGGGACCCTCTGTGAATTTCTAGGCTTTCCATCGAAGTTCTATTACTTAAGAATTCATGTCTTCTAATTAAAAAAAAAAAATTTAATGTTTATTTTTGAGAGAGAGAGCATGTGAGCGGGAGAGTGACAGAGAGAGAGGAAGACACAGAATCCGAAGCGGGCTTCAGGCTCTGAGCTGTCAGCACAGAGCCCTATGTGGGGCTCGAACTCACAAACTATGAGATCATGACTTGAGCCGAAGTTGGATGCTGAACCAACTGAGCCACCCATGTACCCCATCATGTCTTCTAATTTTTGTTCTGTACCTAGGTCTGTCTCTGGGAGGTACATAATATTGTTGACTGTTTTTGTCAGCTGAACAAATCTTTCTAGAAATGAGAATAATTAAGGAGATCCTATTCCATCTTTGGTTAAGGCATTAGAATCATTATTGCTCTCAGGGAAGATTTTTCAAGAAGTATCCTGTTCTATGAAGAAGAATATATCTCAGTATATCTTTAAATCTCAGTAAATCTTTAAATTCCCTGGTAATTTAAAATGATACCTTGTTAAGGAAAGTAGATTGTTCCATAATTTGGAAAAGTAAAGTAAGTTCCAGCTAAAATTAGGAGCTATAATATACTGGTAGTAGAAGCCAGAATGTGGCTTATGTTCTTTTCATTTCCATGTTCCTTTCTCCTGATATAGTGACCAGCATATAGTTGTTCCAAAGTAAAAGTCCTATAAATATTGAATAAATGAGGTTAGGGAGGATAAACCTCTGTGCTTTCATTTTCTGGAGTGATTCTTATATGACTCAGTTTTGCTATAGATTTCTTAGCATTGGTTTTAAAAGGATATTCACAGTGTTGCTTTGTTTTAATTTAGTTTAGAAAGAGCCTCAAAAGTATCTTTACTTATTTTTTTTTAACATTTATTCATTTTTTTTGAGAGAGAGAGAGAGAGAGAGAGAGAGAGAGAGAGAGAGAGAGAGAAACAGGGTGGGGGAAGGGCAGAGAGAGAGGGAGGCACAGAATCTGAAGCAGGGTCCAGGCTGTCAGCACAGAGCCTGATGCAGGGCTTGATCCCACAAACCATGAGATCATGACCTGAGTCAAAGTCAGATGCTTAACTGACTGAGCCACCCAGGCGCCCCCCTAGTGGTATTTTTTAAAGAATTTTTGAAGTTTATTTATTTATTTTGAGAGAGACTTCTCTCTCTCAAAGAGAGAGAGTCAAAGAGGAGCAGAGAGAGAGAGAGGGAGATAGAGAGTCTCAAGCAGGCTCTGTGCTGTCAGCACAGACCCCAATGCGAGGCTTGAACTCATGAACCGTGAGATCATGACCTGAGCTGAAGTCAGATGCTTAACCAACTGAGCCACCCAGGTGCCTCCCTCTTTTTTTTAAAGAATTTTTTAAAAGTAAGCCTAGCGGTTTGAAACAACATAACATTTGCGATCTCAGTTTCCATGGGTCAGGAATCTGGGCACGGCTGAGCTGGGACCTCTGCTCAGGGTCTCCCAAGGCTATAGTCAAGATGCTGGCTGGGCTGTGGTCCTATGTGGAGCTTAGGGTTCTCTTCCATCTTGTGGGATTGTTGGCAGAATTCAGTTCCTTGCAGTTATGGGACTGAGGTTCCTGTTCTCTTGCTAGCTGACAGCCGGGGCTACCTGTAGTCCTGCCACCAGCTCTCACCACATGGCAGCTGGCTTCAGGGCCCACAGGTGATGCTGTCTAGTCCGCTTAGATGGAGCTGTAGATAATGTAACATAAGCATGGGAAAGACTGTCTCATCATCTTTGCCACTTTGCAAGTCACAGGTTCTGCCCGAACAAGGAAAGAGGATTATACTCATTGGGAGTCACCTTCAGAATGTCCATCACATAAGTTCATCCCCTTTGGTAATGCTGTGAATGTGCTGGACTGTCCCCACTTTTTTTACATCGTCATTGATGGTTTGCTGTCAGCTGCTTGATCACCTCTAGGCCAAGATCATGCCCAAAGCTTAGACATTTGTTTACTTTTCATAATAAACCACAAAAACTCCTGTGAAATTACTTTGTGTGCATTATAAGGTACTTTAGGGGTGCCTGCCTGGGTGGCTCAGTCAGTTGAGCCGTCCGACTTTGGCTCAGGTCGTGATCTTGTGGTTCATGAGTTCAAGCCCCACGTTGGGGGTACACCTCAGAGCCTGGAGCCTGCTTCAGATTCTGTGTGTCTCTTTCTCTGCCCCTGCCCCGCCCCCTCAAAAATAAACATTAAAAAAAATTCTTTTGAAGTTACTTTATACCTGTATCTGCAATACGATGTTTTATTAAGCAGAAAACTGAGCTGGGGATAAACATTCCTGAAGTTCCCTTTAGGAAGCAGAACGGCTGACTTCATTTTCTTTCCTCGCATTTTTAGAATTACATTTACAGAAGATAACAAGCTCTAGCTGGAATCCATTTCATTAATGGTACTACTGCTTCCATAGAAGGAAAACATTCCAGGCTGAATATCCTGTGTGATCAGTTACCGTGCACTGCATAAGAAAGACTAATATTTGGGTTTAGATTTGCAGAAGATCAAATCTCAACCCCCACAAACATTTTCGTATTTGAGGTTCGGAGACGGGGACCTGATTCCTGCACCCCAACTCTAGCCTTTTGAAATGCATCTCACGGGGAGGGGGGGTGCATGGTGAATTTAGAAGGCACCTAGAAACAAGGAGGCTCCTGTAGACTGACGATGTAGGGAGCTGTGGCAGATGTCTGGCCTTCCTCGTAGCGTTCATCATATTTGACTTCAGTCATGAAGTTACCAATTTTCAGGTACACTATCCAGCCTTGGCAGTGTCTTTTAATAATGGGTACTTAGATGATAGCATTACGAGATTTAAAGTCACAATAACAGCAAATGTTAAAATAGATGGCACGGTACTTCCTCAGAGTTCGCAGAAGTTTTGACACACGGACACACCATTACAATTACAATTATGCTCACTCTCTTGTGTTATCACGTTCTCCCTCTAGACTGGCTGTTTGGTGTCTAAGCATGTGCAAGTGTCTCCTGTCTTTAACAACAAAGAACAACCACCAAAAACGTCCCTTGACTATCCCCCGCATCTTGATTTGTAGCTGGGATTTGTTTTATTTTTTTATTATTGTTTTTAACGTTTTATCCATTTATGAGACAGAGAGAGACGGAGCATGAGCAGGGGAGGGGCAGAGAGAGAGAGGGAGACACAGAAGCCAAAGCAGGCTCCGGGCTCCGAGCTGTCAGCACAGAGCCCGACGCGGGGCTTGAACTCACAGACCGTGAGATCATGACCTGAGCCCAAGTCGGACGCTCAACCGACTGAGCCACCCAGGCGCCCCAGGGATTTGTTTTAATTAGTCAAGGTAAGATGACAGACATAGAGACAACTTTGAAAGAAGTTTATTACTTACAGTTCCCCAGGGGAGGAGGCAGGGCCATACTGGGAAGCACCCAAGTCCTTCCGGAGAAAGAAGGAGTGCAGGGAAAGCATGGCTCAGAATCTTTAGTGTGATTTCCAAGGGAAGGAATGGGCAAACCAGGGCAGGTGAGTTTGAGCAAGTTTAAGATTGGGCAGTGTAAATACTTATGGCAGGCTCTGGGCGATAGCAGCGGTCGCTAATTGTTAGCTGGCCATCTGGAAATTTAGGGCAGGAGGAGTGTTGGCCGGTGCTGAGAGGTAGATAAAGAAGGTGGTTACGCATATGGGCTTAGGATTTGGATTTGCAGGAAAGGCGTGCTCTCAGGCAAGCTGTTTGGTATATCTGGAATTAGCTAGTGCTGGGAGGGACAGTTTCTCCCGGCCCCAGGGTGTCAAAGCATCATAAAATACAGAAGAAAAACAAAACATACTGCACACCTTTTCTTTAAATACCTCCTGTGTTTCTTTACTCTCTTTTATTTGAGGTTGCTGCTTCTACTTCCTCTTCTCCACCCATTCTCTCCCAACCTTCTCCCTCTGCTGAGTCATCAATGACCTCCTTGTGGCTAAATCCAAGGTCTCTTCTGGATTCTTCTATTGCTTTGCCTCTAAGTATTTCTCACAGATTGCTCTTTTCTCCTGGAAACTGTTTTTCTTGGTTCCTCCTCACTGGCAATTCGGTCCCCGTCTTTTCTGCAGGCTTTTCTCTGCTTGACTTCTAGAAGTCAACGGGCCTGGGTCTGGGGCATGGACTCCTTTCTCTCTACCCCTTATGATGCTTTCCTCAAATCTTGTGGCTTAAGGTGCCACCTCTATGCCCAGGACTCCCCATCTTTATATTGCTTATCTCCAACCTTGAGGCCATGTCCATGTGCCTGGCTGCCTATCTGATACCTCCTCTTGGGTAGCTCCTAGCAATCTCAAGTGTAACCTGATCAAAGCACAGCTCTGCTTTCCAGACCCTTCTTCCCTAAACCTGCTGTCTTCCAGTCTCCCCTGTGGCAGTTAATGGTGTCTCCTTTCATGCAAAAACTAGTAGTAGTCATCCTTGGATCTCCTCTTTCCCCCAATCCCACACCAGTTTATCAGGAGGTCCTGTTGATTTCATTGCTGTAGTCAGAGACCTGCCTATTTTTTTTAAAGTAGTCTCCATGCCCAACATGGGGCTCGAACTCAGGACGCCGAGATCGAGTTGCATGCTTCACTGACTGAGCCAGCCAGGCAGCCCAGATCTATCTGCTTTTTATGTCTAGTACCATAACTAACCTAAGCCAGCAGTATTTCTGGACTATTCCAGCTGTAGTAGCCTTCAGACTAGCATTCCACCCCTTGCCTTCCATTCTGGTCTCAGAGCAGCCGCGGGGATCTTTTAAAAATGCAGTTCACTTGAAGATAGGCAATAGATCGATGGAATAGAGTTGAAAATGCAGAAATAAACCCATATATATATATATATATATATATGGCCAATTGATTTTCTACAAGGGTGCTAAGACCGTTGAGTGGGGAAGGAATGGTATCTTCAACAAATGGTCTGGAAAAGTGGATCTGCACATGGAAAAGAATTAATTTGATGGGGTCAGTCATAAGCATCTGACTTCGGATCGGGCCGTGATTTCATGGTTTGTGGGTTTGAGCCCCCTACTGGGGTCTGCTCTGACAGCTCCAAGTCTGCCTCAGATTCTCTGTCTCCCTCTCTCTCAGCTCCTCTCTCTCTCCCAAAAGTAAACAAACAAACAAAATAGGAATGCATTTGAACCCTTACCTAACACCGTATACAAAAATGAAACGGATCAAATACCTAAGTGTAAGAGCTAACCCTGTAAAACTCTTAGAAGAAAACATAGGCATAAATCTTCATAACCTTGAATTAAGTAACGGTTTTTTTTAGATATGCCTAAAGCACAAGCAACAAAAGAATAGATAAATTGGATTTCACTAAATGAAAAACTTTTGTGCTTCAAACGACACTGTCAAGAAAGTAAAAAGACAACTCACAGAATGGGAGAAAAAACTTGCAAATCATATATTAAGAGTCTAGTATCCAGAAAATATAAAGAACTCTTACAACTCAACAATAAAAAAGACATCACCCAATTAAAGAATGAGCAAAGAATTCGAATAGACATTTCCCCAAAAAAGAATGGCCGATGAAAACCTGAAAAGATGCTCGATGTCATTAGTCTTTAGAGAAATATAAATCAAAACATTCCAAAAAAATATAATGAGATACTGCCTCACACCCACTGGTGTGGCTATAGTAAAAAAGACAATAATGAGTTTGGGTGAGGTTGCGGAGAAATTAGAATCTTAATTGCTGATGAGAATGGAAAATGGTGCAGCCACTTTATAAAATTTTGGCATTGCGGCGCCTGAGTAGATCTGTTGGTTAAGTGTTCGGCTTTTTTTTTTTTTTTTTTTTTTAACATTTGTTTATTTTTGAGAGAGAACACGCGAGAGTGGGGGGAGCAGAGAGAAAGGGGGACAGAGGATCCAAAGTGGGCTCTGTGCTGACAGCAGGAGCCTGACATGGGCCTTGAACTGTGAGATCATGACCTGAGCTGAAGTCAGATGCTTAACCGCCTGAGCCACCCAGGCACCCCTAAGTGTCCAACTCTTGATTTTGGCTCATGGTTCGTGATTGAGCCCTGCATCAGGCCCTGCACTTGACAGCATAGAGTCTGCTTGAGATTCTCTTTCTCCCCTTCTCTCTGGCCCTCCCCTGCTCTCTCTCTCAAAAATAAATAAATGGGGGCGCCTGGGTGGCGCAGTCGGTTAAGCGTCCGACTTCAGCCAGGTCACGATCTCGCGGTCCGTGAGTTCGAGCCCTGCGTCAGGCTCTGGGCTGATGGCTCAGAGCCTGGAGCCTGTTTCCGATTCTGTGTCTCCCTCTCTCTCTGCCCCTCCCCCGTTCATGCTCTGTCTCTCTCTGTCCCAAAAATAAATAAACGTTGAAAAAAAAAATAAAAAAAATAAAAATAAAAATAAACATTAAAAAAAAAGTTTGACATTTCTTCAAAAGGTTAAACAGTTACCATATGACTCAGCAATTCTCCCTAGACACACGCTCACATAAAAACTTACCTGTGAATGTTCATAGCATAATTATTCATAATAGCCAAAAGTGGAAACAACCCAAGAGTGCATCAATTGATAAATGGACAAACAAAAGTTATTCATACAATGGAATATTATTTGGCCTTAAAAAGGGATGAAGCAGTGATACACAAAAACTTGGAAGAACCATGAAAACATGCTATGGGAAAGGCACATAAGGTCCCATACTCTGTGATTCCATTTATATGAAATGTCCAGGAGACATTTGTCCAGAGACATACCTATAGAGACCAAAAGATTGGTGGTTGCTGGGTGGGAGGAGAGGAGAACGGGGAATGACTGCTAATGGGAACAGGATTTCTTCAGCGGGGTGGTGACAGTGTTGTGGAAATAGACAGTGGTGATGATTAAACATTGTGAATTTCCAAAAAGCCACTGAATCGTATTTATTTTTTTAAATGTTTGTTTGTTTTTGAGAGAGACAGAGACTGAGTGTGAGCTGGGGAGGGGCAGAGAGAGGAGGAGACACAGAATCCGAAGCAGGCTCCAGGCTCCGAGCTGTCAGCACAGAGCCCGACGCGGGGCTCGAACTCACGAACAGTGAGATCATGACCTGAGCTGAAGTCGGACGCCTAACTGACTGAGCCACTCAGGCACCCCAAAACTTTTTTTTAGTGTTTATTTTTGAAAGGGGAGAGAGAGAGGGAGACAAAGAATCCGAAGCAAGCTCCAGGCTCTGAGCTGTCAGCATAGAGCCCGATGCAGGGCTTCAACTCACAAGCTGTGAGATCATGATCTGAGCTGAAGTCGGGCCGCCTTCCTTCTGGAGGCCACAGGGGAAGAGTCCATTTCCTTGCCTTTTCCAGCTTGTTGAAGCCACCTGCATTTCTTGGCTTGTAGTTTTCTTCCTCTGTCTTCGGAGCCAACCGCATAGTGTCTCTGACTCCGTGTCACTCGGGGCGCCTGGGTGGCTCCGTGTCACTGTATGTCTCTCTGAACACAGCTAGAAGAGGTTGTCCACTTCTAAGGACTTGTATGATTAGATTGGGCCCATCTGGGTAATCCAGGCTAATCTCCCCATCTCAAGGTCCTTAACCTTAGTCACAGCCACAGAGTTCTTTTTCCAGTGTAACATATTCTGAGGATTAGCAGCACATGGACATCTTTGGGAGCCATTCTTCTGCCAACCACCATTCCCATCACCAGGAACAAAAGCCAGAGTTGTTCCCCTGACTGACAAGGCTCTTCTAGGTGACTCCCCCTTGCCTAACTTCACCTCCTGGCTCTCTCCCTCACCCCTTACTCCACAGCATCCTGGTCTCTTAAAAAGCCAAGCGTGTTCTCACTTAGCCTTTGCACTGGCTGGTTCCTCGATCCAAATGATTACTCTCTTCAGCCTCTCGTTTCCTGCCTGACTTATTGTCATTCTGATCTCAGCATTGAGGTCACATCAGAGACATTCGAACTCCAGTAAGCCTTCTCCCCATCACTCTAGTCTGTTGCCACAATGCACCTGCCGTGGCTCGTGGTTATCTCGTTTGTGTGTGCGTTTGGTGTCTCTCACTCCCTCCCTCTTAACTGCCACGCGGGTAGGAACCTCATCTGTCTGTGTCTGTGACACTGGAATGGTGTATGGCACATAGAGGCTGCTCAGTAAACACCTACTAAGTTAACATCTCAGGACGTTGGGGTAGGATGGCTGGCATTTCTGCTTATGCATCAAAGTGCCAGGACAGGGCAATAGTGTGAACACAGCTTTGAAATCACTGGATCTTGAAAGTTCGTAGGGTTGGTTTTTTTTTTTTTTTTTTTTATGTTTATTTTGAGAGAGAGAGAGAGCACAGCAGGGGAGAGGGGCAGAGAGATAGGGAGAGACAGAGAATCCCAAGCAGGCTCTGTGCACCACACTGAGCCTGACATGGGGCTCGATCCCATAACAGTGAGATCATGACCTGAGCCAAAATCAAGAGTCGGATGCTTAACCTACCGAGCCACCCACGCGCCCCCAAAGTTCGTAGTCCTTGACAAGTTATTTGCATTATTTAAATTTGCATTGTTTAAAATTTTCCATGGAGGGGCACCTGAGTGGCTCAGGCAGTTGAGTGTCCGACTTCAGCTCAGGTCGCAATCTTGAGTTTGAGTTCAAGCCCCACGTCAGGCTCACTGCTGCCAGCACAGAGCCTGCTTCAGGTCCTCTGTCCCCTCTGTCTCTGTCCCTTCCTCACTTGTGCTCTCTCTCTCTCTCTCAAAAATAAATAAACATTAAAAAAAAAAAAAACACATGGGGCGCCTGGGTGGCTCAGTCGGTTAAGCGTCCAACTTCGGCTCAGGTCATGATCTCGCGGTCCATGAGTTCGAGCCCCGCATCGGGCTCTGTGCTGACAGCTCAGAGCCTGCCTGTTTCGGGTTCTGTGTCTCCCTCTCTCTCTGACCCTCCCCCGTTCATGCTCTGTCTCTCTCTGTCTCAAAAATAAATAAACGTTAAAAAAAAAAACACATGTAAAGGAAATGTTTTGAATATTTGTGTATTGCTCCATTTGAATTTTACAAAATGGAAGTCATAGGAAATGCTTTTGTAGTGTCACTTCGTAAGAGCAATTTTCAACAGAACTGGCAGGGTCAATATGAAAGATCTTTACTTCCCTGAACAGGATGACTCTTCTCTCTCTCACACTCTCTTCTGTTGTTTCCCTTTCAGAAAGCATGCCCTGAATTGCCATCGGATGAAGCCTGCTCTCTTCAGTGTGCTCTGTGAGATCAAGGAAAAGACAGGTAGGCCATTGAGAAGACTTTTGTGTGTGTGTGTGTGTGTGTGTGTGGATCCAGGACCATGACAATCATGCACCCTCTGATCTGGTCCTGACGCGGCCTGACGCATGTCGTGGGCCGTCTTGCCTGTCACGTCTCTCTCTGGCAGTAGACGGTCCAGATGCGTCCTTTCTGTCTCGTCAGTGCCCTGCTTTCTGATGTATCCGTGTATCGCATGGATTAATTTTGCAGTTTGTAACTGGAGAAATACTGTTGCCAATGAGTAACAAGCAGCTGCTTTGTTCTTAAGGAAGACCTAAGAGGCACTGTGGCATTCCATTGTTTTGGAAAAGGAAAAGGAAAAGGTGAGGGGCACCTGGGTGGCCCAGTCTGTTAAACACCCAACTCTTGATTTCAGCTCAGGCCACGATCTCACGGTTTGTGGGTTTGAGCCCTTGGTCGGGCTCTGTGCTGACGGTCTATCCGTCTCCCGTTCTATCTGCCCCTCCCCTACTCACTCTTCTCAAAATAAAAAAAGTTTTTTAAAGAAAAGATGATAGATTTAGAAAAGTAGAATACTAATGAGATTACTTGTTTTTGTTTTTTAATGTTTATTATTTTTTGAGAGAGAGACAGAGACAGAGAGCAAGCAGGGGAGGGACAGAGAGAGAGGGAGACACAGAGTTGGACGCAGGCTCCAGGCTCTGAGCTGTCAGCCCAGAGCCCAACGCGGGGCTTGAACTCACAGACTGTGAGACCATGACCTGAGCTGAAGTCAGCTGCCCAACTGCCTGAGCCACCCAGGCGCCCCTGATTTTAGTTGTTTTAAGTATTCAAAGTAATCCCCATGGAAGTCTTCTGCCACTGCCAATCCTTTTGTTAAAAAAAAAAAAGAGACATTTTATTTTGAATTAATTTTAGATTTGCGGAAAAGTTGAAAAATGGCAAGAGAGTTCTCCTATACCCTTCTCCCAGCCTCCTCTAACGTCAACACCTTGAGGACCGTAGCGCAGTGATCAAAACCAGGACATTAACCTTGGTACAGTGTTCTTGCACTGACCAACAGACTGTATTCGGATTTCCCCAGTCTTTGCCCTGATGCCTTTTCTCTGATCCACCCTCCCACATTGCATTTAGTCGTCATTCTGTCTCCTTAGTCTCCTTTGATCTGTGATGGTTCCTCAGTCTTTATCATCTACAACCTTCACACTCTGGTTGAGAACTGCTCAGTCATTTGGTGGGACTGACATTGGTGGGGAACCCTATTAGTTCAAAGAAATACTTCATGGGGCACCTGGGTGGTTCAATCGGTTAGGCATCCGACTTCAGCTCAGGTCATGATCTCGCGGTTCATGAGTTCAAGCCCTGCATCAGGCTCTGTGCTGACAGCTCAGAGCCTGGAACCCGCCTCGGATTCTGTGTCTCCCTCTCTCTTTGCCCCTCCCCTGCTCATGCTCTGTCTCTGTCTCTCTCTCTCTCTAATATAATTAAACATTAAAAAAAATTAGGGGCACCTGGGTGACTTAGTTGGTTAAGCGTCCAACTTCAGCTGATGTCATGATCTCACGGTTCGTGAGTTCGAGCCTCGCATCAGGCTTTGTGCTGACAGCTCAGAGCCTGGACCTTGCTTCAGATTCTGTGTGTCCCTCTCACTCTGACCCACCCTACTGTGCTCTCTCTCTCTGTCTCTCAAAAATGAATAAACGTTAAAAAAAAAAAATTTGAATAGGGATGCCTGGGTGGCTCAGTCGGTTAAGCATCTGACTTCCTTCATGATCTCACAGTTCGTGGGTTTGAGCCCTGCGTCAGGCTCTGTGCTGACAGCTCAGAGCCTGGAGCCTGCTTCGGGTTCTGTGTTTCCCTCTCTCTCTGCCCCTTACGGGCCCATACTCTGTCTGTCTCTCCTTCAAAAATAAATGGACATTAAAATTTTTTTAATTAAACAAAACAAAACAAAGAAATATTTCATGATGGATCTTCATGGTATTGCTACCAACCCAGGTAACAGTCAACGGTTTCTCTGTTGTCTTTACCACCACTTTCCTTTTTCATAAAAGCCAGCCTGTGCTATGTTTCATCCCTGATTCCTTTACCTTTGAGTGCACTTTGTAACCCAGAAGCTGTAATTCTGCTTGGCTTACAAAGCCCTTGTACTTGGAGTGGCCTCCATTTGTTCTCATAGGTTGCTTGTGTGTGTTTAACTTTTTATTTTGAAATAATCACAGATTTACAGAAATGTTCCAAGAACAGTGCAAATATATTTTTCTTCCTGCACTGTTGCGGAATAAGTGGCTGCCATGATGCCCTGTGACCCCTGCACACTTACCTGAGTGTGTTCCCAATGAATAAGACGTTCTCCTGTTTCCTCCCGGGACATCCCTTAGAGTCAGGGAATGACATTGATAACGCCACTAGCATAGAATCCTCAGACCTTATTTAAGCTTTTCAGTTGTCCCAATAATGTCCTTTATTGGGCCAGGATCTCATGTTACATAGCATGTCACTTTGGTCTTTTTCCATTTGTAACAAGCCTGTTATTCCTTGGCTTTCATGACCTTGACCGTCTAGAAGATCACAGGCAGACCCCTCCATTTGGGTTGATCTGATGTTTCCTCACAATAAGATTTCTGCTCCCGGTATCCTGAGTACTTTTACTTATTGTTTTTTAGGTCTTATTTTTGAGACAGCACAAGTGGGGGAGGGGGAGAGAGAGGGGGACAGAGGATCCCAAGCAGGCTCTGCACTGACAGCAGCAAGTCCAGCGTGAGGCTTAAACTCATGAACTGTGAGATCATGACCTGAGCCGAAGTCAGAGACTTAACCGACCGAGCCACCCAGGCGCCCCGGTACTTTTACATATTCAATCAGTTGTTCCTTGCCCCCCATGTATACCCAATCCTCCTCCCAAACATGGACCCCTTTTCACCCCTCAGTCCCCACCATAAAAACAATTTTTAAAAGTAATTCCATCAACCGTGATGTCAGCAAGCTTTAGTTCTTGATGATGTTTATTCTGTCTGTGGGGTGCTGGAACTGAACAGGAAACCAGTTCTTGGGAGGTGTGCAGTCCGGGCACATCTTTTTTGCTCCGTCTGATTCTGTACGTGTGGACATGAGGGCAGCTGTCCGTCACCTTCAAACTCTGCAGTTTCAAGAGAGAAAGAAAGGACTGATACCTACTGCCACCAGGACAAGCTGAGGTGTCCGTTTTAAACCATGCTATCACCTGTCCCATCCTTCCAATCTGCAGAGGTCATGCTTGGGGCTTTTGACTTACCCTAGGCTGAGTCCCAAGGAGGCCATGGGGCTCAGAGCGTAAGCCACACACATCAGATCTGGGCATTCTTCAGAAAATCAGGCTTCCTTTCCACCAACTGGCTCAAACATTGGGGTGCATAATGCATCTTGGGACATGGTTGCACGTGAATGGGGCAGCCCTGCTCAACCTGGGAAAGTGCAAGCTATCTGCAGTTGCCACCAGCCGGGCTCCACATGGTCTGGCTGAATTGTCAAGTTCAGTGTGGCCAAATCTCTCTTCTCATGATTAGGAAGTGCAGCCATGGGATCGCTGTGCGTCCAACATGTGAGTGGCAGGAAAGTAAACAAGATCTCAGTTCTGCTTCAGCTTCTCCCAACCTTGTGACAGGAACGACCCAGTATTAGCCCAAAGAAAACTGTTCAGTGTCCTGATGTCGCACACTGGCACCAGTGGGTCACCACGTTATTGGTGATCCTGAGAGCCAGGCCTTCTGGGACTCCTCCTGCAGGGACAGAGCATGACTGTTTCTTGGTTTAACCCACATTCCTCACATTCCCCTCTGGCTGAAGTCTGCAAGAGGCCTTTAGGGTAAAGACAAAAACTGTGCGGAGCATTTGTTTATTTACTTATTTTTTATTAATATATTTTTAATGTTTATTCTTGAGAGAGAGGGAGAAAGAACATGAGCAGGAGAGGGTCAGAGAGAGAGGGAGACACAGAATCTGAAGCAGGCTCCAGGCCCTGAGCTGCCAGCACAGAGCCTGACACGGGGCTCGAACTCACGACCTGTGAGATCATGACCTGAGCGGAACTCAGACGCTTGACTGACTGAGCCACCCAGGCGCCACTTGTGCAGAGCGTTTAAAGCCCAGTAGGCATTGATGGAGTATGGGTTGCAGTCAGTCAGCTCTGAGCTTCCTGGCATTATCTCCTGAACCTTCTAGCAGCTCAGGGCAGATGCTGACTCTCCTCTTGTTTTATGGATGATCAGAGTGAACCTCTGGAGAGAACAGGTCGCACCCCAGTAACCCACAGCCGGGCTGTGTGCCACCCTTCCACACCCTGTCCTGGCTCAGAAAGGGAACCCGTCCTGTGCCTCACAGCCTGCACCCACCAGTTCCAAGTGCCGTCTGTGCGTCGCTGGTCTCACTGCGTCCATGATGGCTCTGGGGCTTTGCCATCTGTCTCCTCCAGTGAGCGCAGGGCCTAGGATGCGCTGCGTTCTAGGACTGTCCTTAGGTTTTTGTTGAATGGAGAACTGTTCCTGGTGACTGATACCTATGAATTGAAATCCTTTTCATCCTGTTCCTTTTATGAGGTTCGGGAAGATTGAGGGCCTGGGGCCTGACTTCGTATCATCCTGAAGAGAAAGCCATCCTCTGTGTAAACCCTGTGTTGGCAGACATTCCTGGAAGCACTGCCTCACTTCCTCACTGCCTCCCACTGTCTCCTCTGGCCTGTGGGAGGGACGCTGGCACATCTTCCAGGTCAGGGGTGTCTGGGTGTCCCTCCCTGCAGAGGCCTCTGAACACCAGCAACACCCTAGGAGTGTACCCTCCTTCCCGAATCCTTCCCTTGAGACAGCCGTTGTTCTTGGTGTCGAGAGGAGCTGTCCTAAGAGAACAAAATAAACCGTATTTAGAGAATTTTGAATTCAGCTGAGAGGACCAAATACTAGCCCAGTCCCTTTCCTGAAACCCTTGGGGCTAGATGCTTTACAGCATTCAGAGTTGTTTGGATTTTAGGCACTGTTGTGTTGATGACTTCTGGGGCAGAGCCTGCATTCCAAAGGTGACATTTAGCACCAGACAGGAACATTCTTACACCCTGGTTGGGTCAGGCTTTGCCTCCAAGTGAACTCGAGTGCCAACTTCTATAAAAGCATTTGGACCTTGGATGGCGGATGGGCGGGCAACTTAGACCCCGTGTGCATAGGAAGTGCCCTGAAAATCCACCTGGAATGCTGGGCGGTTCACTCAGAGAGGCCTGTTTTATCTTCTCAGTGCTGTCACTGTGCCCTGTGCTGGTCTCAAGCGCGTGTCTATACCTTGGTCGGTTCTTACTGTCTGCTGAGGAATGAGAAGTCCCAGAGACCCGGCTCGGCCAGACTTGCTTTGGGCCAAGGAACCCTCTCTGGGCTGCGAGAGCACACACAGCTGCCTTTCAGAGCAGTAAATGGAAATAACACATAACATAAGGGAACTCGCTGTTATTTCCTGACCACTGTTCATTGGCCTGGCTAGGAGCTGTCAGGCTCAAGTAACCCAGCAGGTTTTATTTTGTTTATTGTTTTTTTTTTTTAATGTTTATTTATTTTTAAGAGAGAGCAAGTGGGGCAGGGGCAGAGAGATGGGGACAGAGGATCCAAAGCAGGCTCTGCGTTGACAGCAGCAAGCCCAACGCAGGGCTCGAACTCACAAATGAACTCGCGAACCGTGAGATCATGACCTGAGCCGAAGTTGGATACTCAACCGACTGAGCCGCCCAGGCGCCCCCAACCCAGGAGGTTTTTTTTTACCTTTGTTCCCCTTCCTCATCACCTAGTCAGGTCTGTTGCAATTGTGCAAATTCATGATCTGCAGGTCCAGCCTTATGGTTGGGTTTATCCCAACAATAATTATTCTTTGGGCCATTATCAATTACGCTCTAGTGTGACTTCATCTGGAACTCCAATCCCTTTTCTGATTGGCTGTACCCGAGGCTGAGTCTCATGTACGTTTCCTTACAGCTGTGCTAAGAGTGGATCTCCTAGAGCTGGGGAGTTACTTGGAGTGTCCTTTTCTGGTCCCCCAGTTTCAGGGTGACTTGTGAATCAAGCCTCTGATTTCTTTTTTGAATTTTTAAAGCTCATTTATTTATTTTGAGAGACAGAGATAGTGCAAGCAGGGGAAGGGCAGAGGGAGAGGGAGAGAGAGAATCCCAAGCCGGCTCTGCACGGTCAGCACAGAGCTGGATGTGGGGCTCGAACTCATGAACTGTGAGATCAAGACCTGAGCCGAAACCAAGAGTCAGATGCTTAACCCACTGAGCCACCCAGGCGCCCCACCTCTGATATTTTTTTTAAAGTAAGCTCTATGCCCAACATGGGGCTTAAACTCACAACTGCATGTTCTACCAACTGAGCCAGCCAGGCGCCCCTGGCCTCTGATTGTAATCAGCCTGTCTCTCGGGTGCTGCTATAGACCGGAGCTGTGGTCCTTCCCATGCACCAGCCTCTTACAGCAGGGAGCTATATATGTTTGAATTAATTCAAATTAAATATAATTAAAGAAGGAATTCCTCAGCCATACTGGCCACATTTCAAGTGCTCAGTAGCCACATGTGGCTGGTGGCTCTCATTAGACAGCATAAGTCTAAAATAGTGGAAAGTTCTATTGGACAGATAGGTGACTAGTATATACAAATATATAAATATACACATCAAGTGTTATGAAAAAAAAAAAAAAAACAGTGTCCATGATGACAATGTGGACGAACCTTGGAAACTTTATGCTCAGTGAGAGAAGCCAGACACAAAGACCATATATTGTATGATTCCATGTATATGAAATATGCAGAATAGGCAGAAAGAGATTAGCAGCTGCCAGGAGCTAAGGGGCAGGGGAGCAGGGAATGACTGCTAATGAGGGCAGAGTTTCTTTTTGAAGTGATGAAGATGTTAGGTAGTGGTGATGGCTACACAACATTATGAATGTACTGAAAAGCACTAAATTATTCACTTATTTTATTTTTTTAAGTAGGCTTTATGCCCAGTTGAGAATCCAATGCGGGGCTTGAACTCACAACTCTGAGATCAAGACCTGAACTGAGATCAAGAGTCAGATGCTTAACTGACGGAACCACCTGGGCGTCCCAGACTTGTTCACTTTATTTATTTATTTTTGTTAAAGTTTATTTATTTATTTTGAGAGACAGAGACAGAGAGAGAGAGAGCGATCAGGGGAGGGGCTGAGAGAAAGGAGATAAAGAATCCCAAGCAGGATCTGCACTGTCAACGCAAATGCGGGGCTCGAACTCACGAACCGTGAGATCATGACCTGAGCTGAAACCACGAGTCAGATGCTTAACTGACTGAGCCACCCAGGCGCCCCAAATTGCTCACTTTAATTGGGTGGGTGCAGTTGGTTAAGCATCCAACTTCGGCTCAGGTCATGATCTCACAGGTCCCGCTCTGGGCTCTGTGCTGACAGTGTAGCGCCTGGAGCCTGCTTAGGATTCTGTGTCTCCCTCCCCTCTCTGCCCCTCCCTTGCTCATTCTCTCTCTCTCTCTCTCTCTCTCTCTCTCTCTCTCTCTCTCTCTCTCTCAAAATAAATAAATATTAATTTTTTTTTATGGGTGGATGGTATGTCACATGAATTCCATCTCTGTAAAGCTGTTATAAAAACAGCTTGGGGCACCTGTTTGGCTCAGTCAGTGGAATATGTAACTCTTGATCTCGGGGTTGTAGGTTTGAGCCCCACAGTGGGTGTGGAAATTATTTGAAAATAATAAAAATCTTTAAAAAACAAACAACCAGCTCAGGAACTAAAGCGTTTTGATTGCTGGTGCACCTACAATAAAGAATGAGCCAGGAGCTTTAAAACCTTATGTAAAGACACAGATTCTTGTGAAACAGCGCTTACTTACAGAATCTCTTACCCTGTTCAGGTGTTTTCTTAGGGCGTGGCCATTGACTAAAATGATCTTGTGGTTTTGTTTCTGGTTTGTTTCCTGTTCCCGACTTGGAACGCCAGCCCCTAAAACACAGGCGTGCCCACAGTGCAGCCCAGTCCTGTCAGGGTCTTGGCTCAGAGTAGCTATCAGTAGACGTGGTGATGGCATGAGAACGGCCAATCTTTTTTGACAGAAAATACTCCTTTATAAATACTTAGAACTTGCTTAACATCAGTTCCTGGGATAATTCCCTTTAGGGTAATTAGGGCATTGGCTGGTCTGAAAACCTGATTCCAGCCTGGAAAATTGGGTAGGACTTGGTTGATGTGCGGCTGGTCACCTCCCTATACAGGACACGGCAAAATAAAGGTCACAGCGTGGGTGACGGTAGCCCAGCTTTGGAATTTTCTAGGCCTTTCCCAATGGCTCACATTGTTCAGTTAGGGTTGGAGCATTTCTTTGGATGGGAAATGAGATCATTGGGGTGCCTTGGTAGCTCAGTCGGTTGAGCATCCGACTCTTGATTTTGGCTCAGATCATGATCTCCTAGTTTGTGACATCGAGCCTCGCATAGGGTTCTGTGCTCACAGTACTGAGATGGCTTGGGATTCTCTTTCTCCCTCTCTCTCTGCCCCTCCCCCTCTCATGTTTCTTCTCTCTTTCTCGCTCTTTCTCAAAATAAACTTAAAAAAATAATAAAATGATAAAAAGATGAAATTGTTTAATGTAGACAGAAATCATCAGTAAGTGTTTTTTTAGCTGTTGCTGTTAAATGTTCTCAAAGCCTTGTCATTATAGGAGAGCATGGACCAATTTTCTACACCTTTTACCTGGCCGTGTTGTATATTACAGCATTTTGCTGTCTTTTCCTTTTGCCTGTTGCAACGAAGACATGCAACGAAGACAAACCTAAATAAGCTGCATATCATTTTTACTTCATATAGTAGTTTATTACAGAACTGCAGAGTTTTAATAAATGCATAAATATAGTGAAATGAAAATTAATTTGCATATTTGGTTGAGGTTTAAGCACTTAGGTTGCGATGCATTTTTAAAAAAATTTTTAACGTTTATTTATTTTTGAGACAGAGAGAGACAGAGCATGAGCAGGGGAGGGGCAGAGAGAGAGGGAGACACAGAACCCGAAGCAGGCTCCAGGCTCTGAGCTGTCAGCACAGAGCCTGACGCGGGGCTCGAACTCACGGACTGTGAGATCATGACCACAGCCAAAGTCAGATGCCCAACCGACTGAGCCACCCAGGTGCCCTGGTTGTGATGTATGTTAATTAAAGATTCATTAGAAATGGTGGGAATTTGCATAACGTACTTCCTCAATTTGGTAACTATCTAGTGTGCGTGGCAGTCATGATTTCAGATGAGTGTTTGTTAAAGGGATATTCTCCATAAGATCCTATAAGACTGAGAAAGTTCAGGGACTTACAACATGGATTTATCTCGAGTGCTGCTTAAATGAGCTGCCCTAGGATACATTGCCTGACAAGTAAATGCAGGCAGGTCTCAACACCAACAGGCTGTGCTTGAAAGTGTCCTCACTTAGAGTGAAGAACTCAGGGCCATTATCCCCAGGAAATAAGAATATAAAAGGGCCCTTGGTAGAGTAGTGTGAGGGGCAAACTGTGCCAGATGGTTAGAATGCCATTGTTCAATGAAGAACCAACCTGGAGTTTGGTTTGGGGTGGGATGGAGGATGAAAAGGGCATTGTTGGTGAGTCCCTGGGCCACTGCAGGGACACAGGGACATCCTTCAGCCTTTGAATTGGTCACATCTCCCATCCTTACCTTGACTATCTGTCCCTCCCAGACTCCTGGTCTCATCCTCTCCACCGGCACCTGAGGACAGAGCTGAGGAGAGGCCTCCTTGCCCGTGTCTGACTTGAAGGAGTGCTTCTAAGGGGTCCCCAGTAAGTCCAAGTGTGCTTTGTGGTCTGACGAGATGCTTGTTAGCAGCTTAAGGAGGGTTCTTTCTATTCATGGTTTGCTAAGGTTACTTTTTTTTAAAGATTTTATTTTGGGGATGCCTGGGTGACTCAATTGGTTGAATGTCTGACTCTTGATTTCAGCTCAGGTCATGATCCCAGGGTCATGGGATCGAGCCCCATGTCGGGCTCTGCGCTGGGCATGGAGCCTGCTTGGGGTTCTCTCTCCCTCTCTCCCTCTCCCTACCTCTCTCTCTCTCTCTCTCTCTCTCTCTCCCTCTCTCCTTCTCCTCTACCTCTCTCTCTCTCTCTCTCTCTCTCTCTCTCTCTCTCTCTCTCTCTTCTTCTGCTCCTCTACCCCACTCTCTCTCTCTCTCAAAAAAAAAAAAAAAAGAAATAATAACAATAATAATAATAAAGGGTTTATTTTTAAGCAATCTCTCCACCCAATGTGGGGTGAGATCAAGAGTCACATGCTCCGCCAGCTGAGCCAAAACGAGGCCACCCCAGTTTGCCAAGGGTTTTTATCATTAGTAAGTATTGTTTTAGTTGATTTTTTTTTCTTTTTGTATCTTTTGAGTTATTTTCCTCCTTTAGGTTGCTGTGATGATTTACATTGGTAGATTTTCATTTACACGGATTATTGACACAGACACAGTTTGAAAGCACCCAGATGCAGAGGTCAAGCTTCTTGGCTCTGATTCGTATATTTATGCATGTACATGTACATGGATGCTGCTGGCTTCAGATTGCTGGTCATTTAGTCAGACATCTGGCTGTCTGTACATGAATGAGGCTGGGTCGTGACTTCCTTATGAGCTCCTGTCTTGAGGTCTCCATACAGTGAGTGTGGCTTCTCCTGGGTCTCTTCTCTGAAGCAGTTTGTTGAAGGAAAGGGGGTCTGTCTTCCTGGAGAGCCTGGTAGCCATAAAATGGCCTGGTAGCCTGGGGGGAGAGATTTCTTCGCACAAGTTCCTATTTTTGGAACGTGATTCTGTGAAGCCGGGCATGTTCCAAGGAGCAGACAGGACAGTGATGGCCTTTAGTGAGCTGGGTAGTTTCACACAATGATAATAGAGGCAGACGTACAGCTTCAGGGCTGTGGCCTCTACACCTCGACCGGGTGGGCCTCTACCTGCCTGATGGCACACCTTCCCTTCCTTGCTGGGAAGGGGTCTGAGAGGGCAGGCAAAGCTTGGTGTTCCTGGCCAGGCTGGAGCTGAGTGGGTGAGGGGAGCAAGCAGCAACGGAGAAGGTCAGGAGCTTCTCAGGGCCGGATTCGGAAGGGTGTGGGGGGCTCGGGTTCTCTAAGAAGAGTCAGGCCACCTCCTGCTCTCGCCCGCTCGCCTTCCTTCAGTGTGTGGGTGTGTTCTCAAGATTCTGGGGCTCAAGACCATAACCCTGACGTCCCAACACCAGGCTTGGGCTTTCTTTCATCAAAAGGCTCCTCAGAAAGCCGTTCGATTGCCGCCTCTCTCTCGGCTTTGGTGCATCTTTCAGTTGCACATTGTCAGCTTCAGCCAGCCAGCCGGCGGGTGGTGGAGACCCCACTGTGTGGGAGTGGGGGGCAGGCTTCTGAGGGTCTAGGGCCCTTCCCATTGAGGGCAGCAGGGAGGAAGCCCGCATCCTGGCAGGCTCCAGGCCAGGCCTGTCCTGTGTCACCCCATCCCATCAGGTGCTCAGGGAGAGCTGTGGCCATTTACTCATTTATACGTTTACAGGGTGACACAGTCACAGCCATGCGGTCAGGCCAGTTAGGGGCATCGGCGGCCTCTGGGGCTCAGCTCATGGGTTAGACTGCCTCCCACAGGGGTATGGGTCCCGGAGACGGCTCTGCCCAGACTCCCACCCTGGCCCGGGACGAAGCTGCTACACGGTTTTGCTGCCAAGCCAGAGCACTCCTGAATGGGCGAAAGGCTGGGCAAGCAGTATGGGGGCGTCAGGGGGAAGGAGGCTTCCCCTCTGAGCCTTCCGTCTCCCCCAGCAGCCATATGTTTGTTCCATTAAGGAGAGAAAAATAAAAACAACTTGGGATCACGTTCCTGTCTTAGTCTGCTTGGGGTGGCTTAAACAACAGGCATTTATTTTCTCACAATTCTGGAGTCTGGAAGTCCAAGGTCAAGGTGCCAGCTGATTTGGTTCCTAGTGAGGGCCACTTCCAGGCCTGCAGACAGCCGCCTTCTTGCCTGTTCCTCAGACTGAGGTTGGGGGAATGGGAGGGCTCTCTTCCTCTTCTCAGAAGGCCACAGGCCTAGGATGAGAGCATCCTCATTACACTCTTACAACCTCATTCAATTTTTTTTTTAAGTTTTATTTATTTATTTATTTATTTATTTATTTATTTATTTATTTATTTATTTATTTATTTATTTTGAGAGTGAGAGTGAGAAAGAGAGAGAGCGCAGGCAGAGAGACAGAGAGATAGAATCCCAAGCAGGCTCTGCAGTGCGGGCCTCACGAACCCTGAGATCATGACTTGAGTTGGATGCTTCGCCAACTGAGCCACCCAGACACCCCCCAACCTCGTTCAATCTTAATTACCTCCTCACAGGTCTTGTCTCCAAATACAGTCACATTGGAGTTGGGGCTTCAACATGTGAACTAGGGCTTAAACACAGTTCAGTCCATAGCAGTTCCATATTATTTCTTTAAAAAAACAAACAAAATGTGTTGATACTCACAGTTTTCATTGTTTGATTCGCTAGGGTTTTTATCACCTTCAGGAAGTTGGGAACAGAAGGAAATCTGGCAATTGGCTGGGTGGGGGGGCAGGTGTTGAGGGGCTTTATTTTAGGTCCTACCTCCTCTTCTAAGTTCCTCTGACAGACAGTGTCCCTGAGCTAAGCTCCTGGTCCCCAAGGCCTCCCAGGCACCAGTGGAGGGCCCTTGAGGGAGCTGAGAAGTAGTCTGAGATGCTCTGGAACAGGCTACGGGAATGATCTTGCTGTAATTGACGGTAATGAGTAACTAATGACCCTAATTAGGCCCGTTGCGGTGCCCTGGGAGGACAGACGCTTGGTGCCGAGGGAGAGACAGAGCTGCACTGGAGGGGCAGCTGACGAAGGGCACAGGGCACTTTGCAAGCAGGTAAAGTGACAGCCAGACACATGTACTCTGCACAGCCATATCCGCAGCTATGATTGGCCGTGATGACCAAAGCGCGGGGTAACTTTTTTTTTTTTTTTGGTTTTGCTTTTACTCATTTGCAAAAGTGATCGGCCTTAAAGAAATAAAGCTTGTAGTGTGTGATTGCTTACCAAAACAGCACCTCAAGGCGTATGCATGGTTAATACCACAAGGCCTGAGGTGTGACAGGCATGTTGTCTCCTTATTCATGGACATCTAGGTGCTTTCAGTTTTTCAAAAGTACAATATTCACCATTTGTACTTTTGTAGGTAGAGTATACACCTGTAGGTGTCAGTGTTCCTGTAGGACACGTTCTCAGAATAGTAATTTGGAGATCAAAGGATATGTCCTTTTTCTTTTTTTCTTTTTTTTTATTTTTTTAATGTTTACTTATTTTTGACAGAGAGAGAGAACGTGAACAGGGGAGGGGCAAAGAGAGAGAGAGAGAGAGAGAGAAAGAGAGAGAGAGAGAGAGAGAGAAACACAGAATCCAAAGCAGGCTCCAGGCTCTGAGCTGTCAGCACAGAGCCCGACGCGGGCTCAAACCCACAAACCATGAGATCATGACCTGAGCCAAAGTCAGATGCTTAACCAACTGAGCCACCCAGGCGCCCCATCTATAGGTATGTATTGATGCAGTCATTTTTGGAGCTGAGTTTTGAAATGCTGGTTAACAGTGAAAAAGCACATTGAAAAGCGCCTGGGTGGCTCAGTCGGTTAAGCATCTGACTTCGGCTCAGGTGATGATCTCACGGTTTGTGGGTTTGAGCCCCGCGTCGGGCTCTGTGCTGACAGCTCAGAGCTTGGAACCTGCTTCATGTTCTGTGTCTCCCTCTCTCTCTGCCCCTCCACCCCCTTCAAAAAAATAAACAAACATTAAAAATACATACCTATAGATAGATGTGAGAAAAGGCTTGGGTATTCTCTGTAATTTGATAATTTTCATTTGAGAACAGCAAGCACCATGTTTTTGGTGTATTTTTAAAAATCTTCTGCACCTGGTGTGGTACCCAGCTTGTGATGGGCTCTTAGATGCTTGCTGTTGGGTAGATAAAAGAATATGAGAAAGATTGCCACACTCCCTGGATCAGCCCAGAGTCACACATACACGTGTGTACACACGCACCCATTTACCCTCACGTGCGCCCACACCTCTGCGTGCACACACACGCCTTCACTAAACCTCATGCTCCAACCCTGTCCGCTCTTTTCCCTAATTCAGTTGAAGTCATAATGGAAGAGGTGGAGATAGCCTCTCCACCATGGACGCCAGGACATGCTGGGGGTCCCCTGGGGAAGGATCGGGCCTTGTGTGTTCCTCTTGGCCCACTCCCGATCCCCTACCTGGGCCACGGGCACTCAGGGAGGAGCTGCGAAATAAACACGAGACAGGAGCGGTGTCCGCCGTGCTGACAAAGGGTGGTGTGCAGGGCCCAGCAGAGGAAAAGTTCACAAAGGTGAGTCTGGAGAGACGTCAGGCAAGTCCATGAGTGCCTGGTGTCAGATTCCAGATTTTACCTGTGGATGCCAGGGAGTTGTTGAGGTCTTCGAACCAAAGACTGGCACGATGAACACCGTGTTTGAAGGTGGTCAGCTTGCAGGTGTGCATGATGGATGGGACAGAGAGAGGGATTTTCTCAGCAGATCATGGAGGGCCGGGGAGGGGTCAGCACAGCAGGGCCCAGGAATGGCATTAAGGGAGGGGATGGATGGTGAGTTGATTGAGGAGGTGGAGTCCATAGGATTTGAAAAGGGACTGAGCAGGAGGGCCTCCATTATCTACTCTGGGCAAGAAGAGGTGAGGCGGTGAGGGGGGCAGGGCCTGTACACAGACCAGGCAGTGCAGGTTAACTCTGCAAGAACCAGATGGTGGGTGTGTGCAGCCCTGTGAGCCCTGTCCTGGTTGAGCCCAGGAACTAAAATTCACCTCTGGTGCCTCTTGAACATCAAGTAAGATTATGAGAGAATTGGGTCTCCACTTCTCTAGTGGGGAACCGATGAAGGTGTCACTTTCCCCTCCGTGCTTTCAGAAAGTCCCCCACTGCAACCCAGTGGGACTGAGTAGATGGCAAGCGTCCCCACACATGAGGGACATTCCTACAAGGATATCTTCTGAGCTCTTTATGGTTTCACAAGTAAATTTTAGGCAGAAAAGGTTAATCCTTTATGCAGGGAACAGGAGAGGGACAGTGATATGTAAATAAATATCTATGACAGGGCTTGACTTCTTTCTTATTTGAGGGCTTAAGTCAGTAGTTGATAGTATTAAAAGAGCCAGTTCCCAAGAAGACACTTTAATTTTTTTTTTAACATTTATTTATTTTTGAGACAGAAAGAGTGTGAGAGAGGGAGGGACAGAGAGAGGGAGACACAGAATCTGAAGCAGGCTCCAGGCTCTGAGCTGTCAGCGCAGAGCCTGACGCGGGGTTCAAACCCACGAAGTAGGACCCTTAACCAAATGAGCCACCTAGGCGCCCCCACCCCCACTAAGAAAACCCTTTAAACTTTGTTTTTCTGGAAAGTCAGAACTAGATGGACATCATCGCTTTCTTCCCCATTCCCTGCCTCCCTCCCCTCAAGGACGCCCCCCCCACCCGACCTCCGCAACCATCACCCACCTATTTCTCTGTAGCCACGGACACTTGTGCTGTCACTAAAGAAGCAAACAAAACTCAGGTCCTGCAAGCCCACCCTCCTCGGATCTGAGCCTGGGTCTACAGCCCCTGCAGCAGCCTTCTCCCCACCCACCCCCCTTCACTGCCTGCCTCCCATGGTCCCCTGGAGCTTTCTAGTTGGGTTCTCCCCTGCCATACCCCACAGCTGCTTTTGCAGAGAGCAACAGCGGTCTAATGACTACTCCCACATTTCACCCCCATGACTACTTCTCTTTTTTCCTCGACCTACCCGGTAATTCTTTCCATCTCCTCCTTTTCCCGTCCCTTATGTTGGTTTTCCAGCACTCAGGGGGCGTGGCCTACCTCTCATAAGTACAGGTGCAGGCACAGGTGGATACGAACACCCCACATGCCGATGACACATGAATACCTGTCTCCCACCCAGACTGGCCAGCTCAATCCCAACTCCCAGTAAGCAGCGACTTCACATCTGTGCTTGGCTAGGTCAGGGACCCAGGCTGGGTCAGCCTTTCCACCTGCCACTCTGCATACTGTGCTTGGGAGAATGTGGTGCCATCTATCGTGCTGCCCACATGATTTGGGAGTTGCCCTGGCCTCTTTCTCTCACAGCCACATCCAGTGGTCAGGGATCCTGGGGACTCTCCCTCTGGCTGCCCTGCGGCTGCTCTGTGTCCACCTGGATGGGGACAGCTCTCCCCACTGCCTCCCCTGCCTGTCTGGCCCTGCCCTCCAGCAGGCCACTCTCTCAGCCCAGCTGGAACAGCTTTTTCAAGTTTCGGAGCCAAATGTCTTGTTTCTCTGCTTAAACTAAGTGGAGGGGCACCTGGGTGGCTCAGTCAGTTGAGCGCCCAACTCTTGATTTCGGCTCAGGTCATGATCCCAGGGTCATGGGATCGAGTCCTGCATTGGGCACTGCCCTGAGCGTGCAGTCTGCTTAAGATTGTCTCTCTCTCCCCAGCTTGTGCTCTCTCTCTCTCAAAAAAATTCTCTAAGTGGATTAATTCATCTTTGCTGGTACCCTCTGGATCAAGCTTTTCCTCTCTGACTTTATAGTAGCAGTTCCCCTCCCAACACACAACAACACAGTCCCAGGCACACCAACACAGCCCTGCACTCACGCTAGGCTCCCACTCACATTTGTGTCCATGTGAATGAGTCGTCCATGTCCTGGCGTGAGCATCTGGAAATGTGCCCTCCTCTCCCTTCTGCAGGCATGGTTCAGGGCTTCAGCCTTCTCCAGGGCCATGTGCCACCCCAGACCTGCCCTGTCCAGGCCTTTGTGTGGACCCAGCCATGGACTCTGAGCTCTGCCCACATGGCTGCACTGAGCTGTGTCCTGTCTGCACTCCCTGGACTGCCCTCTTGTGTGGCACCTGGGCCACTATCAAAGTGGGTGACTCAGTGTGTGTTACCGGATAAAAGGAAGCCTTCCTTTCCCCTCAGGAGTTCTGTGTTCAGACATGGAGGGTTCAGATATGACCCCAGTGCTGATAATCTGTTGTGGTTGTTTTCGCTCCGACGGCAGACGCTGATTTAGTCCCATCTTTCTTATCTAGGGTTAAGCATCCATGGCATTCAAGAAGAATGTCCCCCCAACGCTCAGCTCATGAGGCTGGATAACATGCTGCTGGCCGAGGGCGTATCCAGGCCGGAGAGGCGAGGAAGAGGAGGCCCGGTAGCAGCGGCCAACACAGCAACACCAGGTGGCTGTTCAAATGACAATAGCCTTGAACACTCTGACTACAGGGCCAAGCTGTCCCAGATCCGACAGATTTACCACTCTGAGCTAGAGAAATATGAACAGGTGATCTTTCTGCATGGAAGAGTTTCTATCATGTGAATGCACATTTGTCAGAGCAAAACGTGGAACACTAACCCCCTTTCTTTTGTGGCACAGACCGGGGAGTACACGCACTTGGCCTCACGGCAAAGGTGGCCAATTTTGCTGGAAACCCTTTGCATTCACTTCTCAGTAGCCAGCCTGTGCGGAGGCCGCAGGGGGTGGCAGGTGGCTGGTCCCGCGTGGAGCCCCGAGCCAGCCCGCTGGGTGGTCACAAGCTGGCATGTGCGTCCCCACCCTAGGCCTGCCGCGAGTTCACCACGCACGTCACCAACCTTCTCCGGGAGCAGAGCAGGATGAGGCCCGTCTCGCCCAAGGAGATCGAGCGCATGGTCAGTGTCATCCACGGCAAGTTCAGTGCCATCCAGATGCAGCTGAAGCAGAGCACCTGCGAGGCCGTGATGACCCTGCGTTCACGGTTCCTTGATGCCAGGTCAGGCCCTGAGCTCTGCCCTCAACCCCAGGGTCAGCTCTTAAGAAGAAGAAACGGCTGCTGGCTTGGGTTTAAGTTCTGGGGGCCTCCGAGCCTGTCCAGGGGCTCCACCCATGGCTGTGGGCATAGCCCTCACACAGCCTCTTGGGAGGCAATTCAGAAGTGTTGACTGCTGCTGTTATAACCGCTAGAAAATCACAGATGGGCGTGAGGGGACATCACTAGAGGCCAGTGTGTACACACTGGCTGAGGCTGTCCATCTTTGCAGGCGTAAGCGGCGGAATTTCAGCAAGCGGGCCACGGAAGTGCTGAATGAGTATTTTTATTCCCATTTGAACAACCCTTATCCCAGTGAAGAAGCCAAAGAAAGGCTGGCCAGGAAGGGCGGCATCACAGTCTCCCAGGTGACGGTCCTCTCCTGCCATGCCTTCCTGAACATAGAAGGGGGAGAAGGTCACGTCCAGTGAGGAGGACACCCAGGGAAGTTCATCAACTGTGTGGAGCACACAGGTGGCGCGTGAGGTCCCTGACACAAGACCAGTGGAGTGTAGAGGGTGGCCCTCTGTGAATTGCAGTCCTTAGCGTCTAATATCATGCTTGTATGGCAGGGATGTCCTGTGTTGTGTGAGGTGAGGTGAGGGTGTGAGCGGAGGCGAAGAAAAAGAGCTTGGGGCAAAATTAAGACTTAATTTAGACAGACCAGCTCTCGTGCCAAAGTACCCGTTCAGCTATACTGGGAGAGGTTTGAATGCACGGGTGCTTGATTGTTTCTCCGGTATTCCAGACTGTGTGGCCAGGGTTGTAGGACATCTGGCAACATCTGGCTCCACATGGGGAGTGGTGGTACAGATCAGAGCTGGGACCTGGACGACCTTGGGAGACCCTGGGAGTCTGGACTGCCAGTGTTCTCGGTGGAATTGGGGGCAAGGGAGGTGGTGCTGAGACAAGAGCCCAAGAAACATCTCAGGAGGTTTACAGCGGGAATGGTGAGTACAGGCAGCTGACGGTGCGAGGCCGGGGCAGGCCACGCCGCAGGGCAGCACCCGGGCCTGTGGCCCCAGGGTGACTGGCACTAATTCTAGCTCATCGCGCATCACCTTCCGCTCGGAGGCGGCCCCTCCTCCAGTTTTTGAAGGGCAGTTGGAGGGCCTGACTTTCCAGCCCAGCCCGGCCGCCTTCAGAACCTGTGCCCTTAGCCAGAAGCCTCTGCCCTGGCCTGGGCCAAGTCTAGCTGCGACTTCATGACAGGCGCACGCAGGAGCCCCACAGGGTTACATAGGCAGCAGGACCTTGCTGACACATCTGACTGCATTCACTGGGGAACTGCTCTGCGTCCTCGGCACCAAGGCCAGAGCTGAGGTCAGGTGCACTTGCGAAGCGCAGCGGCCACCTCATGCAGTTGTCTGGAGGACACCCAGACTCGTTTCAGAGCCCGGCGCCTACGGAAAGCAGATGGGTCTCGGGTCTAGACTTCGTCTAAGGGGAGGGTCCGTTGGAAACAAAAGCTTGAAAAGCTCTGGCCACCTTCCGGTGACTCCCACTGACCGAGCAGCGGAATTCTGTGCTGGGAGCCGCTCCTCACTGTGGCGGGTCCCCCGTGACCCGGGACGGCCTGAAGTGGCAGACGGTCAGCAGAGGGGGGATTCTGAATTTGGGGTGCAGATGTGCAAGCCGCGAGGTTCTCATGAGGAGAGAGTAAGGGGGGCACCATTAGCGCAAGTGTCCCAAGTGAGGCCGCAGATGTTCTCAAGATAGAATCAGCTGCAGCTGCAGGCTGAGGAGGCCGGAGGGGGCGAGGGGCCGTGGATGAGCCTCAGATGGGGTGCTGAGGGGAACCTGGGCAGCAGCTGTAGCTGGCTTGGCCGACAGGGCCAGAGGGACCGGGTAGGGGTGGCCAGTGGCTCCCAGCTGCACTGTTCAAGAGGATAGCCGAGAGCCTGTGCTGTGCCCACACGTGCTTGAGGTGCCCATGTTGGGGTGCAGACCCTGGCCCGGGACCAGCTCTTTCCCCAGCCACCCGGACCCCTATCTGCCCAGGACAGGGCCAGCCTCCCTGCCTCACCCACGCACGAAGTTTGCTCTGCCAGTTAAATTCACATGGAAAACTGCTTGCTACCATTCCTCTGCATACTTAGTTCCACAAAGACGTTCCAGCCCATTCCGTGTAGGTAAGTGGGAAGCAAGTGCTGCTCTGGCCACCCTCACACCCGGGGGCAGAAGGGAAGAGACACTGTTTGAGGGACAGGAGCACACACAGAGCTTTTTCTTTTCATGGTTAACGCAGAAGATAATGTAGGGACATTAAAGGAATACATTTTTAGAAAAGAAAAGGTCATCGAAACCCTGCCACCGTAAGTCAACTGTTTATGACTGTTGGTTAAACCACATATATTTCACGGCAGGGCCCCAGGCCTTACTGTGGGATATTAAAGTGTTTCTAGTTGTGTATGTCTCCGTGGAAGGCGCTGGCCCTGGGGTCTCACTGATTCTGCCCCCAGGGGAAATTTCCATTGTCACAACCCTTGGGTGGGGTTGGATGGAGGCCAAGGATGCTGGTCAGTGCCCTCCTGCGCTCAGGACAGGCCGCCGCAGAGAACGACCCCGGAGGAGAAGCCCTGGCCCGGTCCTGGTACAGGTTTGGAGGCCTCTGGGCTCGGCCCGCTTGGCCCTGGGCCAGCTCCTGCACCCGCCGGGCCTGCCTGCTTGTAGGATGGCTGTGACGGCGGCTGTCCCCAGCTGCTCTGAGGACAGGGGCAAGGCGCAAGTGAAAAGGCACCGAGCTCAGCGCTCGGCTCCTCCCCACTGCCCTGTCTGTCTGTCCGTCCATGTCATCCTTTGATAAGTTGTGGATCCAGTGTGTTCTTTCCTTAGACCGAATTCCCAGGGATGTGGTTACTGGGTCCCAGGGGATATGTGTCTCCCTGACTCTCACTTTCCCTAAAGAGGAATCCAGAATTCAGTCTGTTCCTGCCCCTGCAGGGAGTGGATGCTCGTCTCTCCACGTGTCCGACGCGCCTGTGTCCTTCCAGCCACTTCCCGTCCCTGGCTCTCAGGCCTTCCTCTGCCACAGGGCAGGCTGGCTCCGAGGTGGCCCCCACCCGCTGCGGCCACTGCCCTGGGTCCACGGTTCAGTCAGCACCAGCTTCTCAGTCCCGGCCTCTCACCTGGCCCCAGGGGCCCGTGTTGCCACTCAGAGATGTTCCTCCTGGACAGTGGGAGCACGGGCACCTCAGAGAGTGCCCACCATCTGCTCACATTATCTCATTACTGGTCAGCTTTCCCAGTGACTTCTTTCTCTGTGTGTCCGCAGGTCTCTAACTGGTTTGGCAACAAAAGAATTCGGTATAAAAAGAACATGGGGAAGTTTCAAGAAGAAGCTACCATTTATACGACTAAAATGGCAGTCGGGGGCCTGGGGAGCCAGGCTAGCTGCCCATCGACACCCAGCTCCGGTGAGTGAGGCCGCCCAGCCCAGGCACTGTCCTTCATGCATGGCCATGCCCACTGAGCTGCAGGGGAAGGGGCGAGGGGGCCAAGGGAGCCAGATGCTGGGAGCTGTGCCCACCACCCCTTCCTGGCTGAGGGGCTGGTAGATCCCACCTGAGGAGTCTCTGTCACTTCTGGGGCTGGAACATCTGTCCCAACACCTCCCACCCCTTCCAGGTTCCTCTGGTCCCTTCCCGCTGACCAGTGCCGGGGATGCACTTGTCACCCTGCAGACACTGGCCTCTCTCCGCCCCGCCCCTGCGGGAGGCAGCTTACGGTCTCAGGTGAGTTTCAGGGCACAATTCGAGGATGCCCTTGGGGTCTCCAACTCAGTATTGGGACAGATATGCAGAGCCCAGGTGGGTGGTGGGTCCTTGGAGTGGGTCATCTTGTCAGCCACGTCTCGGCCTCCACGACCCTCCCTCAGAGGTCCCAGCAATGAGTAGGGGCCCACTGGGTACGTGGTTCATCGTCCTGATGGCTGCAGTTGGACAGAGCTGCCTCAGGGGCACGGCCCTGTGGGGCCCACTTTGTAAAAACCTGTGTGCTTCACTCCCAGTCCCAGGACTCGGTAGTTCGCAGTAGCTGCTGGGTGGTGGGCCCGAGGCAAGGGCTGGGGCTGGTGGGATGGAGCCCTCCCTCCCAGTGGACATCTGTACCCCAAGGGGGTAAGAGGGGACAGGCAGACAAGGCCCTGACCATTGGAACATGAAGGCTCTCTAGGCTCAGACCCTTTGCCATGTCAGTGCCTTGGCCTTGACATAGCCAGGCTACCCCCTCCCCAGGGCCCAGCTGGGCCAGAGTGAAGATCTGTTTTGGTGACTGGAAAGAAAATGAGCCAGGAATCATGGGCACCTCAGATGTGCCCTCTGGAACCTTCTCAGGATGTTGGGCAGTGTGTTGGACCAGCCAGGACTGGGGGGGCCCCATCCGTCTCATGGCCCCTGGTGCCTCCCCTGCATCCTGCTGTCTGTCACAAGGGCCTGGCCCACATACAGGGTCACCCTAAAGAGGATGTGTGGCATCGGGCAGGGCCTTCGCCCACCATTTTCTTCACACAAGTGTACCCTACTGTGCCAGGTGACCCTCCACTGATTTATTCCCAGCCAGCCCTGTGTTGGTGCAGGGAGTGCATGCCCCCTGGAGCCATTTGGCAGGACCTGATGCTGGGTGGTGCGTGTCCCGTCACCATGGCAACCCCACAGCCCATAATGAGCACCTGGGCTGAACAGGGAGCTCTGGCGCCACCAGGTGGCCGAGCCTCATCTTGCTCTGTGCATTCCTTGGGGCTCAGTGACTCAAGTATAGTGAGTGTGAGTGTGAGAGTGAATTGGGAGTGAGTGTTCCCCAGAGGGGAGCTGATAGATGAGGTCTGCCCTTACCCCCTAGAACCATCCCCAGGGGATCTGGAGCTGCCTAAGTCCTGATGTGGCCTCCCTGTAGGCCTCACACAGCAAGTGGGAATGTCCTCGGTCTGGTGTGGACACCCTTGTGCTGGGCAGACACAGATGCTCTTCCAAGAGAGCAGGTCAAGGGCTGAGGCCACCCCAGCTGGAAGCCATCACCTCTGCCCTGTGCACTTGAGGAACGTCTGGGCTCCCAGTCCCACACCTGGGCACTCACCTGTCACCTCTCAGTCCTGTGGTTGGACCCCTCCCTTCCACCACCCATGGCCTCCTTCCTGGAGCACAGGCTTATGGGTGTCCTTCCGAGGGCAGAGTGTCCCCCAAGGCCAGGCCTCGTCCCTGCTGCTCTCAGACTGATAGCGGAGCACCCCCATGTCCCAGGATGAGGCAGCGCCCTCAGGAAGCCCACAGTCTGTCGATCGCTCACCTGACACTGGCCTGGGGACATGTGCCAAGCAAATAGACCAGGCGAGGTGGGGCAAGGAGCAGGGTCATGGCCTGGTGGGGTCAGATGAGGAAGAGGGTACAGGCAGGAGGCCTCAGCCTGTAAGGAAAATGCTAGAGAGAGGAAGGTGGAGAGGAGCTTTTGTGGTCTCTGGAGGGACCTAGAATTCAGGGTCACATGGAGGGTGTGACATCACACCTGGGAGCCGGGAGAGGGAATGGCCCTGCTCTCGTGCGCTGCAAACAGGACTCGCCGTGGAGCAGGCCACCCGTGAAGAGCCATTTTCGGTGGTGTTTTCCTTACGATGGGTGGGGGGATCCCGTGGACAAACATCCTGAGGCTGTCCCTGTGCCACAGACAAAGCCCCAGGCCTGGTAGCCATGGCTGTCACCCTGCTGGCTGCCGAGCCAGACCAGCGTCCAGCCAGGGTTCCAAGCCCCTTCCTGCTCATTGCGTCTGGCCGTGATGTTTCAGGGACTGTCATCAGCTCCGGGCCTGACAGGGTCTGCGTCCCCCTCAGAAAGTGTAGAAGCCTTGGCTGTGCCACGATGCCATATCAGTCCCTGACCAGAGCCCCGTAGGTGGCCAGTGGAGGCCGCTTCCTGCCGAGGAAGCAGGTCCACATCAGGGGTCAGGTGGCGAGGCCACCTGTAACTCAAGAGGGACCCCTGGGTCTGCCCCCTGTCTCCTGGCTCCTCTCCTCGGTTCTCGGGGACGTGGGGTGGGACAGGCCGTCGGTATCATGGGCGGCCTTCTGACGCTCAGTCTCTGTCTTCTCAGGCCAGGGGCAGCCGGCTGGGAGCCGCCCCCCCGGTGTTGACCGCTTCCCCCTCCGGAGACCCCGGGAGCATCAGCTCAGATGCATCTAATTAAGTTTGGGGGACAAGCAGGACAGCAGACTGCGTGACCCGCCACAGTTTGCTGGCACTTGACCTTCTACTGCGCGTGCAGCCCATTATACCTCGGAAAACCCAGAACCGTTGGGTTGCTGCTGTCCGTTGCTTGCCGGCTGGGATTCGAAATGGTCTGAGATGCTCTCATTTTCTCGATTCAGTTTGGGTTTTTTTTTCATAGTAATTTTATGATAAGACTGTGCATCGTTTCTTCTAGGACTTGTCACAATCCTCCCATTACAACTTTTGACTTCTTTTCACGTTGATGTTGTTCACACAAGGTTTGTTTCCGGCCACGGCGGTAGCTGGGCGGTGTCCGAGCCGTGAGTCTGTCCGCTCGTTTGTCCCTCCGTGTGCCGACTGGCCCGGACGCCGCCTTCCCCACTCGCTTCTGCTGTATCTTTTCATTATGCTTTTGTTTAAGTCTGTTGTGAGCTCAGAATTTTACTGGGAATTGGTTTTGTATTTTTCTCTGTTAATATAAGTTCTTCCATTCTCAGTTGACGTGTCAGTAAAGACAATAAATTTCCCAAGTGCTTTCCTGCATCTGTGCTCATGAAGTGCTGAGGGCCCGAGGCCTTCCCTGATTCCTGGGAGTCCTTCTTGGTCCCCTCACCCCTCTCCTCCTCTGCCTCCTCGTCCCTCTCCGCCAGTGAGCGTGGGGGCCAAGAGGAGCTCGGCCCAGCCACGGGTTTGTCACCACACCATGTCCACATTCCATCTCTGTTGCTATTGAAGAGCCGGGAAGTGACTCTGTCGTGCGGGCGGTACAAGAGGGCCTGCGTAGAAAGCATCACAACCTGCCTGGGCCGGGCCCCTTCTCCGTAGGTGACCACTGCCGGGCAGGGCTCAGCGTATCCCGCCAAGATGGCCTGTGATATATCCCAGCATGCGTGTCCCCACCCTGGACACGCTGCTGTACTCCACACAGTGCAGCTTGGGGCAGCCATCGCCTCTGTGTCTGACCAGGATTTTCCTCCAGCGAACGAAGCGCCATGGCAGGAGCCCCTCAGCCTCAGCGCTGAACATGTAGTTGGGGCCCACGTCAGTGGCTGTGCGCCCACGATGCCACTCGGCTCGGGGCCTCTGTGGGGCTGCTCTGGGAACCTGCCCCAGCCAGGCGTTTGCACAGTCGCTGGCGTGGCTGCCCTTCCTCTTCCCTCACTGCCTTGCAAGCCTTCAGGGCGGCCGAGGGGCAGCCATCAGGGACCTCCCGGTGCAGCAGTGGTTTCCCCCTTGCCCTCCCAGCAATACTTCACCACGTCCCTGCCAGCAGGAGTTATTTGGGTGCTGGGCAGCCCCAAAACTACAGCTGGCCGGGGGGGGGGGGGTCTCAGTGGGTCCAGGCAGTTGTGGGACAGGAGGGACATCTGAGGTGAGGCGTGGTTCCCTTGCCAGCCCTTTGGCCTTGGCCCAGTCTGTTCAGGTGCCAGCTGGGGACCCGCCCTGCACTGCGGGCTCCTTGCAATGCTCAGTGTGGGTTTTTTATTGTTTGCAACCGAAGGTGGCAGCTGACTCCCTCCCCCTGCCCTAAGTGCCTGTCCCCAGGTCTAACGAGCCTGCTTCCTGGTTCCCTACAGCCCAAGACTCACTGACAGACCCAGGCCCTGGTCTAGTGAAATTATGTTCTAGAGAAAAAGGAGAATAAACATGAGCAGAAGTCGGCAGTGCGTTCAGGGCTGGCCTCTGGGAAAAGGTGCCTTCACCACCACCCCCCCCCCCGCCATTTTTAAAATTTATTTGTTTTGTGAGAGAGACAGAGTGGGGGAGGGTGAGAGAGAGAGAGAGAGAATGAGAGAATGCCAAGCAGGCTCTGCACTGTCAACACAGAGCCCGAAGCAGGGGCTCGATCTCACCAACCATGAGATTGTGACGTGAACTGAAATCAAGAATTGGACACTTAACTGACTGAGCCACCCAGGCTCCCCTTTCCCCTTTATACAAATTGTGTAAGGGGCACGCCTGGGTGACTCAGTCAGTTGAGCCTCCAATTTCGGTTTAAGTCATGATTTCACAGTTTGTGGGTTCGAGCCCCACGTTGGGCTTTGCACTGACAGCGTAGAGGCTCCTTCAGATTTTCTGTCTCCCTCTCTCTCTGTTCCTCTCCGGCTTGTTCTCTCTCTCTCTCTCTCTCTCTCTCTCTCTCAAAAATAAAAATAAACATTTAAAAAATTGTGATAAATATATATAGCAAAATATGCCATTTTAGTCATTTCAAGTGAATAATTTCAGTGGCATTGATTACATTCACAGTGTGATTGTGAAATCACCACCTCTATCTAGTTCCAGAACATTTCCTTCACCCCAAAGGATACCCCATCCCCACCAGCAGTCACTCCGCATCCCCTCCCCCAGCCCCTGGCAAGCACTGATCTGCCTTCTCTCCCTTCTGTGACTACGGACTTGCCTGTTCTGGACGTTTCATATACTTGGAATTGCACTCTGTGGGCTTTTGTGACTGGCTTCTTTCACTCAGCATGTTTTTGAGGTTCATCGTGTTGCAGCGTGAGTTAGGGCTTCATTCCTTTTTATGACTGAATATCTCATTGGAGAAGGTGGATTTATATATATATTATATATGTTATATATGTTATATATGTTATATATGTTATATATTATGTATGTTATATATTATGTATGCTATATATTATATATAACATATATAATATATATAAGACATATATATATTATATATTATATATTATATATATATAATATATATATATAAAACAAAAACCCTCCTAAAGACCCAGCTCCAGGCCTGCAGCCCAGAGAACCACAGTCCGAATTCACACCATGGCCACAAGAGGGCGCGCGTGAGCGGGAGGCCAAGCCGTAGGAGGGCTCCTGCATCAGGCTGGGAACCGCAAGTCGCTGCTTTGTCTGTGTCTCTCGGGAACCCCCGGTCACCGCTGTCTTCCACGCCCACACCTTCCACCTCTACCTCACACCTCTCTGTTGCCCAGACGACCTGTCCCGGAGTATCCCACCCTCTCTCACCCTCAAGATTTCCCTGGTGTAGCTGTCCCAGTTACCCTCCCACGTGGAGGGGACCCTGGCCAACTCTTTGCTGGGAATCTACCCCCCCCCAACCCCCCCGAGCTGACTGTGCTCCAGTCTCGGGTTCTTTCTTGAACCAGTCGGTGGCCTCATCGCTCCACTGAACCCACGCTGCTCTGTCTGGCGGTCACTTCTCGATGCTAATGCAGCTTCATTTCCTTCCTGCTCCTGAAACCTAGTCTTCTGTCTTCCATGACATCCTCTCTTGCTTGGTTTCTGTGCCATATTCTGGCTTCTCCGGACTTCCAAATTTCTCTCTCCTGAACACAACTAATACATCCAGCTGTGTGACAGACACCCCAACCCTGACGGCCCAGAGCTGAACTACCTTCCCTCCATGGCATCCTAGTCTCCCTGCGGCTCGGTCCACCCCACTCCCACTCAACAGCAAGTCAGGTGTGTACCCCCCCAACCCCGCCTGAATTTGCCCACCCACCACCTGGGTGATCACAGGGCTTGGAGGTGCATGATCAGGGTTTTTATCTGAGGGGACCCATCAGGAGAGGGAACTGGAGGCCACAGCAGAGAGAGGAGATGGGGGCGGGGGGCGGGGGGGGGGGGGAGGGGAGCGCGGTGTGAGAGGTCCAGCGGTCCCTCCACCTACCACCAGGGGTCGCCGTGGCCCGCAGACCCTGCCAGAGAGCACAGAGCTGGGGGTCTGGACGCCTGCCTCTACCAAGGACATAAGACCCCCTCACCTTGTGTCTGTGCTGTCCAAGGGCTGATCCACGTAAAGGGCCTGACTCAGGGCAAGAAACGGGACCTCATTCGTCACTATTACTATCATTATTATTCAACTTGTCCCTTGCAATGTGTCTTTTTGAAGTGGGAATAGAAAGTAAAGCTCAGTAGGAATCGTGTGAGACAGCACTGAGACGATGTGCACGTAGGGGGCGCTCTCAGAAGGTGTGGGCTATCCTGTACCCCTTCTGCCGAAGGGAACACTGAGACAGGAAGACAGGAGGCCGGTCGTCTGAGCAAGATCGGCCTGGCTGTGACTGCCAGAATAAACTGGGAGACACCCCCGTCTCTCTGCCCGTTCTCCACGGGGACGCCAGAGGGCGATCTTACAACGTAAGTCAGATCCAGGCCTATTTACTTAGCTAACCTGGTTTCCCTTCTCTTCCCTCTCGGAATCCAATTCCCCCTCCTGTGTCTCCTCCAAGCCCAACAAAGTCGATCTCGTCTCCCTCCTCGCCAACCTCATTACCCGTCCTATAAAGCATTCCCACCCCAGGGCCTTTGCACTGAGTGCCTGCCTGACTGGCCTCTCTTCCCGTCTTTGACTAGAGCTAACTGCTCTACCAGAGCTCCTTCTGCTCCCATCCCACTCCCTCCCAAACCCCTCTTCCCAGGCCCTGACCTCTCAGAGTCCCTGACACCAGCATCCTGGGACTTCAGTCTAGCGAGGGGTGGCTAAGATGCTGGGGGCGTTGTCATGTCTCTTGCCTTGCACCTCATTCTCTTCTGGGGTAGAGATAGGGCGGTTCCCGCAGTTGCGGGGGCGGGGGCAACTGCCCTGAAATCCCGGGGAGGGGAGTGGACTGTGTGTTCCTAGAGACAAGGCTGCCCCTCTCTGTCCTCAACCTCACGACTGCCTGGTTGATGGGGAAGTCCTGGGGAGGGCTGAGGGGTGAGGAGAGCTGGGGTCTGTGTGTGGGGAAGGTCTCCGACTTCACTCACCCCACGTTGGTCGTGGGTCGAAGTTTCCCGCAGCTTCTGGTTTCATTTCATGATCTCTCCTGGGGCGGGGTAGGGTTAGGGAATCTGGCAGGCAACTGGTCTCTGTCCAACTAGACCCCGCCCCTCATCGACCCACCTCCTCTCAGGGACCTCGGCTCGGCTCGAGTATTCAAGACCCCTAGTCTGGTCCCTCCCCTCGTCTGGCCCCTCTCCTTGTGCGGTCCCGCCCCAGCCCTGGGTTCATCTTCTATTGGGGGTGTGGGGCCCGCCCCCGGATCCTGGCCCCGCCTCTTATCGCCCTGAAGCTTTTCCCCTCGCGAGAGCTGCTCCCGGCCTCGGGCCTTCTCCACCTCCCGGGAAGCCGTCAGGGTCGTCTGGGACACAGGGGAGGGTCAGAGACTGGGGTTCTGGTGGCTGCTGCCCTGGGTCCCGGATGCCGCCCCCTCCCCCAGGCCCTGGGCTCAGAGGGGCCCAGGTCCAAACCCCTTTCAGGTTTCCCTCCCACCTCACCCGCACCCCAGTCTCCTGCCTCCAAGAATGGCCGCAGCCTCCCACCCTTCGCAAAAGATGTGATCCTTGAAATAGGGGGTTTGAGACCCCCCCCGCGGGAGTTTGGAGGCTCCCCATGACCAAGCCCTTGTTGAAATTTCCAGATCCCCTGGACCAGTCCACGGGAAGACTTAGAGGGCTCCTAGAGTCCAGGTTGCAGAGGTATATCCAGGCGCAAGTTAAGTGCACTGTGGCAGTTTCAAGGTCCCCGCGTGCAGTTTCAAGATAGGAAGTCCAGTGCCTGATGAGGGCCCATATCCAATCGTTAGTAAAGATTTCTGTTCCCCTAAGACTCCAGGAGGTGTTTCAAGACCCTCCACACCAGAACCCTGGAGGAGGGGTCGGGAGGCCCTCAGACACTGGTGGGGAAATTGAGGCCCTGATTTAGGTGCTTTGGGGAGTTTTAATATCCCCCACTCAATATCACTGCAAAGCTCAGGGGTGGGGGGGGGGTGGCAGTAGCCTAGGGAGGGGAGCCCAGAACACCTCAACTCAAACCCTGCCCCCTCCTGCATGTTACTGAGAGTGAGAATGCAGTTAGTGAGCACCTACTGCATGCCAGCTTGTGTTCACTAAGACCCGAAGAAGCAGAGGCGATTGTTGGGCCTACTGTTCTTCAGCTGAGAGAACCTGAGGCTGTGAAGTTGACAGGGGTCGGGGCCTAGGTTTGACCCAAGAAGCCAGGCTTTGTGTTCAGGGGTCTCTGTGGTGACCCCGCAAGGGTTCATCCAGAGCCCCCAGCCCCACTGAGAGGGACCATGGGAGTCATGGAGGGTGTGTGAGTAAGGGAGTGACTGGAGCTTCTGGAAAGCTGGAGACACTCAGGCCCACCTGCTCCCCCTATGGCCTCCAGGGGATGCCTCAGCCCAAAAGATGAGGTTGCCCAGGCTGCTCTCTTGGTTCCAGTAGGAAACAGGCTTCCACGTCCAGGATCTGCCCCTGTGACCCCAGGATACCAAGTTAACTGGCTGAGCCTCAGTTTCCCCATCTGTCAACTGAGGCAATAACAGAAACAGCCTCCCTGGGAGGGATCAGAGAAGAGATGTAAGTAAAGTGCTTTAGCAGTAGGTGCCTAATGGATGTGTGGGCCACCGTGTGGCTCAGGACAGGTGGATGGGCAAATAGCACCGAAACATGGCCAGAAGGTGAAGAACACATTCTGGGAAGAGACACTCAGGTCCCCTTGGGCCACACTGAACCCAAAGGGCCTGGGGGTCATCCAGAGGCCCGGGAGGGGTTGGACGCACAGAGGGGTGTAGGTGCGGGGTGCTCGGGCTGCCTGACCTCCCCTCTGTGTGGTCAAGGGAGCCAGAGCTTCCTGTGAGAAATCTGCCCAATTACAGGCTCTTGGCTGCAGGGAATAATAGCCATAAAGGGGTGAACTCCCCATGGTCAGGGTCATGCAAGCAGACAAGGGGTCTCCAACAGCAGCTGGACCAGGAGGCCAACCCAAGAGACCTGATTCTTCAAGGACACCCTAGGAGGCAGGTCACAGCCTGACGACACGAGACAGAAGGTAGCACCACCCAGCAGCTAGATTGCTCAGATGACAGGTTCCAAAGAACTCGAAAACCAGCATTCCTCGGCTCTGGGCACTGGGCAGGCCACTCCTGCTCGGTGAAACGTAAGCTGGGCCTGGCCCCGTGGACTGCGTGTTTTTCCAGTGGCTTCTTCAGCCACAGCCTGACCACAACCTAGATTCCGTTGGGTCGGCCATTTCCAAGTGTTTGTGTTCAGCCGGGCCAGACGGCAGACGGGGGCCAAGGCCAGGGGCCCAGGCCTCCCAAAAGGGAGGAGGAGCACCCTCGGGCCTCTGCCTGGACATCCCTCCGCCTCGAAGCCCCCCCATTAAAGCCACTCAGCAGCCAAATGACAAGAAGCTTATGCGTAAAAGCTCCCTGGCCAGGTGCAAACACATGACCCTTGGCAAAGCTGACTTATTTGAGCCTCACCGTTCTGTCCTTCAGACTTTCGGGTTAGCTTGGGACCAGGTCAGCAGGCAGTTTCAAGTAGGAGGCCAGGGTAATGTACGTACGCCTTACCTCCCTACAGCACCCTGGGCAAAGTACTCGCCTCTCTCAGCCTTGGTTTCCTGAGCTTTAAAATGGGGATAATAGGGGCGCCTGGGTGGCGCAGTCGGTTAAGCGTTCAGCCAGGTCACGATCTCGCGGTCCGTGAGTTCGAGCCCCGCGTCCAGCTCTGGGCTGATGGCTCAGAGCCTGGAGCCTGTTTCCGATTCTGTGTCTCCCTCTCTCTCTGCCCCTCCCCCGTTCATGCTCTGTCTCTCTCTGTCCCAAAAATAAATAAACGTTGAAAAAAAAAATTTTTTTAATGGGGATAATAATGGAACCCTCGAAGGGTTATTAACAGGATGCAAACCAATGCAGAGCAGGTGCTTCACAAACCAGAGGTCTCGTCTGTTCCTCCTGGTTGGATCTGGCTCTCCTTCCCCCACCTGATTAAAGAGCTCCCTGAGGGCGAAGGCCGGGTCCTCAAGAAGTGGTCGTGAGTTGGGGTCTGTCCGGCCGTGTCATTCCCCTGCTTAAAATCCTCACGGGCAAAAAAAAAACAAACTCTAAAACCAGTCTTCAAGACCTCTGGACATCTGATTTGGGTTTGGCAAACTCCTATTCACCCTTCAAAGCCCATATTAAATGCTTGCTTCCCCAGAAAACCTTCCCTGGGTGCCCCTCTCGGTTTTCCCAACCCCTGGCCCCAAAGGCTGGGATATCTGCACCTGTCTTAGCCTTGCTCTTTAGAATGGGGCTCTGTGAGGGCCAGTCCAGGGGCTGAGTCTATGAATGCTCAAGTGTATTTGTAGCCACAGGTCTGCATGTAGACATCACATGGGAACATATGAGCACATCTGTGTGTGTGTGTGTGTGTGTGTGTGTGTGTGTGTGTGTGTCTGTCTGTCTGTCCCTGCGCTGGGCCCCAGGATAAGCCGCCAGGCCAACTTCCCCCAGACCATCTGAGACATCCACGTCTTTACAAGGCTGGGAGAGTGGGCTGAGCAGGGCCCCTTTACGAGGGAGCCTCGCTCGGCTGGGAACTCATTGCTCCGCCAACGTTCAACCGGAAAAAACCGGAAAAAAACGGAGGTATGAGCAGCCGGCCTCAGCTCCCACCACGCTGGCACCGGGTCTTGAGCTGCACCATTAACGCTCAAGCTCCATCTGGGGCAAAAGGGGAGGCTGGGATCCGGGGAAGGGCTGAGTGCTGAGTGGGAGCTCCCCTCCCACGCCTTGATGGAGGCCCCACCAGGCAGCCTTCGAGGACATACCTGAGGTTCGGCAGCACCCCGCCTGCCAGCCCCCAGGGCTGAGTCAGCAGGAAGGGATTCGGGACTTCCCAGGAAAGGCCGCTGGGACCTTGAGGCCCCCTCCCCAGCTTCCAGCCCCCCGCCCACGCCCTCCCCGGGGCTCCAAAAGGGTAGGAGGTGCCACACGTGTCCGGCTGTGGCCCAGTGTGCTTGGAGGGACTGAATCGTGGGAGGTCGTGGCGGGGGGGAGGGTTACGATCAGTCCTGACCCAGGCAGTTCCAGCCATCTGGGGGTCAGAACATCCCCAAGTGCAGGGAGACTGTGGCTGTGTCCATGCTACATGACGCACAGGTGCGCTTGGCTGCACGCACACGGGCCTGCGTGTCAGGCGTGCGTCCCCCCCGGGGTGGCTGGTCAGGGTGCGCGTCCAGCGTATTCCCCACATCCGGCAAGTCGGATGGGGGGTTGGTGACCGCATGTGGGGCTATAATGGAGAGTGACAGCATCACCCAAATGGGTGATGAAAAGGTGTCCCCAGTGGTGTGGGAGGGCATGTCTGGGGAGGACAGGGACGGGGTGTGACGAGCACAGTGTGACCTTGGGACGGATGACGAGGGAGACTGGCTCCACTGTGTGTGGCTCCATGTGGTGGTTGTGACCCTGGGTAGGACAGTGTGTGTGGTCCCGCGTATACACCAACATGTCGGTGCCTGGTCCTTCCCTCATCTTTGGGGTCTCCTCCCTCCTGCCTGCTCAGACCCCCCACCCCAGGCCCTGGGAGAGGGGTCAGGCAGCAGGGCGTCAGCATTCACCTGGACCGCTCTCTCTCTGCTGGCCCCCTGCCTCTGTTTCCACCACTCCCCCCAGCCGACGGAGGCCAGGTCTCCCCGCCAGGCTGGCTCCAGTCTTTGGGGTCTGAGACTGGGACGTACCCAACTCCGAGGGCTGATGAGAGAGACAGACGGGGCCGGGGAAGTGGTGGGTGGCCACGCCAGGTCCACGAGGCCCCGATGGAGGCGCCAGCAATGTTCAGCCAGGACGGGAGGCAGCCGAGGGGGAGGGGGCGCTGGACTGCAGGGTTTGGACCCCACAAGGGCTGCCACGTGGGAAGAAGCAGACCACAGTTCCATGAAAGAAACACTCTCCCACAAGCTGAATCCCGCACCAGTTCCAGAGGAGTCTTTGTCATGAGCAAGTGTGCACACTTCCACCGCTCCAGCACCTTCTTTGGCTCCTGATCACCTGCTAGAGATAGCTCAGGCCTCTGACTCGGCGTTCAAGGCTCCGTTCGTCTCCCCTGCGTGCTTCGCTTGTGCTCCCTTCTGCCCTCCGTGTCCGCCTGAGGTTTCCCTCCTCCAGCCTTCCCAGACACATTTCTAGCTGCCAGGAATGCCCTTCCTGCCTTGCCTGCTGGGCAAACTCCTACACCATCCTTCAGGGCCCAGCACCTATGTCCCCTTCTCTGGGAAACATTGCCCTTCCCCCACCCCCAGCCCACAGTGTCCCTGTTTGCTTTGTGACCCTGGGCCAATTTCAGCTGTGAAATGGGGGTTGTATGAAAATTACCCTCCCTACAAGTCGATTTTGACCTCCAAGACAGTAAGTGTACATTAAAAGCCCTTAAAGTGAGGGGTGTCTGGGTGGCTCAGTCAGTTAAGCATCTGACTCTCGATTTCGGCTCAAATCATGCTCTCACGGTTCGTGGGACTGAGGGCTGACAGCGTGGAGCCTGTTGGGATTCTCTCTCTCTCTCTCTCTCTCTCTCTCTCCCTCCCTCCCTCCCTCTCTCTGCCCCTCCCCTGCTCATATGCTCTCTCTCTCTCTCTCAAAATAACTAAATAAACGTTAAAAAGATAATAAATGCCCTTAAAGTGAGTTAGTTCTTGGGGGAGCAGGGAGGCCTTGCATCCAGTCAGTGCTTAATGTGTGTTCATGATCGTCTTCCTCCTCTTTGATTCTGCGGTTTTAAGCCTCTCTTGTTTTAAGCATTGTTCCAAAATTCTTCTCCCACTCACAGTGCTAGGAATTTTAAGAACCCCTGGTTCTAAAATTATAAGAGTCTGAAATGCCGTGGGCGGGACCAAGGGCCTCCTTGTGCCCTGAGCTGACCCCAGGGTGGCTGGAGCCAGGGTCTCTGGGTGGGGGTGGGGGGGCTCATGCCCCCCACTTACCCAGACTTGAGGGCGTGTGGTCTGGCAGCCCCAGTTTGGGGGGAGAGCAATGGATTTACCAGGAGGTGGATGGCCAAGGTTCCAGAACGGGGGCGGGGGGTTGGCGGGGGGTGAGGCTGAACTCCCCCTCTGCTCAAACAGGGTCACAAGGCAGCAGCAAGGGGCACGGGGCTGTCAGCTCAGGGCGATGGCTTCTTTGGGAGACTCAGTTTCCTCATCTGGAAACTGGAGCCAGGCGCTGTCCTCTTAAACAGTGTCGGCAGGGATGGGCAGGAGCTGAGGCTACAGTCCCTGCCCGGTGCCAAGCACTCACTTCGGCTGTGCCCTCCACCTGGAACGTCCTCCCTGATCCGCTTCCCTCCGGGAGCCCCTCTCAGTCCTGGCCTGGCCCCGCATCTGGGGAGGGGCTTCAAGAGGACGCCCATCCACCCCTGCCCCACCCCAGGGAAGGGAGGCCAGCTGCCCGCCCCAAACCCAGCTGCCCCAGGCCTGGCAGCAGCCACAGCCCCGACACTTTCTCAATGAAAGGTATTTGGCCACGGAGACTGACACCTCATCACCCTCAGCCTGGAAGCCAGCTTTACCCGCCGGCCGCGGTGGGGGGGCCCCCCTGGCTCTTCCTGTTCCCCAGGACCCCACGGGGCAGCCCAGAGCCCAGGTTCCCTTGGGCGAGGAACTCCCCCTCCGAGCCTCCCTGTCAGCTAGGGGTGTAGACACAGTGTGTTGTGGATCAACGCACATGCTCCCTGGCTCCCAAGGCATCTCAAAGCATCTCTCCACTCCTGTGCATTTTAGCCTATCCAGGCAGAGGCTGGGGCGCCGGCCCCCCTGGGGCCGCCCAAACCTGGACTCCAGCAGAGTTCTGAGGCCCACCCTCAGAGACTGGGGTTGAGGCCTCTGGGCTTGTCAGATTCTCCCTGACCCCCTAGGCCCCCTAGCCTACCCCTGGCCAAGGGAAGAGGTCCCCACAAAGGAATGGCCTGAGCAAAGGCATGAGGGCTGGAGAGGTTGAGAGCTGTCAGACTGAGCTGGACGGGAGCCAGCGGACCATGTGGGCCCAGTGCTGACCCCACGGGTGTGCTGGGGTCCGTGTGTGAACGTACCTCCCTACCAAGGCCGGATCGGCTCCGCGTTGGCACAGAGCTGAAGCCTCCAAATGCTGCACAGGCACATGATGGCGTGGACGGGAGGGGTGGAGGCAGCAGTGGGTGGGCGGACAGGCGGGTGGTAGAAAGGTAAGTGGGTGGGTGGGTGGGTGTGCAGAGGGCCCTGGGTTAAGGCAACACCCCGCACCCCCACTCCCCGCTGTCACCCCATCCCTGGGGTGAGGGACACAATGCCTCCCATCCCAGGTCCCCAGCAATGCCGCTTTGATGGCCTTCCATGGGGCCAAGGGAGTCCCAAGCATGTGCCGGAGGGGGCTGTTGAGCCATCCAAGGAGCCCCTGCTCCTGCGGGGATTCACTCCAGGGCCCGGGCAGCCCTTTGCCTCTCCCTGTGGGGGCTCAGTTTCCTCTGTCTGGAAAGCGGGGGCGTGGCCAGGAGGACTCGCGCGCGCGCACGCGAGCACACAGAGCCACGCACACAGAGCGCCAGCAAGCGATGTTCTGCCGCCTCCAGACTGAGTCCTGGTGAAGTAGAGGGCCCAGGGCCATGGCCTCGGGCAGCCCGGTCACCATGTGGCCAAGGTGTGGCCAGGCCTCAGCCGGGTGGGGCCTAAGGAGGGGCAGCGTGACCCTGGCTGAGGAAGTCCAGAGCAGGCTCGATTGCTGCCGCCTGGGGCATGGGCCCCTGCCAGGGCCCCTCCCTGCCCAGTGCGGCCCTCGGGCACACGGCCAGGCTCAGAGGAAAAGGCCAGGGCGGCAGCTGCTACCGTGTTCAGCGGTCAGGGCGGCACAGGCTCGGGCTGCCCACGAGTCAGGTCTGCACACACGTGTCACAGACACACTTCTGTGTGACTCTGCCAGGACCCACACACCAGCCCGAGGCACGCCGGGCACCTCGTGGAGGCCTCTGAGCTGCTCGCACACCCATGTCCGTGTCTGCTCCAGGCCTCTTTCCACCTGCCAAGGTCTGGGTCCAGCAGCCGCAGCCTCCATTTTCAGTCCCCAAGACTGACACCATGAGTGGGAAATGAAGCATCTTTAATTGGTTCCTTGCCCCAACCCCCCGCCCCCGGGGGGGGGGGGTCTCCAAGCACCAAACATGTGAGAACTGTGCCCTTCAGCCCCAGAACCAAGAAGCCCTTGCCTGACTTTCACTGGGCCTGGACCCCCACTCTTAACCCCTGCGACCAGCCCCGTAGGCTTTGTTTCAATAAATAACCCCTAGAACAAAGCTTGGGGCAGGGGATCCAATAAAGCACCCAGCTCGGCAACAGGCAGAGGGGGCTTCAGGCGGAAGGCGGGAAATCCCAAGGGGCAGAATATCTGAAATCAGGGTCAAAACACACATAAAATCAGAGCCAGCGCTCGAGCTGGGAATGACTCCTCCCAGGCCTCCGTCGGCTGCCCGATGGTCTCCCAGGATGCTGGCTCCTGCTGTCAGGAAGAACTCCATTTTGCCTCACACAGCGACAGTCCCCTGCCTGGCAGTTCCACAACGCGACACTCCTAGTTCCTATCTTGACTCTGAACTCTGGGCAGGGGAGGGAGAGGGGGGCCCAGAAACCTAGGGAGGGAGCATCTGGGGAAGGGGGCTGAGACTTCCGAGGTACAGAGGAGTCCGGAGCAAGGCAGAGGAGTAAGGCCACGAGCCCAGGTCACTGGCGGGCCCTGCCCCGGCGGGTACGGAGGGGACCTGCGGCTTGAGCCTGTGCCCGGGTCACCTCACCCATCTCCCTGCGGATGTCACCAAGCGCTGTTGCCGGGGACTCCAGCAGCCTCTGGAAGAGGCTAGGCCGGCCGGCTGGTGGCTCCCGACACTGGAAGGTGACAGCTGTGCCAGCATCGGCCTTCATTTCCCTAGAGAAGCCGTCAGAGGAGCCATCGAAGCAGCGGCCGATGGCGATCTCCTTGGCCAGCCTCGGGCTCTGGTCGGTGACCGTGTAGACACCGTAGTTGTGGCCCAGAGGGTCGAGCGGGGCCAGCATGGCGAAGGCAGCCGGGTCGTCAGCTGGGGCGGCTGGGGGGTGCCGGGCCAAGTAATCCCGCAGGAGTCCGTTGACCGCCACTCGGCGGCAGCTGCCCTGGGGCGTGATGGTCACCAGCGTCCGGTCCACCTGACGTTGATCAAATAGCATCCCGCTGCACTTGAACTCCACACAGGCCGCGGACGTGCCGGGGTGCTCGGGGTCTCGGACGCTCCGGGCGTCCCGAAGCCCGTAGAGCTGGCCCTGGGTGCGCGGGTGGCTGCCCCCAGCGTTGTGGGAGCGGACCATGTACTCCTGGGGGCCCTGGATCTTCACCTTGAGGAAGCAGGCCCGGAACTCCTGGGGGTTGGGCCACCAGGCCAGGAGGTCCCCAGTCCAGGAGGCCGGCACGCCCTCGCGGAACGGGACCACGTTGTACTCGTACTTGTCCGCCTCCACGCGCGCGAAGCGGAAGTGGCTGGCGGTCACCGGGGCCTCCTGGCATTCTCGCAGGCTGCGCCACGGGTACACCGGGCCGTTGGCCTCGGCGGGGTCGCCGGGCCTGGGTTTAGCGAGGTTGATGCGGAAGCCGTTGCGTTTGAGGGCTGGGTCGTCGTGGTCGGTGCGGCGGTAGCCCAGCTTGTCCAGGTAGGGCTGCGCCACGCCCACGGTGGCCGCGTGCGGGCGGGGCCGGGAGGGCGCGGGCTCCAGCTCCTCCCCGCCCAGGGTGGCCGTGACCAGGGCAGTGTAGGCGTCCGGCCGGTCCGCGTCGCAGAAGGCGGGGAGGCAGGCGCCGTTGGGGCCGGTGACCGCGCTGTCGAAGCGGCCCCAGGCACGGGGGTTGGCCGCGAAGCCGGGGGCAGGCTCCAGGTTGACCAGCGTCACCACCACACCCTCCACCTGCTCGTTGGGGGTGAACTTGTCGTTGGCATAGGCGCGCACCTTCACGAAGCAGCGGCGGCGCTCGGGCACGTCCAGGTTGAACAGACGCCGCTCGCGGATCTCCACGTTGCCCACTAGGAAGACCCTCTCCTCCCTGCGGACCCGAGGGGCTGCTGACCCCTCTCGCTGGAAGTCGCTCTCCTCCTCCCACAAGCCTGTGTCAGGGTTCAGTGACCACAGCTTCAGGGCCTCCACGTGGCCCTCCATGTGGATCTGGCCGGCATTGACGCGCACGGCCACCGGCCCTGCCTGCAGCTGCTCCGCCGAGCCCGCGGCGCGGAGGTCCACCGCGAACATGCCATAGGTGCGCAGCGGGGCCAGCTCGCCGTCACTGTCCACAAAGCGCAGGTCACTGGGGGCGGCCGCCGCCGAGGTGAGATCTCGGGGGTCCACGAAAGTCACCCGGGCCTCCACGGCCCCCGTGTAGGGTGCACCATCGGCTCTGCGGAAGGCTCCGGGCGGGAGGACCAGCTCGCCCAACGGGTCCTCCTCTTCCAGCTCCCCAAGAGGGATCGTGTTGCTCTGGCTGGCATCTAAGATGACAGGGGCTTTCTTCCGCATGGCTTTGACATCGTGGTATACGCCACCACCTCGAGGGGCAAAAGGCAGAACTCTGACAGTGTCCATGAACTCCCCACTGGGGTCCACGAAAGTTACCACCAGCCGCTGGGTGGAGGGCGGCACCTCGATGGTGAAGTCGCCCTGATAAGATGTGAATCCAATGGGCTCCCGGCCTAGCAGGATCTGGGCAAAACGCAGGGGTTCCCCTGAGTCGGTAGCCACCACGCGTCCCCGAACCAGCCCCCGAGGGGGCAGACATTTCTGACAGCCACACTCAGCCACCACTTTGACGGGGAGGACATAGTTGGAGCAGTGGATCTCCTTGCTCTCCAGGCGGCGAACGGAGCAGCAGCGGGACCCTGAGTCCCCACACCGGGAGCTGGAGCCTGCAGGGCTGGGGCAGAGGGTGTCAGAGCAGAGACCCACGTCCAAGTAGGCGGGGCCACTGCCAGGCTGGCCACAATCGTCTGGGAGCTTGATCAGATGCTCTTGGGGCTGGGGATTGCAGGCTGGCTGGCCCGGGGCTGCAGAGCAAGAAATCAGAGCAGATCAGAGTAAGGGGGAGGGCTCCACTGAAGCCAAGGTTGGGGCCTGGATTGGGATCAGGGGCTCAACCCAGGGGCTCAGTGGGGGCCCGGGATCAGACTCAGCAGGGTCAGAGAGCAGTCTGCAGCTGGGGCTCCATTTGGGGTTGCTTTCTGTGGTGATGGGCCTCGGCTAAGTTTCAGGGCATGCTCAGGGTTGGGGGGCTGAGGGTGCTCACCCAGCACGGTGAGCCGGGCGCTGCCCGAGCGCACGGTGCCCGCATCGTTCCACGCTTTGCAGTGATAGGTGCCTGCCTGGTCTGGGCGCAGCCCCCGCAGCTCCAGATGGGCCCCGTACCTGTGTTCTCGCCGGTCCAGCAGGGTCCCGTTGTGGAACCTGGGTGGCAGGTGGGCAACACCAGGGGGCCCTCAGCACAGGGAAGGGGCTGCATCCGTCCCCCATCCCCCATGCAGCCCAGCAAGGTTGTAGAGCGTCTTTCTCCCAGTCTCTGAGGCACCACATGTCATGGAAAATCCAATCAAACCGCAAAGCTGGGTGCAAGGCCCTTGGGCATGGAGCAGGGCACTCACCAGGAGTATTTCTTGGGCATGGGGGTGCCTGAGGCTTTGCAGCAGAAGGTTACGTTCTGGCCAGCCTCTCGCACTCGGGACTCGGGGTGCTTCACCAGGTAGGGTTTCTCTGGGGGCAAAGGTGGCAAAGGTCCTGCCCCATCCCAGCTTCTCCCAACAAACCTTCCCAAGGGCAGGGCCCCATCCTTGCCCTTCCAGGGATGCCCTGTTTCACCTGTGGCTCTTCTGATGACCTCTCCATTCAAGTTCACCCCATGGCTGCTCAAGATGGTGCCCCATCTTCATGCTGCCCCCCTGCAAGTCCCTGTCTCATCTCGCGCCTTCTCCAACTTCTCACAGTGTATTTGTTCCTCCCATGGCACCATATTTAGTGTTATGCTCTCTCCAGTGGCTGTGTCACATCTTATTTCTTCCCCAGTGACCTCATTCTGCACCACATCCTCCCAAGTGTCACCCAGAATTTCCTTCTTAGCTTCTCAGCCTCCTCACCCTCCTTGCCCTGGGGCACTTACCCAACTTATTAAGGACAACAGTGACCACAGCAGAGATAGAGCCATTGGCCTGGGCCTGGCCCAGGCCTGCAGAGAAGCCATCCATTTGGGCACTGATGTTGGCCCGGCTGCTGGCACACACTCCAGGAATCCGGAAGGTCCCATGGGCATCGGTGATGGCCACGGTGCCAGGCCAGTCTCTCAAGGAGACCCTGGCTCCTGGCAGTGGACGCCCAGATGGGGTGACCACCGAGCCCAGGAGGATGTGGTCAGGACATGTGCAGGTCTTGGAGCTGCAACCTGGGGGACAAAGGCAGGCAGAGGAACAGAGGAGCCTCTTCACTCCCTCCTTCCACTCAATCACTCAGCAAAGATGCCTAGACACCCCCCCCCCCACCTTGTGCCCCTCAGAGGCCTCAGCATGGCCCTGCTTGGAACAGCCTCTTGTGTGAGTGGGGACATAGGGTTGAGCAGTCAGAACTGGGGCAGACCTGTGGTCCAGAGGGGTGAGGAAAATGCCCTGGTGGAGGGGACAGGAGAGGTGACTCTCACGGGACAGAGAGGCTCCTTTTAGCATGAGAGAAAATGTCCAGCAGGGGCTGGGGGCCCAGCTAGGGGTTGGGTCTTGGGCTCAGAACATCTCCCTCCCCTCCCCTCCCAATCCCGCGGTTTCTCCATAAGATGGAAAATTCCACTGACAACGTCAGGGCAGAGGCGTCAGGAGGGCAGAGCCAGGCGGGGTAGGGTGGGGACCCCACTACCCCATTGGCCACCGTGCTCCCCCACCCTGCCATGGGCTCTGCGGGCGCAGTCTCCAGACCATGTTTGTGGAGCCCAGGCGGATCGGAATTTCCAGTCGCCTCCTGGCTGGCCTGGTGTCTGGCCCTGGGAGGGCTTGGGCATGGTGTCTGCCAGGGTGTGAGCGCGTGTCCGCGTGGGCGTGGGGTACGGGAGAGGGGGGCTGTGAATGCCACGCGTGTGTGCCCCAAGCACATGAGCTGGCTTCAGTGTGTCCGTGTCCACCAGGACATCCACACGCTTGGTGGCGCGCCCAAAGCAATGCCCACTCGGATCTGCCCGTGCCTGGACATGACCTTCTTGGCGTTCACCCATCCAGATACACACATTCACCAATGTTCCTCCGCGTGGGGCGGAGGGACGGGGGCGCAGAAGGGAAGGAAGGGCCAGTCTCCATGCGTTCCAAGTTCTGGCCCCCCGACGACCCGCCCCTTCCATTCCAGCCCCATCCCATCAGGCTCATTCCCAACCCGCCTCTCCCCACTAGGTACCCTCCTCAGCAGGCCGCCTCCCTCCAAGTCCAGGCCCCGCCTCTAACTCAACACTCTCCTCCAGGCCCCATCCCTCCTACCTGGACAGGGAGGGCGTACACACTTCTGCGCCTCCAGGGGGCGCCCCGGACACGCATCCCCAGACGGGCTTGGGCAGCGGCGGCGACGCAGGCGACGGCCTGGCCCGCAGCTCCCTGAACAGGGACCCCACGGGCCCCACGCGCCCCACGTGGCCTCTGCGGTAAGGGCGGAGAGGAGGGAAGGTGAGACGGTGGCCCACGCCAGGGACTGCGCCTCCTGGAAATCTAGTAACAATGTAGGACTGGAGGACGCCCCCCGCTAAGTGCGTCCGAGGATGGGTACCCCAAGAGAGAGGTTCTGCCCATTGCTCTCATCAGTTGTCCCCCAGGCGCACCTGTCGAACGTGCAGTTGAGGTAACACCCCATTTGCCCCAACCCCAGATAAGCTCCCCGAGGTTAGCCGTGCTGTTCTCCCTGCGTCCCTCATGCATTTGGGGTCAAAACACGCCCCCCAAAGAATGGAGCTGTTACAAATGAGCAACTGAGGGCAGCAGGAGGGAGATGAGCTCCTGAGGGGTCTTTCTTGTTCCCTACCTGGGCCCCTATTCCCAGGCCTTCCTTTCCAAAGCCCCGCCTCTATATGATCCAGCCCACTCCTTGGGCCCTGCTAAAGGACCCCAGCTCTTTCTAACCACGCCTACATCCACACGGCCCTGCCCCCTTTCCCCAGTACCACCCATCCAAGCTCCACCCACCTATGACCCACGTCTGCCAATCCCCACTCTCTTCTCTGCATGACTAATACCGATCCCGCCCTCTCCCCAGCCCCGCCCAGCCCCACACAGTCCCCGCCCCTCCCTGGGCCCCGCCCTCACCAAGCGGGCAGCGGAAGCGCACGTGGTAGTTGGAGCAGCGGCGGCCGCGGGGCTGCTCGCGGTTGAGGCACCAAAAACCTCGCGTGGGGTTCAAGTGCACACGCTCGCCTACAGTGGACGGCAGGGCCCAGTCCGTGGTGCGCGCCTCCAGCGCCAGCGGCCGCGGGCACACGCGCGCTGGCCCGTAATAGAAGCGGATGGCAGCCAGGCTCTCGAAGTCGCCGTCGCCGCCGGGGTGGTCCACGTTGAACCAGGACGTCCACTGGCTGGCCTCTGTGGGCACCGCACGCTCTGGGACCCGGGCCACAGCCTGTCGGGCCTCATCAGTGCATGCACGGGCCAGGAAGCGGCCTGCCCACCCCCATCTCCGAGGTAACTGTTTACCTGCTAAGACGGTCACCCCACCCCCAATGAGCACGGGCTAACCCAGCCCGCCCTTGACCCGCCCAGATCCAGGGTCCTCTAGGGCCCAAGGAGCTATAAAGGGATTAGGGGAGGTTGGCCTCCGCTAGCACCAGCCCCCGTCCTGCTGCCCAATACTTGAGCTGGCCCGTTAGTTCAGGTTGACATTTTGCCACGCTGACATCTTGACACTGTCTCAGCAGCCCCCAACCTTAAAATTAAGCCTGTCCCCCACGTCAGAATTCAGAACCCCTGAGGTGTGAGGAGACACAAAGGTAGCAGGAGGAGACCCGATGGAGAGCAGCCATTGCCTGGCTGCTCCTGGGTAGAGCCAGCTGGGCCCTTGCTCACTGCCTGGATGAACCCACCAGGCAACCTGTTTCACAGAAGCCACAGGTGGGGACGGTCTGGCCCCCCCGAAGTCAGCTTCTGCTTCCATCAACTCCCGCCCCCACCGCCCCCCACCGCCCCTGCGCGGGGGGGGGGGGGGGTGCTCGCTCCTTTCCTGACTTTCCCAGCTAGGAAACCAGAGACCCAGGTTCCAGAACTACAGGTCTGGAATCTACTAGAAGCACCCTGCATGAGGCTTCCAGTAGCAGGGAGGAAGCACCCACTCCCACCCTACATTGGTTTCCTCCTTGACAAAACAGGCCCTGGACTCTCACCCCTCTGCTCCTAAAACAGACTTCTTGGGGCACCTGTGCCAAGGGCTGCCATGTCCAGGGACCAGGAAGTTACTGGCCTTTCACCCCTTGTGTCCCCTCCTTACATGACCACACCAACCAGAGCTCACATAGTGAGTCCACAGCAGAGCCAGGACTTGGACCCAGGATGACTCACCTTCCCAATCCTCCAGGGCTGGTGAGGGCTGTCCGGGGCGCAGAGATGGGCCTTCAAAGCCCCAGGCAGTTGCTGTGGGCTCCTCAGGGGGGGTAGTGACTGTGGAAGGGATGAGGAATGGAGGGAAGGAGACATGCTGATGGGGACCTCTGTGGGCTGCTTGTATACAAGGTGCTGTCATGATCATCCCCATTTCACGGGGCAGGGTTGGGGGGTAGTGAGTGAGGGTCTCAGAAGCCAGAACCATCTCTCTGGCTGACCCCAAGGAATGCAGGAACCCCCCCCCTCCGCCGCCTCCAGGAAACCTCCCTATGGCCCCTACCCCCAATCTCCTGCAGCCCCATCCCTCCCTCTGCCCTGGCCAGGATGCCATAGTCTGGGGAAGTCTGTGTGTCTGGTCTGACCCAGTTCTCCCCCTCAGTGTGCCCAGCGACCATGAGTTTAGTTGGCTCTGCCTCTGCCCTCAGGTGGAGCTGCGTTCTTCATCCATTTGCGGGGTTGGAGGTCTCTCCCTCAGTGTACCTTCCATGCCTTCACTCGGGGCCCAAGCTGCCATTGGGAGGTCTTTGGAATCTAGCCTGGCTTCTCTGACCTTGAGTTATCTAAGATAGCCAGGCTGAGCGGTGACCTCAGACAAGTCCCTTCCCTGTCTGTGTCTCAGTCTCCTCATCTGAGAAATGGATCCAGAGCCCTGTTCCACTGAGTGCTCCCGAGACGGGAAGTTTTCTGAATGGTGTGTTTGTGGAAGAGGAGGAGTTGTGTTTGAGGGGACCGCTCTGACCCCTGAATCCTGGGCCAAGACACAATGCTTCAGAGTCCAAATGCTGGGGGTGAGACCGGCCCCCTGCTGTCCCCAGGAACCTAAAGGAGCCTAAAGTTCATATGGATACTCCGAGTTCCCCTACCTCTCTTGAGGAGGCGAGAGAACAGAGAAGTTTCCTCCCTTCCCTCCCCCGGGCCCGTTGTTGGTCCCAAGAATCCATACCCCCGACGCCCCTTCACTCCGCTCCCGGGCTGACGAAGGGGGACCCAGGTCTGAGGAAGCCAGAGGGTCCCTTGGTTCCCTCTCCCGGAGCGGCTGCGTGCCAGGCCTAGGGGTCTGGGCTGGGGTCATGGGGCGCCTCACCTCGAGCCCCCGCCAGGTGCGCGGCGGCGACAAAGAGGCAGAGTAGTGGCGGCAATGACGCCATGGCCGGGTCCGAGAGTCCGAGGGAGGGTCCGGGCTCCGCGGCGCGCTCGGATCCGACTCCCGCGGGTCTGGCGGCCGCTGGGGCTGAGGGTGGGGGCGGGAGGTGACCGCAGGCCACGCCCCGTGCAGGCCACGCCCCTTGCAAGCATCGCTCCCTGGCCCTGGGTGACTTCGGTGAGCTAGCAACCTCTCCGGTCGCCCCCTTCGGTGCGTCCGGCTGTGCCTCCGCCCTCAGGCTGGCCTGCGTCCTCCCCACCCCCCCACCCCCACCCCCCGTCGCCAGCTGGAAGTCCCTCCCTCAACCCACTCTCCATTCTCCACCTTGGGTCCCAAGCTGCCTGCGGGACGTGCCTCTTGGAATGGAGCCTGAGGCTGCCCAAACACTCACGCTTCGGGCAGCCGTTTAGGCGGCGAGGAATCCTCCATCGAGTCTAACTTCAATCCTGTTGGCGTTAGGCCACCCCAAGCAGGCTGGAGGTCCCACCCCGAATCTACCTTCTTCTCTTCTGGCTCGAGTTTTCCCGGCCAGCGGGAAGTCCCGCTCTACGACTACCCTCCGCGCCTCCAGCCTTGGGCTCCGGGGGGCGGCGGGAAGTCCCTCCCCGAGTCTGCCCACCCCCGCAGCGGAGCCGGCGCACAGAGGAGGCGGAGGCGAGGTGGTGGGGGGACGTCTGTTTATTGGCGGGGGTCCAAGCCGCGGGGACGCGGGTGGCGGTCAGAGCGCCGCGACGCAGTCGGTGCCCGTGTATCCTGGCAGGCGTAGAGCGAACTTTCGGCGCACGTCGTCGGGCACGAATCTGCCGGCCACGAAGTGGTGGCGGCCGGAGAAGCGGCCGGCGCAGCGCTTGGGCGCAGCGAGCGATACCAGCACGTCCGGTCGGAGCCCGTCCTCGGCGTCGCCGCCGCCGGTCTCGGCGTCCCAGCCTGAGGGAGGGAGGGAGGGAGGGAGGGTGGGGGGATCGGGAGCTGGGAGGGGTGCTTGCCTTCAGGCGAGAGAGTCTTGCCTCCTCTCCACCCGTTTCCCCTTCCCCATCAGACTCAGCCTCTGCTCTCTGACGCGTGAGGCTTGGTCAGACCTGCCTCCCCATAGTACTGAGCCTCCGCCCTCAGACCAGTGTCTCCCCTTCCTTGGAGATGTTTCCCTCCTCCTATGACCAGGGCGTCGGCCCTCATCTTTTCTGCCCCTGCTGCCATCATGCAACCAACCTTTCTTCTCCCTCTGACTCAGCCTCTGCCTTCAGACTACATCGTTTCCACCTGCTGCCCTTTCCCAGTCAGACCCATGCCTCTGCCTTTGGACCCAGCATCTGTCCCAATTCCTTCCTCCCGATCGATCTTGACCTTCCCCACTTCGACTAGAGCCTCTTTCCACCCAGGCTTCCTAGCCAGCCTTCCTCCTCTGACCAGATCCCCACTCTCCACTCAGGGCAGACTGGCCTTCATCCTCAGGCAAGCCTCCCCCGCCAAGACCTGTCTCCTTACTCCTGGTCCTTGCCTCTGACAGGATGTGGCCCCCTCCCCACCCAACCCCGACGTCCATCCTCCTCCCTCTGACCTGACATCTCTGTCTTCATCCTCACACTAGATCTTGCCTTTTGAATGGACAGGACCCCGCCCCCTCCCTCACTGTGCCCTAGCCTCTGCCAGCTCTCAAATGAGCCTCTACCTTCAGACTAGGGGCCTTGGCTTCTCCCCTGCTTCTGACCAGAGTCTGGAGCCACTAACTAAAAGCCTTCTCCGTCTGACTTTAATCCTTCCTTCTGTGACCCTAGTCTCTACCTTCAGACCAGACAGCTCCCCTCTTCATAGCTAACCCCTTGCTCTGTGGCACCCTGCTGGGGGTGGCCCTGAGGTCTTGAAAGCTGGGGGACATCCCCCTGAGTATGGCCACCCCTGTGGAGGGTCCGGCTGGCCAGCAGCTGTTTGTTCCGTCTGCCCGTCGCCTAATGGCTCCAACAGGCGTGGGGCGGCGGCCAGGACGGGCGAGGCCTTTGCCGAGTGAGCTCACGTCTGCCCAGGCAACTGGGCCAGGGTGGGCAGCGGGCATGCTGGGCCGGGTGTGGAGGGGTTGGGACAAGGGATCACCTGGGCAGCAGCCTCTGTCTTCCCCATCTTAGGGATGGACGTGACCCTCACCCAGAGTGCATGAGCCATCCACGATGGGGAAACTGAGGCTCAGAGAAGGCAGACAGGCTGGGCCCATCAGAAACTGGGGTGCAGAGGGCCCCCCTCCCAAGGCCCCAACATGCCCCGCCCCCGCCTGCCTGGCATGCCTGAAGGAATGTCCAGGCTCACAAGGGGGATGGACAGCAGCTTGAGTGTGGCCAGCGCACGAGTGCAGGGGCCTCCGATCTCTCCCGGCTCCACACCAGGGCCCAGCACGGCATCCACCACCAGCCCATAGGCATCGTTGATGAGCTGGACCTGAGAGGGCGGGCATGGTTAGAAGGTGGCCTTTTGGCACTGCCTCCCCCTCCCCCCCTCAGTTGCCACCAAGCGCTGACCTCTGTGGGCAAATAGGACAGGAAGGGGATGTCCATTTTCTCGCACTGGGTAGTCAGGTCCCGGTGCAGCAGGTCTAGTGAGCGTGTAGGGTAGAAGATGGTCGGTTCATACTCCTGGTGGGGAGGGGCAGAAAGGAGTCGGCCCTGAGGGCCCTTCCAGGCTTCCTACTGGGCCTTACTTAGCCCCCAGATCTGGATATGAGGCCAGAGACCCTGCCTGGGGCAAGCACTGGGCATATTCTGTCCCTCCTGGGACACTATCAAGAGGAGGAATTAATTTCTGCGGGGACAGGGTTGAGGGGGTGACCCTAGGAGGCCAAGGGGGTCCTTGCTACTCACAAACACCCGCAGGTGCCGGGCACAGACCAGCCCCACCGCCCCGTTCTGCTCCGGGCCACACACGACCAGCACTGTCCTCTGCTTCCGGGAGAGAGTTGGCAAGGGGAACACCTGGCAGGGGGCACAGCAAAGGCAAAGGCATGATGCTTGGAATTCCTCCTTATTCGGGTGGGGAAACTGAGGCTCGGAGTAGCGAAGGAACGGGCATGGGCCTGGAGGCAATAGAACAGGAGGAAAGACATTCTGGGCAAGGGGCGTAGCCCCTTGGGGCCTCAGTTTCCTCCTTGGAGATGCAGAGTCCTTGCTTCAGGCTCTGCCAAGCTGGAGCAGGAAAACGTGCCTTCTGCCACCACCCGGCGCCCAGAGTGTGGTTTGTTTATTCTCGGCCTGAGTTGCAGACATTCTTCCACCTTTTTCCACCGCAGTGGCTGCCCCTCCCCCGCCCACGTTTCCAGGCCTCAGCCCTCCCAGAGGCCCCAAAGTTGGTGGGAGGGGGGGGGGCAGAGGGAGGGTATTTTTTCCAACCTGAGATGCCCTGTCTCTCTCCATCTGCCTCTGTCTTCATCTATCTTTCTCTCTGTATCTCTCTGTGTCTGTCCCCGTCTGTCTCTCTGTGCCTTCATCTCTGTCTCCTAGACTCTGTGTCTCTGTGGGCCTGTGCATCAGTCTCTTTAACACAGGAGTTAAGAGCACTGGTGTTCAAGTCACAGCCCTGCCCTGACTCTCTGCATGGCCTCTGCCCCCTCTCCTCTCCCAGCCTCACTTGGCCTCTATCGATTGGGAGTGACAGTGGCACTGACATGGGGCCTCTCTCGGAGACAGGGCACCCCAGGGGGCCTGGCTGTACCCTGACCTCCAACCACACAGAGAGCCAGGTATACCTTTTTGTCTCCTCCCCAAGGTCTCGGTGAGGTCCTGAGCCACCTGCGACCACACTAAGCCAGGTGCGGAGCCCTGAGACCGGAGACTGAGGGAGGCAACAGTGACTCCAGCTTGACTGGGACCGAGGGCCCTCCGGACAGACTTGGGGCTTTCGGGGCAAAAACTGGACGGCGACTGGTCAGCAAGGGCCAGGCAGGAGTTTACTACGCTGGGTTTACTTTTACTTTTGGGGTTTCACCATTTCCTTCTCCTTCGGGACCTTCACTCGGGATGTTTCATTTGAAATAGAAATATTAAAAAAAAAAACACACACACAACATGAAGAAAGCGATTGTGTTCAACAAAAGTCTGCAGTGGCGACAAGAAGAGGAGGAAGACAGGGAGGCAGCGAAGGGTTACATGTGGGAGCCCTGACACCATCGGGCACTTCTCTAAGGCATTCATGTTTATTAGCTGGTGTCCGTTTATTGCTCTTTCTTTGGAGGGGGAAACAGGCCCGCGGTTTGGCAACATGATCAAAAGCATTGGATAGCGGCATCTTCGTTGCTTATCACTCTCGCATCCCTTGCAGGCACCTCGAGGCTGGGACTCTGCTAACTCCTCCCTAGGACCTACACTATGCAGGCCACCCCTGCCTCTGGGCCTCAGTTTCCTCATCTGCAGCATGGGGGGGGGGGTACTCCGCCTCCAGGAACCGATGTCTCCTTTACGGAGATCCAATTGATGGCAGAGGCAGGTGGTCACATCTGTACCTCAAGGACCTCAGGACCATCCTGCAGCAGCTTTAGTCTCTGCTCCCCGGCCTCCAAGTCTCTGGGGACTTCTCTGTCTGCCCTGACCCTCACTGACACCTGGGGTCTTGGGTCCCTGCCTGCTCTAGACCAGTGATGGTCCTCTCTGGGCCTCAGTTACCCCACCTGAGTGATGGGCTGGAGTGGCTCCACACAAAAAGGGGTTTCTTGAGTCCTGGATCAGCCTGACCACAGGGCTCATGCAGCTAGGCCTCCTCTGCTCTGGTAGGCTGGCCATCTGGTTGGGGTCAAGGTCAAAGATCAGGGGTTAGATACCTTGGTCACAGCCACAGCACTAGCATGGCCACACAACTCCACCAGCTGCTGCCGCCCAAAGCGATAATCTTCCAGCAGCTCCCGCTCCAGGGCTGCCGCCTCTGCAGTGCTGGGGGACAGAGTGGGGAGAGACGCTCAAAGACACACAGAAAGACAGAGACAGAGGCTCAGATGGAACCGGTAATGTTCCACTAATATCTCCAGCTAGGCCCTAATGCGCCCCCCCCCCCCCTCAGTTTCCCCACCAGACGTGCTGGCGATTGACTGGCACAGCGGAAGGTTTAAGCTGAAGCCCAAGGCACGGGCGCCCTCTGGTGGTCGAGGGAGGCGTGGCGGCGCGTGTTGGTTCTATTGCCCCAAAGCGTGGCAGACTGGAGCCGGGCCCAGATGCGCCCGCCCCCACCGCGGAAAGAACCCAGAAGGAGGAATGGAGCGTGAGAGACTTTGATGGGGGCGAGGGGCCAGTTGCATGCAGTGGAAACCGCTGAGCAAGCTCCAGAACACTGGAGGGGGCAGACTGGCCTGGGGAGGGGGGTGGTGCCTGAGGGAGGCGGATTTTGAAGGCTGCAGAGGGGTTCACTTAGGGAGGTGGATGGGGAGCCCATGGCTATGGGGCCTTATTGGTGACCCTGCAATAATTGTGGCCAGAGAATTGGGGCTTACCCATCTGGGGTGAAGGTCTGCCATCAACTCACCGAGTGACTGGGCTCTGTCACATCTGAGTTTTGCTTCCTCTTTTGCAAAAGTAAAGGCAGGGAGGATAGACTAGATAATTTTCAAGGTCCATTTCAAAATGCAAACATGGGGCCCGCTATTTAAGATTTAAGAATTTTCAGATAATGACAACAGCATGAGACTAAGCGTTGGGCCCTATTAAGAGCAGGGACCAAGCTGGCCCTGGCTTAGGGACCTTCCAAGGAGCACCTACCCCCCCACCTCAGCAGACCCTAGAGAGCCTAGTAGTGGTAGTAGGACCAGGCCCAGAAGAATCAGAACATTCAAGCACTCTGAGAAGCCAAATGACTTGCCCAGGGTCACCCAGGAAACAAGGGGGACAAACCGAGACTTCTGCCCTTGGTGTCTGTCTCCAGAGCCATGGATAGGGTGTGAGCAAAGAGGCAGGGGCAGACCTACAGACAGCAGAGGTTTCTTAGGATGAATCTTTAGGGTCCTTCCTTCAGTTCTGTGAGGAGACCACAATCTTTTGGCCAATTTTTGCAGTGTGGTCAGGCTGGGCAGGAGGAGGGGCATAAGTAAGGACTGCTGTGGGATGGGGAATCAGGGAGGACTTCTGGAGGAGCTGGCCTGGAGCACTATGGGAGGTAATCCACGTGGTAAGAACAGCGAGGGTGGGAATGAGCTTGGCAGATTCTAGGGACGGAAGTGAGGCCAGTGTGGCTAGAGCGGAGCAAGCAAAACAGAAACTGGGTCAGAAAGGCACTTCGGGGGTCCACATAGATGGGGGAGGGGGATGGAGGCTTAGGGCAGGGAGTCTACATGCCCTGAATCATCCCAACCAGAGCCAGATTCAACCCCACCTGACTTCAAGGTTGAAAGACCAGTTGAGGAAAAGGAGCTCACGGTGGGACAAATGAGGAGCACCCCTCTGGGCAGGCCACCTCGGTCCCAGGAAAGAACATGGGAGAAGGTGTTTGGGAATGTGGTTCATTCCTCCACCTTCAGCTTGTGACGGGTCTGGCTGTTGCCCCCACAGGAGGGCAGAGAGGAGTGTGGGAGGACCACCCATTCCTCCTTTTCTTCCTCTGCCCCAAAGTTTTGGCCTCAGGCCACCACTTGGAACATTATCTCCCTGCCTAACTGGTCATTAGAGTGATAATGGGGACTCCATGGGCAGAGGATGGTTCAGGCTAGGAGCCTGGGAGTGGCGACCACGGTGGCAGCTCTGGGTCGGGTATGAGTGGGAATTAGGGCTGGTGGGGGAGGGAAACAGGGCAGAGCCATGTGGGACTGGGCAGGGCGGGGGGCTCAGCTATGAGGGTGCCTCTTGCTGCTCCCAACATCAGCTCCCAGATGAGAGGAGCTGTGAGGACCAGGATTCCCCCACAAGCAGGAAGGCTGAAGTGGCCTGCTTTCAAAGGAACTGGGCCTGACACTCCCAAAATACTTCCGGGGCAGGCCCTTACGGAGGCGAAGCCAAGGCCAGGGCACCCGTGCCAGACCCTCCCTGCTCTCTTGGCTCCCTCTGCTTCTCCACCTTCGGGCCTCTGCCCACCAGCCCACCATCTTTGCCCATCTGGCTGCCTACAGCAGTTTCATGGCCCCCAAGCTCAACACAAGAGCCACGGGGCTCTGAAACTTGAATGCCAGATGACATCACCACTTGTCTCAAACCTACTTATGGCTCCCCAATATTCAGAGAATATTCAAATTCCTCACCACACCTACACGCCCATTATGTCTCTTACCTGTTTCCTCTCCACTTGCCATGTTCTACTCCTACCCGCCCCACGGCGCCCCATCACCCCTCAGCTGGCATCTGAGGCCCCACGCAATCCCCCCCCCCCCCCATGCCAGATGAAATCGCAGATCCAGCTTCCTTCTGCCTAGGATGTGCTGGGTCTACAGGCTCAATCTGGACATCAATCAGTCACTGGACAGTGTCTGCCCTGAGGGCCTGAATGGACAGTGGGCAGAGAAGGACAGATTTGTCAGCCAAATCTGGTTTCCACTGAGGTCCACAGCCCTGCTTGGAGTCCCAGGGCACAGGGACTTAAAGGAGGACATAAGATGAGGACTCAGGACGAGGTGGGAGACACAGCCACAGCTGGCTATTTCAGACCCCAAATCCAATCAAACTACCGGCAAGTGGTCCATGTGTTCAAAAATGCCCCTAGCCCTGGCTCAGGCAGTGGCTTCCTTCCCCGGCCCTCAGTTTCCTTCTCTGGACAAGAAGATAGTCGCAGGTGGACCACCAAGAGGGGTGTGAGTGAGGAGCTAACAGCTCAGCTCTTCCCAGGGAAGACGGGGAGATGAGGGTGGGAGCGCCAGGGTCCCTGGGTGAGTTGGAAAGGGGAGGTGGGCCTTGATTGGGTTGAAGGGTGATGGGAGAGCTACTAGTGGTGTTCTGAATAATTCAGAAGGGCGGGCTGAGGAGGATGCAGTTTCCCTGGCAACTCGGCTAGGAGGCGTTGGCAGCAGCAGGCTTCAGGCTTCGTCTTTCCAGTGAAATGCGGGGTGGGCCTTGGATTCCCCCCAGGCTCCATCCCGGCCATGCCCTTCCTCTGATCTATCCTGCCCATGATGCCCCCCTCCCAGCCATGCCCTTGCCTCGGGGCCGCATCCTTGCCACAGTCTTTGACGTCCCCATCCCTGGCTGACCTGAGGAAACGCCGCTCCTCGGGCGCCTCCACTGGGTCCGGGCGGGCCGCGTTGCTCATGGCCAAGGTAAGCCGGGACGCGCAGCCTGGCTGCCACCGCCACAGCCTTTTAAGAGCATCCCAGGGCAGATGGGGGCGTCCCCGGTCCTCCTCCCTTCCCGCCCACCCTGTGTATCCGCCAATCAGGTGACACCGCGAAGGCGCTGCGCGCAGGGATTGGCTGGCGGGTGCAGGCAGATTTAACCCTTTGGTGCCAGGAGCGGAGCTGCCTCGGGGACGGAGAAGAGTAGAGACGTGGGTATTAGCAGGGCAAGGCACGGACGGGTAGCGACGGACCTGCTACCCCTGTAATGGGGTCTTGGCCTGGGGGCAAGGGGACCTACCTCTGACACCCCTCTACCCCATGCTCCACTCTTCAGATCCCCCATTTACTGATGAGTCCAGGGTGCAGGATGGGGAGCCCCGGCCTGGGGGGGGTGGGCTGCTGACAACCAGGACTTCAATAGAGGTAGGTAAATCCAGGCATATTCTTGAGCCAAGGCTGATGGATCCAGGGGCAGTCTCTGGGTGGGTTTTGAAACCACCCTACCTGGCATCTTCTGCAGAGACCCCAGGTCTAGACCCTATATCCCCAGGCCGTGTGCAACCCAATGGTGTCCCACGAGCCTTCCCTCAGTCGCCGGGACACAGGCAAACAGGTCTCCAGAGCATTTATTCTTTCCAGGGGGGAGGGTGCAGGGGTCCAGTAGTCAGAGGGGTGCAGGCCCCTATGTGTACCACGTGAAGCCGTAGGCGGCGTTGAGAATCTCCTCGTTCGTGCGCAGCCCGTAGAGCTCGCCCATTATGGGGTTCACCCAGCGCGTTGTGTGGAACACAGACTCACCCACCTGTGGGAACAGCGGGGTATGGGTGGGGGTGCAGCTACCCCTTCAGGCCCACACTGCCTATTGGGACCCCACCAGGCCTGGTGACTACCGTGCCTACACCAAAAGCTGCTGCCTTCCCCTCCTCACGCCTGGCACCCACTACCCCTCTCGGCTCCAGGTTTTCCCTGGGAGGCTGTGTTCCTGCAGGGGGCCTGGACCCCCACCCTCCCTACCCAGGGCCCACCTTCCAGTCAGGCACGTCCTTCATGATGATGGCCTCCTCCTCCAGGTTCTCCCGAAGCATCTGCAGAACCCTGTGGGGATGGAATGGGCGGTAGGGGACAGGCCTGAGCACCGAGAGACTCCCAAAGACGTGCCAGATCCTTCCCTGTTCCACCCCAATCACCTCCTGCCACTCCCAACCCTGCACGTGCCAACCCTTCTTGTCCTTTCCTTCCCCTACAAACATTTACTGTCCTCCTGCTGCAGCCTCAATGTCCCCTCCTCCAGGGAGCCTTCCTATTCTAGCCCTTGGGTCTCCCCCACATATGCCAGGACACAGCTGTCAGCCCCCAAATGCACTTTTGTCATGTCCTGCACTGCAGGCTGGGACACTCAGGCCTGTGACCTTCCAACCCTGGTCCCAGCAGCCCCACCTCCGATCCTTCTCTGCCTGCAACAGTGGCATCAACGCAATGCGGGCCTCGAAGTCCTCAATCTGCAGGCGCCTGTGAAACCCAAAAACCAACAGTCAGATCAGATGAGGCTGGAGTTCGGGGTAGATGATGTGGCCTCAGACTCAGGCTGATGCGTGGGGAGGGGAGCCGGCAGAGAGGCAAGTGAGTGGGGCAGGCTTGGGGAGTAAGCTCTACCCACAAGAAGATGAGAAGGCGGGGTGTGGGCACGTGGGCTGGCACAGGCACTGGTCTACAAGACTAATGGCTTCGCACTTTCTTTTCAGTTAAAAACTTTAGTTTTTAATCCTAAAAATAGCCCTGGCCTGATGATTGTGGTGAACTGGGGACAGGGGATGGGACCTTCATCACAGGGCTCTGGGCCCTACAAAACCATATCCCCTTCCTGTCAAAATAACCCTGGGGTGTGAGCCCGGAGCAGGCAGTTCTGTGTGTTCCAAGCCACCAGCCCCATCTATACTGAGGGCGCGGCACCCTGTGATGTGGTCCCTGGCCCTGTCCCCTCATTGCCAGAAATCTCACAGCCTCACAGGGAAGGGTCTGGATGAAGTTCAGCCCCCACTCCAGCCCTCACACCTCCTCCCATCTTCCCAAACCCAGAAGAGCATCCCCACCCCAGGCTGCTGGCCCCACCACAGCCCCACACTATTGTCACCATGTCCATACTCCTGTGCATGGTGCATATGGGGCAGCTGGACCCGGTTTGAGCTCACTCAACAATGTTGAGCACCTGACACAGGTTGGCCTTCTCCACCACCACCCTTGGGGGGTGCTAAGGACACATATCGCAGGGTGTGGCAGGGCAAAGGGGCCCAGCCAGTAAGGGGCCAATCAGAAGGGGTCACCTGGCAGGGCATCCTGACAGCTTAGAGGCAGCGAGAGTCTGAATGGAGGCCACTATCTGCCTCGGTCCCTCAGGCCCCATGTGGCTGGCAGGGTCACTGTGTTGCATGGCCTGTTTCTAAGCCCTTATTGTCCTCTTTGCCTGGTTAACACTGACAAAAAAAACACTAAACGAGCATGTCCTGAGCCTGCCCTCCACCTCCACCTGATGGGTTGTCCTAATCCCAACCCTCGAGTCCCTAGCAGCGGAGGCCAAGAGACACCTGGTGAAGAGCTCCTTTCTTGCCATTTCTTTCTGGAAGGCCCATACTTCCTGAGCCTTGAGGGGCTGATGAAGGGCCCCGAGGGACACCAAGACCACAGTTGCACCCCACGGTCCCCAGCCTGGGGCCTACCTCCGCTCTCGGTTCCACTTCATCATGCTCCAGTACCCAAACAGCAAGGTCCCGATGCCCACAGCAAACATGCTATAGCCTGTGGGGAAAGGGGGCACCAGCTCAGCGCCTACCCTCGGGAAAGGCCCCCCCTTGTAGTTCCTTCTCATGAAGCACACCGGAAGTATGGACGCGAGAGAAGGTGAAAGTCTTAGTGACCCCCTCCTAGAGATGGCCAGTACCGTCTCTAGTGCGTATTTCTTCAGATTCCTTTTTTGTCTCTGTGGAATGTCCACCAACCCTCTCCCCTGGACCCGTCCTTCCCAACTGCAGACGACTCTCGATTCCGTGCACCTGCCTTGCAGGCAGGGACACCAGGCTGCCTCGGCTTTCCTCTGACAAGTGCGGCAGCTGCGGCTGACACACCTCCGCCCCCCCATCCCCCCATCCCCGTTTCTGGAAGGTACAGGCTGAGCAGGGCTTGCAGGAGGGCCCGAAGGCCTTGCTGTTTATGATCGGGTGGCCCCAGCCCCACAATCTTGTTGTTTGGTTCCCAGTCAGCAGGTGCTTCCACGGGGAAGGGTAGTATCTATAGCTGGGCCCAGCTCCATGGTGGCTCCGGCTGCCTGGGCCACTTCTCTGAGTGCTGCCCACAAGGAGCTGGGAGGGGCTGCCAGAGGCAAGCAGTGCCCTGCAGGGGCGGCCCAGCCCCCCCCCCACCCCCCACCCCGGGCTCCCGGGGGTGCTGCTGCTTCCTGGCCCAGCAGGGTCAAGCCCCCTGCCTGGACACCAGGGGACAGAGGCTGCCATGAATATTTACTGGCACCAGCAGGCACCTGTGCTATAATTCTGACTGACAGGCTGTGGGCCTGCTGGGGTCTTCAGGGAGGCCCAAGCTGCCTGGGGCCTGGCTGGGACTGGCTCACCCCATACGCTCTCATCTTCTGAGTTGTGATCTCTTCCCTGGACAGGCCTCGTGGCTGCTGGGAAGAACTGACAAGCTCAGGCAGGTCAAGTTCCAGTTAACAGCCACTAAATGACCAGCAAATAGTGGGTAAGGCCACTCCCTAGAACCTGTGGGGGTGCACAGTGGGGACTCTGGGAGTCGCAGCCCTGCTCCGTGTCTGCAAGGGGCCTCTGTTGTCCTGGTCTTCGTCCTTCTTCTTCAGCTCAGCTCCAGCACAGGGCTTTTCTGGCACCTCTGCTGGACCCAGAGGTGCATGAGGAACTGGTTAGATTTTTTAGCCCCTCAGTCAAACCTGTTAAACATATGAGCTAAGATACTTCCATGTTACTGAAGGTGGGACAACGAGGGCACCCTGGTTCCTGTGCACAGAGGCAGAACCTTTCTCGAGGCCCGAGTGCCTGGGACCAGCTTCCAGTGCACCTGTGGCTCTTACACATGGCTGACCACCTGTGCTGGGCAGGAGCGTTTTAGAAGAGCTGCCTCTTTCTTTTCAGTAGCTGCAGAGGAGCCCAGGGGCCTCTTCTTTCGACCCGGGGGATAAGCCTGGGCTGTCCTCACGGAAACCTCTTGCCTTCACACCAAGCCCCCGCGTGGGCCCCTGAGTAAAATAAATTCCAATCAGGGGGCCTTTACAATGGTGCAGCCCTTTCTTGCTGACAGTGGCGAGGCCGAGACCCCAATCCCTCAGTATGGGTCTGTGCCTCAGGAGCTGCCCGTCTGGTGGTGGAGGCTGACGAAGGGCATGCCCAGAAGGGGGTGCAGGCCATGAGTAAAGAAGACCTGAATAAATAATCATCCTGTGTTCATGTACTGGAACTTAACACTGTTCAGACGGCAGCCCTCCCCAAACTAAGGTACCGATTCAGCGCGGTACCCAACCTTCGGAATCCCAACCTTCCCCCTTTACCAGCCCCACAGGAACTGAAGAGCGGATTGTGAAATTCGTGGGATCAGATTAACCAAACAATTCTGAAACAGAACAAAGGGGGAGGACTTGCACTTTACAGTTTCAAAACTTAACACCCAGCTGTGTGTACAAGATAAAATAGCGTGGCACGGCACCAGGGTAGACATGTACATCGATGGAACAGAGCTGACTGGGAGTCCAGAAATAAACCCTCACATTCACGGTCAATTGATTTTGGACAAGGGTGCCAAGACAATTCAACGGGGAAAGAATAGTCTCTCAGCAAATTGGATAAGTGGACAACCCCACACAAAAGAAGAAAGTGTACTTTTTCCTTCCCCCATGCACAAAAATTAACTCAAAATGGATCAAAGACCTTAATTTGAGAGCTAAAACTATAAAACGCTTAGAAAACAGATGAGTCAGTCTCTGAGACCTTGCATGAGATAATGGCTTCTTAGCTTTGGCACCAGAAGCACAAGTGGCAAAAAGAAAAAAAAAAAAAAAATAGATGAACTAGACTTCATGGAGATGAAAAACTTCTGTGCCACAAACGATACTGTCAACAAGCTGAATGGAAGAAAGTCCTTGAAAATCCTGTATCTGATAAGGGAATGATATCCAAAATGTATAAAGAACTCTGCAAACTCAGTAATAAGATGAACCCAATCAAAAAAATGTACAGGGGCACCTGGGTAACTCAGTCGGTTGATCATCTGACTCTTGATTTTAGCTTAGGTCATGATCTCATGGCTCATAGGTTCAAGCCCCTCATCGGGCTCTGCACTAACAGTGGGGAGCCTGTTTGAGATTCTCTCTCTCTCCTTCTGCCCCCTCTCCAGCTCTCTCTCTCTCTCTCTCTCCAAGAAAAAAGAAAAAGTACAAAGGACTTGAAGACATTTCTCCTGGAAGTTATACAAATGGCCAATAAACACATGAAAAGATGCCCCACATAATTAGTCACCAGGGAAATGCAAATCAAAACCCAAGTGAGATGCCACCTCACACCCACCAGAATGGCTAGAATTTTAAAAAGAGAAAAGAAAAAAAAAAAAAAAAAGGAAAATAATCAGTGTTATCCAAATATGGAGAAACTGGAACTCAACACACTGCAGGTAGAAACGTAAAACAGAACAGCTAATTGTGGAAAACAGTGTGGCAGTTCTTCAAAATGTTAAATGTGGAGTTACCATCTGACCCAGCTAGGCCACTCCTAGATGAAATTTCACTTAAGAAAAATGAAACATATCCACACAGAAGCTTGCACAGGAATGCTCACAGCAGCCAAAATGTGGCAGCAACTCAAATGTCCATCAAGTGGTAAATGGATACACAAACCGTGGTCCACTCATACAAGAATATTATTTAACCATAAAAAAAAAAAAAGAAAGAAAGAAAGAAACTGCCACACGCTACAATATTCACATTAAAAACATTATGCGCGCCTGGGAGGCTCAGTCGGTTAAGCATCCGACTCTTGACTTCAGCTCAGGTCACGGTCTCTCAGTTAGTGGGATGGAGCCCCAAGTCTGGCTCTGTGCTGAGGGCCCTCAGCACAGAGCCTACTTGGGACTCTCTCTCTCTCCCCATCTCTCACTGCCCGCCCCCCCCCCACCCCCCCACCCCACTCACATATTCTCTCTTTCAAAATAAAAACATTAAAAAATAAAAACATCCTGCTGAGTGAAAGCAACCAGACACCAAAGGCCACATAGAGCAGGACCCATTTATACGAAATATCTAGAACAGGCAAATCCATACCAGACAGAAAGCAGACTGGTGGTTGCCAGCAGCTGGGGGAGGGAGGATGGGGAGTGACTGTTCATGGGGTTTCCTTTTGGAGTAATGCAAGTGTTATAAACTTAGATCCGGGGGATGGTTACGCAACTCTGGATAGACTAAAATCAACAATTTGTACACATGAAATAGGTGAATGGTCTGGTCTGGTTTGTGAATTTCAATAAAAATGTTAAAGACACAAAGGAAAAAAAAAAAAAAGGCCCACCTATTGGGCACAGGAAGGAGCGGAGAGAAGACAGCTGAGTGGAAAAGATGGAGGTGGCAGTCACTTTGGGAACAGCAGAAATTAAAGAAGGTCTGAGCCAGCTGGGCGTGTTCTAGGACCCTAGTGGAGAGTGATGTAGGCAGAGAGAAGGGGAGTGGGTGCCAGGCTTGGGTGCCTTACGGGAGCAAGGGAGGGTAGGGCTAATGAGAACAAGGCTCAAAAGCAAGGCTGGAGGAGGGGCACAGGAAAGATGATTAGGGTGGGGCGCAGGATGGATGGCAGGGCCTTTGCACTTGCTGTTCCCTCCTCCTTGGGGATTGTTCAGAGAGGTCCTTCCAGCCCACCCTGGGTAAAGCAGGCCTTGGTTATCTGGGGCCTCACCAAAATGAGAAGTTCCGGTGTGATTATTTTAATCTCCTCTGCTAGGCTGTGAGCTCCTCCAGACAGGGCTCAGTGCCACGTGCGCATTCAACAAGCAATTACTGAAAGCACGTATGTACACAAAGACCACGCCGCCAGAAGGGGTCTCTTCCTCACCCCTCTGCAGCCAGGAAAGACTGGGATGGGTTTGTATGTAGTACAATGCGAGTTGGTGTGAAGGGGTGCAACTAGGAGGCCTAACCCTAGATAATGGTATAGAAGCACTACTGTGTCATGAACTGGAAGAGGACTGGAATGAAGGGCACATTTGTGACTTAAAAATAAAAAAGAGGGGCACCTGGGTGGCTCAGTTGGTTGAGCATTGGGGTCTTGATTTCAGCTCAGGTCATAATCTCACGGTTTGTGGGTTCAAGCCCCTCATCGGGCTCTGCCCCCCCCCCCCCAATAAATAAATAAACTTTAAAAGACAGAAAAAGAGAGAAAGAGAGAGAGATGCTGACTAGGACTCCAGGGAGGACCAAGGGCTGGGACCCTTCTGCAGCCTGGTCTGGGTACAGGTCACACAGGTGCACATGCATAAACAGACTTCATGCCACACACCCGAGGGATACACTGGCCTGGGTGTTAAGTTATACTTTGAGGAAAGAAATGAAGACATTCACATCACATTGTATTTGTTCAATCTATTCTACGATGAGTCAAGTGCCAATGTGATGCCAATCTAGCCTGTAACCTGTTTTTTCAATGACCCTCGGGCTAAGAACACTTTTAGGTTTGTAAACAGTTGTTTAAAAAAAAAAAAAAGCAGCGGCAGTGGACAGAGAGCATCTGGCTAGCAAAGCATAATTTTTTAAAAATTGTTAATGTTTATTTTTTTAAAGGATCAATTTACTAGCAAGTTAACTGAATCACATCTTTTTTATTTTTTAAATTTTTTAGGGGCCCCTGGGTGGCTCAGTTGGTTAAGCGTCCGACTTCAGCCAGGTCACGATCTCACGGTCCGGGAGTTCGAGCCCCGCGTCAGGCTCTGGGCTGATGGCTCAGAGCCTGGAGCCTGCTTCAGATTATGTGTCTCCCTCTCTCTCTCTCCCCCTCCCCCGCTCGTGCTCGCTCTCTCTCTCTCTCTCAATAATAAATAAACATTAAAAAAATTTTTTTTTTAATTTTTAACATTTGTTTATTTATTTATTTGAGAGAGAGAGAGAGAGACAGAGACAGAGACAGAGACAGAGACAGAGACAGAATGTGAGCAGGAGAGGAGCAGAGAGAGGAGGAGACACAGAATCCGAAGCAGGCTCCAGCCTCTGAGCTGTCAGCACAGGGACCAACGCTGGGCTCGAACTCAGGAATCGTGAGATCGTGACCTGAGCCAAAGCCAGATGCTTAACCCACTGAGCCACCCAGGCACCCCAATGTTTATTTATTTTTGAGAGACAGAGCATGAGCAGGGGAAGGGCTGAGGGTCTGAGAGAAAGGGAGACACACAATCCAAAGCAGGCTCCAGGCTCTGAGCTCTCAGCACAGAGCCGGATAGGAAGCTCAAACTCGCAAATTTCAAGATCGTGACCTGAGTTGAAGTCGGACACTTACCGACTGAGCCACCCAGGCACCCACAAAGCATAAAATATTTATTGGGCCTTTATAGAAAAAGTTTGCCAACCTCTATTCCGGGACACAAAAAAGCCAAGAGCTTGGGAAGAGCTTAAGTTTTCAACTGATACTAACTTTCCCACTGGCTGAATTACCTTTTTTTTTTTTTAAACCATGCCCATATATTTTTTTTAATTGAGGCATATTTGCGTAACATTAAATGTAAAGTTCCTCGAGTTAGGGGAAATGTATTTACCCTTGTTTAAAAGTTTGTATTTCTCTGTTAACCCTGGGTGCAAAGCATGTGACCCTTTTTTTTTTTTTTTTTTTTACATTTTTCTGTGTTGAACCCAATAACACAATTTTAAAATGTTATTAAAACATCTGAAGAATTTAAGAATACATATTCCTGGGACATCCACAGGTAGGGACTACCAGAGAGGAACATCTTCTAAATTCCCTCAATGTTCCCGTTTCCGCACCAGTTTTACTCTGGACGGCCCTGAGTGCAAGTAGCAGCCTCTTACTACAGAAGCGATAGGGGATCCTCGGGTTCCACCTCCTTTCGCGGCGCCCTATAGTCCCAACCCTGACACCCCGGCGCAGTGCGACACTGACCCGACAGTCCCCGACGTGGAAGGTTCCGCTTGTAGTCAATGGGGCCATAGCCCCCCGGCGGGGGCATGTCCTGCTTCACCTTCGACGCCGCCATGTTCGCAGGACCCGTGCTTCCGGCCGCGGGCGGAAGTTACGTCCGGCGGCCGCCGCCATGATGAGTGTGGCGGAACGTACCGCGCATGTCTTAGGCAGGACTAGGGCACGTAGTACGCTAGGGTAGCGGTCCTACAGCGAGGTAGAGCTCCGGGACTGGGTTCAGGGATCGTCTGGGCAACCAGGCTGCAGCCGAGGACTCTATTTCTTCTCTCAGACGGAGCTTAGCCCAGTCGGTGTAGACGCCTGGAGCTCGTCCGGTCGCCTGGGCCCTTGCCCTAAAGGACCTCCCTCCCCTACACCTTCCCTCTGGTGCGATGCTCAGACCATTCAGAGCCAGGTCACCGAATTAAGCCCCCTCTCGTTTTCTCCCCGTCGCGGGGCACTGCGGGCAGCCCAGAGCTTCACATGGCTAGGGCTGGGTACACGAAGTTGGGGGACGACTGTTGTTCGTATTTGACTCATGAGAAGCTTCCCCAGTGCCAGGCACAGACTCTGCTTCCCGGTCGTGGTCGAGACCCCTTGCCAATAGCCTCTAATGGGAACTGGGGCATTCAGAGCAATTATGAGTCACAAAGCCTGATGGCCTTGGGGGACCCTGCAGGGCGGGGTCCAGGGGGCCCTTACCCCGAGGCGGGGTGACGCCCACAGTCACTTCACAAGGCAGAAACTGTTACCTGGGCAATAAAAGACTCCGCAGGGGCAGGGACCCGGGAGTGGGCACATGGGGGTGCGGGTGTGCAGGTGCCAAGCGCCATGGGTTAGGCCCGAGATTGGAGTCCGGCCGCCCTCCGACAGCAGCCGCCTCCTGCTCCCCGCGCGCCCCAGGCGCCACCATGTCGGGCGACAAACTTCTGAGCGAACTCGGCTATAAGCTGGGACGCACGATAGGCGAGGGCAGTTACTCCAAGGTGAAGGTGGCCACGTCCAAGAAGTACAAGGGCACGGTGGCCATCAAGGTGGTGGACCGGCGGCGCGCGCCACCTGACTTTGTCAACAAGTTCCTGCCCCGCGAACTGTCCATCCTGCGGGGCGTGCGGCACCCTCACATCGTGCACGTCTTCGAGTTCATCGAGGTGTGCAATGGGAAGCTGTACATAGTGATGGAGGCGGCTGCCACCGACCTGCTGCAGGCAGTGCAGCGCAACGGGCGCATCCCCGGGGGTCAGGCGCGCGACCTCTTCGCGCAGATCGCCGGAGCTGTGCGCTACCTGCATGACCACCACCTGGTGCACCGTGACCTCAAGTGCGAAAACGTGTTGCTGAGCCCTGACGAGCGCCGAGTGAAGCTCACTGACTTTGGCTTTGGTCGCCAGGCACATGGCTATCCTGACTTGAGCACCACCTACTGCGGCTCGGCTGCCTACGCGTCGCCTGAGGTACTCTTGGGCATCCCATACGACCCCAAGAAGTACGATGTGTGGAGCCTGGGCGTCGTGCTCTACGTCATGGTCACCGGGTGCATGCCTTTCGACGACTCAGACATCGCTGGCTTGCCCAGGCGCCAGAAGCGCGGCGTACTCTACCCCGACGGCCTCGAGGTGTCCGAGCGCTGCAAGGCCCTGATCGCTGAATTGCTGCAGTTCAGCCCGTCCTCCAGGCCCTCAGCGGGCCAGGTAGCGCGCAACGGCTGGCTGCGTGCTGGGGATTCTGGCTAGAAGCCGGGGTTCCCGCCATTTACGCCGCCCTGAGCACTGCGCAAGCGCAGCGCACGCGTGCGAGGCGTGCTTCCGTACTCCGGCGAAGCCGACACGCGCCACTGCGCACGCGCATACCCCTTCTCCCCCCCTCCCCCCCCCCCCCCCGCCACTTTTCCTTTCTCTGGATGGTTGGGGCTGCAGTCGCCCCTGTTTAGAATCTAGCTCCTCTCCCTATGATCCCAAGAGCAAGAGGGCGCAAGCGCTTCCTCTCTTTCCTAAGAGAAGTCCCCGGGAGGGGAAGGGACGAGAGGAATCGGAAGCATTGCGCTAGCGCGGAATGAGCGATGGCTGCAGACAGGCCGTGGCTACTTGGAGGAGCTGCCAGCGAGTGGACGCGTGTGAAGGGCGCCCTCGAGACAGCCGCGAATGCGTGTGAGGGACCGCAAGCTCCCGGCGCTGCCTCCTTGAAACTTGCAATAAAGTCGCTCTTTCTCGCACCTGCCTCTGGCAATGGCCCCCTTTTACCGAGTGTGTGTGTGTGGGGGGGAGGGTGTTTCATCCCGCAGGGGAAGGCAGGCGTGGAGCCCCATTGTAGAAGAGGCTTGTTGAGGTTCTTGTCCTAGGTCTCAAAAGGGAATTGGGAAGATTCAAACCAGACTTTTGGGCTCCCCAACCTCAGCCGACTCGAAAGGGCTTTGGGGCCATCCCAGGTGTCGTGATGGCAATGGAATTGATGGGCTGGGGAGCAAAGATCCTAGCACCCTGCCCGTGTTTAAGGATGGAACCTCGTGGGGGTGGGGGCCTCCTGCTTTAACATAAATTGAGCGTTTACAGATGAGGAAATTGAGGCCCATACAGATGTCGTTTGCCCAGGAACACAGCTGGAATTTGAAACCAGAAAAGGCTGGAGTGGAGTTGGGGAGGTGGTGGAAACTCTCCTTAGTAAAAGTCCTTCCTTGGTAAAGAAGTTGTCTGGGGCAGGGGGAGGGGAGAGTCAAGGGTAAAGCATGAGACTGCTGGGCAAGCTGGTTACTTCAGTCCTTTCTTTATTCATACATTTATTGAATGCCTACTGTGTGCCAAGCTCTGGGACTCAGCAAAGAGGCTTGGATCCATCCCTGCCCTCAGCTAGGAGGCAAGTAAAAAGTCAAGTAAAAAATGAATGGCGTGTAAAGAATTGTAACTTGTGCTAAAAGCTGGGTGAGGGGAAGGACGAGTTACCAAGGAAGGACTGAAGCAGACATTTGAGCTGAACCCTGAAGGAATCAGTCACTGGAAATAGAAGGAAAGTGTTCCAAGTGTTCCCAAGATATGTTGGAGCTGGTGTGTTTGGGTAATGCCAGGAAGGTCTATGGCTGGAATAGAGAGGGAGGAAGAAGAGGTGGAGAGGTGTGTATCTGGACAGGGGACTCCACAGGGCCTGGGGGAGATTGGGGACTTTTGTTGCAATGAGATTACTGAGTTTAGTGACAGCAGCTGTCTCTCATTTGCGGTGTGTGGCGATGTCTCCCTAAGCCCTAATCCTGCTTGCCTCCAACGGAGCTCCACGCATTTCCCAAGGAGGCCGATCATCTTGTGTGTCTGCCCATACCCTGCTCCTGCTCACTCACCCTTCGTGGCTCTCAGGTGCCCTGAGCGTTAACTACCAGCTCTTCCCTAACCCCCTTAAAGAGACAGCTGAAGCAATTGAGGCTAAGAGAGGGGAAAGTGCTTTGCCTCTAGTCTTGGCTGGTTCACATCTGAGCTGAGAGAAAACCCACCCCCTCTGGGTTGCGCTAGAAAAGCGTCTCTTCTGGTCTGGACCATACCTTGGAAAATGGAAGTGGGAACAACCTCCAGGTTGTTGGGAAGGGCTGTGGGTTATTGAAGGATGGCATCCTGAGCCTTCTTAAGGGTCCCACCACTCTCAGAATGAAACCCACTTCATCCTTTTGCCCCGTGGTCCAGCCACACTGCCTTCCTTGTCCTTGACTCTCCAGGTTTGGTCTCACCTCTGAGCCTTTGCATTGGCTGTTGCCATTCCCTACCACTTTTCCCTCTGTCTTCATTCCATACTTGGCCTAACAAGCCACTTCTTCCCTGACACCCCATTCTTTCCCTCCTTGCCCTTGTCACAGGGTGGGGTTCTAGTGCCTGGGGTATGGCATGTGCCTTAATCTGTGTGAGCAATGGGGCCTGGGGCTCCTCCTACCCCATAGCCACAGACCTGTGTGGCTCAGTTCAGAGGGGACAAAGCCTCAGGGACCAGGGCAATTGTCCCATTTGTTGGCTGGAGAAGCTGCTTGAGACTCACCCCTGAACAATTGAGGAGCCTGTGCTTGCCTCAGTGAAAACTCACTTGAGGGCTGAATTTTGAGCCCCCAAGAAAATGCCCCATATATGTGCTTCTTGCAGCCAGTGCTGAGGCATGCGGCACCAGTCAGGATGTCACAGGTGGACTGGGACAGGTTTGGGCTTAATTTCTCTAATGTCAGTGTTAGCAGTTCTGTGTCTTACCCATATGAAGCCTAGCCAGTTGTGGTGGTTGGAGAGGACAATCAACACCCCCAGGCCAGAGGCAGGAAGGTCTTAACAACAACAACAACAACAACAACAACAACAACAACAACAACGACAAACTGCAAAAAATAAAAGCAGCTAGGAAAACAGGCTTATATTTTATGTACATTAGAATTTACCAGTGATCACAAGTCTCACTTTATGCGTAACTTTTGAAACTGTGTCAATATCTGATAACAAATATTGATGAACACCTGAAATTGTTCATTTCAGAGCTGGCAGGGCAGCTCTGTCTGTGCTAAAACTCACATCTTTAATAATGTCCTGCAGCAAAGACACCCAATGTAGATGCCAAGCTTGAAAATTCCAGAAAAACCTACCACTCCAGGTTGGAGGCTGGAAGGGGCTAAGAACCAGTGGATGGGCAAAACTCACTGGACCCTCACCCTGCTCCCTCAGCTCTGTGGGTAAGTAGGCCACAAAGCCACAGGTTCTGGTGAAGATGGGAGGCCCAGAGGCAAAGCCACAGAGCCCAGTTTGGGGAGATACTCCACCCACTTTTGGAAATGAAGTCTGAAAGAAGCCCAAGAATCAGGTGTCTCATTGTTTCCCCATTAACAAGGGATCACCCTACTATACCTTCCCCAGTCTCCAAGCTGCCCCAAAGCTGGGACAAAAATAATGCAGGGAAACCAGGACTGGGGGGACAAAAGAAAAATACAGCCAACACATTGTCCATTTCTTTATTTTCCTTCAGATTCTAAGACTTCCTCATGACACAATGTATAGCCATTGATTCCAGCCTCTGTTCATTGGAACTTCTATTCCGGTTTGGTGGTCAACTTTTTACATTTATTATCAAAGATTTAGAGTCACAATAAATACAAGTGACAACCTCTCCACCCACCCCCCAAAACCCCACTTTCCAAATACCCTGCACTAGTGTAACTGTCTATTACACTTTCATTGTTAAGTATTATAAAACTTCAGCTGTCCTTTAAAAAAAAAAGCTCAGTCCAAGTTTTGTAGGCAACCATCATGTGCAGCATAGCTCAGCATCAAATAAAAACCCTATGGTGGAGCAGCAACAACTGTCTTTTTCATGATCTACACCCCTGTGACGAGAATGTTTAAATTATATAGAAAATCCCTCCCCATGACTGTCCACAGGAAAATGACATGTAGGACACAGGAGCCGCAACACAGCAGGGCTGTACTCAGTTGCCTTTCATTCCCTCTGCGCTGGGGCCAAGCCTTGCTTCATGAAGGTCTCAGGGTACAGATAGGACCAGAGGCTACCCCTGGAAGGAGGGCAACTGTCGGCCTTGTCAAAGGTGTGGGTCCCAACATCACGGTTGGGATACTGGGAACCAGGACCCCATGACATGGGCAGGATGGCCAGAGAAATGGGTGGCTCCAAGTGGACACACAGGTATCTATGTGCACATGCATGTATACACATATGGCCATTTCAAATATGCAAACCTTCACCCTTCCAGAGGTGGCCAGCATCTTGAACAGTTTCCCAGTTGCCATTGGGAGTTCATGTCACAGATAACTCTGGACCTTTATCGTTTGGGACTGAGGGCTCCCAAATTCTCACTGCTCCTAGGAACCAGGTCCTCTTGGTCTGAGGCCCCAGGGGCCAGGGAGAGACCAGAACCCCAGCACTGTGGCCAATTTTGAGGGATGAGCTTTGCTGCTGGGAAAACACCCTTAACATTAATATCCTTTCTGAGTATGTCCAAACCCCACATGCAGAGAGATTTAATATGCCTTTCCTGTAACATCGTAAGTCTCATCAAAGAACTTATTTGGGTCTTATCAGAGAAGTTATACCACAAAGGGAGAAACTAAAAAAAAGGGGGGGGGGAGTAGGAGTTTTGATACAGTAGAAATGAACAAAAGGTTAAGGCATCTCACGTTCTTGTCCCCTTTAAAAAAAAGTTACATGTCACAGTAAGTGGCCCCTGATGGGATTATTCCCAGGGACCCTGGGCTGGAGGAGGCAGAGCCAGGGCTTGTAGCCCTATCCTCCACCAGTGGTGGTCGGATTTGTACTGAATTCATGAGGCTCCCTTAATAGCTCAGAGGCTGGTAGAAGTCCAGCCAGGCAAGGTGAGCAGAGGTGGTTCCTGAGCACAGTGATGAGCGAGGTTCTAATGGGCTGGGGTTGAGGCCCAACCTGTGCAGCACAGCTCAACTCAGGCCCTTGAGTCACAGACCCATTCAACTCCAGCTGGGGTGTGACAATCTTGGCACACCCCTCCAGTGCAGAGGTGACTCTCGCCTGGATGCCTGATCCCAAGTTACTGCATAGAACTGAGGTCTGTTTGCCCACGTAAGAGGCCAGACCAGGTGCTCCTTCTTGAAGGATTTGGAAAACCTGGCCCATGTCATTGAACAGAGAGGGCTAACAGCTCAGGGTAGTATAAGACAAGTATTTATTTGCCAGGCACACAGAAAAATGTGAGGAATAGAAATGCTTGCATACTCTTAATTTTTTGGTGTAAAAACACCTCCCCCCCCTAATGTCAATATCCCTCCTATCCCCCAAATCCCTGGATCTTGGAATGAAAGCCACTCTTCCCCACCCTCCCCTCCTTCAGCCCATGTAAGTTATGCACTCAAAACAAAAATCAATGAGCAATATAGGGTTTTACACAACAAAAAATTAGAATGTTGCAAAACTAAGTCTTCTACCGCAGGTCAAAATGTTGCTAAACATGGATATTCACACAACATGAGAGAGGGGGTTAAATGAGCCTTTATTAGAATGTTGTAGCAGTGTGTTTTGAAGGCAGCGGCCCTACAAAATAAGGATTTTAAATTAAGTCCCTAACTGCATGGATAGGAAAACTAGGGCTGGGGCTGAAGTGGGGAGCAGTGTACCCCATCTCCACATCGACACACGTGTGTGCATGCACACAGGACACCCTTGCACCTGCACAGAGACAGCCCGTGCACAGCACACTCACGACAGCTTCTGTCTATCCTCATGGAACTGATTTTTAAAGAGTGGGAGAAACCAAAATGAAACTAAGAGCAGACCTGATCCTTTGAAAGACATTTCTGTAGACTCGAAAGAGGGTTTAAAAAAAAAAAAAAAAAAAGTCTGAAGGCGAACCCTGGCAGCATGGCCCCGCTTTAAGGAAAGGTTCTAAACTAGACCCAAACAGAAACCCTGACGTCTTGGAGGGGCAGGGGCACCTCCCCACCAGACACACCTGACAGGAGCATAGGCCAGGGTACCTTAGGATGTTGTCCATCAAAATAAGTAGGAAAAGAAAAATTTAATAAAATAAAACCACAACAACAACAAAAAACACAATAGCCTGCCCCTCTAATTTCCCACTCAGGCTCCAGATGTTGCTGCCAATTCTCTCCTCCCTCCACTGGCGGTACGCGGCTTCCGGGATTCCAGGCTCTCTGTCTGGGTCAGGGTTGCAGTTTGTTCTTCTGCTAAGTGTGGGAGGTCCGGGGTCTCCGGGATGAGCAGCAGCAGAGGCCTTCTGCTAGACTGAGAGCTGGGCAGTCAGTGGCCCACCCTCTGGGGTGTGGGGGCCGTGCTCGGCAGGGACCCCTGGGTCTGCACGGTTTACTTTAAACTCCATCATCATGAGGTGATTAAAAAAAAAAAAAAAATCTGTCAACCTAGAGATTGCCATGAAGGAAGGCAGTCAAAGACTTGGAGGGCTAAGATGGGGAGAAGCAAAAACAAAACAGAACGCTCCGCTCGACTTCAGAAGCCCCGGGCGCCGGTCTCGCCGAGCGTGTCACAGTGTCCAGGGTGAGCCGTCCATGCACCCTGCCGGGCTTGGGGGGATTGGGGAGAGAGGGGGGCTGAAAGGAAGGGCCGGAAGCAGAACCAGCCCCCGAGGTCCACTTTTCTGCTGGTGTTGGGCAAACTAAAGGCAAAGAAAGGAAAAAAGCCCAAGGGAAAGGTCCCCCAGTGATATTCCTCGTCCACCTGTGAAGCAGCCCCTCAGCTGCGACGAGATTTTGCAGCCAAGAATGGAGCCCTTGCTTCTGCAGCATGGCCGGCGCTCGCTCACTCATTCTCTCGGGGAGCATGATGTCTTCCCGAGTGGAGGGTGGCAGGGCCAGGTGGGAGGGAGGAGGGAGCCTGTTCTCCACCGGGCCCGGCTCGCACTATTTCCACGTGGCTGACTGGGGGATGGAGCGTGGCGGGATCATGTCCAGGAGGTACTCCCGCTGGCGGTCCACAGCTGAGGAGGTCTTGTGCACTGCCAAGCTCGGGCTGACAAACGCAAGGGCCCCACCTGCAAAAGAACAGAGTGACAGTTTTAATGGTGTGGTAATAATCTCATGACATTAAAGGGAACATGGAATGGTGAAAAGAGCAGGAAACCTCTGTAGGGCACTCAGTTACACACAAGTGACACACCAGTGGAGATGCAGAATAGGGGAAAAGCCCCGAAATACAGCATTTGTTCTCTTGGGGTAGAAACACCGTTATATTTGTTTTGTATTCTCGAAATTTCCACAATGAACAAGCATCTCTTTTACAACTGAAAAATGAAGAAATGACCCCCAATCTCCCAACACAAATAGGTTTTTGGCTGGCCTGGGGGTAAAGACTGCCCCATTCCATTCCCCCTATCACTGTGTTACCCCAAGAGTGCTTTTGGTGGAGGTTAATGTACTTTGTGGAACAAGTGTTTTGAGGTCAAATGCAATTGGGAAACCTCTATACATTCTAAAGAGAAACATGACTGAGTCCTGCCAAGAAACCAAGGGTTAACTAGGAATGCTGGGAGAACTCTTTTGGGAAATGCTGTTTTTAAAACTATTACACACTTACCTCTAGTCCTACTGCTGAACACAGCAACTATTTATTCCTTCATATTCCCTTTCAAATATTACCTTAAATATGCAGTTTTACATGGCTCCTACCACTGTGTACACATGCACACACCTGCATTGGACTTTTCCCGCTGATTTCATATACTTTCAAAATTTTCCACAAAAGGAATTTCCAAACTGCTCTGAGTTCTTAGCTGCATCTTAAACATGACACACAAAAGTATCTCTGCCCGCTTTATGTTTACAAATGCTCTCTCTCTGCTCTACAGAATAGGTTCTTCGGCAATCAGACCAATGTCCTCCCTTTCCTGAGCTACATCCTGTGGAAGTCTGATATTTGGCCGTATTTCTAACTCTGTGGTCAGCTGCATGCACAGCAGACTCCTGTGTTTTGTTTGCAGACAGCCTGGCTTTCCCAGTTCTGCCTAGGGAGACAGATCTCATGATGGTGCCTCCTCTTTTGACAGGGACGCAGCGAGCTCAGGTGGGGGGCAGGGCACTCACTCCCACAGTGAAAGCACTCACCTGTCTCTCTCAGCCCTCTGTGTCTTTTTCACTTTCCTGTTTTTAATGGAAATATTTAACTGCCACCTTAATGACAGCACATAAATAAAAAATGGGGCAAGTGGTGTGGGGGATGACCCAAAGATGATGGGGGCTGTGGCAGACTAGGGAATGCTCACCTAAGTGTATCCCTCCTCCCTTGAGTTGTTTCTCAAATGTGGTCTCCTCAGAGTCCTCTGATGCCCACCATGGTCTTGCCCCTGCTCCAGGGATTTCCCTCCTCTTCCCCCAATGTTTTTGGGGTTTTGAGTTTTTTCTTTCTTTTTCTTTTTTTTTGGAGTTTTTTATTTATTTTAGAGAGCGACAGACAGACAGAACATGAGCAGGGGAGGGGCAGAGAGAGGGGGAGGCACAGAATCCAAAGCAGGCCTCCAGGCTCCGAGCTGTCAGCACAGAACCTGGTGCAGGGTTCGAACCCATGAACCGTGAGATCATGACCTATGCCGAAGTCAACACTTAACTGACTGAGCCCACCAAGGCACCCTACCACATTCTCATGCTAGCTTGCAACTTTGCACCACCTGACCTGTCCAAACCAGAGGGTGGGAAGAGTGAACCACAAAGCAGGGAATGAAGAATGCTGCCTGGCTCAACAATAAATTAATTACTGCATCAGAGAAGGTAAAACATAACAGCAAAAGCAGGCATTCCCTATGGCAGGAAGGTGGGGGAGTGGGGAGGAGGCACAGCACCCAGAGTTGGCAAGATTGAGTGTTTGTGCTGACAGATGCCCACTGGCTGGATGGCGTGTGCGTGTGTGTGTGAGACACACTACCTAAACTGGGTCTGCTCCACGTTTTGGGTCAAGAGCTAGAGTCTGGGTATAGAGCGAGCAAACAAGGGCAATTAGTTATCCATCCAGGGTTACCAGCTGTTCAGGGCATCTTATTTAGTGAACAGAGATTAAGCTGAAGAGTCAGAAGCAGGTGTTCTCAGGGGACAGGTCTGGGGTCTCAGGGCTCTGTCTATCATTTCTGTTCACCTGTATGTGTGCATGTTTTTCTTTTCTTTTCTTTTTGAGGTTTATTTCCTTTGAGAGAGGAGAGCACAAGCTGGGGAAGGGGAGAGACAGAGGGAGAGAGAGGATCCTGAGCAGTCTCGGAACTGCCAGCATGGAGCCTTAAGCAGGGCTTGAATGCACGGACTGTGAGATCACGACTTGAGCCAAGATCAAGAATTGGATGCTTAACCAACTGAGCCACCCAGGTGCCCCTGTGGACCTCATCATGACAAGGTCCCCACTCTAAGCCCTGTGGGGGCCACCCACCTGTACTCAGGGGTGCCTTCTTCCAGTTGGTGGTGGCATTGCCCTTGCCGGTGCTCACAGCTCTCTCGGAATGTCTGCCGGTCCTGCTGACAAGGGCTGTGGCCGAGGCTGCATTCTGCAGTTTGGGTGACTGGCTGAATGTGTGCAGGACACCTCGGGGCGTTGTGGCTGAGCCCCGGGACAGCTGGCTGGAGGCCTACAGCAGAGAGAAGGTATGATGGCTCATGTGGGGAAGGGGATGACAGAGGGCAAGACGCTCAGCGCAGCCTCTCCGTGCTCTGGCCGACCTCTTCCCACCCACACAGGGTCCCTAAAGTCCAAAATCAGGAGACCAGGTAAGTTACACCGGGGGAGAGGGGAAGGAGGCAGGGAGAGACAGACGCAGGCAGCGTGACAGTCGGCGACTGACGTGGTCACGGTCTGGGGCGTGAGGGCTGGTTGGTGGCGCGGTGCAGGGGCTCCCGGCACCGCAGTTCTGACCTGTAGCACAGCCCCGTTACTCCAGTCGCGGGCCTCTCCTGAGCGGAACGCCAACTTACGCCGGGGTTTTATGACCTACACAAACGGGGGGGAGGGGGGGGGTTGAAACCGAGGTCAGCACCATCCACAGGCCGGCCTAGGGTGACCTAGAGTGACCAAAGGGCAGCAGCTGTGGCCGCATGAGGCCCAGTCCCCATGGGACAGGCTGTTTCCCGAGGGCAGCACAGCCACCCACTACATAGGGATCTTGAGAAGATGTATTTATTAGTGAATTACAAATGACTTCCAAGGACACAAAAAGTTGCCAACGGGGTGCTTTGGGTCTATAAGGGGTGGGAAAGCAAAGCATTAAAAAAAAAAAGCAGCCAAAAAACTTGATTTCAAACTTGCTTCTCTCCTTAATTTAGCTAGAACATTTCTTCCAAATGCCCCTTTTGCATCTCAATGTGGCTTTCAGAAAAGTCGTTTTAGACAAGAAGTACTTGTCAGCTGGAACACTGCAAGTGAAAGCTACAAAATCTAAAGAAACTGCAAATTAGTATTTTCACCACCAAAGGCCACCATTAAATGCAATTTAGACACACAGTTAACAACCAGGCAGATGACTGCCCAGTGTGAGACAGAATGTCGGAACATCTTGCTTGCTAGCAACAACTCCCAGCCAAGGGAACAAGGCCCCTCTCCTAGAGGCAAGGCCGCCCAGCCCATGATCCCAGGCCTCAGGGCCGCAGCTCTGGCTCCCTAAGGACTCTCACCTGCTTTAGTGCGGGGTGTGGGGCAGTGGCAGGCTCAGCCTTGGCCTGTGCGGGGGCGGCACCCTGCTGTAGGAGGCGCTGCTCGATCTCCTGCTCCTGCTGCAGCGCCTTCACAAAGGCAGCCTTCAGCCGGCTGGTGTGCTCTACCTTGAGTGCCTTCTTCTGGTTGGATGCCATGCAGTTCTCACACATAATGGCACCACCCTTCTCCTCCCGCCAGCGGCACGTGAAGTCCGTCTTGCACTGCGCACACATGTAGGGCTCCCGGGACAGAACAACAGCGGCTGACATCCTGCCTGCTGCAGGGAGAGACAGGTGGGTTCACGTCAGAGGAACAGGATGCCAGAATCAGAGCCCCTACCATCCCAGGGCAGAATGAGGACACATGACAGATCTAGAGCAGTGCCCTGGGCTGCATGGCCCAACTGGCATCAGGAACCAAAATCCCAAGTCGACAATGTCTGTTTGGCACACACATACCGGGTGCTGTGTGTGGACACTAGGCCAGCCCTGGGGAAGGTTTGCCAATAGAAGGGAATTTGAGAAGCTTTGGAAAATGCCATGGATCAGGTACACTGGGTATCAATTCTCAAGAACATCAATGCTCTCAGATTGGCTACTCCCAGTTGCCTTTCCCACCCTCAGTGCAACATTAAATTTCAGGGATGGAGGTTTTTCCAACCCTCCCACACCTCATCAGTGAAAAGGAAATGGTAACCCCCTCCAGGTCCCACCTCGCTGTGATGGGCAAGTCAAATAAGGACCAATCATCCAGCAAGTACTCATGCTGACAAGTATCCTACCCAGTGTCTTGTGCATATACAAAGGTGTTCGATTCTCACAATAACCTCCTAACAGGGCACCCTAGTCCACTAAAGGTTTTTCTGAGGAGAAAACCGAGGCTGAGGAGATGAAGTGACTTGCAGAGTCACACACCAGTCAGCAGCAGGGCCAGGACTCATACCTGCTGCCCAGGTGAGAGCACACAACTGCTCTGGGTCCTTGGCCCCCTTTTCTGAGATGGGAATGTGGCATCCCCTCGGATGGCCATAGGAAGGGTGACTGGGGAAAGCCAGGTAAAGTGCATGCTCAGGCATGGGATCAAAATTATTTTTGCCATCCAAAGTGAAGGGGTACTTTTGGCATTTTACAACTATCTTTTTGTGTCTAGTACTCAAGGGCTTAACTTCCTTTTAACATCAGAGACCATGCTGCTGAGAGACCCTTGGCCTGCCCAAACTGCCCCAAATGCTGAGGGGCTGTGCAGGATCAGACTGGGGAAGCCCCTCACCCCACAGAGCAGATGAGATGTCACCAGATCCAGCCACCCAGGGTCTACTTCAGGCCCCCAGCCCCAGGCCCTCACCTGCAGCTAACATGCTCTGGTGAAAAGAGCACATCCCCTTCCAAACATCCAAGCCTGGAGGACAAGGTACCTTCTCCTAGGCAGCTGTGGTGGGCATGAATGGCACCAGAGTGGAGACGCCGGTATGAGGCTGCACACAGCCAACCAGACGGAGGCTCTGTGAGGTATCAGGAGACACCTCAAATAGGGCTCAGAGCCTCCTCCCACACTTAGGACCAGTTTTGGGCAATACGAGAGGGATACTGACTCCTGATGAGAGAACAGGTAGAGAAAAGGCTGATCTGGGAGAGGAGGTCCCCAGGGCAGATGGCTGCAGATGGACGGGCATTGTGTCCTGACGTGGGTCTCCCACCCACCCATCCTGCACTGGGCTCGCAGCAGCTCTTTTGCCAGTAACACTCCATCATAAAGACATCAAAGGGATCCAAACACATCCAAGCCATGTGACAGCTCATACCTGAAGCCAATGTTGGTTGGGCCTTTGTGGTCTCCTACTCTCAACCTGACTCATGGTCAATCCTTGATATGGCCCTGTGGTTGGGGACTGTTTTAAGAGCAATGGGGTTGGGTAGGTGGGTGGGGTGTAGTAAGGAGGCTACAAGTAAATCTGAGGTGGCCGGCTGGGTGTTCTCTGCCCTGGGTCTGGTCCTGCCTACATATGGAGGGCTCTGCCTCTCAAAGGCACTGAATACAACACCTGAGGAGGAAATTCTGTGATATGCTGACTAATGAGGGAGAAGAAAGCACTCCCACCAACACCCTGACAGCAAGCAGGCACTACGGGGGTCACAGCTCCCTGTTATACACACCTGCCTCCCTCCCTCTCTGCAGAAGCAAGCAGGCAGAAGGTGCTTTCCCTCTGTATGGGCCCCAATTACGGTCGCCCCAGAGTCTGTGCCCTGGGAGCAGTCGGCATGTACTAAGGGACAATTCAAGGTATGTGGTCTAAAGCCTACTGAGCCCTTCCTTGCCCTGGACTGGTTATGGCTCCACCTTCTCCTCAGCTCTGAGCATTTGCTGAGATCACATAGGGAGAGGATTCAGGCTGGCTGCCCAAATAAAGTCACCACGAATCAATCTCAGAACAAGAACATCTTCACATCAGCATCTGGTAGAGGCCTCCCAAGGGCCAATATCTGGTTTCCCACCTCCATTTCCAGTGTTACTTTTGATCACTAACTGATATATGCCCTTTTATCCCTAAAACCTAACATGCAAGTGGTGCTTTCCAAACTGTTTCCAAGGAGGATGTTCAAGGGAATCTGGCCCAGACATAGGTGTCCCTCTCCCACCTTGGGGGCTCAGAGCACTCAAGGCTCTGGAAAGTTCTAGCCTGAGAGCCCTATCTGGAAGCAAAGCCTGTCAACTTCCTGCAGACGTTTCTCCTCACCCTCTTCTCCCTGCCCCAACGTCACAGAGCTGTTGGGGAATGATTCTCACCCCCCTCAGACCATGTGTGCAGGGCCTCAGGCTTCCTCAGGGCCCAGCTCTCAGAGGCAGCCTCAACAAGAGAAGAAAGGTGACTGTCATGTGTTTAAGAAGTTATCTAAGGTGACAAATGGTGGCTTCATTTATTGTGGTGAACACTGATTAATGCATAAAACTATTAAATCACTATAATGTATACCTGAAACTAATGTCACATTGTATGTCAAGTATACTTCAAAAATAAGTATTTTTAAAAATGCAAGAACTAAAACAAGCAAAAAAGTAATCTAAGCCTCGCAGCAAGCAGAACTGATATTCTAACACGTGCTGTGCATTCAAAACAACCTACGTAAGAGAAACTTCAGTGGCAAGAAATGAAAATGGCCCCAAAGCCCACTCACCTTGCGTCTCCAGCAGGTTCTGCACCACTTCCTCCAGGCCGACCAAGTAGATGAATTCGTTATTGGCAGCGCTGGGCAGGAAGTTCATCTCTGGGGCAGGGGGCTTGGGAGGGGGGATTTCAAGCAGCGTCTTCTCTAGCTGTTTGCGCAGCGCAAGCTTGGCAGCTGCCTGACGACTGGCTGGAGAATCCGCAGAGGTGACCACAGAGGCCACGCTGGTGGGGGTGGAGTTCGCCTGAGCAGAGGTGACTGTTGTCCCTTTCAGCGATGCTGGGGAAGGCTTTTGGGAGATAACAACCTGGTCAGTGTGCTGGGGGTGCCTGACCCCACAGCCCAGGATGGCATCATCAGCTGCACTGTCTTTAAGACAATAACTCTGAGCTTCCTGACATCAGCAAGCAACAGGCAAAGCAGCGTTAAACTCATCACTCTATGAGATTGACCAATCCTGTAAACACACTTGAGGTTTAGCTGATATCCAATAAACTACATGCATTTAAAGTCTGTAATTTGCTGTGTTTTGCCATGACGACACCCATGAAACCAAAACCACGACTAGGGCAGTGGGCACCCCCACTCAGGCAACACAGTCACTGTCCTGTCACTATGGCCTAGCAGCCCTCCTCCCAGCACAGGGCTAGGTGACCTCCTTCATTACAGCAGTACGGCAGTGGATCACTAGAACACTGGTGGCATTTCCTTCATGAGCATCTTTGTGTGTGCTTATCTGGAGACTAATGTTTTACTCAGCTCATGTATCCTCACTGGGGTTTCAGGGGAGACCGGCTTCTGGACCAATCCCTGCCCCTACCCCCTCTTGATCTTTGGTGCTCCTGCACTACTTTTCTTGCCTTCATCTGGATCCCAGTGGCCAATGCTCCGTTTTCTCCTTGCTCTAGTTCACCCAGCCCCCAACCTTGTCGAGCGCTTTCCTCAAAACTCTGAGTTGACCTCACCAGTGCCCTTCTGGAAATCTAAGGAAAGCAGCATACACCACCCCCAGGAAAATAGACATACCCAAGAACTTGCACACAACACATCACAGGACCCAGGGAGCCTACGATGCTATCCCAGGACCACTCTCACAGAGTTGAGCAAGCCTCCCAACAGAGAGGAAGCCAGCCATCATAGCACACTGGCCTGGTCTGACTTCAGAGAAGGCAGGGATGCTGCCCAGAGCTCTGTTGGCCGGGGTCTTATTTGAGGGAGGCAGACAAAGATGCACCACACCATAGGAGGAAGAGAAGCTAACACACCCATCAGCAAAAGCCGCTGTAGACCCAGTAATTTATCTGTCAATAAAGCTCTTGCTTCCAGCCTGCCCACCCACCCTGATCCCATCTTCTTGGCTCTGCTGGGTGGAAACAGACCCACCCCATCTCAGAGGCTCTGTACAAGAGGTGAAGGGACTCACGGCTAAGAATAGATGTGCCGGTGCTGTGAGGACATTTGTAGACATGCTCCCCTCATGTGCTCATGCTGACAGGGAGGAGGGTGGGGAAGGCTATGGTGCCCCGCATCTATCTCCAGGCCTATCAGATTCTTCACCTGGCCTCATCCATCCCCCAAAACATGCTGAGTCCTATACGCAACCTCAATCTTCCCCCCACCACTCAGCTCTGCACCTCTCCCCCTCTCAATAGCTACCCACCTCTGCTAGACCACAGTTCTGAACACAGGACTCCTGCTCGTGACTTTCATACTGTGACAGGTCCCAAGGAGCTCTAGTCTAAACCTCCATAGGGTATACAAGGCCTTGCCTGGTTCTGAGTGGGCAGGCCACACCATACCACTCCAGTGACAAGACTATGCCCCAGGACTGTGGGCCCTTGATGTGTTGTGTCTGTAGGGCATGTGCCCCACCCTGACTCAGCACAGCCCTCACCTGTGGGATGTTGACGAGCAGACTGGTGTTGGGGACATTGGCGACACGGATGAGGCCCTGCTGGATGATCCTCTGTCCCTGAATTTGCACACTGGGCACAGAGGCCCGAGGGGCCAGGAGGAGCGGTGGCGGCCCCGTGCTGGAATGTTGTCTGATGTTGTGGATTTGCTGTGGGGTGGGATAGGGGATAAGATGGTAAGAGGGACGATGGAGGGAGGGAAGATTTGGGCCCCAGAGCCCCCAACCTGATGACTGGGAAGGGTTGTTCTTGTGAGGTGGTTGGTTGGTTGGAGCTGCTTGGACACTCTTGCATCCTAAAAGCACGCCCTGCTCACCTGAGCCCCCCTGACGAGTGGGGGCATGACGACCTGTGAGCTCGCCTGTGGCCCCAGCTTGGAGGACACCTGCTGTCCGCCGCGGACCAGGGGTGGTGGGATGACACTGCCAGGCATTCTTGTCGAAGAGGTCTGTCAACGGCACCGAACCCCAGGTTTTACATGGCTTTTTTTTTTTTTTAAACAAACAGGTTTGCTGTTTTGTAAAAGTACACACTTGTTTTAAAAGGCAGGGGGGAAGCACTAAAATGTCTATTCTAGGCACAAGAAAACAAGGAACATGGACTCTGACAAGAGCTGTGCAGACTGGGCTCACTCAAAAGTGAATTGCACCAACAAGGTAGCATATTTTCACACACAGCAGGTGTCCAGCCAACCCAGGCTGGGTGTCACTTGTGTGCTGGTCTGAGCTGGGGGCTCAGGCCTGTTTGAGGGAAGGTGGGCCCCTGTCTAGACCTGGATCTCATGTCTGAGAGTAGGAGCTCTACCCATCTCATCCTATGGACAGAGGAGGTCCTGCTGCATCCCACAACCACCCTTGGGAGTGTCAAAATGAAAGGAGCCTGCTCTGCCTAAATCTTGGTTCTTCTCCAGTTTTGCTAGGAGTCCTCCTAGCAGTGACTATTTATTCATGATGTCAACAGTGGCCTAAGTTTGGGCCTCACTCAAATCTAATCAGAAGGAATGGGCAGCCTTTCACAGGAACTGGATCAGGACTGCCCAGGATCACAGAGGGAACACTGACCTGAAGGGATGGCTTGCCAGAAGGAATGTTCTGGGTGCCCCGCACAAGCGGGGGAGGGGTGGTCACGGCACTCCCAGCAGAGCCTGTGGGCTGCAAGAGAGCAGGACATGTGAGAGATGAGGGAGTCGTCAGTCCTGCTCCCCTCACACATAATCCAGACAGAGGAAAATTGGTTTTCTTCCTCTTCCAAAAGCATCAGTCTCTCAAAGGTTCTGCTTCCAGTCTGTTTACGTCTGTAGCAGGAACTGACATGTCTGAAATGGGCAGGGGAGAAATGTTCCAGCCCCCCTCACCCCTGGGGACGCTTGGCATCTTTTGTGGTTCAAGAGCAGGTTCTGCCTTCCTGGGGATATAAGGGCTGGCAGTGGTGACTGAGCCAAAGGGCCCCAGGCCTGGATAGACTAATCCCAACCTCGGTGAGAAAACACTGAGTCCAGGCACTTCTTAAAGTAACATATTCCACTAGAGAAGGGACAGTGACAGACTTCGTTCACTTCATCGAGTCTTAAACAGCTGACAAGAAAACAAGTAATAAGCAGGGCTCTGTCCACTGGGAGATTAACAGATGTCAGGCCATGTCCACTAATTGACTATGTGCAAGTGGGAGCTCAAGCAAAGCCTTAAGCAGACCAATGAGTATCCTCCTGTCCTGTTCCCTTAAGAAGACATGTGTTCCACATACTGTCAGCTCATAATGCCCAAGACACATTTACTTTCTAGCTTACTTACTGATAAAGTGGTTGAAGTAAATAGAAGGGTAGCTTAAAAAAACCCAAGAATACAAACTTGACCTTGGCCTCACACAGTAAGCTGCATTAAGAAGCAGTATAAGGATGGGGAACCTGGGTGGCTCAGTCAGTTAAGCGTCCGACTTCAGCTCGGGTCATGATCTCCCAAGTTTGTGAGTTCAAGCCCCATGTCGGGCTCTGTGCTGACAGCTCAGAAACTGGAGCCTGCTTCCACTTCTGTGTCTCCGTCTCTCTCTGCCCCTCCCTGACTCACGCTGTATCTCTCTCTGCTTCAAAAATTAATGAACATTAAAAAAAAAATTTTTAGGGGCGCCTGGGTGGCGCAGTCGGTTAAGCGTCCGACTTCAGCCAGGTCACGATCTCGCGGTCCGTGAGTTCGAGCCCCGCGTCGGGCTCTGGGCTGATGGCTCGGAGCCTGGAGCCTGTTTCCGATTCTGTGTCTCCCTCTCTCTCTGCCCCTCCCCCGTTCATGCTCTGTCTCTCTCTGTCCCAAAAATAAATAAATGTTAAAAAAAAAAAAAAAAAAAAAAAAAAAAAAATTTTTAAGAGGCAGTATAAGGAGCCTCAGACCCCAGGGGAGATAGCAAGAGCAGAAGCCCTAGGACCGAAACTCTGGGGCCTGGGCAGCACTTGGCATGCCCCTGTAGCATTAGGGAATCTGTCCACAAAACCATGGTAGCCACTGATGCCCAGCATGGCCATCCACAGGGCAGAAGGCCTCTCTGTAAATGGGCTTGTGACAGTTCTCAATCCAGAAATGTTCTTCTAACAGCTTCAAAGACATCTGTTTTCTTAAGGCTTATAATCTATAAGGAGTAAGTTTTACATACTCAGATTGAGAATATTCTAGACCAAAATGCACTGTAATATCCTTTTACTCTGACATCGTTTTCGCTAAATCCAAAATTCAAACTTGAGACTGCAAATTTCCACTTCAGATCTTGACCCTCACACCCCTGAGGAAACCTGTTCACCCATGACCAGCCGCTCCAGCTCCTGGTACTGAGGTGGGCCAAGGTAATGATTGTGAACTTCTGTCCCCTGTTCTAAATGGCTCTTGTTGGCCTTGAGGAGAGAACAGACGCACACACACCTTCTGGGTGGTGGTTTCCTTTTGTATTTGACTCTGCCGCAACTTTTTTAATAAAACAAGTTTTGCTTCTTCTAATCTTAACTCTTCTTTCAGTTGCTTAATCATCCTTTCTCGTTCTTCAGGACTGCTTTTCTGTAAGGGCAAGAGAACAAGGGTTGAGGGGGAGGGCCACAGCCAGGGAGCACAAGCCCCATGTCACCAGGTCCGTTTCAGGGTGTTGTCAGGCAGGGTCATCCCCCAATACAGGGACAAGCTCACCATGAGGGCCTCAGTACTGGTCTCCTTCAAGGCCTCTTTCGTCAGCCCGTTCACCCTTGGGCTTGCGGGCTGCTCATTGTCGGAGAGCACGATCACATCAGGAGAGGGGGCTCTCCTCTCAGACTTCATGTCACTGTGAAGCAGGGATAGCAGGTTGTTACCAGCTTGCCTGGACACTGCCAGACACCGTTCCCCAGAGCCCAGAACCTATACACCACAGATGCACAAATTTAGTCACAGCATAGAGGTGGAGAGCATGGCTGTCCTGCTCACCTTCCCAAGTCTCTTCTCCTTGGGTGTCCTCCCTACCGTACACCCAAATTGACTTCTCTCACTGCACTCATCATAAGGCACCCAAGCCCACAGCTAGGCCTCTAGCTAGGACCATTCTTGGTTGCCCACCTCTGTGTACCCAGAGCCAAGGACAAGCTGGTGTGTTCAAGGGTGATACGGCCATTTTGGAAAACACCAAAGCTTCCTTCTCTACCATGTGGTTCAGTGTTGGATAAAAACACTCAGCCCTTGATCCTGGGGCTGAGGCAGGGTCTTGGCCTATTGTTGGGGCTCCTGTGTGTTGGTGTGACAGTGTCTAAGCCTCTACTGTGTCGCAGAGTCCACACACAAGGTCCCAGAGACAGTGCTTGCCTCCCACCAAGCATCTCCGTTTTGGCCAAATGTGAACTTTCCCTTAAAACCTGGCCTCCACTTGTGATGAAAAGGATCTGATCCTTCCTTTCGTCAGTGGGAAAACCAGTGGAGGACCAAACACACCCACTAGGTGGCACTGTGACCCAGAGAACAAACTGATGAAGTTAATTGGGAAGAAGAGCTCTAAGTTGTCCCACTCCTCCTACCAGACCCCCAAGGAGAGACAGAGTTATAGAAGGAGAATTAGTACTTTAATAGCCCAATGAGCTGCCTTTTTCATTCCTGGAATGAGCTGTCTTTAGGGATGGACGGGCTCAGAGGACCAAATCCCGAGGGTTCATGTCTACCTCTGGACCCTTATCCCCATCCCCTAGAGTTCTCCCCCTGTTCCTCCTAAAGGGTCACATGGTGGTTACACCTCAATACTCCTAACCTTGATCGGATTTAACCAGTGTAGCTGTTGACTGAACTCTCACAAGAGATCAGGGGAGTGGACTAAAAGGTGCTATTTCAAGGTATACAGTCTCCTCATTGGGGTTATCAACCCACATTCTCAAGTCCAGAAACTGGTTGGCTGTTTATAAAGTAACTCAGAACATCACATTGGACCTCTCCAAACCAAAGACCAATGCAATTTGGGAACCACCACTCATCTGTGTGTCTGCGGACTCCCCAATCTGCCCAAGATCAACTCTCAAGGTGACCTCGGGACTCCAGTTCCATTTTCTCTGGATGCATCCACAGATATTGAGGGGCAGTGCAAGGCCCTAGCATAGGAGCTGTGGCCACTGGTCCCAGCTCAGGTGGGCTCCCAGGTGCCTTTGTGCAGACAGAGCAGCAACCCAGACAGAACCATGTTTAGAGTTGCAGACTGCAGGCACTTCTTCCAGAGCAAGAGTGCACAGAGATCATGGCAATCACTTTTTATCATCTTATTGGGGGCATGCAGTTTTCTAAAGGTGAGAGGTCCAATAAAACTCAAATTTGCCTAAGGGAAGAGGGCAGGGTGAGGGACCAAGACCATCTGGAGGCTGAAGCTCCCTGAGATGGCCACTCTGACCACAGCACTCCCACGTCTCATATTGGCCTGAGACTAATCAATAACTCATCCAAGAGATGACGTCACCCCACCCCCCATCAATGATCACTCAGCATCCCAGCAGCCAGCAGGGAGTGAACTTCCTGTATGCTAATCATCCGCCAAAAAGTCATGTGACAAAGGCATTTCCCTCCTTGGTCATGTGACCCTTTTAACTGTGCCTTCCAACATGAAAACCATGGCAACAGCCAGTTCTAACCGGTTCGTGACACGCAGCCTTCATTTTGAGAAGTGAGGTAGGGTTCAGGTGCTGTCAGAAAATGGAGGCAACCCAGCTCACCCCGGGGCTGCCCAGCTGCAGGAACTTCATATGTGGCACCAGCCCACAGGGAGCTGTTGGTGTATTACAGGGATCAGGGTTACCTCTTCCAAACACAGAGAGGCCACCAGCCCCTCTAGTTTCCAACATGGAAAACTTTGCTGAACTCAATTTTTAAAGTAAAGGTGTTTCAAAAGTCTCAGTACTTTATCAGAGTGTGCTTTTAATTCAGGAAAAAGAACACCCCTTTGACACAGGCTGAAAATTACTATGGGCATTCTTTAAAAAAAAAAAAATTGTTTTAAATTACAAAAACATTTAGGCAGAAGAACAAAAGCAGAGGAAATCTAGCCCAACAATGCCAGGGAAATGGCATTGTGGCCAGGTACGCTGTTCTACTGCTTTTAGTCCATGGTAGCCGCCTGAGCATGAAATTTATTTGGGAGCCATATGATTTCTGGGCAAATCTAATAAGCCCATTCTGCCCATCTTGGGAGTCATGATCAAAAGAGATTTTATGTGACCTATGAAAATCCCTGGAAGCAGACCAGGCTATTATCAGCAAAAACAGTCTCACCACCTTCTCCTCTATATGTCAGCCCTGGCTAAAGAAACACAAAAGTTCTGCTACTTACTTGAATCTTCCATCAAGTTTCCTAGAGAGAAGGCAAGGACTATAATCTTATCTCAAGACAGATCCCATGTCTTCAGCACCAGGGTACCATCCCAGTAGTCAGCACAAGGTTAATATTTAGTGTCCCCCTTAGCCTGTGCCAGGGGAAGCAGTCTCATCAAGAGAACACAGAAACTGTGCTTGGCAGCTCTGACCTTTGTTATTCTCTGAACAGGCATGCCTGATGTAGGGTCTGACTGTGGGAAAGGGGACACTTCATTCATTCATCCACTCGTATTTACTGAAAACCCACCTAAGAAAGCAGATGCTATGCCAAGCAATGAGGATAAATCCCCGGATAAAAGGTAGTTTTATCCTCAGGATCCACCAGGAGGAACAGAACCCCCAGGAGGAGGAAGGGCAAGCAGGGCCCAAGAAATGGACCACCACTTGCCTAGGCTCACTGAACAGCAGGGACAGCTTCACTGGAGCTCGAAGAAATACAGTATCTTGTTACCCCAAAGACCTGCTCCATCACAGCCTACATTTCACAAGATCCCCAAGATTCTTGCACACACTAGAGAAGCTGGGGAGGACTGTAAACAAAACAAGGTCTCAGGACAACAAACTCCTCCTCAGTGCCCACTTGAAGAGACAGGTATAGTCAGCTACAACCATTCCCTACCAGAACTCTCCCCTGCTCTCCTCATCTTTTGGGCCTGGCTAGGTGGGGAAAGGCAGGTAACTATTAGCTGTGTTTAAGAGCTGGGTAGGGGGCTTTGCTAGACCTAGCACCAGCCTCACTCACTCTTGCAAATATTCACTTTGGCTCCACCTGACCCTCCTTCAGTTGTGTTCCTCCACTGGAGCCCATTCACACCTCCCAGGCCAAACCTATCCACTGCCTTTTCCAGCTCCCAGCCCCTATAAACCCCAGCTCCTACTCACAGATACATGGTGCTGTGGGTTATTCCCGCCTTCACGATCAGTCCCTTCATGGAATGTCCCTCCACCAAACTCCTGAGGCCCCCTTGTGAGCCTCAATGCACACTTCAACACACATTTCAAACCATGTACCCTCCGAAAGGTCCCTGGCTGGCCCAATCCTCCAACATGCCAGCCCTGGGAGCATGATCAGCACTCCCCTAGTCCACTCATGCATGCCTGGGGAAGCCTTAGCTATGCTTGGTACTATTCCTCCTGGGGGCGGAGCCCAGGACAGAATTCTGGGGTTCCACTGAAAGGCAGCACAGGCCTGAGCAGAGGCTTCCTTGCTGGTAGCCAGCTTACTCACCCTCACTCCAGCAAATTAGTCCAAGGAAAGTGACTTCACCTTTCTACTAGGTCAACTCACCATCCTACAGCCTCCCAGAGTGACAATGTTACTGTCTGACAAGCAGGTTCCCCCACTGTTAGCTGGGACTGGAAACCATCATAGGCACAGTAGCCATGGCCCCCCAGCCCCACTTGGAGCCTGTCTCCACGAGGCCGAGGCACTTCAACTCCCGATGAGGACCAAGATATTCCCAGGGTGACCCAACACGCAAAGGGCAAGAGTGAGGGAGGGGTCCAGCCCTGATGTGACACCATGGCCCCAGGAAAGGGGGTGATGCCCCCTACCTCCACAGAGCCAGAGGGGCAGGAACCTCTCTCTCTAGTGCCACACTGGCTGGGAGGTGGGGACAGGCAACAGGGCCTCCTCCAAAGCCTGTGGCTGCACTCATGAAAGCTCACCATAAATAGGCACTATGAACCAAGCCTGCACACTGGGGACTTCCCCCACAAAGCCACCCGAGTTTCACTTGGTTCTACCTCTTGTAAGTGAAGACCCGGGGCAGGACATTTCCCTCCCTGTGCCTCCTAAAAGGACAGGACAGGAATTCCTGCTCTGCTGACCCTCAGGATTGCTGGTGAGGTGAGATCTCGTTGCCGAGGCTCGGACACCCTATGAACCCATCAGGAAGGTTCAGGCTCCAATCTTTCCTAAACAGTAAGGAGCTGCTTGCCATGAATACAAGCTTGGCACACAGCAGACAACTAGCCATTGAGGGTTAACACTCAAATATTCTCAAACCCAGAAAGGGCAGCAATGTGTCTGTTCTGTGAACTGCTCTGTCACAGCAGCTGGTGCAGGGCCTGGCACAGTAGGTGCTCAGGCAACGCGGCTGGTGGGCATGCCCACCTTACTCTTCCTTAGCACCTGGTTCCAGGATGAAGTCTGTGAGCTCATGAGGAATCCAGTGATGCCTGTAGACGGACTGATGTGGGCGGCTCTTTCCACATGCACAGATGCCACGTTGCTAAAGGATGTGCAAATTCACTTAAAAGGATTTCTGAATTCTGTGTCGTCATGTCTTTTCAAGCAATAGGTCTTGGAAGTCCAACTCCTAACTTGTGAGTCAGGACTTTGGTGACTGTTAAGAAGAAGCCTTACTACTCACAGTCAACAAAACCATGTACAGAAGACCACACCTCTCCACGCTCACACACCCTTCCAGTCCTATCTCTAGGATCTGGGCTGGTTTTGTGGCTCACTCTCTGACCTACAGGAATGCAGAGGAAACAATGCTACAAGCTTTTGTGGCAAGGACACAGAAGCCTTGCAGTTTCCGCTTAGCCCCTCAGAATGCATGCTCCAGTAGGATCTGACCGTACTGAGGATGCCAACCTAGCTGTATGGATGGAGGGTCAACAGACACACAGAGATGGGCCCAGCTATCCTAATGAGTGACAATGCCACTGGGGACATCCAGTCTGGTTGACACAGGACTGCAAGGAGGAGAGCCCAAGAAGCAGTACCTAGCTAGGACCAAACAACAAGCAGACATGACAAGACAATGCTACACTAATGCATCTATACCTTAAACAATTAAGCTAACGGGGCTGATAGCCCAGCTCTGCCCTCCCCAGGGAACCAGCCCACACCATTATAACTCCATATTCTTTCTCAGACTGTCCCCAACAAGGAGACCCATTCTAGAAATTACCCTGGGACAAAGCAGGGAGAAAGAAGGTGGAAAAGAAAAGGTTTACCTAAGCAGTCACCCCTGCTGAATTTTAAAGCACTCCCAAAAGTTGGGGGCGGGGGGCAGTTCTCTGAACATGGAAGACCATGGCAGATGCAGACTTGAGATGATATGGAAGCACAGCTCCAGAAAGACCTAAGACACCAGAGTGGCTCAAAAAAGGAAATCAACAGAGTGTCCCATAGGAGAGGAGAGGGCCATCTGTGGGTCTGGGAGCCACCATAGCTTAAGCACTGCATTGAGTGGTGTGAATCAAAGCCAGAAAGCAATTCCACATGCTTAATCTAATGAGTATCCCCTTTCCAGAAACACTTCTAGAAAAATCCTACGAGAGAAAGATGGTTACCACAAGTTCCCAGGTTAGTCCTACCACCTCAAAACATTTCACTGGCAGATCCTGCACATGTCTCTGGGATCTTTCATGGCCATCTGGACATGGGACTGCTCATTAGGACCCCACAACACCCCACCCTGCTTTCCCAAGGGGCACAGTTCACTAAGGGACACTTGATGCGATTAAAGAGGGAACTCTGTTGCACACAGATACGGGCTGTGCCCCAAAGCTAAGGACTTGCCTGCCCAAGGGATGGTAGGCGCTGACGGGTGCCTGGTCCCCTCCCCAGACCCTCAGGGCCCTGGAGCCCACCTGCTTCCTGCCTGCCCTGGCCCCTCTTCAACTCCCTGGACTCCCTTTTTGGCATCCATTACCATTTCTTCCAGCCCTGTAACTTGACACTCTGTTGGCTGGGATGTCAAGAGAAAAGCCCAGAGTCTGCTTTATAGGGGCTGGGAAGTCAGAACATATTTTGTTTCTTGGCCACAGAGGCCATGGAGGTGAGCAGCTGGGGATGAGAGTTTTGAAATCCAGCCATCATTCTTCCTGGAGATTTCAGGTCCAGTTATCACTCTGGGAATCCATTATGGTGCACCCTGCAACAGCTACAGCTGAGCATCTCAGGAGAAAGAGAAGGAGCTCCTGGAATCGGGCTCTGGCCCTGCAAGCCCAACCCCCCTCCAGGACCCCCAGCACAGAGGAGAGCAGTCCCAAGGTGCATGGCCAGAGAAGAGGAGTGTTGTGCTGTTATGTTAGCAAGGCCAGGAAGCATTCAGCCTGACCTGCTGGGGCTCCTTCTAGGAACATACGAGCCCCCGAAGTCACAGCCTGGCCAGAGAGGCCCAGATGACTTCACTATAACTGGAGTTAGCAACAGGGGCCAGTTTTAGGGGCGTGGAGAGTCACTAAGGGCTATAGACACAGGGCAAGGATGGGTTAAAGAAAGCACTCCTTGGGGAGAGAAGCTAATAGTGGCTCCACATAAAGACCCCAACACCAAATGGCAATGGGGCAACCTGGAGGGTTGGCATCCACCCAAGGAGGTCACTGCAGCCTAACTCTGCCAGCAGCCACATGTCTAGCCAGGATCTGACACCACTAGAAGTCTAAATCCAATTCAGTATGCTCTGCTCAGAAATTTGGGAAGGGGCACTTCTTACAAATGACCACAGTCATAGAACTGAAAGGCTGACCTATGTTAGGTTTGGAAAATCACCCAGGACATTTGCTGACCCTCTACGATGGCCATCTCCGTGACAACCACCAAGATGTAATCTTGTAATCTGTGTACTCCTCTCAACTGACTGACTGTCACCCCATTCAGGCAAATCTGAAAGGTGTGACTTCTTGAGGTCACACACCTATGGCGGCAGATAACCTGGGCCCACACTAGGCCCAGGTTTCTGTGGACCCTTGGTAATCCTGCCCAATTCTGGGACACCGAAGGCTGTGCATTGCACAGGGACCGAGGCCCCCACCACGGATCAGAACAGTTGCATGCCCATGGCCTAAAGGGCTCAATGACACCCCAGAAAAAGAAGCAGTCACAGCATGGGAGAGGATGGGTTTCACATGATGTCAACTCTGACACCTCTAACTCAGATTATCAAATATCATTTTTGGACTAGTTTAAAGAAGAAAATGTTTTTATTTATACTTAGGATCCTGGACAAGCCAGCAGCATCCACAGGCCGAGTCTCTGAGGTGAGAAAGAGAGAACAGTGTGACAACATGGATGTGGCCCTCAGACTGACTGGGCTACAACTCTTGCCTGCCTAGGAAATGAGCCGGGGGGGGGGGGGGGGGGGAGGTGGATGCAGCACTCAGGCATCCAGACTCCCAAAGGGCCCAGGGCCTGGGAGAATGAGGAAAAAGAAACAGGGGACCCTAGACGCCACAGCACCAACACTGGCGTTCCCTCCTTCCTCCAGTCACTGGACCCACATGCCAGACCAACCTTCCTCCAGGTACGAACACAAAGAGAACCTAGGAGCACTCTGCAGCATGGAGGGAATCCCTACATCACATAAACCCAAACACATCTCCTGGCATGCCAGCTCCTTCACCACCTCACAGCAAGAGAAAACTCACCTGTGTGCAGATGAAAACCACCCATGAGAAATAAACATTGCTTTCCAGCCTGGAGCAACTACAAATTTTTGTGATAAATGGAAAGTGCTTGCTTTTGCCTGAAAGTTTATTGCCCCCTTAAAAAAATCTGTGTTTCAAACAGCTGGATCCTCCCCCACCTTTCCCTGGCAAATCTCAACTTGTTCTCTCAGCACAGCTCTGGTGCTTCCCACACCCCACCAGATCTGCTCCAGCTGCTGTAAGTGCAGCAGGACCATGGGAGGCTGGGCTTACCTCTGCAGCTACGGGGGCTCCACTCAATCACCAAACCTCAATGACCCTCAGTTCCTTCATCTGCAGAATGGGATTCTGTTGACCTCCAGGGAATGTTGTAAAATGTAAAAGGCACAAAAAGTGCACCTAGTCCACAAATGACAGCCCCACTTCTCTTCCCCATCCTTGCTGAACGTGACGTGGACAGACAGAACAGTTCCCATCACCTTTGCAGCTATAATTTAGCTCTGAATTGACTCATCAGGCCACCTGCCTGCAGTCAGAAGTCCCTGGGAACAAGGTTCCACACTGAGGGCTTCTCTTCCTTCTACTGTCTGACTCCAGCAGGCCATTAACCACTGCTGCCTGAGATGTGAGCACACTGCTCTGGTGGATGTCCTGGTCTCTGCCCATGCCAGATGACCTATCCCCAGCCCACCTAAGCAACTCTGCATTGAACTGGGCTCTGCCAGGTCGTTTTCATTGTAACACTGAGACAACTGCCTTTTTCACCAAATTAGGACAGTAGAGCCAAATTGCCAGGATTCAGTGACACCATACTGTAGGCAAAGCCCTGAATGAAGTACAAGCTATTGACTTTATTTAATCTCAACCCTGGAGTATGTACCTTTTCAATTTTTTTTTTTTGTTTTTTTTTTGAGAGAGCATGAGTGAGTGAGAGGCAGAGGGAGGGAGAAGGGAGCGAGCGAGCACGGGGTGTGAAGCCCAGAGTGGGGCTCGAGCTCACCCGAAGTGGGACTTGAGCTCACCCCAGGTGGGGCTCAAACTCATGAACCGTGAGATCATGACCTGAGCCGAAGTCGGACACTTAATCGACCGAGCCACCCAGGTGCCCAAGTACGTACCTTTTTAATACTCTGTGTCAAGATAAAGCACTCCTGCTGTGTACCAAATGACAGCCATCCAGAAGAAAAGCATGTGTATGAGCACTCACAATGCATGAAGGAAAGACTGACAGACACATTGTGGTTATTTAGACTTTTGAGTGTTTGGCAGACATTTCCCCCAAAATGGTTAAAGCAAAGCCTGTTTCTTCTAGGAAACAACCGACAGCATTTGTTGCCAATGATAAAAGTCCAAGCTTCCAACAAACAAAATGTAGAATTTTGGAAAATTTGTGTTTGCTTCCATGAGCCCAAGAAGTCAGATATTAGCTAATCTGATTTTGTGATATTGAATAATGCAATGTATATTTCAAAGGTCTCTATAACTCTGTAAACTACTATTTTCTAATGTTTCATGGTATTACAAACTCAAACATGAGTAAAAGATCACTTGGGGAAAAGTCACAAATCACCGAGGCAGAAGAATCCCGAATAATTCGTGCAGCTGCTCTGCTCTTCGGGAGGTGTGTGTTAAGTGTGACTCTTCACCCCTCAGGTGTGAGCTGCACCTGGTGACTTCCTTCCAAGGAGTCCAACATAGAAAGAGAGAAGAGAGTAACTTTACAGTGGAGATACCTGACAGATGCCAAGGTCAACATCACAGTGAAAAGTCAAGATGATGGCATGTGCTGTAGAGACAATATGGTAAGAAGAGTACTGCACCTCTGTGGTCCTCTCCAAACCCATCAACCCAGGCCAACAATGAAAAAACACCAGACATATCACAACTAAAGGATTTCCCACAACACACCTGACCGGTCCTCTTCAAAACTGTTGAGGTCATCAAAAATAAGAAAGTCTGAGGAACTCTCAGCCCAGATGAGTCTAAGGAGACATGATGACCAAATCCAGGACACAATTAATAAATATTTTCAAATTTCCAACACAGCAAATGGCCAAGAGATATTTTTCACATAACCAAGATGGAAAGGGGGTTGCACCAATGCTTTCAGCAAGGCATTGCCAAGGTTTCCCATGGCAAGGGCTAGTGTGAGCAAAGGCTCCTGAGTGGAGTCCTCCTGACACATCATGGCCCATATGGCTGTCACTTGCTGCCAAAGTTGTGTTCTGAAAAGTGAGACACGCTAAAAATTTCACAGAACTCACCCAACAGATTCGCCATAATTTCCCTATAAAATCTATTCAATTATAAGCCAACAAAATTTGGCCCTGTTTATGGCCTTAAAAGCAGCAACTGTAGGAGCGCCTGGCTGGTTTAGTAGGTGGAGCATGCGACTCTTGGTCTTGGGATTGTGAGTTCTAGACCCACACTGACTTTTGAGATTGCTCAAAAATAAAATCTTTAAAAAAAAAAAAAAGGTGGGGGTAGTGGTAACTGTACAGGCTCTGCAGTTACCCAATTCACAGTGAACTTGGCACCATTTAGGGCAGCCTAGACACCCTGCGTATGCAGATGGGCAGGCCAAGCCCAGACTTCCCTCGGAGGTCAGTCAGGTGCCCCAGGCTCCTAATGCCAGGACACTAGGGGTGGTGTCCATTCTCATACCCCATTCCCTTCCTACCTCCATTCTCCAGGTAAAGGCATTTCCCTCCCTCCCTCCTCCAGACATGTTTACCTCCACCATCACAATCAGGTGTCCCACAAGCTTCTGGGCTATATCCAGGCCCAGAGCACATCAACTCTCTCCCCTCCAGAAGGTGTGTCCTATGGCTCATCGTTCCCACCAGATAACCTGGCCCTGCTCCCACTGCCACTGTGGGCCTTCTCAGGCCCTCTCACCAAACCCAGTGCCTCCAAGGACTTGGAGCCCCTAAGCACCCCAATTTCTGGTGTGTGAGCTCCATAAAATGTGCTACCCAGACCACTCTTTCCCACACTGCCCACGGACACTGCAAGTCCTCTTGAAGGAGGGAACAGTGGATACCTGGACTTGTTCCCTTTAGAGAGTGTGGCTGTGTTAAAGTTGCTTCTGAATGCTATCAAGGCCCTGCACTAGGGAACTCTGCATGTCACCAGGTCTTAGTCCCGCTAAGATCCAAATAAAGCTTTTCAATGTGGTTATTTACATCAGGACTATTTTTATGATTTAAGCTCTAAAAATAAGCAGTCTTATGGCTTGGGACCCAAGGAAAGGGATTAGTAACGTCTGGTATGTCTCCCCTCTCCACCCAACAGACACTCCCTACCTCCTCTCCCATCCCACCCCCAGGCAGGCCCCTCTCACCAACATCTAGGCTGCTTTGGCCACTTCAGTGTCTCTGAAGGCAACTGACCTTGCCTAGCCACTGTGTCACCACCTTTTTCCCACAGAGGTCTGTGACCATTCACCTGCCTTCCTTTCCCTCATTATTGGACAACTGTAAGTCCCAAGACGTCTTCCTATCAGCACTGTGACACACCTTACTAGACCACACTGGGAGCTTCCGAAGCTTAAGAACGACCAGCCTCACATCAGAGAAGACAATGAGCTTCACCAGGGTAGAGTGAATGGTCCCGGGCCACGTGGGGATGTGAATGGAATGAAGCTGCTGGGCGCCAATTCTTTTTCCACCACCTGCTACTCCCCTTGGGCTCACAAATTATAATTCACATGCTCATCTCTTTGACAGAAAGAAAACCACCCTGGAAATCTCTTACCACTGGGTCAGCTCTCCTTTTCTTCCAGGCGCTTTCTGCTGAGAAAAGTCTTCTCAAGGTGGACTCCTGGTTGCCCCACCTGGAGTCACACAGGCCCTTGGGAGGTCCCAGGCATTTACCCCTGTTTTTTACCTATTCTACACAGGGCCCTCTTCATCCCACTGTTTCACCAGGCTAGGTGACTGCGAGGGACAGGACAGGATCCCTCAGGCCAGTGTGCTTGCCACCCCCACCATCCAGGTTTGTTATGGTTTTGGTACAAACAGTTCTCAATACAGCACAGAATTGGCTGCAAGATACAAAACAAAGCACATGAAAGCAGTTTTAAGTGGCACAGTGGAGGGCTGGTAAGAGCCCTCACATATCTGCGCAGGTAAAACATTTAAATGACCTGCTACAGCAGCTAAGGCACCAGTTAAAGGATGAGGAATCTGTCAGGTGACAAACAAGGCACTAGCAGGAATATGTGCTGAAGAGGTATCAGAAACTTCAACTGCAGAATTAAACCAAATAATTTCAAAATAAAATGACCTGCTTAATCTATAATTCTGCTTAACTCACATGTCTGAAGAGCCCCTGATTGCTAAAGGAGGAGTCTTGACAGGCGTTTACCTCACTGACTGTACACAGTGGCCTTCTGGTTCCTGTCAGGACCATCACATCCCTAAGAAGGCAGGCACCATCCAGTGAGAAAGGGACAACCCTTCATGACTAGAGGAAGGTATTGTAAAGGCAAGGGGCAGGTGGCTCCTTACCTCTTATCAGGCTGGCTTACACTAGGCCCCATGTGAACTAAGTCTCTTTGGGAGTTAGAAAGAGGACATCCAGAGTCTGTCACTCTGATACCCCAGCATTACCTAATGATTTTTAGAAGTACAGGTGAACCCCTCAAATTTCAATAATTTCAAACCTAGGATAAGATATAGTCCAGAATAAAGGCATGTGGACAAAAAGAACTGGGATGAAGAGCCTGGAGGGAAGGGATAAGGCAGAGAATGAGGAGATAAGAGAGGCCACAGCTTACGCAGGGAAGGAAGCACAGAATCAGAACCAGATTTCCAAAGGAATATACCTCTCAGTTCCCATGCACTAACCAAGCTAAGAAAAGCAAGCAGGCTATGGAGAGTTCTAGTCTGAGTTGATGGAGCTGCTCCTTGAGACTGCCCAGCCCCTCCTAGAAGTCACCTAGCAGTAGAGAATTAGAAAGTAAAAGGCAGCAGCCAGCCCACAACAGGTGCTGGGGCTGGGCTGGACTCCAGAGAACCTTCCAGAAGAGTGCAGGAGGCCCCAGACTCAGGGGAAGTGATGGTCACACAGTAGATAGGCTTCTGGCTGAGAGACTTCCAAAGCTTTCACACAAAAGGGGAGGGGGAGGGAGAGATGGTCATTCCCTATGAGGAAGACTGTCAGAGAGTCAAGAGTGAGGGTTGCAACCACACCTGCCCAGGCAGTGCAAAAACCCAAGCCATCACACCCACAGCTGTGTTACATCCACCCAATTCCCTCAAGGATGCACATTCCAGCAGACAGCTGGCCAGACCAGGCACAGCTATGATGGGGCACGGTCCTGAAAAGAGAATAGATGGGGGCTCGGGTCAGTACATAGCTGGTGAGAACTGCCTTTCTATCCTCATACAGCCCATGTGGCAACGACCACCCTTTTATCATCACGGGGTAAAGGTGAAAGTCACACAAGAAGGCTAGGACCTGGACCCAGACCTCTTTGTAGACCCCATGGCTAAAACTGTAAAGAATGACAATACCAAATTGAGTATGAAGCAGCTGAATCCCCATACCTGTGAGAGCAAAACAGCCCAGGTATTTTTGGGGAAAGGCCTAGTAGGTTTTTTTTTTCTTTTTTTAATAACAATTCAACATGCACTTACTCTGTGACCCTGCAATTCATCCCCTACGTATTTACCAAGAGAGAGAAATGAGAATTGATGCCCATGTGCAGCCCTATAGGAATAATCATAGCAGTTGTACTCACACCAGCCCCAAACTGCAGACTGCCAGGTGTCTATGGACAGGTGAGTGGATACACTGTGCATACCCACATAGGAGTCATTCAGGAAAATACTGGTACAACAGGGATGAATCCCAAAGCACATGGAATGAGGGAAGTCAGGCCCCACTGAGCACATGCATGATTCCATTTCTAGAATCCATTTTTGAGAAGAGGCAAGATTAGTCTAGGGTGAGAGAGTACACCCAGTCAAGGATGACAGGAAATGTATAAATGGCCCCTTCTTATGGTGATGACTAGGTTCTGTATCCTGATAAGGCTTTGGACTACACAGGTGAAAAACACACCAGGAGAGGCTCACTGCGCTTTACCTCCTTGCAAGGCAGGCAACCCAAGTGTTTATCTTTCCTCTCCCAAGAGGCTGCTTGTAAAGAGCATCCACCACAACAAGAACTCTACCTATGACCTAGAATGTCATCTTGGAAAAGTTAAGGAATACACACCTTTTCCTGCAGGCCCCATTTCTATATAGAACAGAAGAAGACTGTTCACATAATCCCATGTTATAGACAAGAGGCAGCTGTGGCTGCACTATCATGTTACTTTCAGATTCATTTTCGCTTTGGAAGAGACATCAGACGTTAATGTGAGTGTAGATGATTGTGCCCTCACACAACACACCACTGCAGGACACCCAAGCCCTGTTTCAATACCAAATGATGAGTAGTGACATCCCTAGGCACAAAAGAGATGACTAGTTTATTTACAGATGTGTCACCTCCTTGGTGAATGCCAAAGTCTCTAAAGAAAGATGGAGCAGGGATTCTGTCATCAAGAACACCAGCTTTAACAAAAGAGCCCTGCTTTGCAGGCTTGGTAAAACAGAGAGTACTTTTATGCATTTTTAGTATGCTCAAGTTCACAAGTGTCTGACAAGGGAGTGTGGAAAGCCAGAAAAACAAAAGTCAGGGACAGCTCTAACACCTCAGGTGCTACTGCCAGTCCCCAACAGGCCAAGGGCCCCTCAGTGCCAGATAGGAGCCCCTTCTACCCACAGCACAGGGCAAGCCCTTGGTTTGAATGAAGCCCCATCCTGTGGGTGAGATGCATGATGCAAAGAGGGATAAGAAGAGAGGAGGGAGACATGCAGTTACCCAAAGGCCACACACCCCAAGAGAACCCGACAGGAAGTCATCAGTACATCTGCCCCACATCCACTGAGGCCCATGTAGCAGGCTACTGAGAAGTGGAAGTTGGCCTACTAGTCTGCCACTACCCCGCCCCCCCACCCGCCCCCGTGGGACCCAGGGAGCCCCAACGAGGTAAAATGAAGAAGTATAGATGATCTGCTTCAATGCCCATTGACTTCCATCCCCAATGAGCCATACCCCTTAACTTCTAGTCTTTCTCCCCAAGACCTCTGTACATTCTTTCATATTACAGCACACCAGAAAGTAGCTGTAGTCAGATCTTGTCCTATCATTTCTACCTCCAGGGACCACCACGGTGCCTATCACAGTAAGCCTGGTCCTGGTGTGTTAACAATCCAGGGAGGGCTGATGTCTCAGAAAAAGGCATATATAAACACGTTTTCAGTAAAGCATGGGGGTGGCCATTCATGGAGTTCCCACCCTACAAAGGCCCAGAGCAACAAGACACCTAGTCCTTACCTTTCAGGTGCAGGACATCTAGAGAAGAGGCTCATACTTTATTGAGTTAAATGCTCCTCCACCCAAAATGAGGGGGGAAAAAAGTTGTTCTCATCTATGCATGGCCCAGATTATTTCTAAAGATCAACAATTTGTGACAGAAAGAGATTCTCTATAGCAAAGTACAGGAGTAGAATCTACTTATCACAGAAACAAAACAAAGAACTCAACATAGCTTCCACTGCCTGCCCCAGCTCTAGCCTCCTCCAATAGTCCTGACTTGGGGGGAGGGGGGGAGGGGGAGGGTAGGCATGTGCCCATGACCTTTGGGCTGGTCTCACAAGGCCAGCAGGCTCAACTTCCACCTCTGTGGATTTCTGTTTTCTTGTAAGCACATTTATGGATGCCAGAACAGAAACCAAACTATTTTAACCTCATTAGTTTTTTTAAACATCCATATTGAGATCTAATTTACATACCACAAACTTCATTCACTGTAGGAGTACAATTCAATGATTTTTAATAAACTTATTGTGCAACCATTACCACAATCCAATTTTGGAATACTTCCACCACCCCCAAAAGTTCCCTTTTGCCTGTGAGATGTTAATCACTGCACCCACCCCTGCCCTCAGACAACCACTGATCAGTCTCTACAGTAAGTTTGCTTTGGACATTCCCTGTAGATGAAATTATACAACAAGCAGTCTCTGGATCTGTTGTCTTCCCACCAGCATAGGGAGTGTGAGGTTTATCCACGCTGAAGCATAAATCCGTAGTTCACTTTTTTATTGCTAAATAGTAATCCGCTGCATGGATATAACATTTTATTTAATCTTGGCTATATGGACTGTTTCCACTTTTTGATTATTATGAATCATGCTGCTATGAACATCCATGTACCTGTCTTTGTGTGGACACATGTTTTCATTTCTCTTGAGTACCATCCTTGGATAGAATACTGGGTCATGTTGAATGTTCATGTCTAACTTTATAATAAACTGCCAACTGTTATGCATTTTACATTCTCACCAGCAAAGTATGAGAGGAGTTCCACTTTCTCCACATCCTCACCAACACTTGTTACTGTCTTTTAAAAAAACAAACAAACAAAAAAACCCACAACCATCTTTGAGACTTGTTTTATGGCCCAGCATCTGATCTCCCCTGGAGAATGATCCATGAGAATGTAAAAAGATATATTCTGTTTTCTGTAGTCACCAGGTCTTCTATAGATTCCTGTTAGACCAAATGAGTCAACAATGCTCTTTGAGTCTTCTAGAATCTTACCAATTTTCTGTTTAGCTGTTCTACCAATTATTGAGTGGAGTACTTAATTCTCTATAACTGATGAATTGTCTATTTCTACTCTCAATCCTAGCAATTTATTCCTAAGGTATTTGGGGGTTGTTGTTAGGTGCATATACATTTATAACTGTTATGTCTCCCTGACATATTGTTATAAAATGCTGCCCTTTGGCTACAGTAATATTTTTTTGTCTTAAAGTCGATTTTATCTGACATCGATAGTCACTCTAGCTTTCCTATGGTTACTTATGGTATAGCTTTTCCCATCACTTTACCAAAGGATTTTAAGCATCCTTAAATCTAAGGGGTGTCTCTTACAGATAACATATAATTAAGCTGGATCTTGCTTTTTCATCTAGTCTGAAAATCTCTGCCTTTATAATTGGGGTGTTTAAACCACCTTTTTTTTTTTTTTTTTTTTTTTTGAGAGAGAGCAAGAGCGAGCAAGTGCATGTGAGAGCACAGGAGGGGCAGTGGGAGACAAGAGAATGTTACGTAGGCTCCACATCCAGCACGGAGCCTAACACAGATGATGCAGGGCTCCCTCTCACAGCTGTGAGACCATGACCTGAGCCGAAATCAAGAGTCAGACACTTAACCAACTGAGCCACCCAGTACCCCTAGACTACTCACATTTAACACAATAATTGATATGATTGGGTTTACAGGTGTCATATTGCTATTTGTATTCTACACCCATTCTTACTTTTATGTTCCTCTGTTCCTTGCTGATGATCTCCTTTGGTGTTAAACATTTTTTAGTGTACCGTTATATTCTTTTGTTGATTTTTTAAGTCATATTTTAAAGCTATTTTGTTAATCATTGCTCTAGATATTATAATAATTTTATTAATTTACCACAACATACTTCAGATTAATATTAACTCGACTCTGGTAAAATGTAGATATTTAACCCCAAAAGAGCTCCATTTCATTCCTCCTGTTTTATACTATCATTGTCTGACAGATCTATAAACATATAAACACAAGAGATTTTTGTATACCTTGGTCAATTTCCAGAGAGCTGAAATGGTTATTTTTGTCTATGCTGACCAGTGTTAGTTACAGTTAATGCTTTACATGATATGTGTTATAAGAAGAAATGAGAATAAAGTATTTTATATTAGACCATGTATTTACCATTTCCAATGCTCTTTATTTCTTCCTGGGAACTTAAGTTACCAACATGTCATTTTCTTTTAGTCTGAAGAACTAGCTGGTCTGACCGTGACAGATTCTCTTGGTCTTTATCTGAAAATGTCTTTTTTGCCTTCGTTTCTGAAGGAGTTTTGCTGGACACAGAATTCCAGGTTGACAGTTTTTGTCTTTGAGTACTCTGAATGTCACTCAACTCCTTTTTCGTTTCCATGGTCTTGGATGAGAAGCTGGCTGTTAATCATATTAATGCTCCCGTGTATGTGAGGGGTCCTTTTCCTCTTGCCACTTTCAAGATTTTCTTTTTCTCTGACTTATTAACAATTTGACTATGATGTGTCTAGTTATAGATCGCTTTGTATTTAAGCTCCCTGAGGTTTGTTGAGCTTCTCCTCACATGTTTTTGATCATTATTTCTTCAAGTAGTTTTTCTGTCTTGCTCCAACTATGACTGCAGCCTGGGGCTAATACAGCAATCATCCTTCCCCATTTGCCCATCTCCAAGACTGTCACTTCAACCAACAAGGCCATGGGCCCAGGGTTGCTATCCACCACTCTCTTAAATTGAATGAGTCCCTTCTCACCCCTACAGAAAAGAGGTTGGTCTTCACAGCCTAGGCAGAACTTCCCTACCAATAGAACTGGGGAGATGGTATGGAAGGAGTCCCAGGCTAAATGCTACAGATTCTCACTATTCTTACCTGAAGTTTGGCAGTTTCTTAGGCACAAACACTTCTCAGATTGCTGTATGCCTCTGGTCAATTTCTAGAGTGCTCAAACGATGGGCTTTTTTTGGGCCAATTCTGTCCAGTTTTATGGTTTTTTGGGGGGGGACTGGAGGGGGGGAGGAAATTATTCCCCAGCTTTGATTTATTTTGAAAATAAAACATACACAAATTGGGGGAGCTTGGGTGTCTCAGCTAGTTAAGTGTCCGACTTCGGCTCAGGTCATGATCTCGTGGTTTTTGAGTTCAAGCCCCGCATGAGGCTCTGTGCTGACAGCTCAGAGCCTGGAGCCTGCTTCAGATTCTGTGCCTCCTTCTCTCTCTGCTCTTCCCCTGTTCATGCTCTGTTTCTCTCTCAAAAATAAATAAATACTAAAAAAAATTTTTTTTTAATACACAAATTGAGGGGCATCTGGGTGGCTCAGTTGGTTAAAACCTCTGACTTAGGCTCAGGTCATGATCTCACAGTTCGTGGCTTCGAGCCCTGTCTCGGGCTCTGTGCTGACAGCTGGAGCCTGGAGCTTGCTTCCGATTCTGCTTCTTTTTCTCTGCCCCTCCCCTGCTCGTACTCTGTCTCTCAAAAATAAATAAACATTAAAAAAATTTTTTTGAAGCACTATCAACAATTGCCAAAGTATGGAAAAAGCCCAAATGTCCATCGATGGATGAATGGATAAAGAAAATGCGGTATATATTACACACACACACACACACACACACACACACACACACACACACACACACTGGAGTATTACTCAGCAATCAAAAAGAATGAACTCTTGCCATTTGCAACTACGTGGATGGAACTGGAGGGTTATTATGCTAAGTGAAATTAGTCAGATAAAGACAAATATCATATGACTTCACTCATATGAGGACTTTAAGACATAGAACAGATAAACATAAGGGAAGGGAAGCAAAAATAATATAAAAACAGGGAGGGGGACAAAACATAAGAGACCCTTAAATACGGAGATCAGAGGGTTACTGGAGGGGTTGTGGGAGGGGGGAATGGGCTACATGGGTAAGGGGTAATAAGGAATCTACTCCTGAAAACACTGTTGCACTATATGCTAATTTGGATGTAAATTTAAAAAATAAAATTAATTAAAAAAATTTTTTTAATATACACAAATTGGGAGCCTAAGTCAGAAAAACTGTCAGAGATAGAGAGGGGAACTGTAGAGAGGGAAAGAACGGACTTTACCCCTTTGTCTGCCTATGTATGCTACATATCACCCCAATGTAGTAAAAAAAAGGTTTTATCTTGGTGATTTCAATTCACCAGCCACTCACTGCCTTAAAGAAAAAGAAAATTATCTCTCCTAGAAGCCACCAAAAACTCCCTCCAGTCTTCAACAGCCCAATTAGAGTCATAAGACAGCATGAAAGAAAATGAGGCAGTTTTGAAACAGAGCCAAACAAATTCTAGACACAGAATACTATACAATAGTGAAAATGAATTAACTACTGCTCAATTCAACAACATGGGTAAATCTCACAAACATTATATTGAATGAAAGCAAGCAAAGGGTACAGACTGCACAATTCCATTTATTTAAAGTACAAAAACAGAAAATTATCTATGCTGTTAGAAGAAACTGGTTACCCTCAGAGGGTAGTGATAAGTGGGCTAAAGGGGGCCTCAAGGTTGTTTCTTGATTCTAGTTTACAAGGATGTATTCAGTTTGTGAAAATTGGAACCCATCTGTACTTTTCAGTATGTGTACTACATCTCAATTAAAAAACAAAAATGAAATTCTCTCAGCACAACAATCTAAAATTGGCATGTTAGAGGCATCTGGGTGGCTCAGTCAGTTAAACATCAGACTCAGTTTTAGCTCAGGTCTTGATCTCACTGTTCATGCGTTTGAGCCCTACAGTGGGCTCTGCACTGAACCTGCTTGGGATTCTCTATCTCCCTCTCTCTGCCTCTCCCATGCACGCATGCATCCTCTCTCTTTTCAAAAATAAATAAATATTTAACGTTTATTTATTTTTTATTGTTAAATGTTTATAAACAATAAACATTTAATGTTTATTATTTTTGAGAAGAGAGAGACAGAGCATGAGTGGGGGAGGAGAGAGAAAGAGGGAGACATAGAATTTGAAACAGGCTCCAGGCTCTGAGCTGTCAGCACAGAGCCCGAAGCAGGGCTTGAACTCACAGACCGCGAGATCATGACCTGAGCTGAAGTCGGACGCTTAACAAACTGAGCCACCCAGGTGCCCCAATAAACAAACATTTAAAATAAATGAGTAAAAATAAAACTGGCATGTTAATCTTACACGATTCAGTGAACCTGAAGCCAAAGAGCTTCAGCTAACCTAAACTATGGCCAGATACAGCCGTGCCGTGCCACCTTTTGATCTGGCCAGTGAGGGATCTCACACTAACCTGGGAACCAAGAACAACCACATTGTGCTATAGGAAGGTCCTTAAAGGGATGTTCTTGAGCCACATGCTCTCAACAAGGATCCAAAGACTGCCTGTTTCTAACAGAAACTGGGGCCATACACTCCAGAACAGATTACAGTTTGGAAAGGCTTTGGGGTACTTGTTCCTGTAATTTTTGTCAAAATGCACAAGTGTACTTCTCCAATGAATTAAACAGAACATTCTACGTGGGCACTTGGGGAGATACTAGCTCTACATATGGATATCTTATTTTGAGCCAAGATTGAAGGGCAGTTGTTACCAACACTTGCTCTCCACCCTAGGACCAATTCTGGGTACATGTCTGTCACCCATCAACCTATAAGCCAGAGATTATCACCCATTTTACTATTGAAGAAACAAAGACTAAGATCATGTGCTCAAGATCAGCCAGGGAGTATGATGTGACCCCAACTATGCCTGTTGGCCACCAAGGCCAAACTCTGTCCACATTCTCATACTGCTTTATAAGTGTCTTGAGGTGTTTCTAGTCCTGGAGTACTGATCACGCAATGCCCTGTGTGCCTAAGTTAATCTCTGATCCCTGCTCCCTTGCATCCTTTATGTGTTGTAACGATATCATTCTCCATCAACTTCAGAAAACATAGTCTAAGTGACCTTGGGTTGGAAGCCAATGGGCATAGTGGGAAAAGTCTGGAAGCAAGAGGCCCAGAGGCCAAATGTAGCCCCAGGCTGTATCAACAGAAAGATCTGGTAACCTCTCCCTCACAATCCACTGGGCTGCCCTGCAGGGCAGCAAGGTGATAACATGAGAAAATGCACACCAGGAGCCCAGGATCACGAGAAATATCCAGCAGATGGAGTGCCTGGGTGGCTCAGTTGGTTAAGGGTCTCACTTTGGCTCAGGTCATGATCTCACAGTCCGGTCCATCGGGGGTTCAAGCCCTACTTCCGGCTCTGTGCTGACAGCTCAAGCCTGGAGCCTGCTTCAGATTCTGTGTCTCCCTCTCTCTCTGTACTTCCCCGACTCATGCTTTCTCTCTCTCTCTCAAAAATAAACATTAAAAAAATTAAAGAAAGAAAGAAACAAACATCCAGCAGATCTTCACAAACAGCAGGAGGCTCTTTCTCCTCCTCAGCTACCTGATATAGTACCTGAGACACTACTGAGGACCAAGTCAGAGGGAGAGAAAGAAGAACCAGACTTACAATTTTATTTCTGGAACTTTAAAAGAGGCCTCTGGGACAGGAACAGCAAAAAGCACAGCCAGACAGAAAAAGGCCTTTTTGGGTAGTAGAAACACAGAGCACACACCCCCTCAAACTAAGATGCTTCCCCAGTAGAAGGGGTTGGATTTTCCCATTTATCTCAAAGAGGTAAAAATTGTAAAGCTGAGAAATACCAGGCCAGATAATCTCTGAAGTTCTTAGGATTCCAAAAGTCTGAGCTCCAAAATGAATTTAACATGAAGACTACAGGGTGGAGTCCCTGTGTGTGGTTAGTCAACACTCATGAGAAGGCAAAACGTTCCCAGCTTCCCTAGCTCTGCACCTGCCACCCTCACCCCCACTCTGGGCAAACAGACATGGAAGGGAGTCTGCAGGGGAGGATTAGGGGGTTGGTGAGGGGTGGCCAGGAGACTGTGGCCATACAAACACACCCACTGTGGCGTATCTGGCTCATAGGACATCTAAGCGTAAACATGCTAGAGAGAATGGTTCCCACCAGAGCTCCAAGGGGAGCGGTGACAGCAGAAGTTAGGCCCAGATTTCTCTTTACAGAAAGAAAAGAATGTTTCTGAGTGAAGAAATGAGGGAGGTAGGGAAAGGGGGTAAAATGAGTCTTAATTCTTTCAAGTTTTTTCCTTAAGAACCTCACAAAACTGAGGATCTGAATACTCTTGAAGTAATCAGTACTGACTAACGAAAAATCAACAGACCACACCACAGACTTGAATAGTGACCTCCTCCTTCACAACGTGCTGCCTAAGAGGAGTGGTGGCGCGTGTGAGAGGCATCTCTGAGCTGGACTCCAGACTCTGCCCCCAGCCTAGTTACCCAGATCCAGTATAGAATCCCTGGCCTCCAGAACCCCAGATCTGTAAAGCAGGGACATATACTGAAATGAAAAACTCCCAACTTTTTCCACAAGCCAAAAGCACCAGCTGAAGAAACAAATGGTATCAGTTTAATGAAGACTCACTGCCTTGCAGGGCAGCCAATGGAGGAGGATACTGCCCCTTCCTCCTGTGAGACCCACACCCCTTTCCATTGATGTCCAGGCCCCAGTGAGGAGATCCCTTGTCCAGGACAGCACAGCAATGCCAGGACTAGAACCCGTAACTCACCAAGGGCTGCTTCCTCAGGCCCATCTCCCCACCGCCTTCTCACACCCACAAGACCTGGTTCCAGGTCCCTCCTGCTCACCTGTATGAGGTACGCATGTCCACGGGCCCGTCGCCCGCCTGCCCTTCACATCTGCCCATGGCTGTCACCTCTGCCCCCCTCAGCAACCCTTGGGCTGGGCCTGCTCCTGGCTCAGGCGTCACTCTCATGTCTCCGTCAGTGTTTAAATCTGAAGACAACAATCCTCTCTCCATTTTTATTTTCTTGCTTTCCACATCATCTTCTGCTGGGTCCCGTTCAAGCGCTCGTTTCTGACTCCGTGTTCGGCATGCTTCTTCAGTCATTCTGAACTTTGGAAGGAGAAAACATGACATTTAAACTTGGCACAACCAAGTTGCTACCTTCTTAGAAACTTCAGTGTGTCAGCTTGAAGAGTTTTCCTTGCCCCATGATGATAGTAGAAGTCGGTACAACAAATGCAGGCCTCACAAAGTGTGCCCAGGACCTTTCTTAACTGACATGGGAAGGCTGGGCAAGATCCATGGAGCATCTGGGGAGCTGAGACCTGCAGGGACCTGGACAGGAACAATGGAAAGTGGCTGATTATTAGAAGGAAGAGGAATTCTCTGTGCTCCAAATTCAAAAGCAAAGAGAGGAAAACTGTTCTAGATCTGAACTTCCTGCCTATGGAATTCTGAGTACCTGCCCTAGGTTGGAGATTTCTGGAATCCGGGAAGGGGAGACACCACTGTACCAGAAGCAAGGTCACTGCCCAGGTCCAGAACTGGACTGCACTGACTCGGGTTGACCATTCTCCCCTTTAGTGAGGGGCGGCCTCCTTACTCCCTGCTCACCTCAGGGGAGTGAGAAGTGGGGGTCACCTTTAACCCTTTGACTGCCAGCAAGGTAAACTTTGAGTGGGGTGAGAGCTGGCCCGTCACCATGCCAGCACCCTGTACCTGCAGCACACACATATCTTGATTTAAAGAAAGAAAAGAAGAAAAAAACAGCTGAGTCAGTTTTTGATCCCATGACATCACTGGGCTCCACATGACCCTTCCCAGGATTCAGTCTGAGAGACAAAGCACTTTCCAGAAAACCAGTCTGAACCGGTTCCAGACAACAAGCTGAAGTGTTGTTAACCCTCACAGAGACAGGACGGAGGACAGCGCAATGATGTCTGTCTGCAGGGAGGCTGCTGGCATTCCACAACAGAGTCTGGGACACAGGCGCTCGCTCTTAAAGGAGCCACTCCAGCCCTGATGTCCCAACAAGGCAGGACGCAGGAAATAAGACTGCAAGAGTCAGGGTCTAAAAAAGCCAAGCCAGAGTTCATGAGGGACAAAAAAGAATTTAGCTGCCAGGCTCTAGGATTCCCAAAATGCCAGTTCTACACAGGATGGTAGGTGCCTATGTCTACCAACACAGGGTCCACAGAGGAACACACTACAAGCCCCTTGAGAATCTCAATTCATGCCTGTGGTGTGCCTACACTGAAGGCCTCCTGGCTCTGTGTCCACACAGGCAGGGCATCTGGCACCCCAGTTTCCTCACCACGAATACCCTGAGAAGCCTGTCCTGGAGCCCACCTTCTGGGAGACTAGGGGCAACACAGAGCAATGAAGGGGCAACATCATCATACATGGGATGCATTCCTAAGATGACTCACTCACAACCTTGTTAAGGAGCCGATTTCTCAAATGAGCAACAGTGCAGGACCATGTCCTAGTGGCCTCTTCGGTGGACTTAGAGTTAAAGGAAAGAAACTGACTGCTGTTTCATGCTCCTGGCTCAGGAGGCAGAGCAGTCCACATGCACACGTGTCGGGCCACTGTGGCCTGGCCAGGGCACTCAAATATCTACTCCTACAGGCAGTCCAAAAGGGTCAAAATGAGCAAGTCTCCCGGTGGTCATATTACCCCCAGAATGCTCTCCACCCATGTTGACAGAAGGTGGGGCTGGAGAACTCTGAAGCCCAAGGGCATGGGCTACTGACAAGACTTCCATCTGCCCCCAACCCCTCCTGGCATACTAGCCTGTGCCTGCTGCCCACCCTGTACCAACTGCTCAGTCCTAGTCACCCCCCAAACATCCCCCCATCTCCTCCTCCCACACTCTGTATGGATATGGTCTCCTAACTGCCCCAGAGAAAAGCAAAGGATACCCCATGTCCCTCTTAGCCTAAAACTCTATGGCTTCTGTCCTTCTTTGATATGTCTTGACAACAAACCCTGTCAGCCTGCTCAGTGAATCTATCAGTCCTCTCTGTGAGATTGCAGATAAGTCATTGCCCTGAGATGAGTGTCAGTCAACCTCCCCTCCCTCACTGTGGGAGGCATGGGTCATCTTTCCTTTGAGGGCTGCCTAAAAGAGAAGCTCCTTAAACATTTGGGGAATTGGACAAGAGTAACAATTTCAGTAGCTGCCTTGGACAGCAGGTAGCTGTGTTCCCAGGGCAAGAGAGGAGCCTGTCAGGATCAAAAAGGAGAAGAGACAAGACCAGGAAAGAGGCAAAAAGGCATGCCCACTAGAGTCAGAAGAAATTCTGTCCCTAAGGGAGAAGTTCCCAGTCTGGGCTGGTACAGACCAGGGAAGAATGGGACTGAGGTGGAGGAGGAGGATGCCCCCACCTCAATCCTGTACTTAAACTCCCCCATGCTTCCCCACTCTGCCTCTGTTCCAGCCTGGCACACCCACCTAGTGCAGTCTCTGGCCTTATAAGCTCCAGGCTCCAATCCAGGAAAGTCATCCAAACCCAGACCCTGCATGAAGTCCTTCCTCTCAAATACCCACACAGATTGGGCGGGTGGGGACCAACAACCAGTTCAACGTGTGCCAGGTCACCAGACTGACAAAGTAGTACCCAAGTGACCTCACTTCATTGTCACTAATATAAAATAAGCAAGCATAAAGGGCCAGAGCAGAGCCTCATACCCACACAGGGCTGCTCCTCTTCTAGCTCCAGTGACCACTCTGGGTCACAGGGCCCCAACAACACCCTAGTTCAGGTAGCTGATCAGGGTCCCCAGCAGAGGGCCCGGAATACAGCCTGTTTATGTTCTGTGTGCAGTGTCAAGCAAGGTAGCTCACTCTAAAGCCAAGGGACTGGAAATCTGCCAACCCTGGACCCAGAACCAATGGCCAGCCTGGCAGCACATGCATGCCCTGCCCTCTGGCTCCAGCAGGGCATTCTCGGGAGGGGTGGCCAGCTGCATCCCTCCCCCACCACAGAAAGGAACAGCACAGCTGGAGGGGGCAGGGCTGACTATGGCAGAGGGTGCGTCCAGCTCTGCACCACCTGCCCCGTGCCCCCCTCCATCTTGGGTAGGGCCTACTCCACAGCAAGATGGTTGCCTCAGAGGCCAGAGGAAGCATTTGCTCCTGGGGAGTACAGGTGCTAATAAAGAATGCTCCTCCCTCCTCTCAGCAGGAAGGACCAGTGCCCTAGCACATTAGGGCTAGTGTCCATCACCCTGCAGGCACAAACCCAAGATCAATGACAAAGCTATAGGGAAGAAACCAGCCTTGAGGAATGAAGCATGACCTACAATTTCTGCAAAAAAGCAGTGAGTGAGGAGTTACCTCAGAATACTTTCTAAAGAGCAGGTAAAGGGGCGCCTCGGTGGCTTAGTCAGTTGAGCATCTGACTTCAGCTCAGATCATGATCTCACGGTTTTTTAGTTTGAGCCCCACATTGGGCTTGCTGCTGTCAGTGCAGAGCCCACTTAGGATCCTCTGCCCCCCTCTCGCTGCCCCTCCCCCACTTATGCACCCACACTTTCTCTCAAAAATAAACAAACATTAAAAATAAAAAAGAACAGGTAAAGAGGCTGGATTATTGTGATGGAAAGTTAGGATTTGCTTCAAAACCCCTAGCCAGTGAGGGTTCTACCACAGGCCCATTCAGGAACTGCCAGCCCACAAAGAGCAACCCCCTCTTACTTAAGGGGGATCCTGTCCTGGCTGTTGCCTGAAGACAGGGGCAGATCCTGACAACAGCGGTCCATTGTAAAGATGAGACTCCCAGGACTGCAAGGCTGCCTGAGGCACAGGCTGCTACCCAGGAAGCAGGGCTGGAACCCAGATGGCCTCAGTCCTTTCTTCTCACTCTCACAAACACAATTAAGTCACGCAGAGCCTGCTCTAATGCATCCTCAGACAGGGCTGGGCGGGCAGAGAGGTGGCAGGAAGCAACCCAGGTCTTCCTCCCAAGAAGGGAGGTTCCAGTCACTCTAGCGGCTACATAGGCACAGCACAGAACGACCGACCTCAGGTCGAAGAGGCAACCAAATAACAGGTGGAATGTGGACAAGGGGCTTTGGGTCAATGCAAATTGTAAATGCCTCTACCAAAAGATACTTTATTTTTTAGTAAAATGCCACTGTCTAACTGATCTGAGAACCTCAGGTGGAAAACCTCTTCTAAAGCAACTCCAAAGAGGTGAATGATGCAGGAACCAGAATTTTTAAACAAGACTCAGGAAACCAACAGAAAGCACCTGGCACAAGTTGAGCACATAATGCCAGTAAACATATTTTTTATCATAAAAAAAGTTAACTTAAAAAAAAAGTAAACAAACACAAGTCATGGAGCCATAACTCTGAAGCATTATCATTATCTGTACCAGGAAATGCTATTTATATTACTCTGTTACTAACATACCAGCAGGAATACTATCAATAACACTCCTGTTTCAGGCATGAGAAAAGTGGACTTGGGGTGCTCTTTCCAGAGCACAGAAGAGTGACCATGAGGAGGTGGAAAAAAAGAGGGTACTAAGTGTGGACTGTCCTCAGGGGGAACGTGGAGGGGTGGGGATGAGGGGAGATCCAATTTGTTCTAAAGGATCATCTGGTTGATATGGGTATAGACTGGAGTAGGAGATGGCAGGGAGAGCAGTTTGGGGGAGACTTCTGTATCTTGTGGCTCAGGATGGGAAAGAGACTGAGAAGTGGGGAGATATGACCAAACCCTAAGTATACTTTAGACAACACAACATACCAACAGCTGGACAGGAAGCAAGAAAAGATTGCTTTGTTTTATTTTTGCCTGAGCAACTGGATGGAATTGGTTTTCTGAAATGAGGTAAGAGCAGATCTGGGAGAAGGTGGTTGGAAGCAGGGAAATTTGGACATGGTGAGTAGGAGTCTACCAGACCCACACAGAGAGGCCGAGGAGTGTCTACTGACAGGTGGAAGCCTGCACATGGGGCAGCCACTGTTTTCGGCAGCACAGAGCACCCCTCCCTGTCAGGAAAGAAGGGCCAGTGAAGTGTCCAATGCCAAGTTGGGTGACGATGAGGTCCAGACACTGGTTTCACTTGGCACTGGCCAACCTCCACACTGCGACACACAGGCCCTGCCAGGTGTGCAGTTCCAGCAGGCCTGCAGCCAGGCACCCACCACCAGAGTGCCCCTCAGCAGATGCACAGTGCAGGTGGATCTTTGTGCCTTGGTGGTCCTGAGGCTGGGACTATCTATGATGCCCTTCTGCATGATTTCTCTCTTGTCTCCTGCCTGGACCCAGGAATCCCATTGACCCTCCCAGACACAACAGCCTGCAGAAGCTGCAGAAGAGAAGTCCCAGACCTGTACACCCTTCTGCTCACCCTCTGGAGGCTCCCTACATTCTTGAGAGTCAAAGCCAGGTACCTGGGGAGGGGACGGGGAGAGAACAACTAAGCTATACTTTGGTGTCAGCAGCCTCTGGTTGACAGGCACTTATCTTCTCTTCCAGAACAGAGGGTTCACTCTGCTCAAGTCCTGAGCCACTTCCTGATGCCTCTCTCTGAACGATAGTAGCAGGGATGCAGTGGCTGTGTTCTGGAAGGAACGCGCGATAAAAATGCCAGCTCTCAGGTTTTAAACGTCAAACCCTGTTAAGGCTGAGTACAAGGGATGCAACTTAACCTGGGGAACAGAAGGACGATCCCAACAGCCAGCCTCTACTACCAGACACAGGAGAGAACAGAGGCCAAATCTCAGGCAACAATGGGCTGAGAGAACTTGTTAGTCTTTCAGCCTCAGTTTCCCTACCCACACCTCATAGACATGCTATGTGAAGAAACAGAGTGATATTAGAAATAATTTGAATGAGGGTCGCCTGGGTGGCTCAGTCATCTGCACATCCGACTCTTGATTTCAGCTCAAGTCATGATTCCAGGGTCGTGGGATCAAGCCTCCATGCAGAGCATGGAGCCTGCTCGAGAGTCTCTCCCTCTCTGCCCCTCTCCCCCACTCACACGCACTCTAAAATTATAAATTAAAAATTTTTTTTTTTAAATGACTTGAATGAGGGGTGCCTGGGAGGCTCAGTTGGTTAAACATCCAACTTCGGCTCAGGTCATGATCTCACGGTTTGTGAGTTTGAGCCCTGCATCGGGCTCTGTGCTAACAGCTTAGAGCCTGGAGCCTGCTTTGGATTCTGTGTCTTCCCCTCTTTCTGCCCCTCTCATGCTCATGCTCTGTTCTCTCTCTGTCTCTCAATAAATGTTAAAAAAAAAAAAATGACTTGAATGAGAAAATCAATGTGTAGAACAGTATAATACCATTCACATGGCTTAAAAATGCTTATAATCTTCAGAAAAAACTACTGAAAAAGCTTAATAAAATTAAAAGTGAAAGAAATTAGGCTAAAAGCCACAGCACTCATTTCTGAAGAATTCAGAAACTTTCACTTTCTGTATTAAATTATTTCTCCTAACAGTGACTTTCTATCAGTCTTGTATTCAAAGAACACAAAGATAAAAAGGAGAGCTAGCTAGATAAAATAACACTCCCACATGCAGATGCTGAAAACTTTTTAAAAGGATAAGTGTATAGGGATGAGACAAGGGGAGAGGGCCCTTTGGAGGGAAATGCTCCCAGGCCAGAGGGAGAGTGCTTTATAATGTAGGAAAATCAGGAGGCTGGCTCCTCCAACAGGCAGAACCAAGAACATAAGACAAATATGCAACCTTCAGTGGACTGAGAGGTGCCACTGCTGTGACTTTCCCACTCATTATTAGCAAGTGTCTCAGCAGCTTAAAAGTCCATCCCCTGTGTTACTTACTAAAGCAAATCTCAAGCTCTACACAGTAAACTCAAACCCCTCAGCTCATCCCCGCAACCCACCTTCTACCTGGGCCATCAGTTGTGCGGAATGGCTGCCAGGCCACAGCATCAGTGTGGGCTCGCTCTGAGGGAGCCCATGTCTCACACAGTTCCACAACAACAATCCCCATACTATTCAGCAGCTTCATCTCTTCTCCCAGCTTGTTGCTAGACTCCTCCATGGCAGCAGCTTTTTTTCTTTCCATTCACCTCCATATTCAGTGTGGAGCAAAACAATGTGGGTTCGGTACGTGCTACTGAGTTAAACCTACATTTCTGTAGATTATCCTCATGAAACGTACGATTCCTGGGGTTTGCCTTATAGGTCAAAATGAAGCAAACAAGTACTTTCATTAAAAACTCTGCCATTTGGACTTTCTGAAAGGCGAATATCTAGAGTCTCACAGACTGAGGCTGAGACAAGGAACAGGAATCTGGGGAGATGGTCCAGGCATGGGTATAGACATCAAGGGCCAAGCCGCTGAGCAGGGATGGTCTCAGACAGAGGAAAGGAGCCACCCTGAGTCCTGTGCTACAGGTTTGTTCAAAAGAAGAACTAAGTCTTACTTACTCACTGACTGAAGCTGGGTTCTTAACCCTTAGTGGTCTGAAAACCTAAGATACTCCAAAAATATAGGCACTTTCTCTCTCATACACCATTAGGAAGGCACTTGGTTTACCTGCCTGGCCAGGAGCTCCATGGGCCCTCAAAGACCTGGACTAAAAAGATGCTAGGGAGACCCCCTCCTGCAACAGTCCAGTGACCAGGGCAGTACACAACATCCCAAAACTTAATCATGAGATTAAAAAAAAAAAAAAAGACAAAAACCTGATTTTTAAATGGTAGCAAGTTAAACAGTTAAAAAATACACAAATTCTACCTGAAGCCTAACGCCTCACCTGAGGGAAGACCTGGCATTTGCTGTGGCTGTTTTCTGAGTTACTGTGACATGCTGGAATGAGGCTGTCTGACCCCAGGAGAAAATGGTATGGCCTGGAGAGGGCTTGGTGCATATCTGAGGTGTGTGCATTTTAATTTTATGTATGGTCAGGTGCTCTTTTACTGAGAGCAATCTTCTGGATTTATCTAGTGAAGGAGTTGGCAAACTTTTTCTTAAAGGGACACAGTAAATATATTCAGCTCTGCAGGTCTTTCTGTCTCTGTCCTGATTACTCAGCTCTGCAGTTTTAACAATATGTCCTCAAATGGGTATAGCTCTGTCCCATTCAAACTTTATTTACCAAAACAGACCACCAGCCTGTGGGACATAGCTTCCCAACCCATAACCTAGCACTTTCCTGGACAAAATTTCACACAACCACATACAACGTGTATGTATCATGCTCCAATTGTGCCCTAATACATCAATAGTGTTGAAACAAATCTGCTTTTCCAAAATGAGCATTATCACAGAACTGACTGCAAAGAAAAACAGGTTTCAAAAAACAACTTGAACATGTAAATTCAATCTGAGCCCAGGACTCAAGGTTAACCCTTTTTTTTTTTTTAATTTTTTTTTAAAGTTTATTTTTGAGACAGAGAGAGACAAAGCATGAACGGGGGAGGGTCAGAGAGAGGGAGACACAGAATCTGAAACAGGCTCCAGGCCCCGAGCTGTCAGCACAGAGCCCGACGCAGGGCTCGAACTCACGGACCGCGAGATCATGACCTGGGCCGAAGTCGGCCGCCCAACCGACTGAGCCACCCAGGCGCCCCAGGTTAACCCTTTTTAAAAGTCAGAAGAAATTTAGTTTTGAAAAGTGCAGAGGGAAGAGCACTCACTGAAGGGTCAGTCTGTCTCACTACGTGGGTCAATTTTATTCCATCCTAAAAGCCCTACACACTCTCAAGATAAATAGGTCCCTCGTATAAGGAAATTATGTGCTATAAACTCGATTACTGCAGTGAATCAAACTTTAACCCAGTTACAGAAACAAGCAGTTCCTCAGCACTCATGCCTGAGCATCAGACCAAAGCTCTAAGGAAGAGCACAGGGAGATGTGAATAACCTTGATGGGCACAGGGCTGGGAGGGGGTGGGGTGAGCCCTTCTTGAAATAGGGTTGTTTGGGACGCCAGTATGGCTCAGTAGGTTGAGCATCCAACTCTTGATTTCAGCTCAGGTTATAACCTCATAGTTCGTGGGTTCCAGCCCCGAGTCAGGTTCTATGCTGAAAGCACAGAGCCTGCTTGGGATTCTCTCGCTCGCTCGCTGCCACTCCCATGCTGGTGTTCTCTCTCCCCGCCTCTCAAAATAAATAAATAAACTAAAAAAAAAAAGAAAAAGAAAGAAAGCAAGAAAGCAAGAATAGGGATGTTTGAGCTGGATACAAAGTATGACCTGAGGGGCACCTGGGTGGCTCAGTTGGTTAAGACCTGACTCTTGATCTTGGCTCAGGTCATGATCTCAGTTCCTGAGTTCCAGCCTCGCACTGGGCTCTACACTGACAGCTCAGAGCCTGCTTTGGATTCTCCCTGCTTTGGATTCTCTCCTCTCTGCCCCTCCCCCACTCATCCCCCCCCCCCCCCCCCGTCAAAATGAATAAACTTAACAATAACAACAAACAGTGTGACTTGAGCACACTGGGGCTGGTCTGCTAGAGACTTGGGGGTCCCTGGAAATGTTGTGCAGTAGGAAGGGAGGTGCAGGGCCCAACTTCTCCAGGTAAGCAGGACTTCACCCTTGAGGACTGGGAAGAAAGGGGTCATCTGTGCCAGGGAAACTCTTGAGAAAGGGACAGGGGAACAAACAGGGGGATGATGCAGGTCCATACCACAATACCCCCAACTGTCCCACTCTAGGGAAGGTCCTGGGCAGAAGGCTGCACTGTCACAGCATCCTGTCCCACTGAGATCTCTTAACAACGACAATCCTCACTTGGTGCATTCTGCCTGTGGCTGCAGCTCCATAGCCTACTCCAGCCCGGGGACAGCAAGAGAGCCCCAGGAACCTTCCTGGGACCTTTCAGGGGCTCAGCCTCCATCTGGTCACTGCCTTGGTCCTTCAATTCTTCTGACCTTTATATGGACACTGGGCCTGACTAGTGGGCATATCACTTCACCCCCCAACCTGGTGGTGCCCTATCAATCCTACACTGGGGCTGTCTGGACCTGGGATCTCAATGCAGGTTTTCCTAGCCTTCTGCTTCGTGTTAAGAGAAACCAACACAACTCACCAGGTGGACAATCACTTTATTAAAATGAGACACGTGACCAACAAATTCTTCTATCCTACTGAAGGGACTCACTCACTCTTTCAAAGGCTTCTCACAAGGTAGACAATCTTACTGTCAGCCTCCAATGGCCATGGCGCCTGGGCTCCAGTTTCTGGGGAAGCTGAGGCAGTGAGAAGAGAGGGAAAGGGACAAGGAACACACAGCACCCCAGACTTGGGATCATTTGACCCCACTCAATGCATACCCTATTGGTAGAAGAAGCACATGGGAAACTGGGGCACTGACAAGACAGCTCCCCATATCCCAAGGCTGCAGTGCCCCAGGCTAGTTGCACACCACACAACCTTGCACCACAAATATACATATGTGTACACCCACATTCATGCATACTCAGACACAAGTGCCCACACATGCACACCACATGCACTCACACATGTGCACAGTTTTCCTCTCCTCTTCCCACTTCCAAATCTTGCCCAATTGTGTCAGAAAAGGTCTTTCTCTGTTCAATTCTGAGCAAAAGATCAGCAGTTCTTATGTGTGATCAGTATTCATTCCACTCCTGATCCGCCTGTCCCGAAAAGGAAAACCCTAAAGTACAAAAATTAGATTAGAATCATCAACTTCTAAAACCCATGAAAAAACCCAGAGCCCTGAGGGACCTCAGGTGGATCCCCATGCACCTCAGCCACTTCAGCCCACACCTTCCCAAGCCCTATCCAAGACAAACAATTTCACACCTGGCTGGAGCAGCAGAGTTTTCAAATCACTAGCACTGAAACCATGCTCATTGCTACTACTTTGTGCACACAGTAATTTAAGCTTCCAGAGAAGGCAAAGAACCAACTGCTGCTTACAGTTGTTGATCTGAGTAATGCCTTAACCCAGAAGGGAATTTCTGCAGCACAGGAGGCTGGTCAGTTACTAACCACCTAGGACACCCCATCTTCTAGTTCACAGCCTGTGTGGCCCAGCAGGATGCGGATGCTGTCAGACTCCTAACAAATACTGCTAATGCAGCAGACAGTGACCTCTCCAAGGGACCAGTGACCCAGGGGGTGCCTCATATGTAGAGAGCAGAAGAGTAGCTCAGGGTCCCCACCCTCATGGGAGCATAAACCCAGTAAGGGCTGTGAGATGCATGTGCTCATCACCACGTTATTACAAGTCTACACCAGAAAGTAGTTCACCCTGCTAGTCCAAAAGAGGAGGGGGAAAAATATAGAAATGCTTCATTTGAGCTGGGCCCCAAGGGCAGAATACAGAGATTGAGGAGGGAGGAAAAAATGCCAGAAAAGATGAAGTGACAGAAATACATAAACACGTGAAAATCCATCTCCAAGAAGGGTAAATGAAACCAAATAAAAGGAGATCCAAACTTTAAACAAGGATTTTTTACATGAGAGGAGATTGTGTAGAAGAAAAAAACATCCCTGTTGGAAAGACCACTTATATTCAGTGTGAAAAGGCTCAAGTGATGACAGGGCCTCCCATGGACTTCCTTGGGCACCAGATGCCCTCCAGGACTCCAGGGACTGGGGGTAGGGTGGAGGTCAGGACCAGCCATCAGCCTGTGAGAATGAGAAGGGCTGGAACCAGCAATTGGGTCCTAAAGGATGGGTGTGGAGGGAAGCACTGAGAGCTGTGAAATGGCACAGAGTACACTCCAGACACATACACACAACTTAAATGAATGCCTCCAGTCACTCCATCAAACAAATCAATCTGAGCACCAGCACTACCTTCAGAGGACCTCCCTGTTCCCAGTCCCTATAAGTGCTCTCCACTTAACCCTTCCAGGAAAAGACACCATTTGTAAATGTAGCGCTCAGCATGGACCAGGAGCCAAAAGGGAAGGTTAAGTTCAGGAGCATCTCAGCCTCCTAACAGGGAACTTTAAACATCTCAGGCATGCCCACACACCACACTCCATCTGAATGCTAATGACCCATTCAAATATAAGCCTGTTACCACCAACAGGGTGGAGGAGTCATGCAAGGTAAAGTCAGACCAAGACCAAGAAGTCCATCCTATCTGGTCACCTTCAGTCCTTGGTTCAAGAACCAAAAAGAGAAACAGGTTGTTAAGTGAAAAGAATAAAAAGAATCAGCACCACATTTACAAATAAGCACACATTTACAATCTTGATTGTTTGTTTTTAAAGATTTTATCTTTCTTTTTTGTTTTGTTTTTTGAGAGAGAGAGAGAGACAGAGAGAGAGAGAGAGAGAGAGAATATATGCACACGAGCAAGCAGGGGAAGGACAGAGAGAGAGACGCAGAATCTGAAGACAGGCTCCAGGCTCTGAGCTAGCTGTCAGCACAGAGCCTGACACGGGGGCTCGAACTCCCAAACTGTGAGATCATGACCTGAGCAGAAAGAAGTTGGATGCTTAACCAACTGAGCCACCCAGGCGCCCCAAGATTTTATCTTTAAGTAATCTCTACACCCAACATGGAGCTCAAACTCACAACCCTGAGATCAAGAGTGGCATGCTCACTGACTGAGCCAGCCAGGAGCCCCTACAATATTGTTGTTTTTTTAAAGTGGAGGACTTGTAATTGAGGTCTCTGAATTAATGTTTTGGGATATATTTAACAAAGTTAACCTGGAGAGCAGAAACCAACATACTTAAGTGGTGGCCATCAACATTTTAAAGACAAAACCTTAATGGTCTTCAGATTCCTAAACACAAATCACAGACTGCCCAGTAAAAGAACACAGCACCGGTAGTATCTCACTCCAGCATTGTGTGTGGGAACAAAGCAGGTTTTGGGACAAGTCGTCTCCAGAAAATAGACAGTCACGAGGCCGGCCTGCTGACAGTTCTCTGGGCTGTTCAAACTCACCCCAGGGATGTACAGGGCCAGGCCTGGGACATTAGGTCCCCAGGCCTCAACCTCCATCCCTAGAGTCATGGGAGAATGGGGGGGCACAGGGAATGGGTACGAGAGAAAGCACAGATCCTATCCTGGGAAGATAATGTAGGGAATATATTTTTATCTTCTCTCAGACACAGCTGATCTCCTGCAAACTTCTGAAAATAGGGAACAATGTGGACCACACAGATCCCACTCAACTCCGCCTGCACTCCGGCCCCATGCCTTGGCTTCTAAGCACCTTTTCCCAAAGACATGAGATCGAAAGCCCATCTTCATCTCCAAGTCATAGCACACAGTAGGAGAAGGTGCACTTATACTGATCACAAGTTAAGAGTGGGGAAAGACTGGTAACAAGTGTCTTTAAAACTATCAGTAGCTCCCCTAGGCTCACACTGGAGATAAGGACTTGGCTTTTGTGTTTGCTCTCTCAAAAGTGCCCAGTGAGCACCCAACACCAACCACCTGGAAGTGGACCGACATGAGCATCTGAACTGCCAGCAGCCAGGGCCATTGGGCCAAAGCCCAACCCTGCAGCCAGAGAGGAACAGATGCTGTTGGAGAAGCACATAACACAGAAACAAAGGTACTGCCTGTGAAGGGGAATCTGAGCAATATTAAATGTCCACAGGGAAATAGCAACCAGGAGTCCCCCTGGTGCGGGATGTCACTGTGAGGGCGAGCTGGCTACATTTGCCTCCCACGGGAAAGGAACAGCCTCTGTTCCTTCCCAGCTGCCTCCTGGGCCATGTGCCTCCATGGCCTACAAAGGGTTACACCTGCCATTTCCATGCCATCTGCAATGTGCCCATCGGGTGTCACATCACAAAATTGGAAGTCTTAACCCTTCCAGTGCCAACTCCCTCAGGGCCTGGCCAAGACACAGCTCTAACCACCAGCTCCATTGAGGCCCATGGCTGGAAATGGCAGGGAGGTTTTGCACAGACAATTGCAGGAAGGGCCAGAAAAGCTACCTCCATTCCTAGGAGGAGACAGGAGGAGAAAGTAGGGGAACCAAGGGTGCTTCTTTTGTCATTTTCATCAGGGGGCCCAGCAATGTGGGAAAGCCTGGAGGCTCTTCCTGGGCTTCCTTTGTCAAGCTCCTCCCTGCACATATTCTGTGGTGTCAGAGCACACTGGCAGCTGCCCCAGGAGGATCAGAGCCAGCAGGGAAACTTACTTCTAAGACTAATGTAAGTTTCTGGTCTCAATAAAGCCCATGGGCCTAAGAAACAGTTCCTACCAGCGAAAAGTTCTCTTAGCACTTTCTGTACAGCTGTAAGAGCTGAACCAGAAATCCCACATTTAGCTTCTACCCTGTAAGTGGAAATCTTCCTCTTGGGCAGGGAGCTGTTCAGATACCTACAATAAGCTCTGGGAAACAGCAGAACTGGACTTGAACGTATCATATTAGTGGCCCTTCTGTAAAAGATACTGTTCAAGATAAAAACAAGGCCCTCACCACATCCTTGAGGTCTGGTCAGCCTCTCTGACCTCATCTGCCATCTGTGCCCCACCAACCCTGGACCCCATTCTCTTACGTCACACTGACAGTCTGGCTGCTCCTCTGATGGTTAGCTCACTCCCACCCCAGGGCCTTTGCACATCCTGCTTTCTCTGCCTTGAAGTCTCCTCCCTCCAGGTCTCTGAACTACCCTCTTTTATAGGTCTCACCTGAGAAACCAAAATGGCACGTAGCTCCCTTGGTGGACCTCTAACCTCTTTTCCACTTCATCACCACTTAACATTCTATTTATTTGTCTATGTGCCCTCCTAACCCCATCTCCCATAAGAACATGGAACACCTCTTTGTTCACTGCTACCATCCTAGGGCCCAGGATAGAATAAGGGCTCAATACATAGGTGTTTAACACACAAGAAAAAGCATTTTCAGAATTCCCAGGTATCATTCTCCCTTCCTAAAAAAAACCAAAATGTCTTCAGGCCAATTAAAAAAATAAGGATCAAAAACAAAACCCTTATCTTATAACAAAAATTAACTCAAAATAGGTCAGAGACCTATTAAAAACTAAACTTATAAAAACTCTTAAGAGAAAAGCTGAAGGGTAAATTATGACCTTGGATTCAGCAACAGATTATTAAATGTGACACCAAAAGCACAATGAAAGAAAAAAAAAAGAAATTGGACTTCAACAAAATTAAAATCTAATGTGCAAAGGACACTAATAAGAGAATGAGGGGTGCCTGGCTGGTTCAGTCAATACAGCAGGCGACTCTCGATCTTAGGGCTGTAAGTTCAAGCCCCACATTTGGTGCAGAAATTACTTAAAATAAAATCTTAAAGGGACCCCTGGGTGGTTCAGTCAGTTAAGGGTCTGACTTTGGCTTAGGTCATGATCTCGCAGTACACAAGTTCGAGCCCCAGATTGTGCTCTGTGCTAAGAGCTCGGAGCCTGAATCCTGCTTCAGATTCTTTGTCTCTCTCTCTCTTAAAAATAAATAAACATTTAAAAAATTAAATAAAAAAAATAAAATCTTTAAAAAAGTGAAAAAACAACCCATGAAATAGGAGAAAATATGTGCAAATTATTTATCTGATAAGGGTGTAGTGGCCAAAATATACGAAGAACTCTTATAATTAAACAACAAATCCAATTAAAAACCAGGTAAAGGACTTAAATAGACATTTCTCCAAAGAAGATATTCAAGTGGCCAATAAACACATGAAAAGATGTTTAACATCATTTATCATCAGATAAACGCAAATCAAAATCACGAGATACTACCTCAAACCCACTAGGATGGTGGTTAACAAAAAAAGAAAAAAAAAAGAAAAAAGAAAAAACAAGTGTTGTCAATGATGTGGAGAAAGTGGAACCCTCATACACTGCTGACAGGACTATAAAATGGCATGGTAACATGGTTAACAGTCTGGCAGTCTCTCAAAAAGCATTACATATGACCCAGCAATTCTGCTAGGTACACAAGCTAAGAGATGTGAAAACATATTCACACAAAAATCTATACACAAATGTTAAAAGCAGCACTATTTACAATAGCCAACAAGTAGAAACAACCCAAATGTCCATCAACAGATGAACAAATGAACAAAATGTGATATATCCATACAATGAAGTATTATTCACTCATAAAAAGGAATGAAGTTCTGATTCATGTCACAATGTGGATGAACAGTGAAAATACTACGTTGAGCAACAGAAGCCAGATAAAAAAAAGGCCACATAGTATATGATTCCATTTATATGAAATGCCTAGAACAGGCAAATCCATGGAAACAGAAAGTAGACTAGTGGTTCCTAGGGCCCTGAAGGACACAGAGATGAAAGAGGGGATAGTGACTGCTAATGGGTACAGGCTTCTTTTGGGGATAAAAACGTTCTGGTATTTGATAGTATTTGATAGAGATGATGAGTGTACAATATCATGGATGCACTAAATGCCAATGAATTTTACACACTTTAAAATGTTTAAATTGGGGGAGTTTTTTAGGTTCTGTGAGTCAACCATCCAGTTCTCACAGAGTCTGAGGCCACAACAAGCCCACCCCACAGGTGGGAACTAAGAACCACCTCCAAGCAAAGGAAAGCTGATGCCTGGTTGTGTGGCCATGTGGTACACACAAGAACCAATCTAGCAATGGGGAACCAAGGCAGAAAGAGGGTAAGGCCTCAGACAACTGGGGTCACACAAACCACCACCATCAGAATACAATTTAAGTCAGGCTCATCGTAGGCTTCATACTGTCTAAAACCAAAACAACACATGCTACGGTTTTACATTAACACATTACTGGGAATGTGCCACCCACCTCAGTCTCACAGGTGTTTTATTCATCTGTCCAAATACCGGCTTAGTTTCTACCAAGAACAAGGGGCTGACTGGGCCCCTGGGACACCCCGGGGCCTCCTCCCTGGAAACCCTGGGAAGATATGCAAGGAGGCAGGTGCATGGGCAGTGGACATCAGGCGGAGAGACACACAGTGAGGTCCCTATCACTCTGAGAGTTGCAGTGATCCCTAGATCACACATGGAATCAAACCATCTACTTTATCCACTGGCTATAGCTGCTATGGACAAATGACACCAAGAGGGAAGTGAGACTGGTCTCTAATCAAAATTATGTTATGTCAGAAAACAAAGTATGGGATATCACAGAGTCAGTACTGAAGTGAAGAAGCACATGCAGGGGTAAGGTGAGCTCCAAGCACTGGGCAGGGAAGCCAGGGGCTCAGAAATAGGAAGGTGCCATCAGCATCGCAGTGCATCAGGTAGAAACCAGAATGCCTGGTTCACCTCAGTTTTCCTCACCTGTGAAATGGGAAATGCTCTGACGGCTCCATGAAGGGTAGCTGTGAGTATTATTATTATTATTGAAAATAAGACTGCTGGAAACGGAAGTTGTTCCACCTGACAGGCCACCAGCCACAGCCCCTTAGCAATTCCAGAATCTCTGCTGAAAGTATTCTGCTTAAATTTAACCACAGTGGCCGCCACCCTTTTGTAACAGAGGACTCCCCTGCCCTGGGTGATGTATGTGATAAAGCTCCCTGAGGAATATATATGCCTGGGTCAAGCCCATTTTTCAAATATTTGATTACGGAAAATTGCAGAAGTAGCAATGCCCTCAGAAGTAGCACAAACAACAGGATTCACAGCGCACATGCACCACCCAGGCTGCAGGTCTTCCATACACTGCTCCTTTCCCCCATACCCCACTAGCTCCTGTGAAGCAAATCCTACACAACATTCATTTATGAATGCACTGGTCAGTATTTGTATCTACAAACCACTACAATTCCGTGACCTGACCTCCAACAATTTAACAAGCATTTCTTAGTCTTTGTCAGAGTCACACTTGGTTGAAATCTATAGGTCCTCCCAAAACCTTTCCTTTCAATCATTTATCTTATTTCCCCACAGTCAGGTTTGCTGGTGGCATCCCCGTGGCATAATGCAACATGCCCCCGATTTACTATAAACTAGATTCTGCAGCCAAAACAAGCACACATCCTTCCAGTAGCACATGTACCCTTCTTGGGTGCAAGGCGGCCACTGAGGATCACTGTCTGGACTCACCATTTCATTAGGTGTCTGAAAACTTATAAACTTCTAATTCCATCATTTCATTTTAATTAGCCAGAATATGTCAATAGCAGCACTGTCCACTAGCCACATGTGGCTATTTAAATAGACTAAAATTAAATAAAATTAAAAGTTGACTTCTTCAAACTATTCCAGGTGCATTGGACAGTGAGGGTACAGAGAGTTCCAGGAAGTTTTGTAGGACAGCACTGATCTTGTTCTCACCCACTGTTTTGTTCCTCGAGAGTTCAGTCCATCGAAAAGAGGATAAATGCTTGTTTCTCTCCCTTTATTTACCAATTTTCAAAATGAGTTGGTTCCCTAGCACCCCCCAAAGAGGACCAGCAAGATTCTTCCTTTCCTTTGAGTACCAATATAAATGAACCTGTTGATTTTTAACACATTTGACACTCCAAATTGGGAATCTGTTCTTATTCATACTCCCCTGTCTCACCCTTAGTAGTCTTACACATGTTCCCAATGCAGATTTAGAATTAAAACATTTTAACTTAAGTGCCTTGATTTTATACTTGCATTTTTCTTTGGTGCTGAAAATTCTGGTTCTTAAAGACATTAATTACTACTTATTTGTTATCTCCTATAATACAGTTGTCCCCACTTATCCACGGTTTTGCTTTCCACGGTTTCAGGTACCTGTGGTCAATCACGGCCCAGGAGCAGATGATTCTCTGACATATCATAAGGTCAACAGTAGCCTAATGCTATGTCACAATGCCTGCGTCATTCACCTCACTTCATCTCATAACACAGGCATTTTATCATCTCACATCATTACAAGGGTGAGTACAGTACTAAGATTTTTGAGAGAGAGGCCAAATTCACACAACTTTTACTATAGCATAGCTATGATTGTTCTACTATTAGTTAGTTATTGTTGTTAATCTCTTATTGTGCCTAACTTATAAACTAAACTTTATCATAGGTCTGCATGTATATAGGAACAAATCACAGTATATATAGGGTTTGATACTATCTGCGGTTTCAGGCATCCCACAGTGGTCTTGGAAAGTGTTCTGGTGGGTAAGGGGGCACTACTGAAACAGTAGTGAGTATTGGTATTATTAACCTAAAACCAAAAATAATTCTTAAAGATAGTTACTGATTTTTTTAAAAAAGTTTTTGCCCTTATGGCATATCTCACTAAAACATTTATAGTCTACTATGTTTAAAAGTTGAGCAAAGGAAATCCTGAAACATTAGTTAAGTCACAACTTGAATCACAACTGACATACACCTAGATTCATATTAATTTCCTTTTGCTTTTTAGGGTTTGCTTCTCTCCACTCGCCTCACAACTTGCCATACTTTTGTTTCATAATTATGTAAAACACCCATCTGGTGCTACACAGAAAAGAAAACCAGAGACATCTCCTGGTAACCCTGTCCTCTCTCATCCCTCCTCCTAGAAATAACCATATTGTTCATTTATGGTTTGTATTTCCATATTTAAAAATAAAATAGAAGCAAATACACATACATCCATGTCCCTCCACCTTTCCTTGGAGAGGTAAGCATACTGTATCTCTTTATCCTCCACCTTGCTTCTTCCACTTCTCATTTCACCCTAGAAATCCCATCACCGTGACATAAGGACGTCCCTTCTTCCTTTGCTCAGGGGGCTTGATGCCATCCCCACCCAGGAGATCCATCCCCATAAGTCTCCAGCCCCAACTGACAAACATCTAAGTCATTTCCAGCTTTGTTACTTCAGAATGTTAGAATGAACATCCTTGTCACAATTCTTATGTTTGACAGTGTATCTTTGTGATACATTTTTCTAGAAGCGGAATTTCTGAAGCAAAGGGTAAACAAATCTCTCTCTGAAGAGCTGTGAGCCTCCAAAAGCAATATATGGCAGTGCTTGATTCCCATCAATAGACTGGTATCCACCTCTGGGGACAAAAGGTCAGAAATGTTGTCTTGAAACTCCAATGAGCATTATTCTTAGTATCAGAAAGACTTGAGCATCTTCTATACCTTTGGTAAGAGCCATCTGCACTCACTTTTTCTGTGAACTGTTTTTCTCTAAGTCACACCCATTTTTAATCCTTAACACCCAACATAAGGCAAAGTCATTCAGCACATGAGCAGTGTGTACCTGCTGAATAAACAGGACCCCTGACAGGCAAAAATTGAGGGGCAGATGCCACATCATTAGCCCAAGCAGGCAGTCTGACCCAAAGTGTGCACACCTACAACTGTGTACAGTGTGGGGCACTGTGTGGGGGCTGTGTGCATATGTCAGGCTCACCAGGAGCCAACCCTCCTCCTGTCTTGCTCCTCTTCTATGCTTACTAAGTCCTGGGTGGCAGAAATGGGGAGACCTGAGGTGACCACAGGCCACGGTTCAACTGAAAGGGGGTGCCGGGCTGGTGTTAAACAGAGAAAACAGAAGGGGTGCCTGGGTGGCTCAGTCAGTTGAGCGTCTGACTTCGGCTTAGGTCATGATCTCATGGTTCATGGGTTCCAGCACCCCCGTCAGGCTCTGTGCTGACAGCTCAGAGCCTGGAGCCTGCTTCAGATTCTGTGTCTCCTTCTCTCACTGCCCCTTGCCTGCTCATGCTCTGTATCTCTCTCTCAAAATAAATAATAAAAACAATTTAAAAAATTAAAAAAAGAAAATACAAAATCAATTTGTTGAAATGACTTACACCCCACAACAAAGAGTACACAAGCTGACATATTTATAAATCCTTAAAAAATAATTACTCAAGGGTATTTTTTTGCCCGTTTGACATTAGCCATCACTATTCACAGACTGTCCTTTCCCATCAAACCCCTTCATGCAATGGCTGTCTTCCCTCCTGGACAGGGAAGGAGGAGGTCTGTTTTTTTCTTTTTCTTTCCTTCTCTCCATCTTTTCTTTCTCTTTCCTTCTTTTCTTTCCCTCTCTTTCTTTTCTTTCTTTCTTTCATCATTCATTCATTCTGCAAGTACTTACTGCTCTGACCATGGTTTTTTTTTTTAACTATTTTTTTTTTTATTTTTTAAATTTTTTTAACGGTTTATTTATTTTTGAGACAGAGAGAGACAGAGCATGAACGGGGGAGGGGCAGAGAGAGAGGGAGACACAGAATCGGAAGCAGGCTCCAGGCTCTGAGCCATCAGCCCAGAGCCCAACGCGGGGCTTGAACTCACGGACCGCGAGATCGTGACCTGAGCTGAAGTCGGACACTTAACCGACTGAGCCACCCAGGCGCCCCTATTTTTTAAATGTTTTATCTTTGAGAGAGAGAATATGAGCGAGGGAGGGGCAGAAAGAGAGGGAGACAGAAGATCAGAAGCCAGCTTTAAGCTGACAGCAGTGAGCCCAATGTGGGGTTTGAACTCAAGAACCATGAGAGTATAACCTGAGCTGAAGTAAGATGCTCAACCAACTGAGCCACCCAGGATCCCCTGACCATGTACTTTTGAGTTAACAAAGGACTAGGCAGAAGCAGGAGCACCTAGCCTAGGACCTCAGAGAACCCTAAGCTAGCCTACTGCCTTCAGACAACAACCGGGACTGCAGGACAAGGGCAGTCACTCACCACACTGGGCTGAGCTTCAGGTGAGACCTTTTCCAGATGTAAAGTTCCATGATTTTTAAATGCTAATGTCTAAAGATAGCCTGATGACAGTCAAGTGCCAGACCCATCCTCTAAGGATGCCCCACTATGCTACCAACACCAGGTAAGAAGCCATTAGGACCAGGTATCAAGCATCATCAACACTGGTGATCCTCAGCTAGCTCTAGGAAACCAGCATAGACTTTAGATCACTTCTTGTCTCCAGAGGGCTCTGAGGGTCTCAGGTAGAGCTAGGGCAGGGGGCGTGTAAAATGGTAGAGCTGCCATGACAACAGTCTGGCAAGTCCTCAAAATGTTCACCAGTTACCATATGATCCAGCAATTCCACTCCTAGGTATATACCCAAAGGAACCAAAAACATATCCACACAAATTGCGTTCACAAATGTTCATAGCAGCACTATTTGCAAATGCCAAAAGGTGGAAACCACCCAAATTTATCCTGATGAATAAATAAGTGGTCCATCCATGTGATGGAATTACTCAGCCATAAAAGCATATGAAGCACTGAATCATGCTACAATGTAGATGAACCTCAAAAACATTACTCTGAGAAAAGCCAGACACACACGTTATATAGTCTATGACTCTGTTGATATAAAATGTCCAGAACAGGCAAATGTATAGAAACAGAAAGCAGATAGATTAGTGGGAGACGGAGGAATAAGGAGATAAGGAATGACAGCTAATGAGGATGGAGTTTCTTTTGGGGGTGATAAGTGTTCTGGAACTAGACAGAGATGATGGTTGCACAACTCTTGAATATACCAAATAAATAAACACTGAATTTTAAATCATAAATCGGTGAACTGTATGGTAAGCAAATTATATCCCGATTGTAAAACAAACAAACAAACAAAACTAAAGCACTGCTAAAGCTTTTGTTAGAACATTCTGGAAATGTTTTCCTGCTAACAGGAATACTTGACCATACTCTTTTTTTTTTTTTTTTTTGCTATATGCAAGTAAGAGCTGAAACCTCACAAAACCAACCCCAACTCTCGTCTTGAAGCAGACAAATCCAGGCAGCCGGTTCTCACCCCATACAGCTATGCTGTTAGAGAGACATGCACCCCTCAGCAAGTCACCTGCTGGCTAGCCTGTAAAAGCAGCTGACCAACTCAGGAGGTCCTCCAAGCTGTCTTAGAGTTCTAAGACAATTCCCAGTTCTACCTTCTTCTCTAGGTAGGTAGTTCTGGGCCGAAACATGGCTGGCCAGACTCTGATGGTAACAAGATAAAAATTCCACCCAGGTCTCAGGCTCTGCCCTGCTGGGTCCTTTCAGCCCTTGAGAGTCCTAAGCAAGGGGTGAGGCCGGCTCAGTTTCCTCACAGGTGTGAGTTGGGGTAAGGGCAACCAGTTCCAAGCACCAGTGCAGGGCCCTGCACTACCGACAGTGGTGAGGGAAAAATTCTACTCATTTTGGTTAGTGTTGGGAAATCACAAAAGTGGCCAGAGGGCAAAGGCCACCTGGCTAGGATTAATTATCCTCTTCCTGATCTTCCCAGGAAGGTTTATCCCATTTAGGCCTGGGCTTTTCAAGTGAGTGAACCCTGAGATAGGAGGGGTGAGCAAACAGCCTCCCTGGAAGCAACAGGCAGGGCCTGGGTGATCCTGTGGTGACAGCCCAGTACACAATTCTGGAGGAACTTGACTCTCTATTTCCTCTAGGAGGTAGCTGTAAGCTTCTGAAGCAGTGCTCAGTTTCAAATGTCCAAGGAGCTGAATGAGGTTCACTGGACAAGTCAGAGCCTTCATTCCAGACACCAGACCTCAACCACTCACCTGGCTTCTGGGCATGGGATGCTGGTCCTACCAGCTGGCCATGGCGGCAGCTACGTCAAAAGGCAACTTGTGTCGACGTGCTGACCAACCTAAAAAAAGGACAGAAAAAGAAATACTGAGTTTCCAAGGTAAGTTTCTGGAATGTATAGACAATTTTCAATGTCTCTGACCCCTGGAATTAGTAAAAATTTAGATTAAAGTAAAATTTAGATTTCAGAGCTCTGCCTCTACTAAGGGAGGCAGGCTGAGGAAATAAATTTCAATCACTCTCTGACCTATGACCTGATGCAGTGCTAACCAATAAACACTAGCATCCCAGACACTGACTTCAGCAATATGGACACAGATATGAGGTGGTAACATGCAGCCACACACCAACATACTGAACACACAGAAAATGGCTCAACATTTCAGTTATGACAGTAATAACATTAATAGCAGAAACAGTAATACTTAGAATTTAACAGGTGCTTAGTAGCAAATTCCAGTTACTATGCTAAAACTCTGTATCTCTTTGAATCCCCAGGACAACCTTGGGGTTACATGATCATCCCCATTTTCAGATAAGTGATCTAATGTGTCTAATATTCAGGAATTTGCCCAGGGTCACCCAGGTCTCCCTCTACAGACATGACTTCTTTGCTCCCCGGTCCACACACCAGGGAAACCACTCACCATTCCAGGCAGTGCAGGGTTTGCCCTCAAGAAGCTGAGGGTGCAGTGTGCCTGGGGCCCAGGCAGACTTTACCTCCATAGGGCAACTCGAAGTTTTACCCCAGGGATCATCTCCACAGGGATTACAAAACTGCCCAGGGAGGAAGGAAGTACCTGTTTTACAGACAGGAAAATTAAGGAACAAGAATGTTCAGAGACAGTGTGGCTCCAGGACTTCTCCCTCCTTTATGACATCAGACACGCAGGGCTCCAGGCGCAGAGGCTAAACCTAGAGAACCAGCCAAATCCCAGACTCCTAGGCAGGGCTATCAGTTGTAGCTTGCCGAATATTGTCAGTATCACCTCTGTTGTCATTCTTTGAGCCCACATGACTACCAGGAGGCCTGGCTCTAATATGAAACCTTTATTTTTAAACTGGGTTCACAACAATTCACAGTTCATGGATAGCAAGAAACACTCCCATGGGAGAACTTGCAAAATAAGCAAATATCAATGAACTCTATGCAAAGACCTTTGGGCACCAAGGAGCACACATGGCATCCTCCTCAGTGAGGCCCAGGGCCAGATGTAGCCACCACCAGGGCTAGTTCCTGGGGAGGGGAGCCCTTTCTGCCACTCCTTTTTGGCCCCATTCAGGCCAAAAAACACAGTGGACACCATTAATCCTAGTTCTTTCATATCTCTTGAACCATGGCCTCACTCTGCCATGGAGGGGGAAGCCCAGAAGGAGAGGCTTTCTGAGCACCTACCCTCTTCAGAAACAAAGTCAATACACACAAGTCAGCAGTATTTCCACACAGATTTTTAAAAATCCATTTACAATAGCATATATATGAAATACTTAAGGATAAATTTAATTTTTAAAAAGATGTTCAGGGTGCCTGGGTGGCTCAGTTGGTTGAGTGTCCGACTTTGGCTCAGGTCATGGTATCACAATTAGTGAGTTCAAGCCCTGTGTCAGGCTCTGTACTGACAGTTCAGTCTGGAACCTGCTTTGGATTCTGTGTCTCCCTCTCTCTCTGCCCCTCCCCCACTCGTGCCCTGCCTCCCTCCTTCCCTCTCTCTCAAAATAAGCATTAAAAAAAATATATGTTCGGGGCGCCTGGGTGGCGCAGTCGGTTAAGCGTCCGACTTCAGCCAGGTCACGATCTCGCGGTCTGGGAGTTCGAGCCCCGCGTCAGGCTCTGGGCTGATGGCTCAGAGCCTGGAGCCTGTTTCCGATTCTGTGTCTCCCTCTCTCTCTGCCCCTCCCCCGTTCATGCTCTGTCTCTCTCTGTCCCAAAAATAAATAAACATTGAAAAAAAATTAAAAAAAAAAATATATGTTCAAGACGTATCAAGTAGAACCACAATAACACATCACTGAGAGAAATAAAACATAAAGGAAGATATGCCTTGTCCATGGATCAGAAGATATCAATTATCTCCCAAACTGATCCACAGATTCAATGCAGATCCAATCAAAAACTCCCAACATGTTTCTTTTTTTGGTAGAAAAAACAATCTGATTCTAAAATGTATACGGAAATGCAAAGGAACTAGAATAGTGAAAACTGAAAAAGGCAAACAAATTTGCAGGACTTATCCTACCTGATTTCAAGATTTATCATAAAACTACAATAACCAAGACAGTGTGATAAAGACAGACAAGAGATGGAATAGAATACACCCATGCACGTGTGTACAACTGATTTTTGACAAAGATCCAGTATCCTACTCTGCCAAGACTGCAAGACCACAAGACACACTGGACAAAATTTTCCTGGAGGGTTAACCCAGCAAGGAAGAAGGCCTTCTTAATATGTTATCACAACACACACAATGCGTGGATGGAATGCAATGTGCAAGAAATTTTAAGGTAAACTCAGACTTTCATACTCAAACATGGCTTTTCCCCATCTCAGCTCATGACAGATCCAGTCTTTCGGCTGCTCAGATTAAAACCTTGGGCTGCCCTCTTGATAAGACTACCCCACCTTCCAGTCCATCAGGAAATCCTTTTGTTTCTGCCATTAAACACATTTGGAGTCCAACAGCTTCTCACACCTCCAGTGGACACCATGTTTGGCATTTGCCTAGAGTGAAGCCCTACCGTCTCCTGGCCTGAGGCATGCCTCCTGCTATCCTACCCTAGCCATGCTGGCTTCCCGGCCACACCTCCAACACACCAGGAACTCTCCCTCCCTTTTTATGTTTTAAACAAAATTCCAGATACTTTATCATTTTAACAATCACTTCTCCAACTGGCATCCCAAATTGAAAACGATCTTTGAAAACATAACTACCATACAATAATCCCTAAATGTCAGCAAAAGTCCAGTTCATATTCAGCTTCACACAATTTCTCAGAAATGTCTGTATACGGCCTCTTACAACAGTAGCTGTTCGAGTTTTTAATACTATACCTGCTCCCTCAGCCTCAATCACTCTCATGCCCAGATGGCAGACCCTTCCATGCCCTCCCCCATGTTACCGCTCAAAATGTCTCCTTTGCAGAGGTCCACCCTGCTCCTTCTCTCCCACAGGCCTGACCTCTCTGCATATTCCATATAATGTGGTACTGTATGGACTTTCTCACCCAATAAGAACATAAATGCCACAAGTAAAGGGGTGTCTTGTCTGCCTGATGTGATTGTATTTCAAACACCTAGAACAGTGTCGGACACACACCAGTGCTTGATAAATATTTATGGAATGAATGAGCTGGGATGATTTAACACTGAAGGAGAAGGAACCTATCTGAGAAGCCCACACAGCAGCAGCCCCTCCATACAATTAGTGCAAAATTCACAAAGGAGCTGAAACCAAGCAGAGATCACTTAGCACCATCAGAACTAGGGACATTTCTCTAAAATAAACTGTAGTTGCTTTTTACTGATATATCATGTGGACTATTTTGCCATCTACCCGCACTGGCTGGATTTAGAGAGCTTTTACTGTTTTTATTTCCAACCCATACATTTAAAATAGTATCAAGTAACCCTTAAGTACACAATTACCAACTCATAAGAGACTCTTCCACTCCCTTGATAAATGATTATGGCTTGGCTTTGACCCCACACCTGGGTACTGTGGCGCGTGTGCGTGCGTGCATGCGCGCGCGCGCGTACACACACACACACACACACACACACACACACACACACACACACACACACACACACACACACACACACTGCAACCCACCCAAACACAATGATTTCCTAGTCTAAAGGAGATCATACTTGGTAAGAAGGCAGTCATAGTAATTTACATGAAATCAAGTCACTGCACTTTGGGCAACAGAAGTCCTTTGTTGCCATTTCATCCTCTCTAGCTTAGACAAGTGAGATTGGCTCCCTTTAAACTTGAGGGGAGGAGCACTGGGCAAAACCTGGCTGCTATCTGGGGAACTCCAGTTCTGAGGATACACTCGGGTTGCAGCACCCATGGTCAGCACAGGGATGAGTCTCTGGGGCCATAGGCATCTGACGGGGAAGCCTAAGCTCTCCAAGGCACCCCTGGAGGGCCCCATCATCCCTTCTGAGGCCCTGCTCTATAGAAGCTGCACACCTCTGGTCTCCTTCTACCACCATCTGCACTCACCAAACAACTGTGCTGTGTAAAAATTTTTCAACTGTGTCTATAACTAAACATTTACCACCCTGGCTCTAATCCAGTCCTGGAAACATGACATAAGGCCAAAAAACTCCAAGAAGGAACCCAACAATATCCCTCACCTTCTCCCACCTCTAAGTCCACTAAGTCTACTAGCTCCATGAAAACTGAGTGCCCCTGAAGAATTACCTAGACCCTGTCTGGCAAAGGTCTTAGTGACTGCACCACCAAATTGTCAAGGAGGGGACTCCCTGGCCAGCCCTATCAGAAAGGGAGAAACTGAGGCAGCACAGTAGTAAAGCATCTCAAGGAAGCCTAGAGGTCACACCATGTGCTGGCTGGTTCCATGTGCTGGCTGGCTGGAGAATGATTAACTTGGGCCGAAGATTCCATTTTCTAATCCAGGGTCGGCAAACTTCCCTAAGTTGTCCTGGTGAACGGTATTCCTGGAACACAGCCACACCCACCGGAATATGCACTGTGTACAGCTGCTTCCACCCATAAGGCAGAACTGAGTAATAGAAACAGAGACAGTACAGCCCCAGAGGCTGAAAACATGGACTACCTGGTTCTTGAAAGCAGGAGGAAACTGCAGCCCTGGCAGGCTGTGCTGAGTATCAAAGGGACAGAGGTGACCCAGACACAGTGGCACAACCACGACAAAAAGTCAGGGCACAGGCACACCAAGGAGATGCTCCAGCTCTGTATCAGCCCCAGGGTACAAAGCAGTACCTACTCTCTCCAAAGCATGGAGCCTCATTAACCCTATGTCCCCATGGACTAGGGGCGGGGGCGGGGAGAATGACTTGGCATACTAGAGAGGCAAAGAACCAGCCCCATGAGGGCCAAGGAGCCAACGGTAAGGCCAGCTACACAGGCCCATCCTTGGCAACCAGAACTGGCCTCTCTCCGCTGTCAAGGGGAGAAGGCATCCACTGGGGTAACAGCCAGTTTGTGCCCTCCAAGCCCCTGATCTATCCCTGCCCTCCTTCCCTTGGCCACGGTAACCATGGCCTCACTGAGGGGTGATGGGTCATCCAACTCCTCACACTGTGCCAGTGCACAGTGCAGCCTTTCCTAAGGCCCTCAATACCCCCCAATGCTTGTAACATCTTACCGTGACCTTTGAGGCCCTTCCTGCTTTAGGCCGAAGTGACTCTATGAAGTCATCTGGCATGCATGTATATATGTGTACACACACACACCACATTCTTGGCTCTGACCACACTGGCCTTGTCTCAATTCTTCATACCACCACATCTTGCCTCCACCACTGGGCCTTTACACATAGTGTTCCCACCACTGGGAAACCCCTTCCCTCCTCCCACTCATCCTTCAAAACTCAAGCACCTGTTACTCAAGCATGCTCTCCCTAATCAGTCCCTCCCCATTCCCCCTTCTATTACTGAGGACTACAGCCCCACCACTTGGCACAGCTGATCTTGACATTTGACATACAGCATCCCATTAGGTTCTCTTCCCCAAACACTCTTGAGAAAGACTCTTATTCACCTCTTTATCCAATTCCTAATGAAGCACACAGGAGGAAATAGCATCCTCCATGAGTTATAAATACTCAAAACATCATAGACTAGAGGCAAAAACATAGCAACATAAATATAAACCCTACCCTTAATTAGAATAGCAAGTCAACACCAGGAAGAAGCAACATGGAGATAGGCAAGGCCACAGTACCACACTTCCCCTCTGGGAAGCTCTCCCCACCTCCCTTACACTACTATTTGGAGAAAGGCAAAGAGCCTGAAGAAAGGCACTCAGAGGTTCCAGAGGCCTCTACGGCCTTATATCTGGGAAGGCCTCCTCTGCCACTGCTGAGAAGTATGAGTTACCCCAGCATCTACGCACCCACATCTTGTACTCCCCTTCTCCTTTCCTAACCTATCCTAAAACAGCCAGCACAGTCCTTCCAACAGATCTCCTTCCTCTCCAAGGCTTGGCTCCAACATACCCCTTTACCCTGGGCACTCCAGGAATCCCTCCCTTTCACACCACCAAAACCATCCTGAATGTTATAGCACATCCTCCTGATGAATCATGACTAGCTGCAGGAGCCCACCTGACCCTTGGGCAGACCATGCTGAGGATCAAATGACAGGCCCTGGCACTAGGCAGGCTCTCAGAAGTAACTAGTTCTCACTTTGACTAGTATGATTAATGTTGTCCCTCAAAATATTTCAACTCCTATCTAGAGTTTCCACACTCACCCCCCAGCAGCTGCCCTGGCAAGTCCACAAAGATCATCAAAACTTTAGGGGTGCCTGGGTGGCTCAGTTAAGCATCTGACTTCACCTCAGGTCATGATCTCAAGGTTAGTGAGTTCGAGCCCCGCACTGGGCTCTCTGTTGTCAGTGCAGAGCCCACTTCAAATCCTCTGTCCCCCTCTTTCTCTGCCCCTCCCCAGCTTGCACGTGCTCTCTCTCAAAAATAAACAAACACTGAAAGGTTCAAAACTTTAGGGGCGCCTGGGTGGCTCAGTCGGTTGAGCGTCCGACTTCAGTTCAGGTCATGATCTCACAGCTCATGGGGTCGAGCCCCGCGTTGGGCTCTGTGCTGACAGCTCAGAGCCTGGAGCCTGCTTCAGATTCTGTGTCTCCCTCTCTCTCTGCCCCTCCCCTGCTCATGCTCTGTCTCTCCTCTCTCTCAAAAATAAAGATTAAAAAAAATTTTTTTAAAGGTTCAAAACTCCCATATTTTAAATGCTCAGGAATCAGAGGCACCTGGCTGGCTCCGTCAGAAGAGCAGGCAACTCTTTATCTTGGGGTCCTGAATCTAAGCCCCAAGTTGGGTACAGAGATGACATAAATAAATAAACTTAAAAAATAAAAATAAAAAGCTCAGGAATCAAATGTCTCCATCTATCTATCTAGACAGGTCTGAAACTTTGGGAAGTATCTTAAGTGTTAGTGTTTATCACTGCGGCTGCTTGAAAGGACATCTTGAAGAAGAAAATGTCACAAGAACAAAAGAGATAACTTCTTTGTTAACAATGAGGACCTAAGAATTGGTGTCTCCCATTCTGTGTACATGCACCAATATGTGCTATATTAAGGAAATTCTCTGAAAAATAGCCATAGGAAAACAAGGAATACCTTCTATCTCTAAGCCAAGCACTGGAGCAGAAAAGACCTCAGATTGTTTCTGGACTCTGTTCTCTTAAGTCCCCTGCAGACTCCAAGAGTCCTGTGTCACCCCAGACAGCTGGAGAAAATGCATCCAGGCCCCATCCCTATGGGGACCAAAGAACACCTACAGAATCTCTGCTCCAGCACTCCCAAGATGATGCTACAATGGGCCTTCTAGAACCACACATCTATTTTTTTTTTCTTTAACCTCATAACATCCAGCACAAGCTAGGCCATCAAAATATGAGTGCCTTTGTTCCTTTCTCCCTAAGCTAACTCTTGGGAGGGTAAAACACATGCTCATAAGGATGCAGGATATTTCTGAATTCAGAAAGGTTCCATTTTTCCTTACTGTACTAAAATATAGGTAACATAAAATTTACCATCTTAACCATTAAATGTACAGTTCAGTGGTGTTAAGTCCATTCACACTGTTGGGCAACTATCACCAGCACCATCCATTTCCAGAACTTTGTCACCTTGCAAAACTGAATTTCTGTCACCAGTTAAACACTAACTCCCCATTACCACCACACCAGCCCCTAGCATCCACCATTCTACTCTTCTAGCTCCATGAATTTGACTGCTCTAGTGACCTCATATAAGTGGAATCATACGGTATTTGTCTTTTTGTGTCTGGCTTATTTCATTCAGCACAATGTCTCTTAAAGTAAAACCACACAGATTATTTTAACCCTTTGGGGCCAATGTGTGTACAGAAAAAAGCCCAAGGGCCTGGTATACCTATAGCTAAAAATGACTCTAACACCCTGATTCCCAGACTAGGCATGTACCTGACATCCTCCACTATCAATCCTGCCTTCCACTCGCCAAACTATATACAAAATGGCACTGGAAAAACTTAGAATGGTAAGGTTAGAGCAGTGGTAAACATTATGCCTCAGATGGACTTTAAGTATGCTTAGGTCACCTCAGCTCTGACTTCCCAATGTACCCCATCTCCCTGAGATACAGCTTTCCCAGCCCCATCTCATAGCTATGAACCAAGACAATCAAGAAATGCCTCGTGAGTGAATGGTAAAAATGACTAGCTCATCTTGGATATAAGCATTCCTTAAAATGGAAGCCAGAAGACATAGCAGCCCAACTCAAACATATTCCCTGGAGCACCTGGGCTAGATGTGGGAACACTTACACAGGCCACCAGGGGTGCAAGCTCCTGACACAAAAAACTCTACACAAGAGAGACCCACACAACTAGCCCAAAGAGCTTAACCACCAATCATCATCACCAAAAAGGAAAACACTGTATCCCCCCTCAAGTTCTGAGCACCAAGCTCCCCTATCTTGTGGGGCAGAGCCAGGCCCAGGGGATTCACCACTGACATCTAACATCCTGTGTGGCTCAGTAGTTGAGTGTCCAACTTTGGCTCAGGTCACAATCTCACGGTTCTTGAGTCTGAGCCCCACATCAGACTCGCTGCTATCAGCACAAAGCCCACTGCAAATCCTCTGTTCCCTCTCTCTGCCCCTACCCCTGCTTGTACACTCTCAAAAATATTTAAAACAAAAAACAAAAAACCCAGTAACCTCAAGTAACCCCAACATGAGGTATCCAACTCACACAGAGGGAGGGCATTTCATTGCCTATCATTTCAAATAGGAATACCCAGAGCACCCCAATTATCTCTTGGTCAACTGCTCCAGAATGAATTAAGACTAAGAGCAAAAAATTACTGTCTGGGGTTCCCCACCTAGTACCTCTGCCTACGGCAAGCAGGCAGTCAGTCTCCTTTGAAAACACATATATCCCTGTGTGAACTATGACTAAAACATGCAAAGAATCCTCTTGAGATGACAAAGAGTGGTCCTGAGTCTCCAGGATCAGTCAAGACAGAAACATTTGGGAGTGAGGATCACAAAAAGCCCCACCTGCAGAAGACATCAGCTCCATCTATGAGGTGGCCAACAGAAAGTTCTAATGGCAGCCAGCCTTGTTCCCAAGAATGTACCATCCAGGCTGCCTCCATGTCTTACACACCAGCATCTCAATCAGCTGTATTAACTTTATAGCTGGCTAAAGGGTTATGTTTATTTTCACGTCAAGAAATAAAACCTCCAGCTATTCTGCTATTCTATTATTTTTTATTTATTTTGAGAGAGAGAGAGAGAAGGAGGGAGGAAGGAACGGAGGGGGAGAGGGAACATGGGGGAGGGGCAGAGAGAGAGAATCCTAAACAGACTGTAAGCACAGACACAGGGCTCAATCTCACAAACCCTGACATCATGACCTGAGCCGAAATCAAGAATCAGACACTTACCCAAATGAGCCACCCAGGCATCCCCCAGCTATTCTATTCTAATGGCAAGTTTTCTTGAGTTTGTTTTTTATTTTTTTTAATGTTTCTTTATTTTTAGAGAGAGAGACAGAGAGAGAAAGACAGAGCATGAGCAGGGGAGGGGCAGAGAGAGAGGGAGACACAGAATCCAAAGCAGGCTCCAGGCTCTGAGCTGTCAGCACAGAGCCTGACATGGGGCTTGAACCCACAAACCAAACCATGAGATGATGACCTGAGCTGAAGTCAATTAATTACCAGACTGAGCCACCCAAGCAGCCCTCTTGAGTTTGTTTTTAAAGAAGCAACACGTTACTTATCACAAAGGCAACCTCCTGGAAGAATCCTTCCACCAATGGACAAAGTTATCTTCCACTACCACTAAGGCATTCTGGGCCCTAGCTACAGGTACCATGTGCTCCCTCATCCAGGTCTGGGTGGCCTGGAGCCTACATGCGCCAAGCTAGCAGGAGCAAAGCCACCAGCTGAGCACCTTCTCCAAGCTGTGAAGACAGCCCCTAAGTCAACAGCCCACTCACTCTCTCATTTGGTGATCCTAACACAGGCACCAACCCTGATCTGCATATTCACGAGCAGCGCAAGACCAGCAAATTAAACCAAGTCTCTCTAAGGAACAGCATAAAGGCTATCTCTCCTGAGTTAACATCCCCAACAAACCATCTTCCAATAGGCGGTCCTGATGAATAAGCCGCTACACTAGTACATCTGAAAACTAATACAACATTATGTGCCAACCTTTTTCAAATTTAAGGGGAGGCGGGGTAGGAAGGGCAGCCAGACTGGCACAATCACCTAATCTTCTGCAAGTACTCCCCAAAAGCTTAAGAACCGTATCTTATTTTTCAGAATATTGTTCTTTGGAAGGGTGAAGGGAATACTTTTGTTTTTCAAGAGCAGGATTCTAAAGATGGCTCCATTGTATAAAAATGAAAACCTGAGCCTAGAAGAAAAGAACTTCACAATCCTGAAATCCAAACAAAATCTACCCACAGTAGTCATGTAACTTTTCTTTGAAAGGTCCAGGACAAGACGAACTATTTTGGTCAGTTACCAGAAGCTGGTAAGATAGCAGAAATCTCACTAAAGAAATGTAAGTGGGGGAGGATCTCCAGTTTTCACCTCTAAACCCCACCCCACTTCCAGCCACCTTCTCACTGTTGAGGAAAGAATCCACCAGCCATCCTACTATATCTGGATGGATTTGGAACCTCAGGTGGCCTTTGCCACCTTGATTCCCAAGAAGGGTACCATCTTCCAGGCTGGCAATGGGAGACCAGGAAGGAGTGATTCAGGTCTATTTAAGCTAGTAGTTTCCAGACCACTAAAGGGTCTACCTAGATCCAAATCCAGAGGGGCTAGTGAGTACCCAGGCAGGCAGCAGAGTTAGTGTCGTCCACCCACAAACCTTCCAGATCCCCCGAGCCGAGATTCAGGCAGGAGAGTAGACTTGATAGAATTCTAGAAATCCAGTCTGACACTAGGTCTTCAAATACAAAACAAACTACAACCATCTGACCAACCAAGCTTCCCTAAGTAGCAGAATTGTTTCTTTGACCATCAAGGCCCAGGTCAAATAGTCAATACCATCTGGTAACTTCTCAGAAGTGGCTGGAACTGTCCACCAACCACACCATGGCATTGATAGCCCTGACTGAAGCCACACAGCTAGCCCAGAAGTCCTGAGGCCTTGCCACAAGGTCCAGGCCAATGAAATGATCCTTGGCCCCAGATGCTTCATCACTGCTACACATTCTGACGATGTACCACAGCAATCACAAAAATCACAAGACTGACTAAAACGCTGCAAAGTGAGAAGGGATAAACTATAACGACGGCAACATCTATCAGTAAAAAGTGGCTTACACTACCCACACCAATTAAGAACAAATGGGGGGGGGGGTGCGGCGCCTGGGTGACTCAGTCGGTTGAGCGTCCGACTTCGGCTCAGGTCATGATCTCACAGTTGATGAGTTCGAGCCCCACATCAGGCTCCGTGATGACAGCTCAGAGTCTGAAGCCTGCTTTGGACTCTGTGTGTGTGTCTCTCTCTGCCCTTCCCCTGCTCATACTCTGTCTCTGTCTCAAAAATAAAATAAACATTAAAAAAATTAAAAAAAAAACAAAAAACAAATTAGGAAATGATGTCAACAGATGCTACACCTTCCTGACAATGTATCCAACAAAAGTATAAGAGGATGTCAGGAACAAAGGGGATCCCCAAGGAGGATGTTCACAGAACCATCAACTGTCCTCACCGTCACCAGCCCTAAGGGTAAACTGAGGCTAAGATGGAGGTGAGGATGGGCTACACCTGGCTTCTCTCAATCATCAGAGCTCACCAGTGGACTGCATGGACACTTCCCATCACTTATCCTCACAGAAGGGTCGTGACAATGAGGAAGAGAAGGGACGAAGTGGACATAGGGCCCCACTTGCTAGTTCTCCTGACATGACTGGCATCTAAAGGAGAAGGAAGGAAACTGCACTGAAGATCAGACACCTGGAGAACCCTGCTCCAAGAGGAGCAAAGCAGCCAAGGCCAAACTGCCCCCACAAAAGCACAGTTCTTAAGAATAGTTAAGGGCCTACCTCCCAAGGTGCAATGGTGAGGAGACCAGAGTCTTACAATTTACTTGCTGCTTCTGTCTCCAGTCAGAGTATTCCTTGCTGGTAAGAAGTTTTAGTACTAAAACTCTGAGGTATTAAGAGGTACAATGCAAATGTCACATGAAATCTCTGCCTTAAAAGGCATAAAGAAATCTGCAAACACCACACAGGCTCAAATTGTGCCCTCACTGGGACATTGCCTACACCTGAGACTAACCCCAGAGTAAGCTGGAGGCCCCACAAAAGGCAGAACTCTGCCACACAAAGTCCATGTCAAACATGGACTGGTGTGTCTTTCTTCCATTTGCACATGCCAGAGTAACCGCACATGTTAGGCTCTATTCCAGCAAGCAGGACCAGCAGACACAAACATATGCACGTATATGGCCACCCTAAACACACATGTACAAGTACACATGCACATATGCATACATACACCCAGGATCAGCACATGTGCACACAAAGGACCAATACACTTAGGCCACCATACTGGGCCAACAAACTTTGTCCTCCAGGCAAAGGCATCAATTGTTGAAAACATAGACCACACATCCCCAAGAAATACTGTCCTAAGCTGGGCCAGGTCCAAAGTGACCTACAACGTCCACCTCACTCCAGTGTCTCTGAAGCACAGTCTTGCCAAGACAATCCAACCCCCAAGCAAGACATTCCCTGGTAAGTCAGGGTCCCAGGCCATCAGCCTCCCTGTAAAGGATGTTGCAAGGCCAGCAAAGGTACAAAGGGGCAGGTCTACAAGGGCGGTGGTATTCACTTACCCAAGTCTTTACTGTGTCAGCCTTGCAGCGGACCCTCCTGCCTCCACCAAGGCCCACTCTACTGCCCTGCTCTGCCTCCAGCTGCTTCACACAGACCCAGGTACTATCAAACCATTCAGCACCAAGATCCAGCCTGAGACCCAGGCCCTGCAGATCTGTCCCCAAGACCACAGTGACTCTACTGTCCCCATGGTCCAGGCCTCCTCCTGAGGTTTAGGCAGGTGAGGGCCTAACTCTTCATTGAGAAAGTGACCATTAGGCACACAGAATCAAAGTGCTACAGAAAAGCCCACTGACAACAACTTCTGAGACATGGAGAGAATCACCTTTAACATACTGACAAGAGATTTTATTACTAAAGGAGAAAAGAAAAGTATAATAGTGGCTAACGGGGCACCTGGGTGGCTCAGTCAGTTGAGTGTCCGACTTCAGCTCAGGTCATGATCTCACGGTCCATGAGTTCGAGCCCCACATCAGGCTCTGTGCTGTCAGTTCAGAGCCTGGAGCCTGTTTCGGATTCTGTGTCTCCCTCTCTCTCTGGCCCTCCCCCACTCATGCTCGGTCTCTCAAAAAATGAATAAATGTTAAAAAAAATTTTTTAAAAATAAAAGTGGCTAACAATTATTGAATTCTTGGGGCACGTGGGTGGCACAGTCGGTTAAGTGTCCGACTTTGGCTCAGGTCATAATCTCACAGTCTGTGAGTTCGAGCCCCGCATCAGGCTCTGCACTGACATTGCAGAGTCTGGAGCCTGCTTCAGATTCTGTCTCCCTCTCTCTCTGCCCCTCCTCTGCTCACACTCTCTCAAAAATAAATAAACATTAAAAAAAATTTAAAAAAAACAATTATTGAATTCTTTATTTGATGCAGAGTGCCAGCACTTTACATGCCTGATTTCATTTAATCCTCATAACATCAGAATGAGGTCCTGCCAATGTTACCCACTTCACATGGGGTACTGCCAATGTTACTCACACTTTACACAGGGTATTGCCATTACTACCCCTCCTTCACATGAGGTAATACCATTGATGTTCACACTTCACACAGGGTACTGCCACTGATGCCCACACTTGACAGGTGAGAAAACTTGGGCTGAGAGAGAAGTCAAGGTGACTGGCCAGGGTCAGAGGGCTAAGAAGTCAAAGATCCAAACCCAGGTCAGCCATCTCTAAGGCCCAGGCTCAAATATGAACCACTTTACTATCAGGGACAGTCTGACTTTGAAACCATCCTGGGGCTGGATCCTTCCCAAGGCTCTGGGAAAACTTCCTAGAGCAAAGATCAGCACACCCACAATTCCTCCTCTAAGAGCACACTAACTTAACCCTTTACTAAACTGCTGGAAACCTCATGGAGGAGCGAGCCTCAACTGTGCAAGCTGTATCCTGTGGACCGTGCAACAAATTCACTGACTCATGTGCATCCTCCATTTTTGTAAAAGGCACAAAACCCCTCAGAGGTTGACAAAGCACATAATTTCTGAGCCTCTACCTACCAAAGTACAAGCCAAAAGAAGGGGCTTAAAGGAACTGATCAACACTGCCAGCCTGGGTCACAAACCAGGACCAAATTCCATCTTCATTTCCAGTAAGATGTACACACACACCAACCACACTCTAGCACACTATGGGAAACCAGGGTCCCTTAGCAGGAAGATGTGTGCAGATTTCTCTCCTTTCCGTAAAAACAGCACAGGACTCACAAGTGTGAAGCAGTAAACAGAGCAAACAGACTAGTAGGAAGAAGATTGGTCCCCTGGCCACTGACACAGCAGAGTGAGAGGACATAGGGCTCAGGGACAACCCAGGCCCTATAGAGAGGGCTTCCCAGGGTGGCCAGGGGCCAAGACACACGCCAGCCCTCCCAGCTCTGTACATATGGCACCAGGCTGCTGCCCTCACTTAACTCATCTGATTCTCACTCCCATCCTCAACCCCCAAATCAGGACCCCGACAGTATCTTGTTCATCGCCAACCAGGTGCCACTCTGGAACCCAAGTCATTCTTTTCCAAGTGCCAAATCCCCAAGGCCCCTTTCCTTCCTGCAACTACAAGCCCCCTCCCCACCAATACTAGTGTTGTCACTCTGTGGGACGCCCACCTGTCTTCTCTCCTGGACTCTGCCAAAAGAGCCATGATTTGAAAACATTTCAGCAATGCGTGAAACAAGGAAACTTTCTCAAACCAGGAAGCAGCAGCTGTTGGAATAATTCATGTGAATGTTTCAGAGAAGCATCAATTGCTCTGGGTCTTTCTGGAAAAGTGTTGAAGACCTCAAGTTGGAAAATCCTCAGAATCTAGAAAATGCAGGTTACCAACCAGTTCCTAGGCCACTGGAATCACATCAAGCCTCTTCCTGGTCCCTCTAATTGCTACAAGTTCTTAGATTACAGGCTGTGTCCCTCTAATTTTCATCCATCTGTCACTACTTCACAAACTTTTCCTACAATGTACAAGATGGCCCCTCTTATATTTTATTCCTTCACCTATTATTTATTGCACTTTCTTCTAACACAAAGCACTATCAGTAGGGAAAGAGGAGACATAAGAACAGATCAAGTTCTGTACCTTCCCCACCAACAGAGGTGGCCACCAACCTACCAGATTCACAGACATGCTCCTTGAGGGTTCTAGAGGTCACACAGGGCCTTCATGCTTCAACACTATATCCTCCCATCCTGGCCATGTAAAACAAAGAGGAGCCATCCAGTACTATGGGCCAAGCTGTCTAATACCCAGCTTCTCCCAGGCAGTAGCTACTACCACAGATCACCTTCTCCAGGACCCAGCTCACCTCACCTTTGCTCAAACTCAGCATCCTTAAAACCAAAGACCCACAATCTTGGGCCCCATGTCACCTTCCAGTCTTCATGCTGCTGCTACCTCTTGGACAGGCTCCTACCCTCTCTTCCCTCTCTCTCAGGGTTCCCTATCCTATCTCGCTTCTGTGGCCATAAGACCCTAGAGGGCAGGAAAAGACCATCACCAGACCTCAGGGGCATAGCACAGACTGAGCAGGGGAAGGAACCCCAGTTGTTAAATGGACAGATGACTTGTTCTCAGCCCCTGGTATCCAGCTAATCCCCACCCAATCTCCTTGCACAGTGTCTCTGGCACCTGTCCCTGTTTTTTATTCCCCACCAGGCAAATCCAAGACTGTATTAGCATGAGCTAATGCCTGCCTTTTCTCAACCTCCCTTTTTCCTGACTTCTCTGCTCAATTCAAGTGAACATTCTCCTCCTCACAAATCTGAGGGCTCTCGATGCTTTTCAGATGAAGTGTAAACAGTCTTCCATTTAAGGTCATCAATAATAATTGGAACAACCTGCATTTTTTTTTTTTTTTAAACCTTACTTCCCACTTTGACTTTCTATAAACCCTGACGTCCGGGAGGGTTATCTGCCAACTCCATTCATCCTTGATGCTCCAATGCAAGGGAACACTCCTTGTAAATGGTCTAGTCCAACATCACCAACCTTCTTCACAAGAGCTGTAGACCTCCTGAGACCAAGAAAACCATCGCTTCTCAGAATAATATGCTGAAGGATGGAGGGAGATAAATCAGATGTCCCATCTTTTTCACATCATGGCATACAACAACAATTACATTGGCACAGCGCACTGGAGTAAAATAAGGGCTACTCACAGCCCAGGGCTAGGGCCACCTGGCTGCAAGGACATCTCTGTATCCCTGTCACCCATCCCAGCTAGCCTACTAAGAAGCTCTTCTTAGATAATCCTACAGTCAGCAACACATCTCCTGCTCTGTTCATTCCACTACGTGGTGATAAGAAGCCTGTACTTCATTTCACTCCATGGGGCACCTTCCAGAGCAGTTTAGGCTCTCAAATGTTGATGGTTAACTTTTTAAAGTAACTTTTTAAAAAAAAGGCCAACAGTGGCTCATAGACTCAGAAGGCTGGTTAAACAGACCAAAGTTACCCTAATTGTTCCAAGCAATTTAAGTTTCCTTTTTCCCTTAAGCAATAAACCAAGGCAACAGAGTAGACAAGCTCTCCCACCATCTTAACCTTCACAAAAGATAGGTGCATGCCTGAAATGCTCATCCAATGCTAAGCCCCTTACCCAGGTGGTGACCTGTCCACTCTCACTGCCTTTTTTTGGCAGGGTCACCTGACCTTACCTCTAAAAAAGCAAAAACAAAAACAAAAACCCCAACCATACCCTCTGAGGGGGTGAGTATGTGCCCACTGGCACCATAAGTAGAAAAGGCCTCTGTCAGATGACTCACAGGGCGTCCTGGAATCTCTCATGGCCACGACCCCCAATCTTCTCTCTTCCAAACAAAACATGTTCAATCTCTCTAACCAGTTCTGTGATACAGTTTAAAGACCATTCCAGGGGCGCCTGGGTGGCGCAGTCGGTTAAGCGTCCGACTTCAGCCAGGTCACGATCTCGCGGTCCGTGAGTTCGAGCCCCGCGTCAGGCTCTGGGCTGATGGCTCGGAGCCTGCAGCCTGTTTCCGATTCTGTGTCTCCCTCTCTCTCTGCCCCTCCCCCGTTCATGCTCTGTCTCTCTCTGTCCCAAAAATAAAAAATAAAAATAAAAATAAAAATAAAAATAAAAATAAAAATAAAAATAAAAATAAAAATAAAAATAAAAAAAAGACCATTCCAGCACAGGTTGTGCTGTTCTGGAATCATCTAGCACCCTTAGCTGGGTATTAAGCCCCTACCCCCCCAGCACAGCCAACCACTAAATGTCAGCATCTGACATTTAGCCCATTCCACCTTATTTCCATGGTTGCTTTTTTTGATCTTGAAATGGTCATCCACATATCACCTGAAGAATTTCTGCAAGAAGTGCCATTACTTTTTTTTTTTTTTTAATAGACCAGGAGAAATAGTTTTATGCTCTTAAAATTGGATGTCTTCATACACTCAATTCCAGAACAGGAAACACTGCTTCAGTTTTTTTGGTTTTGTTTTTTTAAAGGCAGCCCTAAGATTCCAAGAGCAGCCCTGAGATCTTCCTCTCTATGTCCTGTCCCATCCTCACACTGTAGACACCATGATGACCTCAGGGCTCAAAAAACAAGGCCCTTTGGGAATTAAGTTGTGTACCTGTATTGATGAGCACCAGGTGATGTGTGGAATTGAATTACTATATTATACACCTAAAACCAGTATAACATTGTATTAACTATAATTAAAATAAAAACTTAAAAAAAAAAAAGATGAGGCCATGAGGAAGGAAACCTGCCAAACGACCTCCTGATTAGGGAGGAGGAACAAAGGAGAAAACAAAACTGAGCAAACCATAAAGAAATAAGGATGACATAGGGTGCCTTAGCTGACTTGGTCGGTAGAGCGTGCAACTTTTGATTTCAGGGTTGTAAGTTCGAGCCCCATGTTGGGTGTAGAGATCACTTAAAAATAAAATCTTTCAGGGGCACCTGGGTGGCTCAGTCAGTTAAGTGTCTGCCTTCCACTTGGGTCATGATCTCACCGTTTGTGAGTTCAAGCCCTGCACTGGGCTCTGTGCTGAAAGCTCGGAGCCTGGAGCCTGTTCGGATTCTGTGTCTCCATCTGTCTCTGCTCCTTCCCCACTCGTTCGTGTGTGTGCTCTCTCTTTCTCAAAACTAAATAAACATTAAAAAAAAAATTAATAATAAATAAATAAATAATAAAATCTTTCAAAAGGAAAGAAAAAAGAAATAAGGATGACAGAAATCAGATCAAGGAACCTGCAGTAGAGAACAGAGAGCTACATTCTCCTCCCTTTTGCAAATTAAACCCGGGGCAGGTCACTCTCCTCAGGCCTCAGTTTCCAGTTTCTAACATCAAGAGCTGCCCTACCCATCTTGAAGTCTGTGCTGTGTTCAGTAAAACTAAAATGGCACACAGAAGCAACACAGTCCCAGGTGAATCCTAAACTTGTCTGGGGCCCAAGGACCAAACATAGTTACATTTCTAATGCTCTGCCTGACAAATATAAATTGACTATAAAGCTGCAATTACATTTCCATCCAGACTTACTATGTAAAATCTTTCCCTAAGAAAACTTCAAAAGCAGACCAGACATAACTCCTACACTACTGACAGCTGAGGTTCCCACCTCCTCAGACCTCAGCAGAGACAAAAGCCTCAACAATAGAAACTAAAGTTTGGGAAGGGGAAGCAAGAGACAGATAACCCACATACAAACTACTGAGAAGGTCAATTAATCAAACAAAAATGTTAAGGAAAACACTAATCAAACCCTGGAAATCTCCCAGGGTTCCAATGCATATTAGAGAATCCCAAGGAGGGCACAGATTCAGAATCCTCTGAAAAAAACCACTGCCATTGAAGGGGTAGGTATGAACCCTTTACATGCACAGAAATAACACATGAGACAACAAAAAATGAAGTTCAGGCATTCTGTCAACGATACAGAAGTCCTGGGGCACGCGAGTAGCTCAGTCGGATAAGCCTCCGACTCCTGATTTCAGCGCCGGTCATGATCTCACAGTTCATAAATTGGAGCCCCGAGTAGGGCTCTGTACCGACATTGTGGAGCCTGCTTGGGGATTCTCTCTCTCCCCCGCCCCTTCTCTGCTCCTCCCTGCTCTTGCTCTCTCTCAAAATAAATGAATTAAAAAAAAAAAAAAAAAAAGGATACATAAATCCTGAGAATATCACAGGTCCGGAGTAACTTGACCAATTCAATTAATGCCTTTGAACCAAGATTTCAGTTTGCTACACTCCTACTTTCCCCAAACCACTGAGCAACTGGAAAAAATAGGTTTCCTCTGTGGATGCAAATAAGGTTGTAGTGGCAAAGTTTTCAGAACTTGCTGAGTAAGCTTGTCCAAAACACACAAGAAAACTCTCTTATCAATGCCACAAAAATCCACCAGCTACAAACTCAAGTGAAGAGAATACTGGCCTGAAACCTACTCACCTCCAAGGTCATGTTGAGCTACTGTCTCTAAAGTAAGAATGAGGTGAGTACAGTTTAACAGCCACTGACTCAGAGGCTAATTGCACAGAACAACCAGGATTAGAGTACATGTTATGCTGGGATTACATGCAGGTTTAAGGCCACAGGGTTTTTTGTTTTTGTTTTTTCCCTTTTCTTTTCCCACTTCCCTTCCAAATAATTTGGCCACCTTTTTAGGTGAGAGAGAGCTAGCTCCCTACAATGAGCTCTGAAGACCACTAAATTATGGTGGGATTGTGTTATAAACAAAATACAGCTCCTTAATCTGAGTGTTTCATTGTTTGTGATAATTTGAGATGTGAGACCTTATAGAGATCATCATGTAGTTGTCATCTGGGGGAGGATTTTGTCTCAGAGGTGAATGGAGGAGCAGGAACTGGGCTACCTCTTACTTGTGAACGTTTCCCACTTGTCCTTAGAGCCATCCTATGAGATCAAAGGTATGTTCCCTGTCTATAGATGGAAAAGCTGAGGCCAGCCAGGTAGCCAGGCAACCCGCCCAAAGCTGAAAAGCAGTAGACTGTAGTCAGTGATGATACCAGATCTGTCCATTCCCAAGCCAGTTTGAGAACTGTAAGTTTGGAAGAAGACTAGGATTCAGGTCTGGGCTCTCCAATTTGCCACTGCATGTACTTCAAGGAGACCCACTTCCCATCCCTGACCAGAATCTACTCAGGGATAAAGCCAGAAGTGCAAGAGCCGTGTCTTGGTTCTTAAAGGCAAGGCCCCCCATGACAGATAGGCCTGGCAAACAACTTCCCACCTCCCAGATATAGGGACTGTTCCTGAAAATCAGAACATGGGATTTAGCAAAGTCAGGAAAGGTGCTATCTCCTTTACCCTAGTAGGCCTCCACCAACCCAGCTATTCTGTATCTCTAGGGAGGTGCTGAGGCTAGTGGAAAAAACAAGCAAAATCTGAAATCAGAAAAGCTGATGCCCACTCCCGGTTGTAAAATAATCAGCAAGGTGGCCCTTAGAAAGCATCACCCTCAAGGCCCCTAGGTGGCTCAGTCGATTAAGCATCCAACTTCAGCTTAGGTCACAATCTCATGCTTCCTGAGTTCAAGTTCCATGTGAGGCTCTGTGCTGACAGCTCAGAGCCTGGAACCTGCTTCAGATTCTGTCTCCCTCTCTCTCTGCTTCTCCCCCACTCATACTTGGTCTCTGTCTCTCAAAAATAAATCTTAAAAATAAAGAAAAAAATCACCCTCTATAGGGGACTTCACCTTCTTCCATCTGGAATATGGGGATAGGCTATGGCTCCAAGGGGAACAGAGCAGACAGTGACAGGCTTTGTCCCTGAAAGTTGTGAAGGTGCAAAGCAGCACCTCTGTGCTCTGCCTTGTCCATTCTAATTGTTAACAATACTCACTAAACCGTACATGCACCAGGCCTTGTGCTAACCCACTTGCATTTCTAATATCATTCCCAACTCAGTTGTTCAAGGTAGACATGACCTCCTTTTTAGAAGGGGAAATGGGGCACCTGGGTGGCTCGCTAAGTTGGTTAAGTGTCCAACTCTTCATTTCGGCTCAGGTCATGATCTCAGTTTCATGACTTCGAGCCCCATGTCTGGCTCTGCACACTGACCTTGAAGAGCCTGATATTGGGATTCTCCCTCTCCTTGCTCTCTGACCCTCCTCCGCTCATGCTCTGTATCTCTCAAAATAAGCAAATAAATAAAAACTAGAAAGAAAGAAAGAAAGAAAGAAAGAAAGAAAGAAAGAAAGAAAGAAAGAAAGAAAAAGGAAGGAAGAGGAAACAGAGGGCAAGGTTCAGCAAAGTGACATCACTAGGAAGTGGCAAGTGAAGCTTACACCCAACCTGTTTGAGGCAAAGCCAGGGCTGGTCCATGACACTACTGCAGGGACCTGCTGCCTAAGAACAGGCACACTAAGAAGGCTCACTTCTCACCCAGCAAACAGCAAGCAGCCCTGAATGAGGAGCTGGTTGGCCACTATAGTATGGCAGTATTTTTTAAAGTGTGCTCAAAGGCAGGGGCGCCTGGGTGGCTCAGTCAGTTAAATGTCTGACTTTGGCTCAGGTCATGATCTCACAGTTCATGAGTTCAAGCCCCACGTTGGACCCTGTGCTAACAGCTCAGAGTCTGGAGCCTGCTTCAGATTCTGTGTCTCCCTCTCTCCCTGCCCCTCCCCTGCTCTCTCAAAAATACACATTAAAAAAAAAAAAAAAAAAAAAAAAAAAAAAAAAAAAGATTCAGCAGCTCTTCCTGCCCACAGGTCCTGTCCCTGTGCTTTAATAAAATCACCCTTTTGCACCAAAAAAAACCCCTATATATATATTCTTCAACCTTCAACAAGTAGAGACTTTCTCACTGCCTCTACCCTCTCCCTAACCACTGCCACTGCCCCCCACCCCCAGCTGCAGCTTTTAAGGCCAAGCAGCCTCAAAGGCCTACCATCTCAAACCTACCCCAAAACACCTGAAAGCCCACTTTCAGGTACTGTCCATATCCTGTCAGCACATTCTATCTCAGATGTTGAAGGTCTCTCTGATTCTCAGACAGATACTGTCTTCAGTCCTTTCATATGAGGAACCAAGAAACAAGGCAGAAAGACCCCTGACAAACTTGCCTGGGAAATAGAGTTACCTTTCTGAAGATCAAGACAAAGTGGGTGCAGGGCACTGAGAAGCTCCACAGGCCCTTTTCCCTGACACCCTAGAGGGTTCCAGAGGATTCCCAGTCACTTCCTAAGGCTACCTGCAGGTATTCAATTAGAGTAAGTTCCTTTGTCTTCTAAAAGAATAACCTACATTTTCATCAGACAAAAAGAGGTCACAAATACAGCCTAGAAAACGAGAGGAGGGGCAATAAGCCCATGGTATGACATTCCTCTTGACTAAAAAGTCCTGGATCAACGTTTACCAGCACCTACAAGTATGCAGTATCTGTCCCCAGCTGGTACTTTTGTTTCTAAGAACACAGACTCACTACTTCTACTTTGCTGCCACCACTTCTGGTCCCCTGTCTCTTATCTCAACCTTCTTAACACGTGGCCTTCCTAATTCAATGCAAAGATACTAGTACATCACTGGAATAGCAACCTGAAGCCAGACTAACTCATCTTCTTAAAACAGCTCACAAAACTCAAGAGCATCCATTCTAACAACCAACCACACTAAGCAGGCAGCACAGTTCTGTGAGCCTCAAACTATGACATTGCCAACTTGTTCCTCTGGTTTTGCCACACTTCCAACCCAACAACTGTTACAAGGAAATCCCAGAGATGCTCTATTACCCCAAGACGACTACTCATAAAGACCTCACCTAATCACCTGTTTCATAATCTTTCCAGTTTTCTACAATGAGCATAAATTAACTCAATTATCAGGGGGAAAAAAGTCTAGGGAAAATAGCCTCGTTCATTCCATGTAATGGCACACATATATCATCACAAGTCCAAGCAAGTAGTTCTCCAGACAAGCATTTGAACTGCCCATGCTTTTAGAGGTTAGCACACCAACAGTCCGTAATTGAACTCCGTTACATTTTGGTTTCTGTTGAGAATTGACATGTCCAAGGCTCCGAGGGTTATTCTTAATTTTCCCCCATGAGAACAAACATCAGAAAATGCCAATATCTGGGGGGCCTAGCTGCTCAATTGATAGAACATGTTACTCTTGGCCTCAGGGTTCTGAGTTCGAGCCCCATGTTATGGGTAGAGGTTACTTAAGTAAAATAGGGGTGTCTGGGTGGCTCAGTCAGTTAAGCATCTAACTCTTGATTTTAGCTCAGGTCATGATCTCACATCATGGTTGTGAGACCAAACCCTGCATCCAGCTCTGTGATAACAGGGAGGAACCTGCTTGGGATTCTCTCTCTCTGCCCCTCCCCTCTTCATGTGCTTGAGCTCTCACACACACTCTCTCTCAAAATAAACATTTAAGATTTTTTTAATGTTTACTTATTTTTGAGAGAGAGAGAGAGAGAGAGAGAGAGAGAGAGAGAGAGAGAGAGAGCAAACACAGGCATGAGTGGGAGAGAGGCAAAGAGAGAAGGGAGACACAAAAACTGAAGCAGGCTGCAGGCTCTGAGCTGTCAGCACAGAGCCCAATGCAGGGCTCAAACCCATGAACTGCGAGATCATGACCCAAGGCAAAGTCAGACACTTAACCAACTGAGCCACTCAGGTGCCCCTAACCACGTAAAAATAAATAAAATAAATAGCTCTTTAAAAAAAAAAAAGAAAGAAAGAAAATGCTAGCATTTCAGAATGGCTTTGCTGCTTTCCCACCCATCAGAAGCATCCTTCAGTGGTCTGCTGTCTAAGGCCCAAGGAAGTCCTAGCTGTGAACCTCATCACACCAGTCCCTGCCTTGTCCTCTCTGAAAGGGGTCCCACTGCTCTCAAGGTAAATCCCAGACCCTCTTATGTCTCCATATCTCTCTGTTCCAACCACCCCAATCTTCCTTCAGTCTCACTCTACAAGAAATGCCATTCTTTTTCTCTTTACCTACTTAGCTCCCACTCATCCTCCAATCCCAGTTGGAGAAAGGCCCCCTTGAGTCTTGTTCACCAGGTCATGGTATCCTTTTCTCCTTGGCCCTTATAAATTTCCCCACGTTTATGAGATTAATTATGATTTCTCTCTCACTAATCTCATGGTAAACTCCACTGAGCAGGGATTCCTAGCACAGTGCCCGAGGCACAGTGTGCACTCCGATATTTATTGAATAAATCAATCCAGAAATCATTCCTTGCCATGCCAGAAATTCACAAAATAAATGATGCAAAACAAGTGAGAGCTACTAGAGAATTGAAAATTGGAGCCTTTAAAATGTGTTTTATTACTCAAATAAAAAAATATTTCTTGGAGTGCCTGGCTGGTTCAATCAGTTGAGCACACAACTCTCGATCTCAGGGTCACGAGTTTGAGCCCCATGTTGGGCATAGAGATTACTTAAGAATAATGATTTTAAAAATATTTAATGCTTCTAATTTTTAAAATAATCACAAAGTACAGAGATACCAAAAAGGTTAAGGAGGAAAAACCCACTCCTAACCCTAATCCAGAGATTTTGTTGTTGACATTCTGATACAAATCCTTCCAGGATTTTTTCTACCAAAAGTAGCATTATTTCTTTCCTCACTACCAAAATATACAATTAGAGGATCTGCCAAATGATACTGCATTAATAGAGATGACTTGACATTAAAAAAAAAAAAAAAAAGTGATGTCATCTGAATAGAAATAACAATGCATCCAAATCGGTAATACAGGACCTATCCCAATTTCTACATCACATCCCAGATGAGAGGCAATCCTCTGTAAAAATCAGCTTCAGAATTTGTGGGGAGGAATAAGGGATGAAAAATCAAGAATGGGGGACTACATGAGGAAAGAATCTTGCAAAATGCTCTCAAAACCTCCGTCGTAAACTATTTTTTCTAGAAAAGGACCAACTTTTCTGAGTTGGAAGCTGAAGAAGCAAATGCAAAGGGGCAACTCTATGGCCTGGCTCCTTCAAGGCCAGCTGGTAACTCTGCTCTGAGGACAATGCAGGGCTACAATGGTGTTCCCAAGTCACAGGTCATCCCCCAACTCCCAGCAGAAGTGGACTGGAGCCTGGACAAGTAAATGGCTTCTTGTTTTAGGAGTGCCCAGGAAATGTTCACACAGTGGATTGCAAACAGGAGCATTCCTGGACTCTGGTGCCCAAAACATCAGGCTCAGTCAAGCCCAGCTCTGCCCCTCCACCACTCAGCAGCCTCGGACAAGCAGCCTGGCCTCCAAGAGCTTCAGTTCCCTCACCCATGATGTAGGGATTATATCCTCCACCCCACTGGAGTGTTATGGGCATGGAAGATGTCTGTGCACAACAGGCGCTCAAATCTGGGGATTGGTATGGTCTATCAGCCCTCCTCCACAGCTTGCTGTCAGGTGTAACATGCTACTAATCTTAGCATCCTTATCTGGTGCCAGCAAACATTATTTCACCTAATCTAACTTAAAAGAAAACTTGTAACAACTACCAGAAAGAAAAAGATCAAAGGACAGTCAGTACAAGTCTGAAGCAATTACACAGAAGGCTGTCTATCCCTCAGTTTCTGTGCTGCCACAGCCAGAAGGTGTCACTGTACGAAATGGACACACAGAACCAGTGACTTAACAAGCACTGTGTACTCAAGAAAACTGAAAGAAGTAAAAGGGTGAGGAAGAGAGAAAAAATTAAAGGCCCAAGTGACTCACCCGGACTTTGATCTAAAGAATCCAAAGCTCTCAAGATAAGGATGAACTACACAGCTAAAGACGCTGGGTCAGATACACAAAATTAAACAGCCCCTGCAAAGTTCCCAAGGCAGGGCAGAAACGCGCACCCAAGGTTGATATTCAGTTCCTAAGGGAGGGATCCCCATTCATTTCTGGGTCCCAAAGTGTGCACACACACCAGTGTCAATCACGTTCCGGGCTGGGGCCCTGCCCATAAGCCTCTCCTTGTTGAAGTGATCAATTCCGATTCTTGGCAATAATCCCTTTAAAAGGCCAGCTGCTGCTGTCTAGTCACCGATGCCGACCCATTCCAGGTGGGAAAAAAAAGAAATCAATACAGCCACCGCCTAAATAGGGAGGCAAATTTAAAGTGTAGGTCCCTGTGACGGGCTCGAGCCCAGATGCGGAGCAAGGGTCCCCCGAACCCTGGGGTCAGGCAGTAAGGGCGCGAGCGGGTAGAGGGACGGCCCTGCAGGCGTGGGCGCGCGGGGACTCTTATTCTGACACGGGATCCTCCGCCGCCGCCGTCGCCGCCGCCGCGGGGTTCAGAGCAGCGGCCAGGCCCGCCCGGGACCCCCGCCCCCCGGCCTGGGACCCCCCGCCCCGCGCGTCCACGTGCCGTCCGCCCGCCGCCCCCTCCCCCGCCCGTCCCAGCCGCTCGCAAGCGACCCCTGGAGGCCCAGCCCCTCCTCCAGCCCCGGAGGAAGCGCAGAAGGAAGGGGGGCGACGCCGAGACTTTCCGGGACCCCCACCCGGCCCGGCCCCCACGTGCCTGGGCGGCGTCGGAGCGCGGAACTTTCCAGGGTAGCGCTAGGAAGACGCTCCCAGAATACAAGGAGTAGATACAACTCACTCGCTCGCGCTCACTTTTCTATGCTCACGCGGGGTCCCTCAGAGCCCAGTGACCCCCTACCCTGCCCGACCCTCGCCGCCTCCGCCGCTTCGGGCTCCACCTCACGACCCCAGCCCCGACCCCAGCCCCGACCCCAGCCCCCGGCCCCTGCTCCCCGCCAAGTTTGGTCCAGAACTTACCGGGCCGCGGGCCGGCCGGGCCCTAGGGCAGCGCGCAGGTTCGCGGCGCCGTGGGGCCGGGGTCGCCTGCGGGTCCGGGCGGCCGAGGGGCCGGGGGCGCCGGGCCGCGCGCGCTTGCTCCGCCTGTGGGGCCGCCCGGGCCCGCGGCGCTCGCTCCGCCGGTCCGCCCGCCCGCCCGCGCCGCCGGCCAGATAATGCGCCCCTCGGCCGCACACATGGAGCCCGGCGCCGGCGTCACCGCCCGGGACATGCGCACCAGGTCAGCGCGCCCGGCCCGCGGCCCCCAAAACACCGGGGAGCTCTTAAAGGCGACGCCGCCCGCCCGCGCCTGGCTGGGCGGGGACAGATGGTCGGTGGGCGTGGCCTTATTGTAGGGGCGGGGCAATGATGAGGGGAGGGCGGGGCAAAGCAGGCCGGCACCGCCCCGGAAACACAGCCTCTGCCGACCGCGCTCCACGCGCCTCCCTACTTTGCCAGTTGGTTTCCCACGCGGGCTCCCCCCCCCCCCCCCCCCCCCGCCGAGTCCCAGCGCCTTCCGCAGGGCCGAGGGGTCGTCGCCAGCTCACCGGCAGCAGAGCCGGGCGGACCGCGCCCAGGGCTGACTCACAACGCGCTCACTGCTGACCTCGCTCAGGCTGAGCTACAAGACCTGGAGCAACTCAGCTGCTTCCGAAAACGGAGGTTAGAGTGCCACCCCCGCGGGGGTCGTCAGCTAAACCATCACTTCTGTGAAGTGAAGAGAGTTCTAAGTAAGCTCCAGACCCACCCACTTCAAGACACTTGAGGATGCCGGCTCTCCCTCTCCAGTTACCTCCCAATCGGCACCACCCCTACCCCGTGCCTCTGGGAGAAGGTGAACCCCCCCCCCCAACACACACACCAAGACAGCAAATCTGCACCCTTCCTTTCTCTGTGACATAGAGGAAACACGGGAAACACAGTTTAACCTGAGAGAGAATGATGGGCTTTGGATATATTAAACTATATATAGGGAAACACAATTTCAATAGAAACACAAAATATCTAATATTACAAGAAGGCTCCCAATATTAAGACTGTTTTGAAGAATCAACAGAAAAGGCCCTTTTCATGTTCTTTTTCCAGAGTTAAAACAATTCGTGATAAGACACCTAGACTCCTGAATAGTGGCTTTTAATTTGTTTTATAACACACCTTAATACATATTCATACTACTGAAACAAGTTTTACCAAGTATACTTTCACTACTTGCAGTGTATTCTGATATTAACTATTCTATTTCATTTTTTAAGAGATTCAGTGTAATTTCAACCCACCATTGGTCTTGCCTCCAAACCTGAAAAACAATGTAGAACAAGTTTTACAAATTGTTTTTCTGCTATATGCTACCCACAATAAGAAGTTCAAAAAAAAGCTCATTTTAATTGTGTTGAGTTTCACGCATAACTGGCAACTTTTTGTCCTTGATTCCACCCCCACCCCACTCCCCAAATCTTCCAACTGCTTAATGCAACATCTGGCACAACCTCCCCTGGGCCAAAAGCAAGCATTCCTCAAGCTAAAAATGATACAAAATACAAACTGTTGACCCCAAACGCCTTCCCTGACCCAATTTTGTCAGCAATTTGTTTTGCTACAAAGAATTTCAATTGTTCAAATTCAAAAATAGTCTTATTCTCAAACAGGTGACTTGGTATAGGAATGCAGAAACTCCCTGATCCCAGTGCAAGAATAGGTTAAAAGCAAATATCCAAATTTTCACTGTAATTCAGCAGCTGTGTATTTTGAGAACTGCTTTACTGTAGGACCATTAATCAGATGATGTATATTAAAGCAATACAAGCAAAATATTACCTCACAGCTCCTCACCTGGGTCTTGATTAATGCCAACTTAATTAACTACAGACACAGCAAAGTGTGGTCAGGTGGGAGACCCAAGACTTGAGATAGATGTAGAGATTCCAGTGTCTGAGCTGGCAAGCCCTGTGTGAGTCACCAAGGTGACAACCACCCTATTTTAAAGAGAGAGGCATCAGCTGCGACATATTAATGACACACCCCTGTGGGCTGAGGTGTGCACTGGTGACAGGTGGGCTGCTCCAGAGGGCAGTGCCAACATCTCCAGCTGGGAAAGCAGGGGTGGGGGTAGGGTGAAGTAGTTAAAGCGTTTATTTTTGTGATAGAAAGAGAGGGGCCAGGTGTGTAGATGGAAAAAGCGACAGTAAATCCAGACCTGTTTAGAGTCCTCGAAGCTCAGGCAGGCAGCTCAGGCTGTTCAGACTAAAGACCTTGCTACCTCAATGCCTAGTGCTGGACTAAACGGCAAATAGTTCAGCTGGGTGATTATGAAATATGATGCAATCGCCTTTAGATTCCATTCTAAAGCTGAAGAAACTAATTAAAAGACATATAGGGCTAGAACCATGTTTTTCTCAGTTTCCCCTTGGCCATAAAAACAAGGCAGTCAATTAATACTGACAGATACCAGTTAATATAATACTTTTAAAAACACTTCTGTTCTAAAATAAAAAAAACTTCTATTGTTTAAACAGAATTTTCTTACAAATTCATTTTAAATTTAATATCCTTCAAAGATCAGATCCTTACTAATAACAGCCAGGCTTCCTTCTGCCCTAACCACTGCAAAAATATTCTAATTATCTTTCTAATGTACTGTTAGATAAACTTCTACTAAATACCATCTGAGCCTATTCCTGCACAAAAGAGAGACTGAAGAAAAGAAATTTGGGCCAAATTCCATATTCCTGTCCTCTTTCATGGCAGAAAATTGGTCAAAGGCACCACAGTAGCATGAAACTGAAAAGGAGTAGCATCACCTACTGAATGTTTAAGGTACTGTATTTTTTTGTTTTTAATTGGGAGACTTCTTTAAAGTTTCTGGTGGAGGGGCGCCTGGGTGGCTCAGTAGGTTAAGCGTCAGACTCTTGATTTCGGCTTAAGTCATGATCTAACTGTTCATGAGTTCCAGCCCTGTCGGGCTCTGCACTGATAGTGCGGAGCCTGCTTGGGATTCTCTCTGCCCTCCCCCACCTCAAAATAAATAAATAAACATTAAAAAAAAAAGTTTCTGGGTGGACAAAATTCAAGATATCTTATGTGATAAACACTGATGGAGAAAAACTAAGAGACCACTCACCCCAAAGGTTTTGCAAGCACCATCCCCAGAAGTTCACAGGCTGGCGGCACAGAAAGACAGAAGATTTCAATGCAAAAAATGCATTCATAGGAAAGACAGGAATCACAGAGGAAGGGGCTACTGCCTGCCTGGGGAGGAATCAGGGAAATCTTTCTGGATGTGACATGTGGGCCAGTTCTTAACAGATGGGACATCCCAGGCATCCAGAAGAGCAGAGGCAGAGGCCAGAGCTGGCCACACCTGGAGTGTGGGGCTTTGGAGACAGAAAGGGCTGAAAAGGGATGGATTCATTATCCTTTAAACTTTCTAGATGCCTGTCTCAAAACACAGAATGTATTGTCACTTAATTACTTAAATTTGCAGGCTAAGCAGACCTAGTTCTGTAGGCTTTAACCAATTTTGAGATTACTGCTATCAGTGACCCTAGGCTCCCACTTGGTTTCTGAGAAGTTCTCTAAAGAATAAACAGGTTGTTTATTCAAAAGTGTACCAAATCTCTTTTAAAGTATTTTATGAAAAGATCACTGACCGCTTTCCACACTTTGCATTTTTATAACTCAAGTCTAAAACTGTCTTCACTGAGTTTAGGGACAATCATAAGCACAATCTCTCAGGATTGTTTTATAGTTTCTTATTTCACCCTAAATTCACATTCACTTGGTGAGATTAGAATGCAATTTGTTGTGAAAGGGAAGGAACATTTCTATGTTAATGTGATTTCCTTAGTACTTTGATAGTTTTGGTACTTTTTTCAAGGACCAGAAAACAGTTAAAGGAACTATTACAGTGATGCTTTATGAAAAACAAGACACTACCAGTGCATTATAACTGCTATAACAGGGGCGCCTGTGTGGCTCAGTCGGTTAAGTGTCTGACTTTGGCTCAGGTCATGACCTCACAGTCCGGTCCATGGGTTCGAGCCCCGCATCTGGCTCTGTGCCGACAGCTCAGAGCCTGGAGCCTGCTTCAGATTCTGTGTCTCCCTCTCTCTCTGCCATTCCCCTGGCTTGCTCTCTCTCTCTCTCTCGCTCTCTCTCTCTCTCTCAAAAATAAATAAGCATTAAAAAATTTAAGTAACTGATACAACAAATGTCATTTTTTTTTTTACTTTTATTTTTAAGTTTATTTATTTTGAAAGAGAGAGAGCGAGCATGTACGCACAAGCACGAGCAGATGAGGGGCAGAGAGAGAGAATCCCAAGCAGGCTTGCACTGTCAGAGCAGAGGCCAGCGAGGCAGAGCCAGATCCGGGGCTCAAACTCATGAACAGTGAGATAGAGACCTGAGCTGAAATTAAGAATTGGATGCTTGGGGCGCCTGGGTGGTGCAGTCGGTTAAGCGTCCGACTTCAGCCAGGTCACGATCTCGCGGTCCGTGGGTTCGAGCCCCGTGTCAAGCTCTGGGCTGATGGCTCAGAGCCTGGAGCCTGTTTCCGATTCTGTGTCTCCCTCTCTCTCTGCCCCTCCCCCGTTCATGCTCTGTCTCTCTCTGTCCCAAAAATAAATTAAAAACGTTGAAAAAAAAATTAAAAAAAAAAAAAAGAATTGGATGCTTAACTGACTGAGCCACCCAGGTGCCCCACAAATGTCCTTTTTTAAATCACAGCATTCTTAAGCTAGATTAGGAGTTTGTGGGAGACATATCTGCACCTGTTTGCCTCATCCCTGTCATATATATGCTGAAAAGCTCTCTAAAACACAGCTCTCTAGAGACGGGCCACTTTGTCAGCATGTGTTTGTTTTGTTTTGAATGCCGTTTCTAACCGTTTCTAACCACAATTCCGTATACTTAGTGGCTGGGCAACATGGAGTTCAGGCTCCATCTGTACTTAGTCTCTGTGTGGCCATGAGGAAGTCCCAACACTACAGAGTTCTGCTTACAAATGCTCCCCTGAAGGGTTAAAAACAAACTGCTAGATGTATTACTGTGAACCCAGAAGTATATCTCCCACTCTGTCTTCACCTGCGTGTGTCACCAGTTGGCAAGGATTATCTCTTTTGTGTCTATACGTGGCTTACAAAAAAAAATGCCCACCTATTTTAGCAATTTTAAGTCTTTGAAAAGTGAGTAAGTGAACTATGTTTTCTATGAATTAAAGAATTAAAAGGAAAAACATCTGGGGCGCCTGGGTGGTTCAGTAGGTTAAGCTTCTGACTTTGGCTCAGGTCATGATCTCACAATTCGTGAGTTCAAGTCCCGCACTGGGCTCTGTGCTTTCAGAGCCTGAAGCCTGCTTTGGATTCTGTGTCTCCCTCTCTCTCTGCCCCTCCCTCGCTGTCTCTCTCTCAAAAATAAAATTAAAAAAAATTTTTAAGGAAAAATCAAAAAGCTACCAGAAAAAAGAAAAAAAAAAGTTTATGTTAGTCTTAGGTCTAAAGATGAACCTATTCAAACGTATTTAGCAAAGAAAGAGTGTTAGTCATATCACTGGTCTGTTAATAAACATCCCATCCATGATTTAGACATGAAAAAAAAAATTTTAACACTTGGTATCCAATTCATACCCCATTCCCTGATTGTTAAATAGCAGATCTTCCAACCTGACATAGGAAGGAGGTAAAACATTTTTCCCAAAAGTTTTCCTGACAGGATGGGTATCCCCCACCCTTTCCTACCTTGGTGTCTAGCATTTCCTATTAAAAATACAGAGGAGCAGGGGGCGGTGCCTGGGTGGCTCAGTTGGTTAAGCGTCCGTCAGCTCAGGTCATGATCTCATGGTTTGGTTTGTGGGTTCGAGCCCTTTGTCAGGCTCTGTGCTGACAGCTCAGAGCCTGGAGCCTGCTTCGGATTCTGTGTCTCCCTCTCTCTCTGCCCCTCCCCCACTCACACTCTGTCTCTTTTTCTCTCTAAGATAAATAAACATTAAAAATATATATATACAGGGGATGGGTCTTTCTGGTTTTCTCCTTCACAGCTTGATAACAAAACACCCATGCCTTTTTGCATGCTGACTTGATCAGGCCTACATTTTACCAACTCCTTGTTTAACAGAAGAATAAGATATTTATTTCAAATTTAAGTCAAAAGTCAACCTTCAATAGAGATACATTGAGAGATTAAATATAAACCTTGAAAGTTTCAGGGTGCCTGGGTGGTTCAGTTGGTTAAGCATCCAACTCTTTTTTTTTTTTTTTTAAGGTTTATTTATTCTTGAGAGAGAAAGAGAGAGAGACAGAGTGCGAGTAGGGGAGAGGCAAAGAGAGAGGGAGACACAGAATCTGAAGCAGGTTCTAGGCTCTGAGCTGTCAGCATAGAGCCTGATGTAGGGCTCAAACTCAGACTGCAAGATCATGACCTGAGCCGAAGTCAGTCATTTAACTGACTGAGCCACCCAAGAACCCCTATCATCTGACTCTTGATTTTAGCTCAGGTCATGGTCTCACAGTTCAGTTAATGAGATCGAGCCCCACATCCCCACACGGGCCTCTGGGCTGACAACACGGAGCCTGCTTGAGATCCTCTCTCTCCCTCTCTCTGTCCCTCCCCCATCAGCACACATGGGTACACGTGCCCTCTCTCTCCCACTCTCTCAAAGTAAATAAATAAACTTAAAAAAACAAAAAAAAAACTTGAGGAGAGCCTGGGTGGCTCAGTGGGTTGAGCGTCTGACTTCAGCTCAGGTCATGATCTTGTGGTTCGCAAGTTCAAGCCCCAGAGCGGGCTCTGTGCTGACAACTCAGAGCCTGGAGCCTGCTTCAGATTCTGTGTCTCCTCTCTCTGCCAGTTCCTCACTCGTACTCTGTCTCTCTCAAAAATAAATATTAAAAAAATTTTTTAAATAAATAAATCAGTAACTTGAAAGTTTCCTAAGTATAAAACCTAAACCTTGAAAATGCCATGCAAGTTAAAAATTTGTTTTGCTGTGTTAAGAATTTTAGACCAGCTTAAATGATAACAATTCTCAAAAAAAAAATAATAATAATAATAATAATAATTCAGAAGCAGCCCCCAAATCTGTTTTCTTGAAGCTCTTTAGGAGATTAAACTTCATGTAGACTACATACCAGTACAAAGAGAGTCCAGATGGTCTGATTTCACTGGACATCATTGATTTCTGATTGAAAATGTTTATTAAGAATTCAATTTAAATATTATTTTAATCTGAGTTCAATTTTGAATTGAACTTTCCTACTATGGACATTTTATAAAACTTTCTACACCTTTAAAGGTAAACTTTAGACTTTTCTTGCCAAAGGTGCTCAGTTCAAACTCTTGACTTTCCAATGTTCATAACCTCCTCAGGTCAAGAGAACTCACCTTGTTTTTTTGTTTTTTTTACCTCCAGGTCCCTGCCCATGCCTATGCTGTTCTTCTCCCTAGAATGCCTAGCCACCTAACAAGTAGCTCTATCACCCTTCCTTTACCCACCCTCCAGTTTGAGCCCTTTTCCCAGTCACCCTATCCATGCTTCAGGAGGCACCGAAAGTCTATATAGTAAGTACACCAAAGTGATACACAGCAGCACAAAGCCATAGTGAACTGAGAGAACTCACTGGGAAAAAAATCAACCAATCTGGGAACCTCTAGATACCGGTCCTCAGCTGCACCCAGCTTGTGGCCCCAACATGGACTGATTTACTCTCAGTATTAACTGGCATAAGTAGTTAGTTATCCAAACTTGAGTGCCAACTTTAAGAGGGCCATTCAGCTTTGATATGATTCCATAACAACTACCTTTATCGGGCGCCTACAACAATCTGGCCACCTGCTTCATGCTTACCATCCCTACCCCACAAATGAGGAAACTGAGACTCAAAGAAGTTAGGCCACTTGGAGTTAAACCACTTCCCTGAGGTCGCAGAGCCAGCAAGTGTCAGAATCTGGATACAAACCCAAGTCTTTCTGGCTCTAAAGTTTCTACTGCACAGAGGGTACTTTTACAAAGTAATAAAGACAAATAATAGTAAACCATTCTTCAAGAACACACTCTTGCAGAAGGACGTTGCTAATGTCTGCTTCCTTGAGTTCTATACACATCTCCAGAGCAGCCCTCTACAGGCACGCTCCTGCAGGGAACACTGTGATAATGCAACAGAAAACCATCCTGTTGGCTACCCTGCCAGATAGTCCTAAGTTTGTAGGTACATTAGCTGAGCCCCCAGAACTGCCAAGTGCAAGTCCACTGGTGGATCACAGCTCTAACAAAGCAGCTTACCAAGAAAAAAAAAAGTGAGAATTTGAATGTATTTTCTATACTCAAGTTGGGGCCCAAGAACTCTGCTGGAGGGCAAGGGAACAGGAAGTGAGGAGGGAGCAAGCATCCACTTCCCAAGGGCAGCAAAGCCCAGAGGTGGGAGCCTGGTCACATGCAGTTGCATTACTTGTCCACGCCCACTTCCGGCCAGAGCCTGCCTCTTCACCTCTAAGTCAGTACTTTGAAGGAAAGCAAAACACTACCAGAAACTCTCCTTATAATCTCTCTCTCCTCTTGAAGCATGTGTCTTGAAGGAATTTCCACCCCTGCTCTCCGGCTCCACCCCTCACAAATACACTTAAGAAAAGCATCTGTCACATAATTGACCTATGTGGCTTAACATCAAATCTGACATCATGGAAAGGTTAAGGTTAGTAGTGCTTCTCCAACCCCAGTATAAGAGGGAACCCTAGGGCAGAGGGAACTGTGCACCAACAACCTACTAATGCACAACAAAGTAGTCTATCTATTTGAAAGCTCACTACTCTTTCCCATACCATAAACAACAGCCAAGCACTCTGCTTGTCTGAATTTTCTTTTAAGATTTCAAACAAGGCGAGAGGGCTTTTAGAGCTGTTTATCTCTGTGCCTAACATGCACTGCCATGAAGAAATGCCACGGGATTCCAAAAACACACTGCCACTGACTTCAAGAAAAGCGAAGCTGAAAATGCTCCTGCCAGTGACCATCCCAGATTCTCTTTTTTCTCAGATTATAGTCACAGTCATCCTGAATCAACTAGTGCCAACAGCCAACAATCACCCAGGAAAATGCCATGATTTTTGCCTCCTTTAAGATGGAGGAAACAGAAGCAGAGTCCAGTGAGTAAATTAGAGTAGTAGTGAGGTTTCACTTCTAAACCTCCAAGAAACTCCACCCCAAACTCCCAACATCCAGGGATATTCCCAAAGAAGCTCTGCAATAGTCTTTCATTTGATTGTTTTCTTCTCTGTGACTGGGATTAAGTTCCTTGAGAGCTGACTTCATCTATCCTACTCACTGTTAGGCTGCCAGCACCCAGCATGGTAAACCTGGTGCAACGTCGTCACACAAACATTTACTGGTGGATTATTTGCTGATATAGGAAGTTACATGAGCCAGAATATTTAACACTATTTTTCAATCCAATTTAAGTTGCGTTTAAAAAAAAAAAAAAAATGCCCTGGGGCCCTGGGTGGCTCACAGTGGGTTCGTGATCTTGCAGTCCATGGGTTCGGGCCCCGCGTCAGCCTCTGTGCAGACAGCTCGGAGCCTGGAGCCTGCTTCTGATTCTGTGTCTCCCTCTCTCTCTGCCCCTCCCCCACTCATGCTCTGTCTCTCAAAAGTGAATAAATGTTAAAAAAAAATTTTTTTTAATGCCCTACCTTATGGCCACACAAGAAAAGTCTTGTTTAGTTGAGTGCTCAAACTGTCCCTTATAGGCCAGTTTGAAGAGATAAATTATTATTCTAACAATGCACCACAATAAACAAAGGCAGCCAGGCTACAGACAGGAAAAAGCCAAATTTAATACTAGAAATTAAAAATAACACCTTCCATGCATTTGGATGGAACAACTTCATACAGTAGTTATTTCCCAATTCCAGAAGAGGTCAGTCTCTTTCTTATCATTAAGATCCTACAGGGATTTAATGCCCCCAGTGCTGTCTCCAACAGGAAGGAAACCCTGACTTCCCTAGCTATTTCAGTAATATAAATCAACAGTTTATCGTCCAGAGTTAGAAGCTGGGCAGTGTTGGGACCCATATGCCTTTTAGAGCTCCCCACCAACAGATAACCATGTTACATTACGTCTAATAAATGTACCTAGATCAATATCATTTCTAACTATCCAAGGGTTTTTACTGCTGTAAGGGTCTTTCAAATTAAAAAAAAAAAAAAAAAAGTTTAAAAAACTTCCTGTTAGATAAGAGACTTGGTGGTGACGCCACCATCCACCAGAGTGAAGTCTGTGACACAAAAAGACACAGAACAATTTCAAAAGGGATAGTGAGCCCTTTAGAGTTATTTACTTTATTTTTTATATCTTAAAAATAATAAAGCTTTGTTGTTTTTTCTTTAATGGAATAACTGTCTTTAAAAGAATTAAGAGGGGGCACCTGCACCTGCGTGGCTCAGTCAGTTCGGCTCAGGTCATGATCTCATGGTTTGTGAGTTTGAGTCCCAAACTGGGCTCTCTGCTATCAGCAATGAGGAGCTGGCTTTGGATCATCTGTCCCCTTCTCTCTCTGCCCCTTCCCCCCTTGCACTCTCTCTCGCAAAAATAAAACATTTTTTAAAAAAAATTTTTAAAAAGAGAGAAATTTAAGATTGTTGGATTCTTTGCCTCAATAGCGAGGGAGGCAGGGGGAGGGAGAGAAGAAAGTAAAGAGGGGAAGAGGGAGGGAGAGGGAGTAATTTCAAAGGCAGGTGGGGAATCCTTCAAACCTGGGAGTAGCCCAGTGGAGGCCTAGCTCAGATTTTCACCCATTATTTCACCCATATTTGTGTGCCATCTGTCCCCACACTAGTAAGTGAAAAAGGCTAGGCCCAACTCTCTGGCCATGATTTCAGGGCTTTCAGTAATTGCTAAGAAAGAATCCTCCCCCACCCCCCCAAAAAAGTGTCCTGCCCACCCCAGCCCCTACCTCCACCCCCACCCTAAGTTACCATCTTCCACAGCTCTCTAGATCCTGGGAGCTCAAGGTGAACTCTGATCTCCTCATGGGCACTAAGCCACACACTGGCCCTCTCAATGTACTATTATTATGGGACAGCAAATGCCTTTGTACATCACTTTCCCAGTCTTTTGTCCCCAAATCTGATCCATTACCCTAAAAGAACATTCTTCTTTCAAGGTTCTATTGTGTAAGAAGAGATCACTCACCAGGTAACTGCTGTATATTGCTCACTCAAGCAGTCCCAAAATATGAATATGATCCTTTAGGTTTATAGTTCACCTATTTTTTTCTTCCCACAACTCTTAAAGTTCATTATAGTCTTCTACTTTGCCGACAGTCTAATTATAGTACATCTCCCTACTTGCCCTCCATTTACAAATTACCCCATTTTACAGAAGCAGAAGACAAGGCCAAATGCCTTCTACACAGCAAATGCCTGCTACGCAGCAAGTCCATCTCATAGCTGCTATCTGAACACAGAAAAATGCTACAAGACCCAGGGTGATAGTGGGTTTTGCAAGAAACATACCACATTTCTTTCTCTACGGGCATATTTAGCCTTGGCAGAATGTCAAAAGCTTCCTGGTCTGGAACCCTGATCTCATAAGCACAACAGGCAACCTTTATTGCACACCAATCATGTGCTAGGTGCTATGCTGACTGCCTCCCCTTCATTCATTCATTCACTCATTCATTCATATGTCTATACTGACTGCCTCCCCTCAGATTCATTCATTCGTATGTCTAGGAAGCACTTCCCATCTGTGGACATCTTCACACACATTCATAGAGATGTGGCCCTCAAATAGTTAGTAACGTGCTGATTTTGCATTTTAACTTGTGCAAGGCCACACAACTAGGAAGGACAGACCAAAACCTGAATCAGGTCCTTCTGGCTTCAAAGCTCCCCCTTCTCTTTCCAACACCCCATCCTGTTGGTCCTATGGGTTTCATTTAAAATAAATATGTGCCAGCTCTTCTCTGCCCTGTCTCAGGAAACCCTAACCCCCAAGCTCCCCACCATCCGTACCCTTCCCCTCAGGGCAGTGCCTGCAACTGACCAGGAAGAGGCAGTAAGAGAGCAACCAGGTCTGCAGCACCTTCCTGCCTGGACTTGACTACCCCAGGAGCAGAGGGCCCAGGAAACTCTCCAAGCACTTCTCCACAGAAGAAAATAGCTCGAGTTGAAACTTGTGTCCACATGGTCCCCCGACGGATTTAGAACTCAAATTATAGCCTCGGCAGGAATCTTCACAAAGGACTCAAATTAAGCAAGACCCAGATGGAAACGAACAGGAGAAAGACAGCTTTAAGTCACACTGTAAAGTGAACTACAGTTCTAGCAGAGTCAGAGAGAAGAACTTGTTGAAACGCTAAACCAAACAGTTCAGCCTACATTTCAGAACTCCACTTCAAGAACATTCTCCCCCATGTTTTTAGCCTGAGACTTGTGCATGGACACGAAGTGGTTACAAGTTACTCAGGTTTCAAACTGAGTTCATTCCTGTCCTTTGGACCATCTCTCAATGCCAGCATTCATCTACTTGGGCTCCAGAGAGCTCTGCGTTTGGCAAAGCAGATAAAATTAGCTACTGGAGTGAATTTGGAATCCAGGGTGGGCCATTAAAAAAAGTACACATGAGATTTGTAAAAGCCATGTAAAAACTTCCTTTGGGCCAGGCTGAAGTTACCTAAAACTTAGAGAAATACTGTCCTTTGCCTCCCTTCCACCCTTCCTGGATCTAAGGTGACCCATTTCCTGCTTCTTGCCCTGCCTTTCAAACCAGAGTGGCCCACAAACCAGGGATCCTCTAGAGATCAAGGGGTGAATCAGAAGGCCCAAGGAGAGAGAAAACACAGCAGGAAGACCTGAAGGACTGTTTTTGCTTCTCCTTTTTTGTTTGGGGGCGGGAGTGGGGGGTGTGGGGAGGAGGGGGGAGTTATACTATGCAGAGGGAGGATTGAGGGATGGGACAGGAAATGGGTCAGTCTCACAGCCTGACAGTGTGACAATGGGGGAAAACGGGAGGACAACGCTCCAACCCTGTCCCTCCAGCCTTCACGTGGGCCTCACAACACTGTGGTGGCCCAAGGCTCAAAATTAGAGCGAACCAAGGTGGTCACCTGGCAAGCGGCTCCTGCCCCCCCTCAAATCTAGCAGGTCTCAGAAGGACAAGAGAAAACAACGCTTTTTGACTCTGTCTCCCAAATTCCTTTCCAGCCACAAAATTCTCCAGGTCCCTGGAAGCTGAGGTAAAAGTTCAAAGAACTCCTCCTCCAATCTGGCAAGAAAGAAGACAAGAGGGGACACATTTCTGGTCTCTCCTTCCAGAAAGGAGGAAGAGGGTGCCATAAACAGAAACAGGGGAGGCTTGGAGTTGGGGGATCCAAGGAAAATGAAGGAAGAGTTTCTCCCTCAGAGAATCAGGAGGGAAACCTCAGGAAAGGGGGAAATGTCCTCTGGCAAGTGGGAGGGGAAGGCCTCAGAATGCGGGGGCACCCATTCAGAGAAGTGAAAAAGTCCATGGTGTTTCCCACCAGCAGAAGTGATCTTGGAAAAGTGGAGGCACACTTAGGGGACAAGAGGATCCCCTAGGAATGGGGATACTAGGGGCAGAACCTCTGGAGGAGCCAGAGACCCTCAGAAAATTGTGGCTTCCATAGATTAATGGAGAACCCAAAAGAACACATTTTGGAAGACGGGGGAACTCTTCCTCAGACAACTAAGGCTCCAGTCTGATGAATGGGCATCTCGGGGTAGTGGGGACCCCTCGGGAAAGAGGAGGCACTCGCCAAAAAGGAGGGGGTCGCATCAAGAATGGGAACAGTTCAGAAAAGTGGGGACCACCTCCAAGAAGGATTGTGACAGCAGCAACAGCAGCACCTCAGGCGGGGGAGGGACGCTTGGGAAAGGGATGTCACCCGCTGAAGTGGGGACCGAGAGCAGGGAGAGCGTCTCAGAAAGGCGGGGGGGGGGGGGGGGGGGGGGGGGGAGGGGACCCGTAGAAAGCGGGAGGCACCTTAGAAAAGCAAGGGCAGGGGCGCCTGGGTGGCGCAGTCGGTTAAGCGTCCGACTTCAGCCAGGTCACGATCTCGCGGTCCGTGAGTTCGAGCCCCGCGTCAGGCTCTGGGCTGATGGCTCAGAGCCTGGAGCCTGTTTCCGATTCTGTGTCTCCCTCTCTCTCTGCCCCTCCCCCGTTCATGCTCTGTCTCTCTCTGTCCCAAAAATAAATAAATGTTGAAAAAAAAAATTAAAAAAAAAAAAAAGAAAAGCAAGGGCAAAAGGGGAACACGTCAGAGAAGAGGGACAACAGCTCAGAGAAGCAGGGGCCGCCTCACAGACCATGGGAGGGGGGAGGGGCGGGGGGGGTGGTCCCTGGAAAGGCAGGGAGGTCTGGGTCCCCCAGAGAAGTGGGAGTTCCCCTAGAATCAAGTCGTCTCCTGAGAGAAGCAAGGGTCCCCAGGGAATCAGGGGGCCCCGCAGAGACAGAACATCGCGTCGTCTCCTCAGAGAAGTTGCGGGGGGGGGGGGGTGGTTCTCAGAGGGTCGAGGGTCCCTCAGTGAAGCTGGCGGTTCCTCAAAGACATGGGGGAAGGAAGGCTCCCCCGCAGAGGCAGGGGGTCCCTCAGAAAAGTGGAACGTCCATCCGGGAAGAAGCGCTCCCCTCAGAAAAGTGAGGGTCCCTCAGAGGACTTGGCATTTCTCCGAGGGGGGGAGTATCTCAGAGAGGTGGAGCCCCTCAGAAAACGGGGGGTCACTCAGAGAGATGGGGGTCCCTCAGAGAAGGGGGTCTCCGCTCAGAGAGGCGGGGTTCCCCTCAGACAAGGGGGTCCGCGCACCGGAGGCGGTCCCCTCAGAGAAGCGGAAGCCCCAGAGAAGCCCGGGGCACCGGAAGCCGGGGACCCGCCACCAGCGGCGCCGGCCCCTCACTCACCGAAGTTGCTCGGCGCCTCCGCGGGTGGCTGCTGGGCCCCGGGCGGCCTCGGGAGGCGGGGTCCGGTCCGGTCCGCTCAGGTCCCGCGGCGACGGCTCCCTCAGGTGGCGCCCGCGGCGGCGGCGGCGGCGGCGACAGGACGACAGACGGCCGACCGACCGACTGCGCGGGCGGCGCGGAGCGCGCTCGGGTGGCGGGGGTGCGCGTGCGCGCGCCGGGGCGCTGACCCCGGGCGGGAGGAGCCGCCGCGCCGCGCTCGGAGCCGCCGCTCGGTCTCGCCGCTCCTTCTCACACTGAAATTGCCCGCTTCGCAGCCCGGCTTCCCCGGTTGCTAGGCAGATTTCGCCTCGCACACTTCCGGGTTGAGGCGCGTCTCGTCGAGTGGCGGCGCCGCAGGCCAATGAGGTCCGGCCGAGGCTCTCGGGGTCCGCGCCCCACCGTGGGCGTGGCCAGCCTCACGACGGACAGTGCCGGACAGCCAATGAGTGCGCGAGCCGGCTGGCCCTCGGGATCGCGCCGGCGGCCTGGGCGGGCCCGAGGGGGTGGGACGGCGTGACTGACAGGCGACCTGCCAATGGGAGAGTGGAGCGGGCCTCAGGGCCAGTCGCTGTTTTTCGGGGGCGGGGCTTCGGCTCCGGGGCGGGAACGCCAAGAGGGGCGGGGACTTGGGGACGCGTCAATTCTTGGCCGGCTCGCTCGGACCCCGGAGGGCGTTTCGGCTGGGCCGCCCGGCGGCCGACAACTGGCTGGGCAGGGGGTTCCCCGCAGTGCTCAGCAGGGGCGCCCCACCCACAATGCACCGGAGAGGGCCTGGGCAGGGCGGGTGTGGGGCGGTTACGCCGGGCGGTGGGCGGGGCCGCGTGAGGCGCGCTCGGAGGAGACTGGACAACCAGTGGCTCGGCCTTGTTCCCGAGGGGATTCTTTCCCCCTCTGCGCTCTTTTCTGACAAGAGTTGTGGGTTCGACTTCTTCTGAGAAGAATCCTGGAAATTCTTGTCCTTGGCCCCCGTTCTGAAGAGAATCTTCAGAATTCGTTTGCTAGCCCCTCATTCTGAGGAGAATCCAGGAATCTTGCTCCTGGCCCCTCTTCTAAAGAGAATCTTGGAGGTTCTTGCTCTGGCCCTCTTCTGAGAAAAGTTTTGGCGATTTTTGCCTTGCCGACTTTTCTGCGAATTGCCAGGATGAGGATGACTTTGTAGATTCGCGACCCCCAGCTCTGTTTTCAAAGAAAATGTGTCGAGGTTAGGGCCCTTGACCCTTTGACTGAAGGGAATTTGGGGCACTCGGCCCACTGCCTTTCTTGGACAGTATTTGGGGGGCATACTCTGCCTCTTTTCTGAGCACTACTCGGGGCCACCGCCCTCTCCCTCCCTGACCCTCATCTCTGAAGATAACTTGGGAAATTCCTCCCTTGTATGTCCACACACAGTCCACCCCACCCCACCCCCCACGCACGCACCAGAGGAGAAATTTGCAACTTCAAGCACCTCTTTCTCCAGAGCGGAATTGCAGGAGATTTTTGTCCCCTCATCCCTTTCACTAAAGAAATGTCAGGCAGTTGTGCTCCCTGGGGTTTTTCTAAGCAGTGTCCTTGTTGCAGTAACCGTTCCCCTTTTCCTGAGAAATGTGACCATCAGACTCTTCTTTCCTAGAAAATTTTGGGGAATTAAATACTTCCTTTTTGGAAAAGCTACCCATTTAGCCCTCTTTTCTCTCTCTCTCTTTGACAATATTTTTCTGTGCTGCTCTTTTACTCTTTCCCAAGGGTCAAATTTGTGGCCATTCCTGATTCTGTGCCCTGTTGAGCTCTTTGGGCCGTTTCCTTCTCTGCTGGGTGGGGCCCTTCCAGGAAGCATTCCTGCTTCCCACCCACCCCCCAGACAAAATTTATCAGTCACTCAAACTGCAGTGTTTGCACCCCTGCTGTAGCCCCAACCATGGCCCACCAGGCATCTTCCCGCTGTTAATCTGAACTCACTCGTTGGCTGATTTCCCCCTCAAAGAACCTATCTTTAGGGAACCTGGCTGGCTCGGTTGGTAGAGCATGCCAGTCTTGATCTCACGGTATTGAGTTCAAACCCACGTTGGGTATAGAGATCACTTAAAAATAAAATCTTTTAAAGAACCCAGCTTTGGGGCACCTGGCTGGCTCAGTCGGGAAAGCATGCAACTCTTGAGTTTGACGTCCCACTGTGGGTGTGGAGATTACTTGTAAATAAACAACAACAACAACAAAGAACCCAGCTTTGCTCTTAGTAGACAACCAAAACGACCCTTGAATCAAAGGGGTGAAGAAGGCAGCAACGAGAAAGACCCACGAACACTGTGAGGAGTCAACATGGCAAACTCTGATCTCCCCCACTTTGTGCACACAAATGCGCAAGGTACCGAGATACCTGAATTACATATAGGATGGAACTTGTCAGCCAAGATGAATGCAGTAAAGGGAAACAAGCCTGTCAGGCAAGACAGAATGTTGTACTAAAGATGTACCAAGATGTAGGAATGTGATTAAATGAGATAATGATGTAAAACTGTTTGTAAACCATGAAGCCGCAGTGGAAAGGATTATTGTGTGGACTGACATTCCTGAAAGAAAAGTAAAGGATAAATTCTGAGAGTCACAGGAATGGGTCCTGTGGAGCCTGATTCCCTGACTGAGCTCAGCCTGGACCCAAGTGGCAAGGGTGACAGAGTCCTTGGCTAGGGAAGGAAGTCACTGGAAACAAGATAGTGTGTTCCCAGATCCCCTTGTTTGCGCCTCTGTTGTAACGGTTCCCATATTCTGCAAGTGTCTGAGGCGGTCTGGGTGGACAATAAACACTCAGAACTTGGTGGCCCGCAGAGCTGCTGTTGAACCCCCAGGAGCTAGGCCAGTTACTTTCCTCAGCCATATCAGAAATGAGAGCGCCAGTCTCTCAAGGTCACCCTGAGGAGTGTGAGCTCAAAATGCCTTGGACCGTGCGTGGTGCCCAGTAGGACTCAGGAGCTTTTCCTTTTATTCCAGCCACTAAGCAAGATGCTTCCTGAGAGCGGGGCTGCAGACTTATTCCTTTAAGTAACCCCTCAGTGTTATTATAGTTACTGAACTGAACTGGGATCAAAGAGCAGCTCAGCCTAGAAGGTAACTGTGACTTGTTCACCTCCCACTGCTACTTTATGGCCGGATCCTAAACGTGCATCGCCTTAATCTCACTTTGGGCCTATGTGCGGGAAAGGGGAGAAGAAGGGGGACCTATGAGTCCTTCTGTCAAGCAGAGACATGTTGAGAACCAAAAACTTCCTGAGCCTTACTTCTCTCTGAGGCAAGCTGTGAGAAGGTTCTGGATACAGGTCTAGTAAGAGCAAAGGGCAAGTGAGGGACCATAATCAGGGTCAAGGCCACCGAAATTAACTTTGTCAAAGGGAGATTGCAAATGAAGTAAGGTTATTTCAGGGAAATCTGGTGTGATTTCCAGACCAATCCTTAGAAATGTCAGGACCTAGGGGTGCCTGAGGGGCTCAGTCGGTTAAGCGTCCACCTTCAGCTCGGGTCATGATCTCGTAATCCGTGAGCTCAAGCCCCACATCAGGCTCTGTGCTGACAGCTCGGAGCCTGGAGCCTGCTTTGGATTCTGTGTCTCCCTTTCTCTCTCTGCCCCTCCCCCACTCATTCTCTCTGTCTCTGTCTCTCTTTCAAAAATAATAAATAAACATTAAAAAAAATTTTTTAAATGTCAGGGCCTATAATTATGTTTCACCTTTTTATTTTAAGAATGTACAGAATTTCCTTACTCTCTGGAAAAAGGCATTGCCTAGAGGCAGAGATGTTGGATTAAGGGATGTCCGTGAAGTCTGGAATCCTAAACGTAAAACGAAAACCTCATTTGGCTGGAAAATTGTATCCTGGAAGAGCCCAAGGCAAATGGACATTGATCAGAGGGAGCGAAATGCCCCACCAAAATGGATGACGTGAGCACAGCTTCTGACATAAAAAATGGAGAGAACATGTGATCCATACCAAGGATGGCTTTCCTTTCCACAGTGGTAACAGCGATTACATCTCTCTGCCTTGGATTGCATCTCTCTGCATCAAGGCGTGTCCCTTCCTAGGTCTGGGAAATCATGTGGGCAAACTGGCTAAGTGACATTCACATCCAAATAGGGAAACAGGAAGTGAGCCAGGTGACTTCACAGGCAGCAAGGAAGGCAGGGCCTCAGTGGTAGTTAGAAAAATGAGGGCCTGGTGGGTGCCAGCCTACAGAGACCCCCTATTGGTGTCATGGTCTCGGACAAGGTAGAGTGGCCGCTAACAATGAAGAATGACAGCTGGTTAATTCCAGTGGGAAGGGACCTAAGCGCAAATGTTAAAGTCCTTTGATGGCACTCGATGACAGTGGCAGTTCAGGTGCCCAGAGCAAAGTGCCCTTCCATTATTGCCTTCTAAGATTGTTGGACTGCAAAATCCATTTGGGTTTGCCAAGCACTATGAGGTTCACATATGTGAATTGTTAATCTACTGAAACCTGCATCCTTTAGCAGATCCATTGGAATTCGCCTTGGCTCTCCCAGGGAAAAGATGATAAAAAGTCAGTGTCTGGTTCCAGAGAGAAATAGACACTACCAATTCAAGAGTTTGACCTGTCACCCTCCTGCTTCCCCAAGAGAAAGTCAGGTAGCCCCTGAATTATCCAGGCTAGAAAATCTAGAATTAAGTCCAGATGGAGCCCAGAAGCCCTTTCTGCCTGGCTTTTTTAGTCTCTAGATCAAAAACCTGGACTCTAGTAACAAATCTTACCTGATTCTTATTGACATAATTAAATGGGATTAGTGATAACCCTTTGCTGAAGCAAAAAGTATTGTCTACACCTACATGCCTACAGCCCAGAAGACTACTAACCCAAAAGGGTAACTTTCCCAACCAGGAATCAAAGTATTTCTGAGCAGGAGCAAGTTCATTTTAGACATGTGTGGCCACTTTGCATGCAAAGGGAGAAGCCAACTGCTGTGCTGGATGGAAAAGAGTTGCTTTACTGCCGCCAGTGGAGAATTCCCCTTGAGGTTCTGCGGAATCTGAAGGCCTTTGGCATCCCAGACAAGCAGTTACATCTGAGCCTAAAACCCAGGTCAGGGGTTTCACTCGGCTGCGTTTCAGAGCCTTCCCTTAACCTCTCTCTTCCTTGAGACAAAACAGTCCTGCGCCCTAGGACTGAAGTGACTCCCTGTCTGCCTCCAAGTGGCATGCATATCACACCTGTAGACCTGGCCTAAATGCTTTCATTCCCTTGCCATTCCTTCTTCCTGTCAGGCTGGAATCTAATCCTGCCACTAAAACCCTTCTCTCAAATTACTGAGAAGTCAGTGATTCCCCTCTTCTTGGTCCGCCTTTTCGCCAACCTCCAGCGTCTAGAGGACACTCCGTACTCCTTGAAATGTCTTTCATGGCTTCTGGGGAACTTGCCTCTTCTGGTCTCCTGCTCAGTCTTCGTGCCAATTTACCTGGAAATTCTGCCAGGCTGCTCCTGTCTTGCTACTCCTCTGTGCCCTCTGTGTTTCTTCAGAGAATGAATCCCTTCGAGGAGTGGAACTCTTAGGAGCTCCCAGATGTGTATTTCCAGTCAGCTTGACTTCCTATCTAGGATCTCCTTCCTTTCTACATGGGATGTGACTCAACCCCAACATCTGAACGTGTTCCAGACAAAATTTGATGTCTTTCTCTTTGATCCATTCTCCATTCTGTTTTTCCCCCCAAACAAAAGTTCTCATATATTTATTACTGAACCAACCTACTAGTGCAGAAGCACAAAGGGAGAAAAACATTATTTGCCTAATAAAACATGTCCACCTACCCAGAAAGAGTAGTGACCTTTTCAATATGACATGGTAAGATGTTAGTGACCTTGAGACAGTATAACTATGTGTGCCGTCTCGCAAGTGACTTATAGATTCAGTTTGGTTCTTCTCCAACGTCTCTTCTTAGAGTTATACCTGATTTTATCACTAATTTTCATCGAAACCCACTTGGAAATGGGATGAGTCTGCTTTTGTTTCTCAACCAAGAATCCCTTGATCCTGAAAGTCATGTAAGAAGACATGGCGAGGCACAGAGTCAATTACACACACCATAATGGCAGAGAAAAGGGAGAGGGAGCCCTATCCTTTAAACTAGTTAGCCTTGGGGCGCCTGGGTGGTGCAGTCGGTTAAGCGTCCGACTTCAGCCAGGTCACGATCTCGCGGTCCGTGGGTTCGAGCCCCGCATCAGGCTCTGGGCTGATGGCTCAGAGCCTGGAACCTGTTTCCGATTCTGTGTCTCCCTCTCTCTCTGCCCCTCCCCCGTTCATGCTCTGTCTCTCTCTGTCCCAAAAATAAATAAACGTTGAAAAAAAAAATTTTAAACTAGTTAGCCTTTATCACTCTTTTCTTTTGCACTAACATCACTTTCCAGTGTCCTAGGCTGAAAGCTCTTAAATCTCTGGAGAATTCTTTTTTTATTTTAAATTTACTTATTTATTTTGAGAGAGAGACAGAGAGAGTGGGGGGGGGGGAGAGGCAGAGAGGGAGAGAGAGAATCCGAAACAGGCTCCAGGCTCCGAGCTGTCAGCACAGAGCCCGACGCGAGGCTCGAACCCACGGACCGCGAGATCGTGACCTGAGCCGAAGTCGGCCGCTCAACCGACTGAGCCACCCAGGCGCCCCCCAAAAACTTCCATTTTTAAGGAGGCTGGTATTGTATTGCTTTTGTGATTAAGAAGAAGATGTTTCTGAAACTTTCAGCACCGAAGGTTGAATCTTAGCTTGGCATTCAAAGTCCTCCCGTGGCCCTCCCTTCACTCCAGTTTCTCCCTGGGATGCGTCATTCTGGAATGATGCCTCACAGCAGTATCACCTTATCCACACCTTTTCCGTGGTTTCAGTTACTCGTGGGCAAATGATGGTCTGGACGTAGACGATCCTCCTTCTGAGGTATTGTCAGAAGGTCAACAGTAACCCAATGCTGTGTCACAGTCCCTACGTCCTTCACCTCACTTCATCTCATTGTGTATGAATTTTATCATCTCACATCATCACAAGAAGAAGGGTTAAGTACAATACAATAAAATATTTTGAGAGAATGTGAGACACCACATTCACTTAACTTTTATTACATTGTATTGTTATAATTATTCTATTATTAGTTACTGTGCCTTGCTGTGCCTAATTTATAAATTAAACTTTATCATAGGTATGTATATAGAGCAAAATCCATAGTATATATAGGGTTCAGTAGTATCTGTGGTTTCAGGCATCCATTGGGTGTCTTGGAATGTATCCCCCATGGGGATACATTAATCGGCACAAAATGCCCCTCTCTGGACTCCATGGGACATTAGAATGCCTCAAGATATTCAATAGGGATTCTATGATTAATTTCTCTGTTAAATTATTTTGTCAGCTACAGGATTTTGCTAAACCTTTACTATTGATAATGGATGTTATTGTGGTATATTGCAAACTTCCTTGACCATGTGATCTGTTTTCTTTTATTCTAAGAACACCCATCAACATCTTGGCGAACTCACAGTCGGTAGAACGTTGTTTATGATTTGAAAAGGGCTGGTTCAGCATGCTGCCCTTGGCTAAGCCAGCTTTTGCCTCCCTCACTACATCTCCCTCTCTTAGTAGTTGTATGGGGTCAAGGAATAGTGCCCCATTTGGGAGGGGATACAGCTGAGGTTCAGGGTTTTTTATTCGGCCGGGGTCACAAATAAACAAAACCAGAACCTAGGTCTGAATTCCCATCCTGAAATCTTTGCAATTGTCTGCTCTCTCCCCCAAAGTCTTCCCGGCCACCTCAAACTAGAGCTGGGCGTGGTCACAGGTCTTTGGGCTGCAGCATGGAGAGGCAGGAAGGTCCAGAGTGAAGGACGAAATCCCCGACTCCAGCCAAAGGCTTTCCACCTGCGGAGGCCATGAGTGTGTTGGTGACTTAACGTTTTCTGTTCATAATCCTTTAGTTTTTGTGCATTAAAAAAAATTTTTTTTTAACATTTATTTATTTTTGAGACAATGCGAGAGACAGAGTGCAAGCAGTGGAGGGGCAGACAGAGGGGGACACAGAATCTGAAGCTGGCTCCAGGCTCTGAGCTATCAGCCCAGAGCCCGACGCGGGGCTCGAACCGACGAACCATGAGATCATGACTTGAGCCGAAGTCGGACGCTTAATGGACTGAGCCACCCAGGCCTCCCTGTTTCTTTCTTTTTTATCTCTAGTACATAATATAGTCCCAGAGAATAGAACTACATTCCTCAATATACACATAATAAATACACACACGCAGTTAATCTACCCATGGTCAATTACCTATAAACATTAAATTCTTGAGTCACCCACAATTTCTTAATGCCTCTTCATTTCTCTCCTCTGTGTCCCCTCTTCGCATAGATAATCCTATGTTGGATATCCCAGAGAAGAAGTTAAGAAATCAGCTAGTCCACCTCCTACATTTCCCAAGTGAGGAGTACGCAGAGAGGGTACAACTTAGCTCGACAACAAAGCAAGGACCAAGCCGCTGTCTGGGCTGAGCCTGACTGAGTCTTAAAGGCCAGAAATTCACTGTACCTTCATGGTCGTTTAAACTCCAGGAGCAGAACAGGCAGCTTGGGGATCCGGGGTTTGGACTCCTGTCTTGGGCGGAATTCGGCAGTCCCCAAGGAGCTCTGAGCACTCAGGAATCATGCCCTAAAGGTCTCACGTGTGCCTTAGCGAAAGAAGTTTCCCTGTCACTGCTGAGCTGTCCCCGTCCTCCGTGTTAAGGCCTTTGGGCCAGTCTGTGGGGAAGCAGCCGGCCATCAGGGCTCCCTGCCTTGGCTTCCACCCAGACTGGGCCAGGCTTGTCCTTCCTGTTGCTCAGCCTCTGACACATCTGATCACCAAGGCTCTGGGCTTCTTCATGAGAATTTCCTTCTGGATTGTTGCCGAAGCATAGACAAGAGAGCCGGGAGAAAGAGATTTCCCCCCAGACATGTAAATACTATAGAAACAGATCTGTGCAGCACAGAGTCTCCTCTCTTTCCCCTGCAGACCTACATGGGGCTGGCAGTGGACAGATGGCAAGGTGAGCATTTCAAGGATGGCCTGGCATGAAAGAGGCCACGTAGTGCCTCCACCTTAGTTTGTCCTTTCGGTTTTAATCTTTCAAAAGTTCACTCATTTGTTCAAGGACAAAGGCACCAGGAGGAGGCATCTCTCTCTCTCACTCCAAATTTCAGGCCTCCTGTCTCCTTGCCCACAGGCTGTGACATCAGGCTCTTTCATGTCCCTCCAGGGGGGTGCCAGTCCATATGCAGACATATGAGGCCCACTTTTGATTTTGTGCACGCACAGAGGTACAGTCAGTCCATAGGCTCTGATCTCTTAAATTGAAAGCAAGTGGTCTGGCGAGTGATGCTTCTCACCACAGACTCAAGTAACCAACCTCAATTAGTGATTCAGAACTGTCCTGGGGGTGGAGGGGTTGGTTCCAGCCTCTAGAATGTTCCTGAGAACGAAGCAGCTTGCTGTCCGCCAGAGAAAGCCCTAGAAGCCCCTGCACTGGGGCCTTCCAAGGAGGGGAGAATTCCTAGGATACTTGGAGCAGGGGTATTTATTTCTACATGTCCTGGGTTGGGAAAGCCTGAACCACAACTTTTGCCTAGCTTTAGAGACTAACTTACCTTCTTACTAATTTTACTAATCTTACTAATCTAGGAGTTCCCTAGAACCACCTGGTCTTGGAAACCTTCATTCCTGCTCCAGGCGATGCTGAGAGCCAGGAGCTAAGAGCACAGGGAGAGATGGGGTTGGGGTAGGAGCTTCAGTATAAGGCCCAGGTTCCCCATTGGAGTTGTCACCCATCGCTACTCAGAGGCCTGTGATCACCTGTCTGGATGCTGGGGTGAGCGAGTCGAGTGGGAAGGGACAGACTGACAGAGAAGCGAGCGAGGTAATTTCAACTACCGATGATGAGGATGAAAAGTAGTCAAGGGTGTGACACAGTGACTGGCCAAGGCAGGAGCCATGGGCTTGCAAGCAGGCGGATTTGAGCAGAGACCCGGGAAACGAGCCTTCTGGGCAGAGGGGAATAGTAGGTGCCACCGTCCTGAGGTGGCACCAAGTACGGGACAGAGAGTGGCCGGCAAGCCTGTGCGCAGGGATGAGGTGGGAGAGGCTGGGAGGAGGTGAGCTTTTACTCTGATGGGAAGAAGGAACCATCCTGCAAGGCACCGTGAGCTCTGTTTCCCACCAGTAAAATTCTCGTTATTTGGATTCCGTAATCTTCCAGCTCTCTGGTTTCAGGCTTACACTCCTTTTATTCAAAGATCTTATTGAGCCTCCAGGGTGACCAGACCTAACAAATGAAAACATATGACGCCCAGTTAGATTTGAATGGCAGATCAGTGATGGACAGTCCTTTAGTATAAATCTGAGAATGGGGGCGCCTGGGTGGCGCAGTCGGTTAAGCGTCCGACTTCAGCCAGGTCACGATCTCGCGGTCCGTGAGTTCGAGCCCCGCGTCGGGCTCTGGGCTGATGGCTCAGAGCCTGGAGCCTGTTTCCAATTCTGTGTCTCCCTCTCTCTCTGCCCCTCCCCCGTTCATGCTCTGTCTCTCTCTGTCCCAAAAATAAATAATCGTTGAAAAAAAAAAATTAAATCTGAGAATGGCAGAAATCTGCCATGTGCCAGGCCACCGCTAGGAGTCAGTCCGGGTTCGCGTAGTCCACGCCACGTGACCCCACAGCCTGGTGCCTTTGGGGAACTGGTCAGATATAAAGGTGAGAATCTGGCGTGCCTTGGGAGAGAGAGATGAACGAGCTTCAAAAATCCACGTTGGCCTCAAGCTGTGAACCTGAATTGCTGATTCTTTTGGGTCCCCCGACTCTTGTTAAATGGCCACACAGCATTCATCGGAACGCCTCTGGTGTTCCCTGCATCACAAACGCGTATCGTGTTGTCTCCCGTGTCTCCGATGGATCTAGGTTCTGGCCTTTTTCGCGAGAGTTAAGAGACGGAACGGGAGTGTGTTCAGCGCTCACCCGCTGTCCTCACTGGCTGTGATCACCAAGGTAAGGTGTGGGTGTCCTGTAACCAGGCCAACCACAAGTGTGGCCCGTGACCATTTCAGGACACGGTCGGGGAGGGGTAAATAATCCCTGGAAAATAATCTCCTTAAGGTTTGGGGTCCGAGGAGAACTAGATGCCGAGAGGGAGAAACAGATCCTGTGAATGAGGGATTTGGGTGTGGCCCAGCTGGGACTTCCTTCTGTTGGCACCAGAAGGCAGAGGAATGTTCTGGAGGCAGGAAGAACTTCTTCAAGAGATGAATTCCCTTTCCCTTGGGAGGGGGCAGCTCAGGAAACAGTGTGGTAGCTGCTGGGCTGGGTGTTAGGAGCACTTGGATAAGGAACTTGGCACTGAGGCATCTGCTCTGGTTGGTTTGTGGTGATGTCCGGAATGCCCTGACCCCCATCACCTGTTGTTGGCGTCTGCATTATACCAGCGGGGGGGAGGGTCAGCGACCCCATCTTTGTTATTGTCACTATCCGACCACCCCCCCGTGCACATTTGGCCCCGTCTGCGTCATCCCCACCCCCCGTTTGTTTCTGGGAGATAGGCGTGAGTGTGGTGGGGGGGAGAAGGACCTGAGGGGGACCCAGGGACTTGATCTTTCTTCTGGAAATGGGGGCTCGGCCGCTTTCTCCATCCATCAGTGTCCTCCTGGAGATGGCCCAGCGTCAGCTGTACTCAGGGTGCTGTGGGTGGCAGCCCCTGCTCTTCAGAGTGCCATAGGAGGGCTGGCAGCCCCAGTGCCCACCCAGTACCCTCTTCTGAGTAGCCGGGCAGGAGGGCCGGTCCACGCCCTCTCCAAGACAGTCCTGGTGTCTGCGTCGCAGAAGTTGAAACGTCGGCCGGCTCTGACTGGCTGGTTGAGGGAGGTCTCCCCTCTGTCCCGTCACTGTGCCTCCCACCTGTCCCCTGGTTTACCATCCTACAGGGTGCTGCTCTCCTCTCTCAAGTGGGACGAGGCTCACTCCTACCTGAGGCCCATTGTCAGACTCCTGGCAGAATGGCCACTCCCTGAGGACAGGGACTTTGCCTGATATGGCTCCTGCTGTGGCCCCAGCACCCGGCAGCGAGTAGATACCAAATAAATGTTTGGCAAGTAAATGAGGGAATGGTGTAGCCCTAATACCTGGAGAACCCTGGGGGTCAGCATCCCCGATCCCACAGGATACAGGAGAGGAACTGAGAGCCCCTGTGGGGGAGGCTATTCCACATCCCCGCAAACGAGGACAAGGCCTGGCCTCGCCGGGGACTGGTAACCTCCAGCCCATCCTTCCCAGCTGCAGCCGGACTCCAGTCGGCCCTACCAGGTGGGAACACTGCTCAGGCCGCCATGCCCCTGGTGGCAGAGGATGGAGCAGCCCGAGCTGCCCACAGCAACTGGTGACACATGCAGATGAAGACAGAGTGGGAGATACACTTCCGGTTCAAAGTGATACTTCTGAGCAGTTTGTACTTAACCCTTTAGGGGAGCATGTGCGAGCAGAGCTCTACGGCAGCAGAACTTGTTCGGGACCACACACTCGCTCTGGACCGAGTCTGCCTGATTCCATGGATGCACACGGAGCTTGGATTCCATGTTGCACAGATGCTACGTATACGGATTCGTGGTTAGGAAGGACACTCAAAGCAAAACAAACACACGCTGACGAAGTGGCCCGTCTCTAGAGAGCTGTGTTTCGGACAGCTTTTCAGCGTGTCTGAGACGGGGATGGGGGAGACGGTGCTCTCTCGCTCACAAACTCCTAATCTAGCGTAAGAACACTGTGATTTTAAAAAAATGACGTTCCTTGTAGCAACTGTTAATGTACTGGGAGTCTTGTATTTCTCACACAGCAACGCTACAATAGTCTTTTGAACTCTTTTCTGATCCTTGAAAAAAGTACCCAAAATATCAAAGGTAGTAAGGAAGTCAAAATAACACGGAATTTTCCCGTCCAATTGCGTTGTAGGCTCACTTTGTGAGCATGACTTTGGGGTGAAAAAGCCTTTAAACTCTTCGGCAATGCTCCTCCTCCCCTTCCCCTGGCCCTCTGGGGCCCGGAAGCAGCACTTAGAGGGGATGGGGGATGAGGGAGTGGAGCTCCCTCACCCCCCAGCCCGTCCCTTGACCCAGGTGGAGTGGACAGCCCACCCTCCTCTGACCCCAGTAGCACTTTGGCCTCTTGTATCCAGTCGACAACTTTGAGCTGACTGGGGTTTACCAACATCGTTCAAATCAAGGAAGCCATGTCAGATGCTGGACAGACGGGACCATAGACGCAGGGCTGCCTGCCTCTCCTTGAAGAGCCTTCTTTGTGGGGAAACGTCAACCTGACACACTCAGCTAGGTCCAAGGGGGAAGCCAACATACACCGTGAACGTTTCAATTCCCAGAACCCCCAGTGTGCATTGGCCTGGGGGTGTGAAGTTCATACCCCCCTGCCGTATAGTAGGGTCCTGTTGGCATTTCTGGGGGGTGGGGGCGACCCAGGCACAGGGACGGAGCATGCTGACACCCACAGACAACGTAGGCAGGTGTCCACAGTGGCACCTGCCAGTCCTGCCTGTGCTCTTCCTCTGGGGCTGTCCTGTGGACTTGCTGACATGTGCCGGGCCCGAACTGGGACATTCCTGGCTGATGCCGGGCTGCTGAGCGGAGCAGCCACAGGGAGAGTCCCCCTGGCATGGAGACAGGTGGGAGCAAGCGCAGAATGTTCCAGGATCATTCAGGGAGGAGGCTGGACAATATCCAGGTGGGAGATGTGACTGTGACTTGGGGAGGGGCGGTGGAGATGGCCAGGAAAGGGTGGAGTGACAGACAGGATGTCTGAGGACCGGGGTGTGTGTGGAAGGACAACTAGTGACCCCTTACCCTGGCCACTCAGTGCTTGGGCCAGCTGCCCTCGCCATCCGCTGGCCTCTGTGAGGCCCACTCCCGTCCTCCCCCTCCTCCCGTGACCGCTTGCTGGGTATGTCGGTCATCCACGTCCCAAGTGTGTCCTTCACCCCCGCAGAGCTTCTCCATACCGTGTCCGTTTGTGCTGACCAGTTTTGCTGACGGGAGCCTGCCTGGCTTTACCTGAGAGGTTCCCCCCAAATCTAGGACTCCAGCAGCCATTCTTTGTTCATCGTTATCTGGCAATTTGGGGAAAATTCTCTGGGAAGTGGTTTATTCAACCAGGGCGTTGTGCTGCAGCACCCAGATGAGCCTACTTCCTGTGAAACAGTGGCCATCTTGGGACCGGCTTACTAGTCGCATGTGATTCACTCCCAGCTGGTGGCCACGTGTCTGCTGGCGGGTAGTTTTGTCACCTGGTGGATTTGTGGCTGTGCTCTGGTTGGGTGGGCTCAGGCTGTGATTCCTGCAGAGAGGCTGGGAGGCTCAAGGTGGAAAAAAACGACATCCAAGCCAACGATAGGGCAGGCAGAGTCCACCCCAAGTGACAAAGCCATTTATGGCTGGGTTGTTGGGGATGGAGCAGAGGGGGGCAGGCGTCAACAATGGGGGTGGTGGGGCCACCGTGCTGCAGTGGGGAGTTCTTCCTGGCAGGGCTGTGTGGAGTCGCTGACACACCTAGTGGCCCGTGGTCCTGCCTTGGGACCATGGCCCAAAAGAAAGCTCAGACATGCTCCTAGGAGCGAGCAGTTGAGACCACCTTGGCGTTACTGTGGGGCATAGTGATGAGACCAACACGAGGGCCTTGACACAGTGTGGGTGGCAGCCAGGCACCATCCCTGCATGTTAAGAACAAGACACGACCCAAGAAAATCAAAAACACATGTTCAAACAAAAATGTGTAGGGGACATCCACAACAGCAGCACTCCTCACAAGAGCCACAAGGAAGAAGCAACCCAAACACCTATCGACGGACGAATGGATAAACAAACTGGTCCATCCATACAGTGGAATATTATTCAGCTTTAAGGAATGAAATTCTGGTTCATGCTACAATGTGGACGAACCTTGAAGATACGTTGGGTGGAAGAAGCCAGACACAAAAGGCCACGTGTATGATCCCATTTATATGAAATGTCCAGAACAGGCAAATCCAGAGACAGAAAGCAGATTAGTGGCTGCCAGGGGTTGGGGGAGGGGGAATGGGATTGAGAGTTAATGGGGACAGTATTTCCTTTTGAGGGGATAAAAATGTTCTTGAACTAGACAAGTGTTGGTTGTACAACACCGTGAATGTACTTAGTGCCATTGAATCGTACACATTAAATGGCTAATTTTATGTGACTTTCATGTCAAAAAAGAGAAGAAAAATTGAAAAACAAAAACCAATCCCAAACCCTGTGTTTTCTAAGAACACAGGAAATAGGACACTAGGTGAATAAGCAAGTGCGTCTGTGGTAAGAGCCAGGGAGGCACAGGCAGCGCTGTGGACCAAATGTTTGATGTCTATGGGGTCCCCTCTCCTCCAGGTGGGGCTGTTCTGGAGGAACATCATCGGTAGAAGAGAAGACTCAGGTTTCCACTAGGTCCTGTTGGTTAGCAGAACTCCCCGATGCCCACTCATCTAGTGGCCCTGCTAGCCCGGCCAGAGGGTGAGAGCCCATCTCTGGAGTAGTGCACACAAGGGACAGATAACACGACAAAGACAAAGCAAGTGATGGCTCCTGCAAATTATTTTACTTTGAATATATAGGAAAAGAAATCCAAAAACGGGAAGCTATGTTCTATGGTTACGTCTTTTAAACAATGTTTTGTATTTACAAAAACTTTTTTCCTGATTAAAAGCACCAGCTGAAGTTACAGGCTGCTAAAACCAGAAGATATTACAAACCCATTAAAAGACATTATGCCAAACATACTTCTTAAAAACCCTTAACAGAACAGAGACAATGCAATCAACAAATGCGACCCACTGCACCAGGCAGCCCTTATCTGATTTCCTTGCCAGTGTTCCCAATAAGTGGGGTGGAGTTCTTACCCCAGGGAGAGGACCCTCGCTTCACCCATGGGTGACTGCAAAGACCCAGCAGTGGGGAGGCAGCAGCGTGTGTACCCGGAACCCAGCATCTCCTGGACCAGCCCCCAGACCCTGAGGACCACAGGAGGGAGTGGAAGGGGCACACAAGAGTCTGGCCAGCTTTCAGTAATTTACCTGCCAACAGGAATCTTTCTGCTGCTCCCTCCCTCGCACCGCTGTGCACGGAAAGGCTTGGGACTTTTCACTTATCTATTTTTTCTGAATACTTAGCTATGAGTGTGTAAGTTCTCCCTGGGTGATCACTTGCTGCCTGTCTTAAATTCTTATGATTGAGTGAAAAACTGAGAGGCACTCAATTCGGATTCACAAGAAAGTACTATGACAGCTTTATGTAACCAAAAGATGCTACAGCAAAGGGAAAGTTCAAAGCTTGCACGCGCATAAATGCATGTACACGCAGTCTGGCTTCCATAAAGCTAGAGTGGAATATTAAACATGAAGTACTGAATTCTTAGCTGTAAACATAAAAACTTATCCTTAACTTTACATGAACATAGATAACAGGGTGGTCATTAAACATACTTTAACATCAGAACAGATGTTAAGTTTTGAGGTTCTTATTTCAACTGCTCTACATAAAAAAATGCCCTAGAAGCAAAGAAAGGCTTAAATAAATATGAAGAGACAAACACGTACAGTGTGATTGAAGAAGTAATGAGGGTCTGGAGAGGTCATACAGTGCGGGGTCCAGGCCAACAGGGGCAGCTCATGGTAAGAGGGGGCTCTGTCCCTTGGGTGGAGGGGAGGGCCTAGAGGGTACCCTTGAGGGGGGAGGAAGACAGGACAGGACAACTTGTGGCCACATGTCATACCCTCTTTTGTAGGCCTCATGGGCCCGGGAGGGTCAGCCAAAAAGGGGGCCCTGAGCAGCATGGGACAGTGCTAGGCTCTCCTGAGTGATCCAGGATGCCACAGAGATGGTGGGTCCTTATAGGACAAGTCCCGGCCAGCCCATGCCTCCAATCAGCAGTTTACTTTGCACGCCTGTCACTGGCTTCCCACGTGGGCAGCAAGGGCCTGATGCTGGCCTGGTAAGGGCAGTGGCCCAGCGCAGGGAGGTCTGCTGACAGCCCTGCTTGTGGCTAAGGCACACCCAGGCCTCAGGGCCTGAGCAGCTGACCTGAGTGATCCCAGTGTTCCTTCTGTCAGACACTGAGGCTTCGAGAAGCAGCCCTCACAGTGCAAGGGTAACAAGATGCAAACTAACAAGCCACCCTGACTAGCAAGACCACTCACCATTCCTCTGGGGAGACGCTTCGAGGCACCGCTTCCAGGCACCGGAAGGTGGAGGAGGTGGCTACCTCGACTGCCCCCAATGCCACCATCACTGCTGGGGTACCTCCTCGACTATCCAAGAGGAGCACAGAACTGAGCACGGTTGTCTGAGCCTGGCAGAGCCTCCTGGGGTCCAGCTCAGGAAGAGGTTTCAATGCTGTCCCAAGACCCAAGGCAGGCAGGTCACCTCATCCTCCCTCCTGAAAGCAGGGCGAGGGACCAGGGGAACCGCTGTCTGCTTGCCAGCTGAGCTCCAGGCCTCTGCGGACACCACAGAGCTTCCAGGAAGCAAGGCCCTTCTTCCTTCGGGCACCCTGAGGTGGGCTAAGGAGGGTCCCCTTCCTTCTCCTCTGCTTCCTGCTCAGCAGCATGGATGCTGACGGGGGAAGGTAGCTGATGCACACATTAAGAGTCTCAGCCCCCAGCTCCAGCTCTGTGAATCACCACACACGCACACACACACACACACACACATGCACACCCGTGTCTACAAGAATGTGCACCTCCATGGCTGGACACTGAATCCAGTCAAGGTACAGATGTTTGGAAGCCGAGCTCCTGGGTCCCCCAGGGTTCCCGATCAGAGGCCCTGGCTGTCAGATGGGGGCGGAGAGGACACTGGACAGAAAGGCAAGCTGGGAAAAGTGTCATGGTGGGATGTGCATTTTTTGTCCCTGACACATGCCATTACTTCTTCCCTCCAATTTTGGGGCAGAAACTGGCGTTTTGCCTCTGGGCTCTGGAAGTTGCTGTGAGCAGAGGAAACACTCCAGCCAGGCACGGAGGCCCAGGCGATGGAAGTCATGTGGCAATGCACCAGTGGTACCACCCACCCTGGCAACTGGTACCCCAGTCCCCTGCCCAGACACGTTCCCTTAAAGGCGTGACTCAGACGTGGAAGCAGAACTGGCAATTCAAGTCCACTTTAAAAGATGGCTCTGGAAAGTTGGCTCCAATATCCCACCTGCAAGCCTCAGCACTGGGGGTCTTGTTACACGGTGGGAATGGCTGGCCAGCCCTTCCTGGGAGGGCGGAATCAGCACCGCACACTCCATAGGGACTTGGAAGCTCTGGAGACAGTCAGGAAGGAAGCCTGGGGACACACACTCCAGCACACCTCCAAGGAAAGCTCAAGTGCCATCTGGAAGGAAGTAGGGGACACACTGGACCCCACAGAGTCCCCGAGAAGCTGGGTGGCTCCCTTCAGGAGCCTCACAGGAGGCTGGCCAGGCTCGTATTGGGTCCATTCTGAGCTTGGAACTGCACGGGAGGTGGGCCATCCGTCCACTGCAGAGAGGAGAGAACACACGGGCGAGGAGCAGGGGTGTAATGGGCTGCGTGTCTGCCCTGGACTGCTGCCCTCTTTGGGCTGGTCGCCCAGCCAGGGCCCTCTGTCCTCCACACGTGAGTCAGCGGAGCCCCTGGGAAGCACCCTACATCACCCACTTGGGTGACTGGTGCTGTCTTCCCGATCTGAGGGGGCTCCTGAGGTGAGGCTGAGTTAGGGATTATTGGGAGACGTGCAAGGAGATGGCAGCCAAGCGTGTACGTCCCTCCTCAGGGAACAAGCCCCCTGGGTGCTTCAGGCCGGGTAAGTAGGACCCGAGGAGCCAACCAGCACCCCCATCTTGCCCCCCCAAACCCAGTGCCTATACCGTGATGAGGTTGTGTTCAGGGAGACTGCAGGCCTCAATGTGGTCCTGGAGCAGCTGCTGCGAGAAGTTCTGATGCATCTGGGCTGCTTCATGGGCGTCTATGGCATTCCCACAGGCCTTGTTCAGGTCTAAGAGTGGGACACACACACAGGGTAGATTCATCTTGCCCTGTCACCACCCCCATGTCCTCCCTTTGGGTGTGGGTAGAGCCTTAAGGTCAAACCAGTAGGTTCCTATGTACCTGGCAGGTCACCTGTCCTGAGCCCTGTCTCGGGATCCACAAGCCCACCTGCCAACAGTCTTCACACATGCCCTTCTGAGTTCCTGAGTCATGTTCTTGGAGGTGGGTGAGCAGTGTGGCCCACATGGACAGACACAAGGACTGGTTGGGCAGTGAAAGCTCTTAAGGCTCTCTGTGGATATTGGGCCTCCCGGGGAGGGCGTGGCCAACCCTCAGGCACACAGGAACTCACTAGAGCAGGGAACCCAACACCCACTTCTGAGGCAGGAGGACTGAATAGGCCCACAGAGCCCACTGCAGACAGGAGCAGCTCATCCTCTGTCTCTTCCAGGGGGCCCTGGGTGAGTCTCTGGACTTTAATAGCACAATCTGTAAACAGGGGAGCAGCAGTAACAACGCTGATGGCTGCTGAGAGCCCACTGGGCACCCAGAGCACCCTGGCCAGTACTGTCTGACGGACGACTGACACAGCCATTCAGGGGGAAGGAAACCAAGAATGAGGGGTAGGGCTTACAGCCCGATTCTTCACCCAGACTCCAAGAAATGGCTTTATGGAGAGACTGAACCGATCCTGTGTTGAGCCCAGTACCTGCTGCCCCCAAACAGGATCTCCTGTGGAGCTTGAGTATATGCTGGAATTGGGGCTGTGCCCTGTAGAGACCCAGTCTAAGCAGAAGCTAAACAGGGCTTACCCGGTATCTTCTAGGCTTGGGCTCTCCCCAGTGGCCCTGATCTCTGGGAAGGGCTGGCTATTGTACTCACCTCTCAGCAGGGCTGATGACCACAGCTGCACGGACATGTCTGGGATCTTGCTAGCCAGCTGCATGGCAGGCACCACCATGTTGTTACTCTCCTGTTGATCAAGAGCAACCAGGGAAGGGAGTGGGGGCTGGGGCCGGCAGCAAGGACAGCCTAGGACCCACCCATCACCCCCAGCCCAGGCTGTGCCCTCTTCCTGCTGACTGGCAAGCAAGCTCCTACTCTTACTTCAGGGCCCATTTCAAGTGACCTCTGAAGTACTCTTCTTCTTCTTCTTCTTCTTTTTTTTTTTTTTCAGAGAGAGAGAGAAAGGGAAGGGCAGAGGGGCAATCTCAAGCAGGTGCCATGCTCAGCGCATAGTCCAAGGCAGGGCTCAATCCCACAACCCTGGGATCACGACCTGAGTCACAATCAAGAGTTGGACACTCAACTAACCGAGAATGAAGTACTCTTCGACACCTCAGGAAAAAATAAACTGCCCTCACTCTTCAACTCTGCATCTACTTCCTCACTGGGGCACTGTTGACTATGGACAAATCTACATGCTTTTGTCTTTCTCACTAGAACAAAAGGCACTGGCAGCAGTCAGCTCTGGACCCAGATCAGGAGCCGATTAGAAATGCACATTCAGAGGTCCCAGGGCATGGGAGGAGGAAGCAGTCCGCTCTGGTGGGAGTGATGAGGACCGAAAGGATAAAGGAGGAAGGGAGGTTTCTCTGCTACATACAAGTCCACTCTTGTGGGAGGCTACCTGACACGCGGGGCTGTGGGACACCAGGGTATGTTAACTCTCCAACTCTGACTGAGTGGCTGTACAACGCCACCCCCGCCCCCCTCAATGCCCAGCATGTGCTGAGAGTGGACAGGGGGCCATACACACCCATACCTGACCCCAGGATGACTGGTACCACTGCTCTGACCCCCCTCAGCCTAGGGACCACAAGCTCTGCTGGCCTGAATGCTGGATTCAAGGTGACATGGGAGAACTCCCTACCTAACAGCTGCTGACAGACAGTTGCCATATAGCCAAGAGACCTACAAATCATCAAAAGCAACTCCTGAAGCCTAGCTTCAGCACAGACATGATCGGGTGAGACACGCCTCCTTACAGACACAAAAGCCCAATGACTTCACACTGTCCCATGGTTGGTACCTCAAAGATGAAGTTCAGGTGGGTCTCAAAGCTTTTCAAAACTGAATGAAGTCCTTCTAAGACCTCAGAATGCACAACAGAAGACAAAAAAACTACTGTATTCCTTTAGGCCTGGGGTTGGGCCTCTGTTTGGAAGCTGCCAGAAGGAGAGTACCCGTTGGCTCTCCTGGGCAAGCTCCCCCATGTCAGCTTGTGGCCCCACAGAATCTGGTATGAAAATGTGTGATTCTGACAGGTACTCTGTGTGAAGCTGCTCACGAACTCATGATGCCTGTGGACACTCTAGGCTGGCAGGCCCAGGTAGAGTTGGCTGTTTCTGGGTGTGTCTCCTTCAGACCTGAAGCCACTTGAAGCCAGGCTTGGGTCTAAGGGTCCTTGGGGGTCCCATGTCACTCCACATAGGCCCAGACACACAGGGAGCAGCGGAGGCTCCTAAAAAAGTTCTATAAGATGCCCCAGGATTGCCCCAAACATGAACCAGAGCTGCAGCTGAAAAGCTGCTTTGCTTACCCTGCCCCATTCAAGGTGGCTTCTGGAGACTTCTAGACAAATGAGAGCCAGTGAGGTCTGGTTCTAAGCCTGGGTCTGCAGTTTGGGACTGTGTGACCTTAATCTCCCCATCTGGAAAACGGGGTAATCACACACCGGGGTAATCACCACACTGAGACATGAGGTGGGCAGCCCACACTCAGCAGTGCCTCATGTTGAACTTGTTCCCCACGTGGCCCCTAAACACACACCAAGCCACTGTTCTGTGTGCTCAGAGGCTGAGGAATAGGCGGACAGGGTATTCAAGATGGAGCAGAGTTGCACTCTGAAGGGAGAACCCAAAGCTTGTCCTCTTCCTTTGGAGGTGGTGACGTCCCCAGTGTTCAGGCCATGGCCACCAGGACCTGAGCTGCAGGGCCACAGCAAGTGCTTGTCATACGATTGTGGGGAGTGGGATGGGCCAAGGTTGTTAAAAATGCTCATTCTTAGGGAGCTCTAGGGTTTGATCAGAGGAACCCCTATGGGCCAAGACACATACCCTGTGTTAGCTAAAGTGAGGCTAACTAAACTACAAAGCAGATGCTGCTTCAAAATTCTTGTGGCCGCGAAGAAAACTCTCACCCAATGGTACAGAAAAAGACAAGATATCAAATTATGAAACAGCCTAAAAAACAAAACATATGCGTAGGCAGAGGCAGCTGGAAACAGCTAGAACACAGAAGACATGCAATCACTTCCTTCTTTGCTTCTCAGACTTTCTATCACGAACAGGTCACGTTAGATGACATGAACAAATACTATCTTAAAAAAACTAATCACCTCATGAGGTCTACAGGTAAGAGGAAGTGACGATGTACACCCCAGATACTCCATCTGACTCAGACACTTAGAGTTGGCTGATCCCACTGAGGACCAGTCCCCAGGAGGCCATTCTAGGTAAGAATGAAAACATGGGGTGCCCTAGGCAAAACAGAGCCTAAGGTATCTGGCTGAGATGTCCACCCCCAGGTATTACCATACAGAAGGGAAACGTGCCCTCAGCCCTGCCAGCTCTGGACAGCCCATAGGGCTCTGACTAACCACTGCCTCTGCTTAACCACTGCCTCTGCTTAACCACTGCCTGCATATGGCACTGGGCACGTCTGTCTCACAGACCCACCTTTCAGGGATCCAAAGCTCCCCCAGCCCTGCTTCCCATGGTGCCAAGGTGCCCCTTCCTTCACAGAGCTTCGTGGAGCAGTGGGGAGTGGGCGGGTTACTGAGATAAAATCATGGAGGAGCACAGGATGCAAAGTGCTGCTGGGTGGTAGTCCGTAAGCACCGTGCCGGCCCCCAGCCTCTTGGCCCAGCCCCGGACACTCACTCTGTGGTTCCCCAACACATAGAAGATGTGGCCCAGAAGCACCAGGGAGCAGGCTGTGAGCCGGTTCAGGTCCTCTGCGTTGGACATCTTCAGAGTTTCTCGAAGAAATCGCCTATGCAAAAACAGATGCTAAAGCCCCATGGGGATGCCTCATCGGTAGGAAAAGGCAGCAGCAGCCCCAAGGCCCTGAGCAGAGCCCACCTTTCTTAGGGATAGAGGGCCTTGGGCACATACTGTCAGGGAGCAACACAGAAGGGCGTGGGGCAACCGGTCCTCTCCCGGTACTCACTTGGCCTCATTGTAGCGTCCCTGGAAGAAGGAGAAGAGCCCTCGCACATAGAAAGCTGCTGCTCGGAGGCAGTGTGAGCTGATGGGAGAGAGCAGGTGACACTTCGGTGGGATTTTTGTGAGTGCAGCAGGTTTACGAAGGGGAGTGGGAAGAGGGTGGGGAGAGAGGTACAGATACACAGGGCAGTTGGGTCCCCCCCAGCACTGGCACCACTTCAAGAGCAGAGAAAATATAAGACAATAGGTCAATGGGCACTCAGCACTGGGCCTTCCTACCTGACAGGGAAGCTATGGTCCGGATTGATCCTCTCCAACAAACTGTACAGCTGTGGTGGAAACGTCAGTTAGAATCACCTTGCATAAACATGAGAAAATTCAGCCTCAAACATCCACTAAATTGACTAGGGCTGCTTGCATCTTCCCAACCCAAACTTCACCCCAAATCCCATGCCTGAGTGAGGGGAGGGGTCAGGACCTACAAGGACAGATGAGGGCACTGTAGGAGACTGTACAGAGCTGTCTACTTCCTCACCCCCCTACCCGACAGGAATCATGGCCTCCAGTGTGAAGGACTGGGGTCCTCACACCCTCAACCTGCCCTGTGTGATGAAGGGGATGGGGGGGGGGGCGGGGGAGTCAGGGCAGCTGCTTAGTCTCAGCCTCTGTATGGTCAGAGGGGCCCTGCGTGGAGGAGCGAGGTGGTAATATCAGCCCACATGGGTCTTGTGGGTTGGGGGTAGGCTTTATCTGGAGATGCAGGGATCCTGGGAGGCTCTGATAGGCAGCCATGTGACTGACTTCTTAGGTCCTCTCTGGCTGCTGAGAGGACAAGGGTCAAAGTGGGCTGAAGCTGCTCCCAGTGTCCCCATAGCACCTCCAAGAGGCAGACACTGAGAGGGCAAAGACCCTCCATGGGTCACCAAGTGTGACCCATGGAGGCCACTCCTGGCCCTATGATGACCCTGCCCATTGCTTCCTCACTGCTGGAGTGAGAAGTCTGGGCTTTCTCTGCTCCCTGCAGCCCAAAGCATCCAAACTAACCCAGAAGCTGGGAGGTCAGCTAAACTTTTTATAAACAAGAGATAAAATGAAAACCATGAAGGTAGAAAAGTAACTAAATCTGAGATACTCTGGAGGCAGGATGCCAGAGCTAGGAGGGGAGGCAGTGACCCTAGGGCTGAGGGGGGAATCCCAGGGCTAAGGGTTGCAGGGGGAACCTGGTGAGGGCACCTCTCCTGTGAGGTCAAGCCCTGGGATCCCCTACCCCTCAGGAGGCTGGGTCATTAGGATAACCTCGGAGCACAGTGCAGAGGACTGCCTGCCTGAGCTACTGCTCCTCGGAAGTAAGCCATGAGGCCTCACTGACATTTTAGAACAGACAGCTCAGGTAGAATAAACTGGATTTCTTCTGTGGGGCTCAATAAAGTTTGGCTCATTAAAAAAAATTTTTTTTAACATTTATTCATTTTTGAGAGACAGAGTATGTGTAGGGGAGGGGCAGAGAAGGAGACACAGAGTCCAAAGCAGGCTCCAGGCTCTGAGCTATCAGCACAGAGCCTGACGCGGGGCTCAAACCCACCAACTGTGAGATCATGACCCGAACCGAAGTCAGACGCTCAACCAACTGAGCCACTCAGGGACCTCAAATTTGGCTCATTTTTAACACGGAGAAGTGTTATTTACCTAGGAAACGTTCCTGTCCTAGACCTGGCCTGCCCCAGCCACACTTGCAACTCTGTAGGGGACACAAGTGTGATGCTTGCTGAAGAGTGGAAACGCTGGGGTTGCTGAGATCTGCTGGTGCCCAGGACAACCTCAACCCCACCACCCCCGGATAAGAGCTGAAAAGATACCAAACATGAAGCATGTCACCTACTACCTCTTGGTGTCTATTTCCTTCCCGTATATACACACTCGCCAGATTGGTCACGATGAAGGCCCACAGCTCCTGGTGGTTGGTGAGCTAGGACAGGACACATAGGCATTAGAGGGCCAGGCTGGGCAAAGCCACATCACACGAGGGCCACTCAGTGGCACAGGAGCCACCCAAGTGCTCCACAGCAACTAATCTAGAATCACTTTATTCCTTTCATTTCAGGCTTACCCTTGCTTGCCTGCCTCCTAAACCCCAGGAGCATATAGCTGTCAGTTCTTTTCACTATCAAACTGTCATCCACATTATAAGAAATTCAGGAAACAAAGGAAAACCAGCCACCCCTGATCCTGCCCTGAGAACACACTGCACTTTAGTCCATTTTCTGCTTGTTTCTCAGGTCTGAGACCCGGACAACCCCTCCTTCCACACTACAGCCAGTGACCCCTGGGACTCCAGTGTGGGCTGACACAGCAGAAGCACTTGCTGGTCCTGGGGAGGACACGCCAGGAAGGTAGCTGAGACTGTCAGAGACCAGAGATGCTGCCGATGGCTGGTAGTAGATGACCGTTGATCCCAGCTCTTCTTGGGAAATAAAAATGGTCAAAAGAGGGATCAATCTGAGCGACCCGACTGTTACCCAGATCCTGGTTCCCAGCGGGGCTGAGAAAGCACAGCAGTGCAAGAGGCTGAGGATGCCTGGGAAATGCAGATCCCACCCACAGGACCCCCAGCATGTGCCAAGGAGGCCCAGAAGGTCTTCTGATATGAGCAAAGATGCTCTGGTTTGTTTGTTGTAGGACCACAGGAAGAGCACGTGTCTGGGGCCAGGGGGTTTGAGCGTGTATCCTGGCTGCACCACTTCCCACGTGGCCTGTAGGAGAGCCACGCGGACTCCCTGAGGCACAAACTATCAAAGCAGCAGCAGCCACTTGTGGGAAGTTAAGATGGGGAGGGAGAGGTGGAGAGAACTTCATGGGGCCGTGGGATAACTGCAGGCAACACAGGGCGCTGTGTGGCGGTGTCTTGGTACCGCAGCACAAGCTGACCAGGGCCCAGAGGAGTGGGCATAGATGGAAAGGCCCAGAAGGCCTTGGGAGCGGACACCACATCGACTCTCACACTCTGGCATGCAGCCAGAGGCTCCTAAACATTGCTAAGACAAGCAGTGGGGGTGGCGGCATCCACAGCCACACAGAGCATCTCAGAGGAGCAGCAATGCCGCCGAGCCCAACCCCAGGAGCAAAGAGACTGGCACAAGGGACAGAGCAGAGCTCCCCATCTGACAGGGCGCACGCAGCACCCCCAGCAACTTTACCCGAGTCACACAGCCACCCCCACGTCCCAACATCTCTGCTTGGGGCTTCCTCGGTCCCCTGGGAGGAAGGTGTTGCTAGCCTCCTTTTCCTGTGAGGACATAGAGGCCAAGGTGGGGATGTGCCTATCTGGTCCTGGAATAAGGCAGGCAGACTGGGGCCTGGCACTGTGCTACCAACTCCAGGACCTGGGGGTTGGCGGGGGGCTGTCTCTGAAGGAGGACGTGGCACCAGCTTTTTCCCAGGGCACAGCGGGACCTGTCAGAGGCGAGAACATCGCCCCAGCGGAGCTCCCTTGTGACCTGCAGCACGAGGTATCCTCTGCTCCCAGTGCAACCAGGCTGCTGTAGGGTGAGGGCAGACCCAGCTTTGTGTCCCGGGACTGCTGTTGGGGTGGCTCCAGGGATCCCCTGAACCCTGCCAAGTGACTCTGCATTTTCAGCTGTGACAGGAGCCAACACCAACCTGGCAGGATATCAGGAAGGCTGGGAATCAGGAGTGAAAGAGGCTGCACAGGCCATGGTACCAGTGGGCTCTGGGCTCTCCCTGGTGGCTGCCCTCCAGGTTAGTTGGGGAAGCCCCACCCAAGGCTAGCCAGAAGCCTCCTTGCCCACAGTTATCTCCTGTCATACTGTGCTGCCAGTGCTGGCCCTGATCCATCTGAGTAGCACAGATCCTGCCACAGAAAGCCCCGGCCCGTCACTGTCATGACCCGCATCAAGCTGCATGCTGTAGAGTGGCCCACTGGGCACGGTTTCATGCAGAGGATGTCCTCATCACCGACCACACCCGACTCCTCACTGAGAAGCACCGCCCGCCCCATGGAGTGAGGGCCGGCACCTTACCCGCAGGGCTGTGGTGAACTGGGCTTCTGCATTGTCCATGCAGTTGACAGAGACACAGTACAGGCCCTGGAAGAAGAAGGCATTGAGGTCCTGAAGCCACAGTTTCCCCAGGGCTGCACAACTAAACCCACAGGAGCCTAGTAAGCTACATCTGAGCTTTATTCTAGCAAAGAGGCAGAAAGATGGCATGCTCAATTATTCCCTCCTCCCAGGACCTAGGTCAACTCAGACTTAAGATGCTAGTCAGAAAGAAGCCCACCGGAAATATTCTGGATGCTGTGTGGGGCGGCAGTCACGGGATCACCAACTGGAATGGGGCTGGGGGCAGGCAGCCTGGTGCACTCACCAGCAGCGTGTGCAGCTGTGCGGCGTGGTTGGAGAAGAGCCGGGGGGACTGCTGACACAGCTGGCAGACCTGGGAGATCTGTCGGGAAAGAGCATGCTCAACGTCACATGGCCTGTAACACAGGACCTGGTGTCCCAGCAGCATTTGGGAGACCCTCGAAGCCGACAGGTGTGCCCACATCCTACCTTCTCTAATCTGGGCACAAAGTCCCAGCAAAGGTGTCTGTTGTGAGGGCCAAGTGCAGGCCCAACCTCCTCGAGAATGGTGACCCTTGTCCATCACCACCACCTCTTCCTCTCTTTCTGCCATGTGTCTCAGCCATACAGCACCCTTACCTAGTCAGGGCACCTGCTTCCTCTCAGGAAGATGAGCATCAGAGATTATGGATCAGGGCAGGAGTGTTAGAATCACCGTCAGGGGACCCCAAATTCTCAGACCCCGTGTTCCTTGGGCATGCCTACTTCTAAAGAAAGGAGTAGTGATTTCTCTCTCTCTTTTTTAAAATTCTTCTTGTTTATTTCTGAGAGAGAGTGGGAGAGAGTAGGGGAGGGGCAGAGAGAGAGGGAGACACAGAATCTGGAGCAAGTTCCAGGCTCTGTGCTGTCAGCACAGAGCCCAACACAGGGCTCAAACTCACAAACTGCAAGATTGTGACCTGAGCCGAAGTCGGACCCTTAACTAACTGAGCCACAACCCAGGCGCCCCTCTCTCTAAGTAGGCTTCATGCCCAGCGCGGAGCCCAGTGTGAGGCTTGAACTCACATCCCTGAGCTGAGATCAAGAGTCTAACAGCTCAACCAGCTGAGCTACCCAGGTACCCAGAACCTTTGACTTCTGTATCATATTCTCTGATTAGTTGTGTCCATCAGGGTCATGAACTAACAAATTATAGTGAAACAAGCCTGGATATTCTGTGGACACACACTGGGCAAATTTACATTCTCCCATGTGACGACTTATGAGACGTGGCAAACTCCCAGTAGTTTTCCCACCCGTGTGCGTGGCCTCTGGTGGCATTACCTCCTGCAGTGCAGTAGCCTTGTGTCCCGTGACAAGCCTGCACATGATGATGTGCTCGAGCAGGATCACTTGGAAGGAGGACAGGATAGGGCTGCAGTCAAGCACTGGGGGTGAGAAGTGAGGGTGAGCACTCAAGGTACAGCTAGAGAAAAGACCCCAGGAGACTGATACAGAGCCTCCTGGGGACTTCACACCCTCCACCTCGCACCACACTGGCCCTGTGGCAACCCAGGTCTGAGCCCATCTGCTCTGCTGGGCACCAGCTCAGCACCAGCTCTGTCACCTCATTTGGTGCCCACTGCACCCTAAGAGCAAGGGGGCTCATCTCCTTCTCCAGGTGGGGAGACAGGCTCAGAGCCAGGTTTTAGTGATCAGAGTGTTCTAAGAATAAGAAATCCTAAGAGACTGGTCTTCCATCCTCACTCTACTCTGACCTAGGGGAGTGCTCAAGAGCACTCTGGACACAATGGTTCTAGAAATGTTGTAGCCCATGAGATTGAAAGTGTGCAAAAAGGCCTCAGGCAGCAGTGAGGGAACCCAGCTATTGGCTTCCTTGAGAGGCTGCCCTCATACTGGAACCAGACAGCACCCACAGCCCTTTCCCAACTCATCTGGAGGGAAAGAACTGCCATTTTTGTGGGTTTTGATTCTACAGTCTTGAAGGCTCCTCCCCCAGTGGCACTTATGAGGGCACAGGAAGCAAACGAACAGATTAATAGGGGTGCTGAGCCAGCCACGGACACACGCAGCTCTCAGATTCTACTAGTCACAGGACCCTGGGTCCCACGAGATGGATTAGTTGAGCATCCAGGCAGAACCCAAGACCTCTAGAGGGCCTGCTATTGGTCAGTGAGATTGAAGCTCCCATCCCAGTCTCACCAAGTGTGATCCTCAGTCACAACACTGAGCACAGATAACAAAAGCAGCCGCCGACTCCTAACAGGCTCTGATGGGGACCCACTAACCCTCACACTCATCTTAAGCAGTGGGGGGATAGGACAGAGACAGTACAAGACCCCTCCTGGCCACAGAATAAGGATCAAGCCCAGGCTTGGCCTGCTCTGCCCCTATCCCAGACTGCCCCCATCTTCCCACTGGGTTAACAAGACCCATGGGGCAGGGACTCATGGTGACTGCTCAGCACTGCTGTCATTCTGGATTCTTCGGGCCAGCATAAGAGGTGGCACTCGTGCCACCCACCAGGGGGCGCTGTGGCTATGCAACCTGCCAATGGAACACAGCCCCACTGAGACTTACTCTTGAGCTTCTCCAGTTGCATGAGAGCTTTGTCTGTGTATTTCTGTGCCTTCTCCAGGTAGCCGGCCTGCATGGAGTGCATCACGGTCACCTGGCAACAAGACCAGACAGCAGCGGTCACTGTGACCCTCTCCTCACCTCCCCCCAGCCACCCTGGCCCCAGGCCTCTAGAGACTCACCAGGTAGACGAGCACACACATGTGCTCCTTGGGCAGCCAGTGGAAGAGGTCAGCAGGGTTGCTAGGCAGGATCTCATCGTCGTGCAGCGTGGAGATGGTCTGGATGCACTGCTGCAGCTGCTTCAGGCACGGCTTCACACTCTTCACCTGGAGCAGGCGAGTGGCACCACATGCCTGAGTGCCTGCCCACTCCCACCAGGTGCCAGGCCCCTCAGGACACAAGGCTCCCACGGTGGCGGCTAACCAGGTCTTGCCTGTCCAGCAACTTTTTAGCCCCCTCCTTCTAGGAGCCCCCGCTATGCTCACTACTTGCAGGAAGCCCACCCCCAGATTGGTCAGCCAGCTCTCAGGGAGCATGGTAGGACCAGGTAGGTCATCTATGGGACTAAGGCTTGGCCACCACCCGGTGCTGGGCCCAATACCAAGTCCTGCGAGAAGTCTGTCCAAAGACCCTGTTCCAATCACGTTTCTTCTTTCCTGTAGTAACCCCAGGAGAGAAGGACAGGGCTGGGGCAGCTGGTTATCCCAGGGGGTGGGAAGTGGCTACCTGGGAGTCCTGCAGATGCCATGGTTTGTACAGACTGGCCTCTCTGAACAGGGAAGCCCTGTCCCAAGGCCCCCACAGGCCATTTACACAGCCATCAACACCCCATGAGTGTCTGCTCTGTGTTTCTGTGTTGAGTGTGGTGCTTGGCTCAACAGGCACAGCTGGGTGCAAGAGGGAGAACAAAGGAAGCCCTTCACCAATGAGACACCTACTCAGCACTTCACAGCCACTAGGCTCCACCTGCAGCCTCCCAGGACACCAGAGAGGTCCTGCCTGTGGTTGGTCACTAGGACAGGGTGGGGAAGATGGAGTAGCACCCCCAAAAGGCTGAGACGTTCACCCATGCACAAATGCAGCTGCTCCTCGACCACACGAGAATTACAGCTGATCCTGTCAGTCCCTACTTGAACGGCATAAAGCCGTCATCAGCTGGGGCAGGGGGTGGGATGTGGACAGACACTGCTTGAGCCCCCGCTGTGTGCCAGGCACCATGCCAGAATCCTCAGTTTATTCTCATGGATTCCCAAATTGCCCTTAGATGCCTTCGACTGTCCACGCACTGAGTGGACGTGTGCGCCACAAATACTCTTGCCATTATGCTGGGAACAGGAGACTCCCATTCTCGGAGTGCCCTCTGCTCACAGGGACAAAGCACTTGTGCCAGACCATGATAAGGTGTGGAGCAGAAGCTGAGCTCTCAATGACAGCCATGTTGTGTGGCTAGTGACAGGATGCAACCACAGAGGTGACATCTTGGCAGGAAGCCTACTCACAGCCTGCTCAATCCCCATCAGCCCTCACATGGGAGGCACTACGTACCTGCCCAGCATCCAAATAGTGGGTCACCTGGAGCACTAGGAAGAAGACACGCAGAGACTCCTTCTGGATGGGGTTCCCCTGCCAGTTCTCAACTATCTGTCCACAGAGGGTCAGCAGCGGGTGGACTTCCTGCAACTTGCGCTCCATCAGCAGCAGCTGGGGAGGGAGACGCAGGTGGTGGGAGCACCCCTTGGTGCACAGGGCTGCCCCCCTCCAGGGGACCACCAGCACCACAAAGAGGGCACAAAACAAACCCAGGTTGCCCCTTCCTTAGCACAAATCCCACAAACTGGAATCTGAGTTTCACTTCTGAACCCAGCAGGGGCACCAGGGCCTCGGCCTTGCTGCAGCCCGCTGTACATGAGGGTCTGGGCCCCCAAGGGGGGCTGCACCATGGCAAGTGAGCAGGGCCTGGCTTCATGTCCTCCAACCAGCCCCACTCCACCCAGCCTTGACTTACCATCCCTTTGCTGAGCAGGAACAATGCCCTGGAAAAGAGAGGGTGAGTCAGTCTGTGGGGCCCTGGCATCTCCTGGGACGACTGTGCCACCCCAATGTTCATGGGGACCTAATGTGCCACTTCTGGGGATAATTAAGTGGATGACAGCAGTCCCTGGTGGTCTCCAGCCCCAGTGAGATGTGTTTTATTTACAACTGTTCTATTTTACCCTATTTGATCTTTCTTTACTATTTTTGCCTGGTTTAGATGTTCATGAGGCTCCAAAGCCCAGAAGGCATAAACAGGTGCTCAGAAAGTGTGGAGGAGCAGAGTATGGAATGGCAAGTCTGCCATAATTTCACCCTGGCTGACAGTGTAGACAGGGCTTCTGTGTCAGTGGATGGCACTGGGCAGGGGGCAAGCACACAGGCTCAGGTGCCTGAACTCAAATCCACGCCTCTACTTCCTCTTCTGAACCCTTCAAATTCTCCTGAGGGTTAAAGAGATAAACTCAGGAAGCCCCAGGTACATCAGCAGCCTCACCACCCTGTCTCAACCCTCAGGGGGCAATGAAGCCAGGAGATTTCTATAGCCAACACTGAAACCTTTTTGTAACTTTCTAAATGTGTGTGTACCGCTATCATAAGCATAAAAATTATAAAACGAGCATGTTAAGAAATTTATTATTTCTGGGGCGCCTGTGTGGCTCAGTTGGTTAGGTGTCTGAGCCTTGGTTTCAACTCAGGTCATGATCTCATGGCTTCGTGTGTTCGAGTCCCACGTTGGGCTCTGTGCTGGCAGCGTGGAACCTGCTTGGGATTCTCTCTCTCCCTCTCTCGCTGCCCCTCCCCACTCATGCTGTGTCTGTCTCTCTCTCTCAAGATAAATAAAAAAATTTTTAAAAATATTTATTATTTTTAAAGGTTTTATTTTTAAGTAATTTATCTATCCAATGTGGGGCTCGAACTCACAACCCCAAGATCAAGAGTTGCATGCTCTTCTCACTGAGCTAATCAGGTACTCCAAGCTGTTAAAAAGTTGAGAACAGCCAAAATAACAGGGGAAGGAGCCGGGCCAGCCTGGCCTCAAACTCAGCTCCAGGGTGCCTCAGCATGCTAGTGTGGGGCAGGGGCTGCTGCTTTCAGGAATCCCTGTGGTCGTACAGGCCCCCAGGCCCCAGTTTGTTCAATATCAAAGTCTCCTTCCTGACAGTCTTGGCAGAATCCCCGTTGTGTTCCAACTGACACCCCATCAAGTAGGTGCCATTCCTCCCATTTTCTGGGTGAGGAGATTGAGGTGGGGAGGTCACAATCACATAGCACAACAGATGCCGATGCTCCAGGCTACCACACCATTCCTTGTTGTTACTTCATGGCAGGCAGACTGTAGGGTCTACACCCAGGTCGCCCACCCAGGCCGCCTGTCCACAGTGGCACAGAAGCCTGTAAGAAGACACTCTAGAGAGAACATGTAGAGTGTTCAGCTGTCCCCATGCCCTGTAGGGCCTGTCACCATGAACCTAGTGATAGCTACAGCACAAGGGGGGCAGGGAAGGCCAGGAGTGTGGGGCCAGGGTATGTGACAGCCACCATCTCAAGGCAGGGTAGCCAAGAGTCCAAGACAGCCTAGGGGGAACTGAGTGGCTCCTCTCGGGCACTTTCAAGGCTAGAGCTCAAAGAATAGAGTTGGGAACAGTTGTTTCCCAACAATTCCATGGGGTAAGATCAGCCTTGTGAAACTTAACTTTCCAGAACCCCAATGCATACAACAGAATAAGAGCACTGTTGTCTGTGCCTGTCTACTGCAGAGGGCTCTTCTCTTCAACAGGAAAAGAGGCAGACAGACCGGACACCTTCATGGAGGGTACACAATGAAGCACCAGTGCCCTCTGACCCCTGATCCCAAGGCACCAGTCTCCAGACCTTGGTCTAAGCAGTTCTGTGGGTAACATGAACCTACGTCCCCTCTTTTACACGAACGTCCACTCATTCTGTCTCCTGTTGTACATCTAAAAGCTGGGACACTGGGGCTGCCCACAGGCACTGCCAAGCACATCACCTTCTGGGGGCACTGCTCTTGCATCTGTGCCAGAAAGGGGCCAGCCCAGCACATCATACGAACGCTTTTTATTTTAAGAGACGCTACGTTCTTGCAAGCACTGAGAATGCGGGCTGCTCTCCCCTTGTCAGTAGCTTCTCCCCTCCAACTTCATAAATCGATGGGGCAAGAGATGTCTGGTGCTGCTTTAATCGCCACATTTTTTTACTATGCACCAAAGTGATCCCTCTTTCGAGCCAGAATGCCAATTCTCTTTGTTGTCCAGGACAAGACAGCCAGCTGTTTCCAAGGGGGAGAGGAGTGTGGATAGAGGGTGCCTACCGTGTATACTCAGATCCCACAACTCGGGCATACTCAGCCCCCACGCCCAGGAGGTCGCAGGCTGACACCAGGTCCTTCTCAAGCGTGTGCAGTTGCTAAAAAGGAGAGAGAGCAATGACGCTTACTTTATGGCACCTACTACCTGACCTCAGTGCTCTGTTGGTGACTTAAAACTGAACCTCCCCACACCCCAACAAAATTGTCTTAATGTCAGTTATGAGCTAAATCAACCAAATTATCTCATCACATTAATTGCTTTGGGTACAGAACTCCACTTCACCTACAGCGTACCTCATTTAAGCTTAACGGCTCACAGAGCCAGCAGTTAATACTTATGGGCATAGACCCCTAAGACTTTGTGAGTGTGTCTGTGTGCTTTGCAGATTGCCTTTGGGGGCAGTCACTAGGGAGGTGGCCAGAGGAGCCCCAAGCAAGGAGGGACTCCCTCAGGCATTAAGTGCCTATAGATGTTTCAAACAGAGAGGCTTTAACAGGTTCAAAGGAAGGTACACTTGCAGGGCCTTGGTCAAGAGCTTGGGTTCCTACATGCATGTGGTGCCCAATGACTCGGGTGACTCACAGTCCGGCTGTACAGGCAGGTGACAGGGCTGTGTCATGAAGGGTAGGTGAGAGCAGCCTGGGGGGCAGGGAGGTTCTGAGACAGGAGAGACTGGAATCCAGCCAATGAGGGGGAGGTATGGGCAGAGCCCACCACAAAAGAGGTGTCCCTCACAGTAGAGCCTACTGTCCTTCATCTTGATCCCCAGCCGGCAGGCCCCTCCACTGCAGCCAGGAAGGCCCAGCCTAGAAAGCCCCCCAACCAATTGAGTGTCTCAGAATACAGGGACGACCTATATCTGGGGAGACGAAGGGAGGACCTACACGGAGCCCAGGCTTGACTCAGGCATTCATTGCCCAATAGGTTAGTGGCAATCTCAGCTCAGTCCTTACAAAACACAGTGGGCTACTGGCAAGAAATGCTCCCCAAACAAATTTATTTTTATTTAAAAAACTTTAAAGTTTACTTATTTATTTTAATGTTTTTATTTATTTTTGAGACAGAGAGAGACAGAGCATGAACAGGGGAGGAACAGAGAGAGAGGGAGACACAGAATCTGAAGCAGGCTCCAGGCTCTGAGCTGTCAGCACAGAGCCCAACGCGGGGCTCGAACTCATGGAGTGTGAGATCATGACCTGAGCTGAAGTCGGATGCTTAACCGACTGAGCCACCCAGGCGCCCCAAGTTTACTTATTTTTGAGAAAGACAGAGACAGTGTGAGTGGAGTAAGGACAGAGAGAGAGGGAGAGACAGAAGCCCAAGCAGGCTCCACGCCACCAGCACAGAGCCTAATGGGGGGCTCCAACTCATGAATCTGTGAGATTATGACCTGAGCCAAAACCAAGAGTCGGATGCCTAACCGACTGAGCCATCCAGGCGCCCCTCCCCATATTTAAATGAACACAGGCCAAATGAAGCACCAGGAGAGAGGGGAACATGAAGACAAGGCCCTGTGTCAGCCCCCAGGGGGATGGACACTCCCACCATCACCTTAGGTGCTGGCTGTTTGGGGGTGGGGGTACTGCCAAGGACGGAGGCTGGTTAGCAGGTAAAAGAAATGTCCCTGTGTCCCCACCCATGCAGTGCAGCAGCTTGAGGAGGGTCTGTGTGTCCTGGAGTTTGTTATTTGTACTTGGGGCACACCTGCCCCAAGGTCACAGCCCCTGCTGGGCCCCCATGCTTCTTGGCTGGGTCCATGGTACTCACAGCAAGTTGGAAGAGCAGGCGGCAGTGCCAGTATGGAGTCTGCTGTGAGATCTGGATCGCTTTCCGCAACAGTGGCTTTGCTGTGTCTACAGAATTCTGAAAGGAAACAGTCAAGTTTGGGAAGGAAAAAACAAGCCGGCAAGCAAGCTGGATTCCTTATGCAGCAGCTGTGGCGCCAGAAGGCCACTCCTGTTCACGCTCACCAAAGGATCTGTGGGTTGCCAATTTACTTTATTAAAAGAAGAAAAGATTTTATTGGACTCACTGGCTGGGAAGTTTTTGCATTCCTCTTAAAATAACTCCTCATTCAACTAACTTTAGTCCAAAATCCCGAACAGTCAAATTAGACAACAAATTACCATCTTTCCTGTTCTACAACCAGAGAAGAGGGGCCAGGGATGTGAAGTATGTAGTCCCTGCTGCCCAGGGAGCCTCCCACGTGACTGCTCAAAGTGAGGAAAGGTGATTTTCAGCTATGCCTGAGATCACAACCAGGTTAAGAAGGCATATGGACTTGTTAGGAACTAATCACCTTAAACCGAGGAACAAGGCTGTTTTCCAACAGCCTTTGGTAAAAAGATTTTGCTGGCTTTCGTTAGCAGGTGACGACTCATGGATGCTCTGTGCCAGGGCACCGGAGGTAGAAAAGTAATGGGAAGTATTAAAAGCCAGCAGAGAGGCCACTCCTGAGAGCCACAGTTTGTCATTGTGCCTTTACTACAGGGAAAGTGACTTTGCTTTCAGAAACCTTGTTCTTACCTCTTGACAGTACAGCTCGGACAAAAGACTTGCTGCTTCAAACTTAACATCTTCAAACTGCTGGATCTAATAACATCCAGTTAAGGAAGGAGAGGCACTGCAAAGTGGTCAGTTTACAAGGGCCACAACTTGGGGTTCTTATGTTACAGCGGCTGGTGGGAGAGAAACATCCTTGCCTGTTCTGAAACCTCAAGTTCACGTTCTCCTCCAGCAGTCCCTAGTTTTGGTGCCACCTGGGTGCAGAGCTAGCTGATAGGACATACAGAGGAGCATGGCACCCAGGCATGCCATGCTGGTCCATAAGGGTGGCCACATCGAAGAAGGGATTCTTTAGGTGGGGCAAAGCCTAAAACTCTGGGGTGCTTTATGGGGGGGGGGCGTTCAAGTTTGCAATACAATCTTTATTATTATTATTTTTTTCAAATGGAGCTTTCCTTAAAGGGAACAGTACCAACAGGAAAAGGATACTTGCTGCGATATCAACCACTGAAAAGAAAAAGAAAAAAGAATTAATTCTCAAACACTTGATGCCTGCTTACTGGCTCCACTTCAGGGTTTACACAGGTCGTCCTGTCACCAAAATCTCCAGGTGCTCAGTTAAGGGGGAAGGTGACCTGCTCGGCCTGAAAGGATGGGAAAAATGAGCACCTGCTCCTCCTTCGGACAGCAGTTTTCTGTCCTGCCAGCCTCCAGAGTCAGATTTGGAGCCCCCTCCCACCAAAGCAGAGATGCTTCAGGAGTATAGACAGCCCCGCTGTACCACTCACTGCAGTACACTGACAGCTGGCAGACAGTGACACAAGAAATCAGTTACAACTGGAGAGTGGGTCTGCAGGTGTCAGTCCTTCCTGAAGCAGTGACACTTACAAGATGCTTATGGGGGCGCTTGGGTGGCTCAGTCAGTTAAGCGTCTGACTTCGGCTCAGGTCATGATCTCGCGGTCCGTGAGTTCAAGTCCCGTGTCAGACTCTGTGCTGACAGCTCAGAGCCTGGAGCCTGTTTCAGATTCTGTGTCTCCCTCTCTCTCTGGCCCTCCCCCGTTGATGCTCTGTCTCTCTCTCAAAAATAAATAAATGTTAAAAAAAAAAAAAAGATGCCATGGGCATCTGGGTGCCTTGGTCAGTTGAGTGTCTGACTCTTGATGTTGGCTCAGGTCATTATGTAGTGGTCATGAGATTGATCCCTCTCCTTCACTCTCTGCCCCTCCTCTGCTTGTGCACACACACGTGGCTCTCTCAAAACAAATGAATGGACATTAAAAAAAAATCTTCCACTTTATTTTTTTTAAATTTTTTTAACGTTTATTTATTTTTGAGAGAGGGAGAGACAGAGCACGAGTGGAGGAGGGGTAGAGAGAAAGAGGGAGGCACAGAATCTGAAGCAGGGTCCAGGCTCTGAGCTGTCAGCACAGAGCCCGATGTGAGGCTCGAACCCATGAACCATGAGATCATGACCTGAGCCAAAGTCGGACGCTTAACCGACTGAGCCACCATGGTGCACCAAAAATCTTCCACTTTAAAAGATGCTTGGAAATGAGCAAAGCTAGCCTCAGAGTGGACACAGGAGAGCTCCAAGAAGGAGTGGTGTGGGCAAAATCCAGCCAGAGATTGTGGGGACAGTTCTAAGACCTGACCTCACTGTTCTTCTCTGCTGGCACACACACCAGCACAGGGTTCAGATGACATGCTCCCACTTGGAGACTGCTGTGCCCTGCAGTTCCACGTTCCAACAGGAGGCACTGGTGAGGGTGTGCATGGGCCAGTCCACCACATGAACTACACCAACCACACTCTGTCAGACCACCTAGGACCCAAGCATGCAACTGACACTGTCCTTGCCGACCCACTCATCCTACATTCAGAGTCTTGGCAACTGCTGGCGGGAGGATCCAGCGCCGAACAGAAGACCTTGACTCACTATGCTCTGTGGGAGAACAGTGTGTGCGTGGATGACAGCCTGGGTTGGGCCTTGAGGGTGATGGTGTAGAAAGTGAGGGGGAGGTGTCCCCAGGCAAAGCGAGAGTGGGAGATGCCCCAGGCAGAGGAGAACCCATGAAAAAGACGGAAGGCAGGAAGGTCAGGCTGGAAGGCCCAATGGATCTCTGTACCATTAATGTGGCAGCCCTGCCTATGGATCAAAATGCCCCAATATCATTCCTGGAGCCTATCTCAGTCAGAGTCATAAAACAGAAGCACCTAATCAGATCTGGGTTTAAGAGCACCTAGAGACAGCAAAGAGAATGCGAAGGGAGGAAGAGGGGCCCAAGGGGCCGCTGGTCTTAGGAACAGAGATGCCTCTGGGCCTAGGGTGAATGGTGGTCAGGAAATCGCAGAGCAGGGAAAGACTTGGAACTGCCTCTGACACCAGCTGCCTGCAAAATATAGGTGGGCCAGAAGGAGGCACTGTGGGGGCAGGTGAAAGGAATGGAGACCAAAAAAAGCCCCAGCACTACTGACAGGGGTCCTTCCTGACACACATGCACGTACACACATGTAGAGCCCAGGCAAAAGGCTTTCTGCAGCCAACTTGCGTGTCCCCTCCCAAGGCCCCCCTGCAGCAGGGACAGAAGGGGCTCAGGGTTCCCATGGAGGCCAGGCCCGTTTCAGTCAAACGGGTGACGTCAATGGAGCCCATAAATACAGAAGTCGGGGTGTGCTTTCTATAGAACCACTTCCTCCCCACAGGGAAGGTCAGCGTAACAAGAGAGGCTCCTGAAGGCCACCAGTTGGAAGGAGAGGGCAAACCAGTGGAGGAACCTGTGTGACTGGAGACATGGTTGGGCTGGGAGAGCTACAAGACTGGCCCTTGTCAGGGCAACTCAGTCACTTTCCCCGGACTGTCAGTCAAACAACTGTCAAGGAACAAATGGCTTCACTTTTGTGTCTTTGTAACACTTGACTAGATTCACAAACCAGAAATATGTAGACTTCAGAAAACATACCTCACAATTGAAGTACAGAGGATACCTTATCTAAGGCTCCTATTTTATACAAAGTTGCTACCCCATCTATATTTTATGGCGTAATGCTAAAAAATAGCTTTATATCTCTTGCCTCATGACGGGAAAGAAGCCAAAGTCAGAGCCTCTCACTGCTGGGCAGCCTGCAGGTGCCGGACAGGGATATAAACTAACATATTAGAAATTCCTGAGGTCACCTTGGGGCTCTCAGGATAAGTGAGGGGCACCACAGAATCAGTACAAGCTATGAGGGGTGGAAGAGCTTGAATGAGCATCTCTCTCTCATGCCTGAAGATTCCATCCAGGGCTGAGAGAGTGTCAAGGCTTCTTGTACCTCAAAATACAGATAAATTTTTTAAATCAGGTTTTTAAACCACAAAAATGTACAGAAATAGTTATCGACTGCAACTCCTTTGGGATGGAAGCTCAGCACTTAGAAGCCAGCCTGCCTCTTTCTGCTGTGTGACCCTGACTAGGAGAGACCCCTTCAGCAATGTCACTGGCAAGTTGGAAGTGGTCCCTATCTCATGGGTTTGTTGAGGATCCAATGAGACAGCGTCCCCAAGAAGACCACATGCAGAGCCTGGCATGTAGAAGGTGGCACCAATACCTCAGTGATTCCCAAGCAGGAAGAGGAAGAATCAGGGGTTGGAGGGGAGGCAGGGGGACGAGTTGGTGGAACCGTGAAGGGATGGTTCCTAGACAGATTTCACATCCTGAATTCAGAGGAGACAGAGAGTGAGAGTGAAGAAAATAGAAATGAAAACAGGAGGAAGCACAGACCACACTCTTCCATGAAAATGCTTAACGCCAAGCTCTGCAAATACACTTTCTGCACAAGGTTTTGCTCCCAGCGATGGGGCATGGAATTTGGCAGGACATGATGCTGAAGGATGAAAGATCTGCTCCAGCCATGCCTGCTGATGAAAGGCCCAGAACTAAGTCTTTTCGGGCCTTAGGGAAGCATTTAATCACGTGCTGAGAAGGTAAACCAGAGATTCTCAGGTTAAACCTGGAAGTGGGGGAGCCTGGGTGGTTGAGTCGGTTAAGTGTCTGACTCTTGGTTTTGGCTCAGGTCATGATCTCACGGTTTGTAGGGTGGAGCCCTGTGTTGGGCTCTGTGCTGACAGCATGGAACCTGCTTGGTATTCTCTGTCTCTCTGTCTGCCCTTTCCCCACTCGTGCTTGCTCTCTCTCTCTCTCTCTCACAAAATAAATTAAAAACAACAATGATAACAACAACAAAACAAACCTGGAAGTGAAATTAACAGGCATCTGGATGACACAGTTTGGAGCTACTTTCTAAGTCAGGTAAGTGAAACCACCCCTGAAAAGCAGCTCCACTCCAAACTCAACGAGTAAGCAAATATGGCATGGATGTGGGATACCACAGTCAAAACAAATCACTGTATAATGAATGACTACCTAGATTATAGAAAATAATGCACAATTCATTCCAGAGAAGCCGCATTTATTCCTCCGTGGCATTCGAATCAGCAAAGTCTAAGGATGATGCTGCCTTTCTTGACCAAAGAATAAAGAGGAAATGTGATCAAAAGCTTAGTTAAGGGGGTATAGATCTACATCTAAGTACAGACACAAAGATTCTCCTGACTCCGCAGAGGATGTGCAAATGACTGAAATGGGACTGTTTGCTGGAACAACGGTGTAAAAATTAGGCCAGCGGAGACTGAAAATATACCCAAGAATAGGTGTTCAGCAAGAGGAAATCCCAGGTGAAAATGAAATGACAAGGAATACAGTATGAAAGAACCTGCAGAAGACAACTTCACACATTCTCTAGCCAAGAGATTTCTCAGGAAAGAGACATCTCTTATAATCATGAACTGGGATCAGGAGTCCCAGAGCAGCCCAAAATTCTGGTCACACACACACATACATCACTGCCAAAACCATAATCTAAAAGGGGAGACTCTCAGGTGAAGTGTCCAGTCATGCACCATAAGAGCTACAGGAGTTGTTGAGCAGACCCAGGGAGTGAAGAAGCCAGCAGGGGCTCCAAGGGCCCATAGAGGCAGGAACCAATGAGAGACCAACAGCTGGGACCTCAAAGAAAGCTGCTGAGGGGCGCCTGGCAGGCTCATTTGGAAGAGCACGCAACTCTTGATCTTGGGGTTGTGAGTTCAAGCGCCACGCTGGGTGTAGAGATTACTTAAAAATAAAATCTTAAGGAGAAAAAAAAAGCAAGCAAGCTGCTGAGCAAAGGGAGAAACAGCCTCCATACCTTTGATGGAAACACTTAATGGAGGATTCTTCCAAAGTTGGTCAATTGATGAAGCCAATGGGGATGTTATAGGTTTTCTACACAGGTTACAAATGCAGTTGAGGCAGTTTAGATGCTGACAGTAAGCAAACAGAGGATAAATAACCTAACTTTGTATTAAAAAAAAAAGTGATTAACAGGGAGATTGGGGATTTCTCAGAGAGAAAGCAAAAGATGTGAAAATAACAGGGAAGCTGAATGTGGTACTAAGTTTAGGTGGGATTGTCTCTCTCTCCCTCTCTCTGCTCCTCCCCTGCCCTCTCTCAAAACAAATAAATAAACACTTAAAAAAAAAGTTTTACCTAAAGCACTCAAGTTAGAGAAAACGTGTTCAGAAAATAACAGCAAGAGGAATGATCAAGGAGAAAATAGTCATAAAATACTGCATTTATGTTAAAATAAAATTAAAAAAAAAAAAAAAAAGGTTTTGGGGCACCTGGCCGGCTCAGTCGGTGGAGCATGCAACTCTATATCTCAGGTTTGTGAGTTCAAGCCCCATGTTAGGGGTAGAGTTTACTTAAAAAAAAAAAAAAAAAAAAAAAAAAAAAAGCTTTTTGATACCCTGTGTTGGCTCCCTGAAAAGAAACTGGAACTTCTTTGGCCATTTGCTCTTCAGAACTAGAAACAAACCACTTCTAAAAGAAGAATATATTCCGATTTTTTTATTGAGCGAGTCTGGGTAAGAACGAGTAAAAGTTGATAGCACCCTGATTTGGGGGAAATCACAGGACCAATAAAGAGCAAAGATAAAGCATGCTTATGTTGCAACACAATAGGAGATAACACACAATTGCAGAAAGAAAACAGCGTGGAGAGCAGCACTTTAACTGAAATCTGGACAAATTCCCAGCTGGGGATACACCCAACAGAAAGGAAGGGATTTCCAAGTATAATGTCAGTGTGAGCTACAGAGGCGACCTTGTGGCTCTGTGGAAAACCCCGCAAGATTCAGGGTTCTGTCAAATCAAGGGAAGGTGCTTCACAAGCATAAGGGTTTAAATCATGGGTCCAAAAGCCCAGAGGCTACAAGGAAGTAATCCGAGGCATGGCTGCTTCCCCTGCCCAGCACTGGGTGGGCAAAATGTGACCACATACACAGCAACTATGAACCACTGCTAGAAAAAGAGTGAATGACCCTTGAGCAAGGAAGGTGGCAGAATTTGTCGTTAATCCAGAGACGAGAGCTTCAGAACCTCAATTCACTGAAGGCACTGGGCCACCAGGTCTAAGCAGTCAGTCTCCAGCACCCCCACACCTAAGGAAGTCTGGGGCTTCATCTAATCTCAGCCTCATCACTGCCTAGGAGAGACCTTACACTATCCCGTCACAGGATCGACCTGACATCCTGAGTTGTTCTCCAGGTTTGCTTTCCCCATCCCATTCAGGCCTTTGCTCAAATGTCACGCCTACAAATAGACTTTCCCACTACCTCTGCCAAAAAAAGCTCCCCATCAACTCCATCTCTTCACCCTGGACCATATTTTCCACGGTTCTTCTACCAGTGCCTAACCTTTTACTACATATCCAATGTTTGTCTTCTTTACTAAAACATAAGCTCACGTTGACAGGGACTATTTTAGTCATCCCTGATCCATAGCCCTTAGAATAGAGCTTGGCACCTGATGTGAGCTGAATATCTGCGGAATGAATAAAAGGGGAAAAAAAAAAAAAAAAAAAACAACCAAACCTAGGGGCGTCTGGGTGGCTCAGTCAGTTAGGAGTCCGACTCTTAGTTTCTGCTCAGGTCATGATCTCACAGTTTGTGGGTTCGAGCCCCACATCAGGCTCTGCACTGACAGTGTGGAGCTTGCTTGGGATTCCCTCTCTCCCCCTCTCTCTATGCCCCACCCCTACTCGTGCTCTCTCTCAAAATAAACGCCAAAAAATAATAATAAAAGAAAAGGAAAAGGAAAAGAAAAAGAAACTTCATAGAAACAATAATGACTTATTGTCTTGGCACTGAAGTTGGTGACCTTGAGCCCAGGGTTGAGCCAGTTTTGTTAATAACTTGCTGTGTAGCTTTGGGCAAATCACTTCATCTCTCTGAACCCATACTGCCTCACTCCTAAAACAAGGGAGATGATCAAGGAAGGACTAAAGTCCCCTTCCAACTCTCTACAGTTTGCAAAGATCTGATATCTTCCCAAAGGCAATTCATTACTGGCCACAGGTGGGCCCGGATTTACCGCAGATCAGTAAGTTCTGAACATTTGATTCTTGGGGCGCCTGCATGGCTCCGTCGGTTAAGCATCCAACTGCTGATGTCAGTTCAGGTCTTGATCTCACGGTCTGAGATCGAGCTCTGCATTGCGCTCTGCACCGTCAGCGCAGATTGGAATTCTTTCTCTTTCCTCTCTCTCTGCCCCTCCCCCACTCAGGCTCGCTCTCTCTCTCTCTCAAAATAAATAAATAAACTTAAAAAAAAAATAAAGAGGCGCCTGGGTGGGTCAGTCAGTTAAGCTTCCAACTTTGGCTCAAGTCATGATCTCACGGTTCGTGGGTTCGAGCCCTGCGTTGGACTCTGTGCCGGGAGCCTGGAGCCTGCTTCGGAGTCTGTGTCTCCCCCTCTCTCTCTGCCCCTTCCCTGCTTGCCCTCCATCTCTCTCTCTCAAAAAGGAAAAATAAACATTAAAAGAAATTAAAAGTAAATAAATAAAAAACTTAAGTTGATTCTTCTCGAGGAATCTCTAAGCAGAATAAAGCTGGGTAAGTGGCAAATGGAGGCCCGGTCTGACAGGAGCACAGTGTTCCCGTGATAAGAAACAACGCCAAGGCCAGAAGAGGCACAATGACGGCCACTGTCCCACATTCTTTGAAGCACCGAGATCCCACAAGTCCAGACGGGGGGATGGGGTCTTTCTTCTGAAGGGGACAGACTAAACAGATGGTGGGAGGAAGAGAAGTCACCATGGATACAGAAAAAGCAGAAGCTTAGACATCCCCCACCCCACTCCACCAAATGGTCCTGGAATGTAGGCCCCCCGAGTTCTGCCTCCTTACAGGATCTTAACCTCTTCTCTCTGAGCCTCTGCCTCCCATCTACGCCTCCTGCATCAGTGATAGGGGCTTAATACCCTCCAGATACTTCTATCAGACTTCCGGGTCTAGGGAGAGGATGCCTTCTTAGGTTTCCTGAAGAGACCAAACTTCAGGCTCCCAAGGGATGCCTGAACTGTCTGAACTGTCACCTTGACCCTCCCCTATCCTGAGTCACTTCTGGAAGGAACGGTCATGATGATGCCCCCGGGGCTGAGCCCTGGAGAGCTGGAAGCTGCAGGACCCACTGGCAGATCTGGTGGCGTTCCCATGGGCGCCAACAAGATGATATCCTCCCGAAATCCTGTGGGGACCCTATTGCTCCTGATGAGACAACTCTCGAGTACCCTGAGCGGGGTCCTGGGGCCCTGCGTGTCACCAAAGACGTTAAGTAAGGTACAGAGAAAGGCCCTCGGGTGCCCTGAGAGGCTGGCGGCTTCGGGGTCCTGCTGCTCGTCCTGAAGTCGCGCCCCAGGCCCCCGAAGACGGGCCAGGAGGCCCCTGCCCGCCGGGGTCGCAGTCCGTCAGCCCAGGCCCCGAAAAGAGCCCGCGCCTCCTCCCTCGCGGCCGGGTCCGCGCTCACCGCCTTCTCCAGGTGGCTGCGCGCCTGCTCGCTGTTCTTGGTGTGGTGGTAGAGCACGGAACCGAGCTGCAAGTGCGTGCGGGCCTCGATGCGCTGAGGCGGCTTGAAGGGGAACACGGCCTGCAGGCAGTGCACACACAGGCGGATCTTGGGCGGGCTGGAAGTGCGGAAGTGCTCGGCGAAGCCCAGAAGCGCCAGGTACCACGACTCGGCCGCCTCCGCCTGCGCTGCCTGGGCCGCCGCCGCCTGAGCCGCCGCCGCTGCTTGAGCCGCCATTTCGGCCTCCACAACAACAAGCCGCCGCCACAGGGAGGCGGAAGCAGGAGCGTGGGGCGGGGCGGGGCGCTTCTCACGTCTCTCGCGAGAGCTGCCGCATAAAGCATTCTGGAACATGTAGTTTGTCTTTGGAGTGTCTGAGGCTCCGGGAAGGTGTGAGAAAAGGCGATGTCCTTTGGTCCGCGGGACTGAGACCAGAAACTGCCAATAGGCTGAGGTTTGCTTTCCTTGGGGAAAGGCTCCAGGTATCCACGGAGTGGCCGGGCTTGGTTGGCCGACACAGACTACATCTCCCGTCAGGCCATGCGCACTATAACTAGTCTTCTCAAGTGGAACCGGAGCATTGTGGGATTGGATGAGTCTCAAGATGGACAACCGGGATGTTGCAGGTAACAGCTCCCGCCTCCCCTCAAGCGTCCGCCTGGGTCCTCGGGGCTACGCGTCGCCGTTTCGTCGTCCCGTTGGGTTTACCCCGACCTATTAGCCCCTCGCCTCAGCCCCCAGGGCGTCCCGAAGTGGCGGCTTCTGCATCTTCCCGGTCTCTCGAGACCCCAGACCCAGTTGCTGCCCCCACCGCCTGGTTTGCTGAGGGCGCGGGTATTCCGTAAAGGCCGCCACTGGGGCAGTCCTGCGCTCTCTTTCCGAAATAATCGCCTTCAGAGCTGCTCAGAGCTCTGCTCCCCGAAACAGCGGCAACCTTGGGCTGTCCTGCGCCCCTTTCTTCGAGGAGCCGCCGTCTGGCCTGTGTCCGCTTTCTGGAAAAGCTGCTTTTCCGAACTACTCTAGGACTCCTTGTACACACTTACCTGGGTCTTTCGAGCCCCCACTTGAACACAAGGCTTGCCTTTCCCTCTCTCCCAGACTAGCCGCGCCCCCCCCCCCCAACCTCCGACTGGGGTGCATTCACCCATTCAGCAAATACTGTGTGCCAGGCACAGTGCTAGGCGCTGGGGTTGCAGTGGTAACCAAAAAGGGCCCTGCCTTCCTGAAGATTACTTTCTACTGGGGCGTCAGACAGTGCACCAAGAGGAAATATTTACAGAGGTTATAATGACGTGAGAGAATGGAGGTGGAGGCTGCTGATACTAGGTAGTCAAGGAAGGTCTTTTTAAGCAGAAAGCATTTGAGATGAGAGGGTGCCAACTATGGGAGTGCCTGGAGGGAAGCTTGTCGTTTTGAAGAATATCAAGAATGAAGTGGGGGGCACCTGAGTGGCTCAGTTGGTTGAGCCTCCGACTTCAGCTCAGGTCATGATCTCATGGTTCATGAGTTCAAGCCCCACATCGGGCTCTGCGCTGACAGTGCAGAGCCTGCTTGGGATTCCCTCCCTCCCTCCCTCCCTCCCTCTCTCCCCCCCCCCCCCACTTGCTCTCTCTCTCTGTCTTTCTCTCAAAATAAAGTTAAAAAAAGAATGAAGTGGAAGTGAGGAGGGGAGTCATTTCTGAAAGTCAACTTTCAGAATTTGGATTTTATTCTGAGTCCCATGGGACGCTTTTGAAGTGTCTTGTTCATTTCTACACTTAACAGGGTCATCTGAAGACACCATTATCTTTTAGTTGGAGCCAGTACACCTCCTTATTGGTCTCTTGCTGCCACCATGTACTCTCTCCAAGTAGTAGCCGTAATGACCTTAAAAATACTGTTTGTCAGCATAATACTCCCTTGTCACTTCCCAAAGCCCTTTAAGTAAAACCTGGACTCCTACATTGGCCTCCCACCCCCATTCCTGTAACAGTCCACTCTGGCCACACTGGGCCCTTGCTGGTCGGTCCTTGATTATACCAGGCTTCTTTTTGCCTTAGGCTTTTGCAACTTCTCCTTACTCTGCCAAGATAGTTCCCCATGTGGCTTTTCGGGAGGCTGGCTCTTTATCTTTCTGGTTTTAGCTTAAGAGGTCTTCTTTGCTAACAGTTATTTTCTGGCTGCTCTAGCTGTATAGGTTGCTCTTCTATTATTCTTCCCTCTTTTTTTTTTTTTTTTTTTTTTTTTTTATCAGAGAGCTCTTAGGATTTTGTGGGTACTTTTTCGTTGTAAGTCTATTGTCTTTTTACCCCAAGGTGAGATCCTCATGGGCAGAGACCCCTTCCCTAGTTGAGCAGAGCACCTGGTACATAACTCAGTAAACATTCATGGAGTAAATAAAGAAATGGACGCTTAAATGTCTGTTGATGCAGGCAGCAGCAACTGGGCCGTTCCTGTAGCAGCTGCTGAACATGTTTGTGGAGCAATGATGATTTTTTTTTTTTAATGTTTATTCATTTTTGAAAGACAGAGACAGAGCACAAGCAGGGGTGGGGCGGGGGGGGGGGGGGGGGGGACACAGAATCCGAAGCAGGCTCCAGGCTCCAAGCTGTCAGCACAGAGCCTCATGCAGGGCTCGAACTCACGAACCGTGAGATCATGACCTGAGCCGAAGTCGGTCGCTCAACCGACTGAGCCACCCAGGCGCCCCCTGCAATGATGATTTCTGATATGCTTCTGTCTCCCCAGGGAAAGCTAACCGGTGGTTTGGGGTTGCACCTCCCAAGTCTGGAAAAATGAACATGAACATACTTCACCAGGAAGAGCTCATTGCTCAGAAGAAACGTGAAATTGAAGCCAAAATGGAGCAGAAAGCCAAGCAGAATCAGGTGGTCATCAGCCCTCAGCCCCCACATCCTGGCGAGTAAGTGCCCCTTGTGGCTGGATTGGGGTCTTCGAGGGTCACTGGCAGAAGTTTTTGTGTTCAAGGTCAGTCAGGTTATACCTGCACCTGGCCACAGCCTGATGATGCAAGGAGTGACACAGATGCTCTTTCAGGAGGCTCAGGTGGCAAGAGAGAAATGAGGGGTATGTGGGAGCTCAGAGATGGCCTGCCTGTATTCACCAGTTATTTAGTGCTGAGCAGCTGTGGCCTTGGGGCCAGAGATGTAGCACAGAGCAAAGACCCAAACTCCATCTCTACCCTTATGGGACTCATGGTCTACTAATAAAGGGAGTGCCAGTTCTACCCCCAGAGCTGCCAGTGGGTGACATGAGGTAGTGTGTTCCCTCGTGCAGCGGCCACTGTAGGAGCCCAGAAGAGGCTCTTCTGTTCTCAGAGCCAGCCTGTCGAGGAAGTAGGGAAAGGCCTGTCTGGCAGAAGGCAGGAAGGGAAGAGAGCCCTTGTGTGTCAGGTGGCTAAGCTGTTGCACCAAAGGAATTGTTTCAGAGCCAGGCAGGGGGTAGATCAGGCAGCGTTCCCTCCTGCCTTTCCTGAGAAATGTTGAGGGCTCCCAAGAGTTTTGAGCAGGAGTGATGTGATCAGGATGACAGGATCTAAGAATTTTCAGGCTGGAGGTCGATAATCAGAGAGGCAGGCCCCTTCCTCTGGGGTGTGAAGCATGGAACATATTAAACCCTCTCCAGAGCTGGCCCAGCTCCCCTCCCACCTTTTCTAAGCATTTGTGGCATCTCCTTGAGGGCAGCACTTAGACCTTATTGTTTCTTTTTTTAAGTTGATTTATTTATTTTGAGAGAGCACGTGTGTGCATGAGCGGGGAGGGGCAGAGAGGGAGAGAGAGAATCCCAGGCAGGCTCCGCGCTGCCAGTGCAGAGCCCGACATGGGGCTCCATCTCACAATCTGTGAGACCATGATCTGAGCCGAAACCAAGAGTTAGATGCTTAACCACCTGAGCCACCTATGCGCCCCTAGACCATATTCTTATGGGAACCCAGAGCCTGGGGTCTCTGAGGCACTCATGAATGTGGAGACTAGATATGGAGTGATTTGTAAGTCAGTGGGCTTGTGGGCTCTTGCCCTAGAGTTATGGAAGGACTTGTACCAGGATGGGAAAGACCTGTAGGAATGCTTTCAAGAGATCCCAGAATCAGCTGGATCCTAACACCAGGATCAGACAGCTGAAGGGGAGCATCACGTGGGTGGGTGCATAATACAGGTGGCTTTGGAAATAAAGTTAATTTCTTTGTTGTAAAAGCGTAGAACAACAAGTTTTAGAATTTCTCACTGAAGGGGTGTCTGGGTGGCTCAGTCGATTTAGCATCCAACTCTTGATTTCGGCTCAGATCGTGATCTCACGTTTTGTGAGGTTGAGCCCCGTGTCAGGCTCCACACTGACAGTGCAGAGCCTGCTTGGGATTCTCCCTCTCTCTCTGCCCCTCCCCTGCTTGCTGTCTATATTGCACTCTCTCTCAAAATAAATAAATAAACGTTTAAAAAACAATAGAATTTCTCACTGGAGAAATAAGAAATATTCAAGTTGCTTCAAGACATCCACTTTGCTATAGTCCCCTCCCATGTCTTTGCTTTGTTTCGCAAAGTTGTGATCAATTTTATTTGCCACTTCCCCCTCAACTTTTTAAAAGAAAAGCTTTTCCTTGCATTACAACTCTTTAGAACCATCGTAGGTTCATTCATCAAGGTTTATTCTTGAGATGTAATTAGTGTGCCATAAAATTGATCTTTGAAATTGTACAATTTAGTGATTCTTTAGTATATTCACAGCGTCATGCAGTCATCACTGCTCTCTAGTTCTGGAACATTTGTATCACCCCAAAAGGAAACGCAGTGCCCATTTGCAGTTACTCCTTATTTCCCCAGCTCTTAATTTACTGTCTTTGTGGATTAAGCTATTGTAGACATTTCATATAACATTTGGCGTTTTGTGTTGGCTTCTTTCACTGGACATAATGCTGTCAAGGTTCATCACTTTTTAGTATGTGTCAGGACGTCATTGCTTTTTACGGCCAAATAATATTCTGTTGGGTGGATGGAACATGTTTTGTTTATCTGTTCTTTAAGAGCCAGCATTAAAAAAAATTTTTTAATGTTCATTTTTGAAAGACAGAAAGAGACAGCATGAGCAGGGGTGGGGCAGAGAGAGGGGGGTACACAGAATCTGAAGCAGGCTTCAGGATCTGAGCTGTCAGCACAGAGCCCGATGCGGGGCTTGAGCCCACGAACCACAAGATCATGACCTGAGTCGAAGTTGGATGCTTAACCAACTGAGCCACCCAGGCACCCCTAAGAGCCAGCATTTTTTAACGGCATAATATCCCTTACCATCTGTTAATAAGTGGGATTCATTTGCTGTCTTGCTGCTGCCCTGAGGTGTTTTCTTGTCTTTCATTGTCCCCACTTTCTTTCCCTCCCTCTTGAGGGAGGTAACAGTATGAGCACAAGGGCTGCCAAAGGCCCCTGCTTGTTTAATGCTAAAGCTAGTTATCTGCAGATCCTCCTTTGTGTTAAAAAAAAAAAGAAAAAAAAAAATTATACAGGGTAGATATTCTGGAAAATAAAGGAGAGGAAAACAAGGCAAAACCAAAATCAGTCATAACCCTGCAACCCACAGACAGTGCTGGTTGCATTTTGATGGATTTTTCTAATAATTTTTAACTCAAATACTTGTTTTTAAATTCAAATATTTTTTGATATAAATAGGGCCATACTATAGTTGTTTCATATCCTGCTTTTTTTGTTTTTCACTTAATGTGCTTTATTGCTTTGTTTCTAAAATTTTAGCTTTTCAGGGCTCCTTCATCTGCAGCCCTATGGAAGTCTTATAATTTATTTAACCAGTGCTTTTTGTGATGAGGGTGTTTCCATTTTTAGTTTGTTATAACATTTCTAGAAGAATAAAACTTAATTTTGAAGGAAAAAGGCTAGATCTATGGGCTCGATAAGCTTTTACCAATTATTGGATTGAGTAAGGTAGGGTCTTGAAAGCAGTATATACAAGGAATTTCTGAGATTTGGGCAAGATTGTATGTTACAGCAGAAAATGGAAGAATAGGATATATACTATGATTGTAGCCTTATTTCCTTCTATTTCAAAGAAAAATACGGAAGAATTAGCAGTGGCTGTTCTGAGGGGAAAAGACTTTCGGATTTTTCCCTTTGATTTCTATTTCTATATGTTCCTGATTGCTCCATAATAAACATTTATTGCTTTTATCAGGGAAAATGGATTTGAATTTAAATATTTTTTTTGAGGGACAGAGAGAGAGAGAGAGGGGGAGGGGGAGAGGGAGAGGAAGGGAGAGAGTCACGGAATCTGAAGCAGGCTCCAGATTCTGAGCTGTCAGCACAGAGCCCGACGTGGTGCTCAAACTCACAGACTGTAAGATCATGACCCGAGCTGAAGTCAGAAGCTTAACCAACTGAGCCACCCACCCAGGCACCCCAAGATTTGAATTAAACATTTGGGTCCCTGCGTTTGCTTTAGTGCTGACTTGTTGAAAATACATGTTTAAATATACTTTTTGCAAACAAAAAAGAGTGTAAAAATAATAAGAGTATAATATTCCCCTTTAGTTCTTCCACCAAGAGATTGCTTTGGGTGTTGTGCTGTGCACCTGTGATACCCACAGAAGCGCTGGCTGGCCCAGGCCCAGAACTGCAGTCACACATGGACGCAGACACACAGGCCCTGCCTTAGAAATCTCTGTTGTCTGGCAGGAGAGACAGACGTAGGAGCCAATAAGCAGCCCAGCTAATTAGTTGACAAGTACGACAGGTGCTGTGCAGGAGGATCAGGTGCTTTTAAGCTGTTTTGTTGGAGATACCGTTTGAACCTGTAGGGTCAATATTGCAGGTAGAGATAACATCAATATAGGTAGTATTGCCTTGACCAGAATAAGAGTGTTCCATCTTACAATGAAGGCTGCTCTCAGTAGTTCCAGACATTTTTGGGAGCAGGTTTTGGGTCCCATTAGGTGAGAATGCTGGGGGGGAACGGGCGAGGCAGGCCCCTGCCTTTCCTCTTGTGGCTCACTTTCTTTGTCCTCTGTCTCGGGTCTAGAATTGCGAATGCACACAACTCTTCTGTTTCCAACAAGTTTGCTAATGATGGCAGCTTCCTGCAGCAGTTTCTGAAGTTGCAGAAGGCACAAACTAGCACAGGTGAGTGCGGTCTCCCCCATCCTGTGTCTCCCCCTGTTGGGGCTCACTCTGCCAGCTCTTTCCCCTTGGAGGTCTCTGGGCATCTCAGAAACAGCAGGTCCCACCTCAGACTTCTTCCTCTCATCCCGCATTCATTGAGGACTTTCATTCTTCTCGTTCTTACAGTAAATGCCCAGGGGGAGAGCATAGACCCAGCCTTCAAAGTGCTTGCCCCATAGGAGCAGAGACAAATAAGCCAGGTTTCAGTCGGTGGGGGTGGGGGACCCTGACTAAACATGGCCCAGGTGTTGGGGAATGTCATTGAAAAGATGTGCCTGTGAGCTGGATCCTGGCACTCTAGAGGCTTCTCAGTCTCTCCCCTATACTTGAAATGTGGGGCTTCCTTGTCTTCCCCGCTCCCAGAGGCTACTCTAAGCACATAGCCTTGAGATAGGATGTGGTATTCAGAACACCTGCATGGTATATGTGACTGAACCCATTTAAGGCCTTTTTTTTTTTTTTAATACAAACTTTCAAGATTTGGTGGGTGGGTGTGGGGATCCATTCGTTTTGCTGCCACCTAAGACAAGCTTCATGTAAGTTTCTGTTGCTTATTACAGTTGTTACCCACCAACCTGGAGTGGCCTGCCTCTTTCTTTGGTCTTTCCTTGCCCTCTGAGTTCAAGGACCAATTTCAGATTATACCAGGGAAGCTCCCTGGAGGGTTATAAACCCAACACCAGGACTGTGGGGCCACAGTGTGGTTTAGAGCAGCAGCTCAGATGTGAGGGATGGGACCCTTATCCATTGGGGGAGGGGGGGCACCTGGCCCACAGGAGCTCCATGAGACATGTGAGGTATGAGAATCCCTTGCTGTAGGGAGCCCACCCATGTCTGTGGTTGTGCGATTTACTGATCAGCTTACTTTTAATGTAAGAACGTTTCTGACCAAACAAAACACCATCAATCTTTGTCAGGTTTTCTAGGAGACAGCTGAGAAAATTAACCTAAAGCCAAATTCACCCACAGAGAGGGAGGAAAGACTGTATCAGTCCTTCACCGCAGGCCCTCAGGCCAGGAGTTGTGTTTGAAAGCCCTGAATAGGCTCTCATCAGCTTGCCACTGACAATGAGAGGGAGTGGTTATAAGCCAGGTGTGGGGATTCAGGTCTTATCCAGAAGAGCTGGCACATCCCTGGGCTTTGAGTGCAGGTATCTTCTTCAGGCTGGGTGACCGTGACCAGTCGTTCCTCTCTGAGCCTTAGTGTCCTCTTCTATAAAATGAAGTTGGTGTCCTCAATGAGCTCCCACCCCCTACCAGTTGCCATGCTGGAAGCCAAGGACCCAGCCCCATTTAATGCATTTGTGGCATACGTTTAGGTGGGAAGACGGGGAATTGTGCACCACAGACCTTGAGCATGAGTATCTTTCCTTCCATCCCAAGATGCCCCACCCAGCACGCCCAGTGCCCCCACTCGAGTACTCCCCCGCACTGGCAAGAGGCCTCCTCTCATCAGCAGCCCACCAGGCCAGGTGAAGAACTACGTGCATGCCAAGCAGCTACCTGTGGCCAGCCGCCCAAGCGTCTTCCAGTCTCCTGATGAGGATGAGGAGGAAGACTACGAGCAGTGGCTAGAGATCAAAGGTGAGGTGCGGGGGCTGCCACCTTCCTTCCAATACTGCTCCTCCAGCTCCGTGGGTGCGACCCACAGCCAACGAAGAAAGTGTGGCTGGGGGTGGGGGGCCTCCAGGCTGAGCTGAGGGCCAGAGTGGGGCCCTCCATGGTTAGGGGGAATGAAGCAAGAATGTGGGAAGAAGTGAGAGGGAAGTGTGGAGGTGCTCTAGATTGTGGACTTTGTCTTGGGAGCCATAGGAACCATCCTCCGCTCACGTAGGCTGGTCTCCAACCAGGGCAGGGACATTCTCCGAGGAGCACTTGCTTGTGTCTGTCCTTGTCCAACATGAGAGGAGGAGCTTCCATGGCTCCCTAGCCTGGGTGCACACTTTCTGAGCCCTCTTAGAACCAGAGGTGCCTCTTCCCATTGTGGATTATTGAGCTTACCAGTTTGGGCCAGAGGTACAGGCCCACGTGTTGGAGGGCATGCTCTCCTGCCCTGGGGAAGGATGATCATTTTTCTTGGAAAGCCAGTCCACGCCCTATTGTGTAGGAGGGTGGAGGGTGGTGGCAGCAGAGCTCCTACTGTGTCTAACTCCATCCACATTCAGAATAAGGCCTCAGTGCCATCTGAGCCATGAGGATGCCTGCACCACCTCTGCCCCAGACTGGTTGGTGTAGTCATATCACCCTGACAGTGAGGACAGATTGAAGTAACTATATAGTTATGCTGTGATAGCCTTTAGACGTGTTACCCTGGATGAGGGTGCTGGCTTCTGGCCATGCATCTGAGTAGGTCAGTGGCCAACCTCGCACCGTAGAGTATCTCTCAGGATGGAGCCAGGGAAGGTGCTTTTCCTGAGGCATCCTAGCGGCTCTGACAGTGCTCTGATGGGAAGTGCTGCTTCACAAGAGGCAGTGTCTCAAGGTCCTTGAGGCCTATTGTGGCCTGCTGTTGATGCGGCCCCAGAAAAGCACCTGTGCCTATAAATGGCAAGCAGGTCATCACCAGGCACTCAGGAAGAGGGTAAGGCTGGGGGAAAGGTGGGTACAGAATGTCCCTGTGACCTCTTAAGGATCCTCCTCAAGCCACAGGTCCCTGACCCCTGTCCCTCAGTTTCTTGGCAGCTGAAGCAACAAAGGGAATAAGATTGGCTGCAGGTTCAGTGTCTAGCCCTCTTGCCAAGAGCAGGGAACATTGCTAGGCACTGGCAGTGAGAGATTTCTCCTGGGAGTTCTCATAAAAGGGACGTGAGCGTAAATGGGCTGACAGATGCCTCATGAACAGGCCAGCAATGAGATACAAAAGCAAGTTCCATGTGGATCAAAGGCGGGGAGGCTAATACAAATATTAAGAAATATTTTTATAGCTCTGTTCACTGAAAAGGCCCTGAGGTAATGATTAAGCCTGTTGCAGTGAGCGCCTCTGGCACCCAGATGGTGGTCTGGAAACACACTTTCTCCCTCGTGGAAACCAGGACTTCTTGGAGAAATGGCTGGCTCTAGGTTTGGTCAGGAAGTGTATGAGATGATCCTGGAGCACCCTATCCCAGCAGATAGCAAGAAGGCCGTCAGAGACTCCTGGGGTCAGGCCCAAAGACCTCAGGAGCCAGCTTGAAGAGGCTCTACCAGCCAAGAGGGGACAATTGAGCTTCTGCGATGACATTAATTGCAATGGATTGAAACCCACCTGATACATTTAAATCAGTGGATTGAAACTCTTGATGTGTTTAAGTCAGAGTTTGTAACGATACTTTAAAAAGGAATTTGTCATCTTTGGTGACAGGAAACAAATTTGTTAAACTGAACACTGGTAAATAAAAGAAAAAAGGGGGAGACTGGCTATGTTTTCTGATGTCTCCCTCCCAGTTTGGGGATCGGCTTGGTCTCTGGGAGGCTCACACCCTTCTCTCCCACCCAGTGTCTTTCACAAAGATTGTTTAGACTGACAACCCCCTCATCACAGTGCTATGTGCTTGGACCCAGGACACCCGACAACCTCCCGCATTTCACCCTCTTCTCCCCCACCCCTCTGTCGTTGTGGTCCATAGAGAGAGTGTGCCTGTTGACTGTGAGGTGTGTGAGTTGAACCCCAGTACTGACAGCCTCCTTAAAGTTTCACCCCCAGAGGGAGCCGAGACTCGGAAAGTGATAGAGAAATTGGCCCGCTTTGTGGCAGAAGGAGGCCCCGAGTTAGAAAAAGTAGCTATGGAGAACTACAAGGATAACCCGGCGTTTTCGTAAGTATTTCTGGGAGGGGAAGGCCACCACTACTTAATGTTCTTGTCACACAGTAATGTGTATTCTTGTAAAACCCTACTGGTTACTAAGGCTGGTTGGGGCTGGGTGCTTGCTCGCACGGGCCAGATGCTGTTCCGAGTTTCTGAGTGCTTTCTAACTCATGTCGGAGGTTGCAGGGGCTCCAGTGTGGTGCAGAGACTTAGTCTTGGGCCCCATCAAGGTGTCTCTGCTCACCAGCTTGCTTTGCACAACATTCTTCAGAAGCTACTTGGGTCACCGCATCCCCACTGCTCATCTTCCTCTCTGTTTTGCAAAACTTCTCTCCAGGTTTTTGCATGATAAGAATAGCAGGGAATTCCTCTACTACAGAAAGAAGGTGGCTGAGATAAGAAAGGAAGCGCAGAAGTTGCAGGCAGCCTTTCAGAAAGGTAAGTGGGTGGAGGATGTGGGAGGTTCTGGGTAGGTGTGTGGACAAAGCACACCCCATGTGGAATCGGGGTTCCTGGAGGCTTGCCGTACATGGGGTGGTGCCAGTGGCCCAGTTCTGTGCCCTCTCAGGTGGCCAGGTGGTCTGAGGTGGGAAAGAGTCTGAGGGCCAAGGTCAAGGTCATTATTATGTTTTGGAGCTCAGCTCTGTGTTTTTAAAGGGGGTAGGAGGGAGGAGTGCTTGCTTGTTGGTTCTTGGTCATTTAAGTATAAATGAGCTCCTGCCTGTCTGGCACGGAGGACCTAGAGATAAATGTAGTGCCTGACACTTGGGGAGGGAGGCAGTGAGCTCCTGGTGGAATGAGTATCGGGGAGGGGGAGATGCTAGCTGGTCTCCAGCTGTCAAGAAGTAAAAGCCCAGTCAGATTATGGTAAGTGGCAGGGGCATCAATGTTTAGGCCAAACACAGGCCACAGAGGTAGGTACGGTTTTTTTTTTGTCACCTAAGGCCCTCTGCCCTGACCTCCCCAGGAAAGGAGGGCCAGGCCCACTCCCTTGTGAGACCTGGATGGGCAACCCCTGGGAGAAAGACTGAGGTGGGGCTCCCATATCCCCTCTGGCCTGGATCCAGACCTTCACTCACATTCTGTTCTGTGATCTGTGGGGCGGGAAGGGGCAGGGTGCGGGGTGGGATGTTGTAATATTAACTCTGGTATTTGGTCCCAGTGTAGTAATCTGATTCCCATTTGCCTGTTTTTCTTTGCATTGTTCCTAAAATAAACCCCTCTTGTTGCCCATGGGGTTCTTAGCAGAAATTAGGCTGTTGGGTGTGGTGAGTTGAGCTCAGTACTGACAGCCTGCTTAAAGTTTCACCCCCAGAGGATGAAGAGGCCAAGAACCTTGCAGAAAAGTTGGCCAGGTTCATAGCAGACGGGGGTCCAGAAGTGGAAACCATCGCTCTCCAGAACAACCGCGAGAACCAGGCATTCAGGTAAGGGGGGTACTAAATAGGGAGGTGACCCATCCATACACGTTGATCACAGCACCCCCTCCACCCCCCAACCCCCATGGGCTCAACGTGCCAGAGGCCCACGGTCAGAAGGTGGCAGGGTTGGGTCCAGTAACTCTGACCCTTGAACCCAGCTCTGCCACCCCATGGTCAACTACTTGTCAGAGCTCAAATCATCTCTGAGGCAGGCGTGCAGGGCCTTTGGGGTCTTCTGTTTTCCACGTGCCTTATAGAGAAAGTCTCTGGTGCTTGCCGGGCTCCCTTTGTTACAGAGATGGCAGCCCTAGGCTAAGAGTAAGCCAGGCTCTTGGGCAGAGAGCCAGGCTCTTCCCGTTTTTGACTTTGTACTTTTATAGGATCAGACGTTGACAGTGAAGGAATGTGAGGAAAGTGGGAATGTGGTGCCTTAGGCCGTGTGAAGCGGGAACCCTCAGCCTGTGTGCAGGCTCCACGGAAGGTGTGGGACAAGCAGCCTGACTTCCCTGCTGTCTCCAGCCACGCAGCCACATCCCATCCCCTCAGGCTGGGTCTGTGTGTACCTGTGCATTCTTTGGGTGGGTTCTGCACTTCCTCCTCTCTAGGGGAGGTTCCTTGGCGGCAGGTTGTTGGAGTGGGGGGTTGGGAAGTCACTGCTGCTAGGTAGGGACCAGCAGGGGCTTATGAGGTGGATGCTGAACTCAGTGTGGAGGTGTTGCACCCATGAGGATGTTCTTGGCCATAAATAACATAGGTTCCAACTCAGAAAGTGAAGAGATATGATGGCATGTGTAACAAAAAGTCCAGGAGCAACAGTCTGGGCTAGTTGATTTAGTGGCTGGGCGTTCAGGACAAAGGAAGCAGGAGTGAAGCAGCAGAGATGCAGGTACTGTGCCATAGCGGTTGGGAGTGCAGGTGAGTGTCTGTGTGCGGTGCAGGTGGGCCTTGGAGCCAAGCAGGGCTCACGTGTTCACTGAGCACCTTTGGAAGGTCCACATAGAGCGTGATGGGGTGAACTGTGCCTCCAAGGTCACTGGCCACAGTTGTGGAGGGTGCTTAGACACGCCAGGCCAAAGCACACCGGCAGAGGAGGAACATCAGGAAGTGGGGCTGATAGAACCTTGCAGGCTAGTGGAGGGGAGGGCCATGGCTCAGTTACTCGGTGGACCAGAGCATGGAGAAGGCTGCTGGGGAGTTCAGGTATCCCTGCATGCTGTACCTGGGCCGTGGTACCCTGGTGGGGGCTGTGGGGTGTTTGGGTCTGGAGTTCAAGAGAGGGGTCTGCCTAGCCTAAAGACCCACCTGAGATCTCCTGACATCATTGTGATACCAGCTGTCACTCTGCACCCCCCAAACCAGCATTGACTTAATAGTCTACTTAAAAGTCTCTGTACCCTTTTTTGTTTTTTAAGCCTCATTTACCTAAGGAGGTTTATTTAAGAAAGATACTTAGTTTACCATCGCTCATCATAAGTAGAGCTGACCGTGAGAATCTACAGCAGGCAAAGTGAGCACGGTTGTGGATTTCTGTCAAGGCTGCAAGCCCAAGCCCTCTCCTTGGTCAGAGGGGTCCAGGGCCCGGCAGCACTGGCCAGACCTTTCCTCTGGGGTCAGAGCTGACAGATGCCCTCAGCGCATGCAGCTCTGGTTCCTCTGTGTTTCATTGGTGTTTGCCCAACTCGTTGGGTTTTACTGTGGTGGAGGCCAGAGGGAAGAAGGGGGCAACCAGGGCAAGGGCAGAACCTAGAGTGCCCGGTGGGGAAGTAGCTGAAGGTGAGCAGTGTGATCTGTTTAATCTTCGCATGGAATCAAGTGTGAGGCATCTTCTTTCACCTCCAAATCTAACAGGAGCAGCTCATGTATTTGCCTCTCCTGGCCCTTCCCTGCCCTCCTGATTCCTCGTGTGGGCCAGGCACACACCAGCAAGCTCTGTGTTGTGGGAAACATATCTGTGACAACTGCTCATCTATAAAGAAGCTGGAAACACCCATTCCTTTGACCAGTCATGCCACTTCTGAGATGCTGGCCCAGAAATAATGTTAAGTACATTCTCATCCATAGTCTTAAAAAAATGAGTAACACGTTAATGTCCAGCCTCAGTGGGCTAAATTCTTAATAACTGCATCTCCTCAGTGGAATCGCGGCCATCAGAAGGCACGTGGGTGAAGGTTGTAGCAGCAAGCACAGCATCCACCACAAGCCATGTGCCACTCTAACCTGTCACCCAGGTGAGCCACGTTGTTCTTTTCAAAGCCCTGTTACTGGCCTCTCCCAAGGGAGGAAATAGGCAAGGAGACCAGTGGGAGGATGTGCTTTCACCACCACTCCATGCCGTTTTAACAGGAAAGCCTTATGTGTCAAGTTAAAAAATCTTTTAAATCAGAATATAGAAAATAGAGGGGCGCCTGGGTGGCTAAGTCTGTTAAGCGTCCGACTTTGGCTCGGGTCATGATCTCACGGTTCGTAGGTTCGAGCCCTGCATTGGGGCTGACAGGTCAGAGCCTGGAGCTTGCTTGCTTCAGATTCTGTGTCTTTCTCTCTTTGCCCCTCCCCAACTCATGCTCTTTCTCACTCTCAAAAATAAGTAAACATTAAAAAAAAAAAAAAAACAACATAGAAAGTAGAATCACGGCACCATTCAGATAAATCTACAGTGAGAAGAAAGACTGGAACGAAAGACACCAACATGTTAAGTTTGATTAACCGAGGGGCAGGTTCGCTCCTACCCAAGGGAATCTTTGCTATACAATCCCCTGCACTCTTGACTGGAGCCCAGGTCAAATGGCGGCTGTTAACTCTACCATCACCACAGACAGACCCACAGGGAGCTCTTGGATGCTGCCTCTGGGGGCAACTTGGAGGAGACTCAGTGCAAACCAGCAGCTGAGGCCAAGTTGGGGCCTGTGAGCCTAGAGAAAACCTACCTTGTCAGGAGCTTCCCACCTGCACCAGTAAGCAAATCCCACAGGTCAGCTTTTCTTAGAGGAACCAAATAGCTTTAAATCTATATCATAGCCTTTCTGGTGCCAAGCATCTTTTTGAAATCCAGCCACCTGTTCTTCTGAAAAAGTTTTTGCTTTTGTCTCTTAATTTTTTTTAAGATGTCATTGTTTTAGAGTATCTTTAGGTTCACAGCAAAATTGAAGGGAAGGCACGGAGATTTCTCATATGCTCCTGCACATGCACGGCTTCCCCTCTTATCAGCATTTCCCGCCAGAGTTATCTATTTATCTATTTTTATTATTTTATTTATTTTGAGAGAGAAAGAGACCATGCGCGCTGGGAAGGGACTGAGAGAGAGGAAGAAAGAGAATCCCAAGCAGGCTGTGTGCTTTTGGCACTGAGCCCGACGCAGGGCTCGATCTCACAAACTTTGAGGCCATCTGAGCTGAAATCAAGAGTCGGACGTTCAACCAACTGAGTAACCCAGGTGCCCCTGGAGTAGTACATTTATTACAATTGACAAACCTGTATTGATATAATCACCCAAAGTCCATAGTCTCCATTAGGGTTCACTCTTGGTGTTATACATTCTGTGAATTTAGACAAATGTACAATGACCTGTATCCGTCATTATGGTGTCATACAGAGTATTTTCATTGCCCTGATATCAGCCATGTTCTGCCTATTTATCCCCTCTTCCTCCTGGCAACTACTGATCTTTTTACTGACTCCATAGTTTGTCCTTTTCAAAATGTTATATAATTGGAGTTGTATAGTATGTAGTCTTTTCAGATAGTCTTCCTTTACTTAGTAACATGCATTTAAGATTTAGTCCTCCGTGGTTTTGTATGGCTTGACAGTTCATTTCTTTTTACCACTGAGTAATATTCCACTGTCTGGATGTACCACAGTTTGTCCATTCAGCTACTGCAGGACATCTTGGTTGCTTCCAAGTTTTGGTAATTGTGAAGAACGCTGCTGTAAACATCTGTGTGCAGGTTTTTGGGTGGACGTAAGTTTTCAAGTCTTGGGTAAATACCAAGAAACGTGATTGCTAGAGTGTATGGTATGTTTGATTTTGTGGGAAACTGCCAAACTGTCTTCCAGAGTGGCTGTATCGTTTGCATTTTTCCCAGCAGTGAGTGAGAGTTCCTGTTGCTCCACATGCTTGCCAACATTTGATGTTCCCAGTGTTTTGGATTTGGGCCATTCTAATAATGTGTAGTGGTCTCTGAGTGTTTTTTAATTTGCATTTCCCTGATGACCTAGGATGCAGAACATCTTTTCATATGCTTATTTGGCCTCTGTATATGTCCTTTGGTGAAGTGTCTGTTAAAATTATTGGCTCGTTTTTTTTTTTTTTTTTAATTTTTTTTTTCAACGTTTATTTATTTATTTTTGGGACAGAGAGAGACAGAGCATGAACGGGGGAGGGGCAGAGAGAGAGGGAGACACAGAATCGGAAACAGGCTCCAGGCTCTGAGCCATCAGCCCAGAGCCTGACGTGGGGCTCGAACTCACGGACCGCGAGATCGTGACCTGGCTGAAGTCGGACGCTTAACCGACTGCGCCACCCAGGCGCCCCGGCCCGTTTTTTTTAACTGGGTTGTTTTCTTACTGGGGTTTTTTTTTTAATGTTTATTTTTGGGGTGCCTGGGTGGCTTAGTCGGTTGAGCGTCTGACTTTGGCTCAGGTCATGATCTCACGGTTCGTGGGTTCAAGCCCCATGTCGGGCTCTGTGCTGACAGCTCGGAGCCTGGAACCTGTTTCAGATTCTGTCTCCCTCCCTCTCTGCCCCTCTCCAGCTTGCGCTCTGTCTCTCAAAAATAAACATCTAAAAAAAAAATGTTTAGTTTTGAGAGAGAGCACAAGCAGGGGAGGGGCAACGAGAGAGAGGGAGACACAGAAAACGAAGCAGGCTCCAGGCTCTGAGCTTTCAGTGCAAAGCCCAATGCGGAACTCGAACTCACGAACTGAGATCATGATCTGAGCCAAAGTTGGATGCTTAACCAACTGAGGTACCCGAGCGCCCCAGTTTTCTTATTGTGAGTTGTAAGAGTTCTTTATATAATTTGTCTCATAGTCCTTTATCAGATGTGTCTTTTGCGAATATTGTCTCCCAGTCAATGGTGTATCTTCTCTTGATAACTGTCTTTTGCAGAGCAGAAGTTTTAATGAAGTCCAGCTTATGAATTTCTTTCATGATTATGACTTTAGCATATTTAAAAAGTCATTGCCATCCATGGAGTCATCTAGGTTTTTGCCTATATTATCTTCCAGGGGTTTTATAGCCTTACATCATAAGTCTATGATCCATTTTTAGTTAATTTTTGTGAAGGGTATGAGATCTGTGTCTAGATGTTTTGGGGTTTGTTTGTTTGTTTGTTTGTTTGTTTGTTTGCATGTGGATGTCCAATTCCTCAGTATCATTTGTTGAAAAGAATGTCATTGCCTCATTGGACTGTCTTTGCTCCTTTGTCAAAGATCAGTTGACCATGTTTATATGGGTTTATTTCTGGGCCCTTCTTCATCTGTTCTGTTGATCTATTTGTCTGTTATTTCACTGATACCACATTGCCTTGATATGACAGTAAGCCTTTAGGTCTGGTAGTGTCAGTTTTCCAACTTTGGTCTTGTTACAATATTGTGTTGGATATTCTGGGTCTTTTGTCTCCATGTAAGCTTTAGAATCAATTTGTCATACCTACAAAATAACTTGTTGGGATTTGGACTCAGATTGCATCGAACCTATAAATCAAATTGGAAAGAACTAATATTTTGACGATATTGAGTCAAGGAATATGTCTCCACTTATTTAGTTCTTTGAATTCATTCATCAGAGTTTTCTAGTTTTCATCATATAGAATTTGTACATATTTTGTAGACTTACACCTAAGTACTTCATTTTTTTGTGTACTAATGTAAGTGGTATTGTGCTTTTAATTTCAAATCCACTTGTTCATTGCTGGTGTATAAGAAAGCACCAGCTTTGTTTATTAACCTTGTATCCTGCAGCCTTATTACAATTACTTATTCTTGGAGTTTTAATTTTTTTTTCTCTTAGAGGAAAAAAAAATTTTTTTTTAATGTTTATTTTTGAGAGAGAGTGTGTATGCACACACAAGCAGGAAAGGGGCAGAGAGAGAGGGAGAGACAGAATCCCAAGCAGGCTCCACTCTGTCATCACAGAACCCTATGTGGGGCTCAATCCCACAAATCGTGAGATCATGACCCGCACCAAAATCTAGAGTCGGATGCCCAACCAACTGAGCCACTCAGGTGCCCAGAGAGAGAATCTTAAACAGGATCCGTGCTTAGCGCGGAGCCCAGTGGGACTCAATCCCATGACCCTGGGATCATGTCCTGAACCAAAATCAGGTGTCAGACGATTAACTGAGTGAGCCAGCCAGGCTGTCCAGTTCCAACAGTTTTTTAATCTATTTTTTCTACATAGATGATGTTACTTGAAAATCGTTTTATTTCTTCTTTCTCAGTTGGTATATCTGCTGTTCGCATTAGCTAAGACTTCTGGTACAGTGTTGAAAACATTGGGGTGGGATATTCTGGCTTTGTTCCTAAGTGGGAAAACTTCTAGTTTCTCACTATTAAGTATGATGCTAGCTATAGGTTTTTTGTAGACATTCTTTATCAAATTGAGAAAGTTCTCTTATGTTTCTAGTTTACTGAATGTTTTTATCACTAATGGGTGTTGGGTTTGGTCAAAGGCTTTTTCTGCAGCTATTGATATGATCATGTTAAGCCAGCTTTGCATGCCTGGAATAAATCCCACTTGGTTGTGATGTATACTTTTTTAAAAATTTTCAAAAATTTTTAATTTGAGATACGGCTGACACCTAATACCTAGTTTTAGGTGTCCAATATAGTCATTTGACAATTATATGCATTACAAAATGGTCACTGCGAGAGGTGTAGTTACCATGTGTTACCACACAAAGTTATTACAATGTTATTGACTATATTTCTTATGCTGTATTTTTCACCCCCCTTGACTTATAACTAGAAGTTTATATCTCTTCATCATTTTCACCTATTTCGCCTGTCCCCCCACCCCCCTGTAATTCTTACACATTTGTAGATTCAGTCTGCTAATATTTGGTTGAGGATTTTTATATCTGTATTCATTAGAGATATTGATCTGTAGTTTTCTTACAAAATCTTTGGTTTTGGTATTAGGGTAATTGGATAAGTTAAGTATTCTCTGTTTCTGTCCTGTGAAAGGGATTGTAGAGAATTGATATAATTTCTTCCTTAAATGTTTGGTATTTTCGTCAGTAAACTGCTCTAGGTCTGGTGCTTTCTGTTTTTGAAAGGTTCTTACTCAATTTCCCTACGCCCAACGTGGAACTTGAACTCACAACCCCTAGATCAAGAGTCTCATGCTCTACCAACTGAATAGCCAGGGGTGCTCCACTCAATCTCTTTAATAGAAGTAGATCTGTTCACATTGTGTATTTCTGGGGTGAAGAAGTATAAAGGAGTACAAAGGAGATGCCACCATCTCCCCGTCCTTCTGTGCCACCTTAGGTACCAGTGTTAGCACGGCTGGGATCCTTCTACCCCTTCCTGGCTTTCATGGAGACACATAGAAACAGTCTTTGGGGGTTTCTTTCTGCTATCATTCTTTTGTATGAAAAGAATTTACAGCATCTTCGAGCCTGCCCACTGCTTTATAGCACAGTATTATGCTGCAACCGGAACCTCCAGGTTCATGAGTGCAGGCCTACCCCTCTTGTTGAGACCTGTGTAGCCCATGCTATACACAGATTTTGCTGTGTGGAACTGAGCTGTGACTCTTCCCTCTGTTGTGGGCCCCAGAATTGGGACTGTCAGCTCAAGACCTGCATAATTGAGAGATGCTGGGCAGGTGCAGAGGGAGCTGTCGTTTCTGCCTGCTTCACACTTGGGACTGGGGTTAGTGGCGGGGGTGGGAGGGGGGACCAAGGGGACCCTCGGCTTCCAGTGAGGTGGGGGCTTTTGCCCTTCAGTTGGAGTGCAGTCCCTATCCATTCCGAGTTTTGTTTTGGCTCCATTTGCTATTGATGCCTCTCAAGGATACATCAGAGAGAAGCACAGATGTGCCAAGCTGTCAGGTTTGGGACGGATCTTGCCTTTCTAGCACCAGGTGTCTCTCCCAACTCAGGATTTCTTGAAGGCACCAGTGTGCTCATCTAGAGCAGCAGGGGAGGAAGCCCTACAGAGCCTGGGGAAGGTCTGAGAGAACCCGCCCCTTTTTTTTGAAACGGGATCAATTATGTTGTGATGGGTGTCTGACAGCGCTGGCATAGGGACTTTGACCAGTGCTCATAGGAGTGACATGGTGACAAGCTCTGAGTATGTCACACTGTTCCTCAAGCTTGGGCTCCCGGACCCAGCAGCCACTAAAGCCTGGCAGTGCAGGAGGTCATGGTGGAGACCTCAATCCTCAAGCCATAACTCTGGCTAACCTGAGCATGTGTGCACAAGGCCCAAGCTGCTCCTGCCCAGAATCAGGCAGGGAGCTTGGGCCCAGCTGATGGTGTGCCCCCCACTCTCCTTTGCAGCTTTCTATACGAACCCAACAGCCAAGGGTACAAATACTACCGCCAGAAGCTGGAGGAGTTCCGGAAAGCTAAGGCTGGCCCCACAGGCACTCTCATGGCACCCGACCTCAGCCTGAAACGCAAATCCCCTCCTGAGACCCCATCAGGGTCCTTACCCCCAGCTGCTGCCTGCCCTGCCTCATCTGCCCCCTCGCCTGCAGTCACCCCAGCTCCAACCATCCCTGGGAAGCCGGCCACCACAGCCACTGTGAAAAAGAAGCGAAAGAGCCGGTGGGGGCCTGAAGAGGACAAAGTGGAACTCCCGCCCGCCGAGCTGGTACAGAGGGATGTAGACGCCTCTCCCTCACCTCTGTCAGGTGGGCTGATCCCCTTCCCCCTGCTCTGTCAGGAGAGTCTGGCTTTTTTCACTGAGCAGAATGTTTCCAAGGTTCATCTGTGTTCTGGCATAGCATGTGTCAGAGTTTCATTCCTTCTTATGACTGAGTAATATTCCATTTTATGGCTGGACTGCACTTTATCCATTCATCGGTTGATGGACACATGGGTTTCCACCTTTTGGCAGCTGTGAATAGTGCTGCTGTGAACTTTGGTCTGCAAGTACCATTTGAATCCGTGATTTGATTCTTTTGGGTCCATACCTAGGAGTGGAATCACTGGACCATATCGTAATTCTCTTTAACTCTTTGAAGGTCCACCAAACTATTTTCTGTAGCAAGTACGCCATTTTCTGTTCCTACCAACCGTGCACAGCCTTCCCATTTCTCCACATCTTTGCCTTTTTATAATAGCCGTCCTAGTAGGTATAAAGTGGAATCACGTTGTAGTTTTGAATCACATTTCCCTAATGTCTGATGGTGTTGATCATCTTTTCATGTACTAATTGGTCATTTGTATAGCTTATTTGGAGAAACGTCTGTTTTAGTCCTTTGCCCACTTTTAAATTGGCGTGTCTTTTTGTTCTTAAGTTGTACGGATTCTTTATATATTCTGCATATTAACCCCCTATTCAGATGGTTTGCAAATGCATCCTCTCATTCTGTGGATTGTCTTTTTATCCCTCGATAGTGTCCTTTGATGCACAGAAGTTTTAAATTTTGACAGAGTTCGGTTTATTTTTCCCTTTGTTGCCTGTGCTTTTGGTTTCATTTATGAAACCAAAGCTAAATTCAAGGTCACAAAGATTTGCCCCTGTGTTCTGGGTTTTTTTATGTCTTGGAACTCTGATTTATTTTGAGGTAATTTTTATATATGATATAAGCTAAGGATCCATCTTTATTCTTTTGCATGTGGAGATCCAGTGTTGCAGCACCATTTGTTGAAGAGGCTTTTCTTTCCCCATTGAATGGTCTTGACACCCTTGTCAAAACTCAATTGTCCAGAGATGTAAGGGTTTATTTCTGGGCTCTGTATTCTATTATACTGGTTTGTATGTCTATCCTTAGATCAGTACCAACTATTTTGATTATTGTAGCTTTGTAGTAAGTTTTGAAATTGAGAGTGTGAATCTTCCAACTTTGTTCTTTTTCAAGCTTTGGCTATTGAGGGTCTTGAATTTTCAGATGCGCTTTTCCATTTGGTAAAAACAGTTGGAATTTTGATAGAGATTGTACTGAGTCTGTAGATTGCTTTGGACAGTATGGACATATTAACAATATTTAAGTCTTTCTTACAACAAATGCACCACCACCAACAACAACCAGTCTTCCAGTCTGTGCACACAAGATGTCTTTCCATTGACTTAGGTCTTTGTTAATTTTTCATCATGTTTTGTAGTTTTCATTGTATGTGTCTTATACCCCCTTAGTTAACTTTATTCCTAAGTGATTTATTTTTTTAATGCCTTTTAAACAATTGCTTTTAAAATTTTCTTTTAGGATTATTTGTTGCTAATGTATAGAAATACAACTGATTTTTTTTTGCACGTTGACGTTGGATCCTTCAGCTTTCCTGAATTCATTTATTAGCATTGACAATCTTTTCGTGGATTTTTTAGGTTTTCCTGTGTATAATTATGATCATGTCATCTTCAAATAGAGATCATTTTACTTCTTCCTTTCCAAGTGGGATCCCTCTTATTATTTCTTTTCCTTGCCTAATTGCTAGAACTTCTAGTACTATTTGAATAGAGGTTGGAATAATGGGCATCCATACCTTGTTTTGATCTGAGGGGGAATGACTTTAGCCTTTCACTATTGAGTGTAATGTTAGCTATGTTTTTTGTTTTTAAGTTTATTTATTTATTTTGAGATAGAGAATGAGCTGGGCGAGGGGCAGAGAGAGAATTTTAAACAGGCTCCAAGCTGTCAGCACAGAGCCCAACACAGGGCTCAAACCCTTAAAACCGTGAGGTTATGACCTAAGCCAAAACCAAGAGTTGGACGCCCAACCAACTGACCCACCCAGGTGCCCCTAGCTATGTGTTTTTTATATGTGACCTTTATCATGTTGAGGAAGTTCCTTTCTGTTCCTAGTTTATTTAATGTTTTTATCATGGAGGTGTGTTAGATTTTGTCAAATGCTTTTTCTGCATCAATTGAAATGATTGGATGGTTTTTTTTTTCCTTTAGTCTGCTAACGCGTGTTTCACTGGTTAATTTTTTTATATTGAACCATGCAATATTGTGGTTTATAAGAAATACCTATTTGACCATTCAGGTGACCAAAGTAATATTTCTCATATGTATTTGGCCTTTGTTCACAGTTCCTGGCTCACAGTTCTCCCAAAACTCTTGGAATTTCCTGAGTGATAAGAGCAATGGGAGCATCTTTTGTTGTATTATTTGGTCTCCGTCCTCAGGTCATGAAAATGCTTCAGGGCCATAAAGGTGAAATGGGTGTCTTGTTATTAATAAGCCCCTTTCTACCACAACTGGATTTTATGTTACTGAGGTGACTTTTGGAAAGCACCTAAGGATCGGGGCTGGTTGCCAGGGGAACCAACCATAAGTAAAAGGTTGGAACATTCAGTCCCACCACCCCCTGATATCCAGGGAGGCTAAAGGGGCTGGAGGTTGAGTTGATCAGCGGGTAATGATTTCATCAATCATGCCTATGCAGTGAGGCCTCCATAAAAAACCCAAAAGACAGGGTTCAGAGAGCTTCCAGGTTGATGAACACATGGAGGTTCAGAGACAGTGGCATGCTCAGTGGCATAGAAGCTCTGGGCACTTGCCCCATACCTTGCCCTTCCCCATACCTTGTTTTTTCCACCTGGCTTTCCTAACTTACATCCTTTTATGACATATAAGTAAAGCAATCATCTTGTAAGTAAAGTGTTCTCTGAGTTCTATGAGCCACTCTAGCAAATTAATTGAATCCAGAGAGGGGATTGTGGGAACCTCTGATCTACAGCCAGTTAGAAGCATAGGTGATGACTTGGGCTTGCAGTTGGCATCTAAAGTTGATGTGGGAGGGAGGAGCAGTCTTGTAAGACTGACCCCTTAACCCATGAAATCTGATGCTACCTCCTGGTAGATAGTGATAGAATTGAACTAAACTACAGGACACCCAGCAGGTGTCTGAGAATTGTTTGTTGGTGTGGGGAACCCTCTCCTCTCCCCCCCCCCACCCCGACCATACACACATTTGGAATTGGTATCAGAACTATTTAAACCACGTTTGCACTTCTGTGATAAATCCCACTTGGTCATGGTGCATAATCCTTTTACCATGTGGTTGTATTCAGTTTGCTGGTATTTTGTTGTGTCTGTCTGCATCTATATTCATAAGGAATATTGGTCTCTAGTTTTCTTGTGGTGTTTTTGTCTGCTTTTGGTATCAGGGTAATAGTAGTGTTTTGAAATGAGGAAATGTTCCCTTCAATTTTTTGGAAGAGTTTGAGAAGAATTAGCATGAGTTATTCTTTTAAATGTCTGGTAGAATTCACCAGTAACACCATCTGGTTCAGGGCTTTTCTTTGTTGGGAGGTAGTGTGTGTGTGTGTGTGTGTGTGTGTGTGTGTGTGTGTGTGTGTGTGTGTTAGAGATTTATTTATTTTTGGGAGAGAGAGTGCAAGCAGGGAAGGGGCAGAGAGAGAGAGGGACAGAAGATCTGAAGCAGGCTCTGCACTGACAGCAGTGGGCCTGATGCAGGGCTTGAACTCATGAACCTCAAGGTCATGACCTAAGCTGAAGTCGGATGCTCAACCAACTGAGCCACCCAGGCGCCCCGATGAGAAGTTATTGGTTGCTGATTCAATTTCCTTGTTTTAAGTCTATTCAGATTTTCTATTTCTTCTTGAGCTAGTTTTGGTAATTTACGGGTTTCTAGGAATTGGTTCACTTCATCTAGGTTATCCAACTTGTTGGCTTCTAGGTGTTCATAGTATTCTTTTGCAATCCCTTTTTATTTCTATAAAATCATTAGTAATATTCCCTCCCTCTTTGATTTCTGATTTTAGTGAGTTTTTTCTCTTTTTTCTTAGGTAATCTGTCTAAAGGTATGTCATTTTGTTCATCTTTAAAAAAAAAAAACAACTTTTGATTCTATGGATTTACTCTACCATATTTCTTCTTCTTCTTTTTCTTCTTCTTCTTCTTCTTCTTCTTCTTCTCCTCCTCCTCCTCCTCCTCCTCCTCCTCCTCCTCCTCCTCCTTTTTCTTTATTTTTGAGAGAGCGAGCATGTGTATGCTCGCGAGCAGGAGAGGGGCAGAGAGAAAGGGGGAGAGAGGATCTGAAGGGGGCTCTGCACTGACACCAGAGAGCACGATGTGGGGGTCGAACTCACAAACCTGGAGATGATGACCTGAGCCAGAGTTGGATGCTTACTGACTGAGCCATCCAGGTGCCCCATCTGTACCATATTTATATTTCCTATTTCCTATATCTTCATTCTAATCTTCATTTCCTTCCCTCTGCTAGCTCTGGAATTAGTTTGCTTTTCCTTTTCTAGTTCTTTAAGGTGGACAGTCAGGTTATTAATTGGAGATCTTTTAAGTTTATATATTTTTTGAGACAGAGCACAGCCAGGGGAGGGGGAGAGAGACAGAGAGACAGAGAGACAGAGAGACAGAGACAGACACGCAGGGCTCGAACTCACAAATCATGAGATCATGACCTGAATGGAAGACAGACGCTTAACTGACTGAGCCACGCATGCTCCCCTCATCTCTTATTTTCTAATCTTTCTTGGTGACTTCCTCTTTGATCTATTGATTGTTTAAGAGTGTGTTGTTCAATTTCCACATATTTGTGAGTTTACCAGTTTTCCTTCTGTTAATGATTTCTAGCTTGATTCCATTGTGATCAGAAAAGATACTTTGTGATTTCAGTCTTTTAAAATGTATTGAAACTCATTTTGTAGTCCAAATGTAATCTTTCCTAGAGAATGTTTTATGTGCACACAAGAAGACTGTCTTCTGCCATTGCTGGATTGCACGTTCTGTATACATCTGTTAGGCATCGCTGGTGTAGTGTTTAATCTTCTATAATCTTCCATATCCTTATTGATATGAAAAATGGGGTATTGACATCTCTAGTTACTATTGTTGAACTGTCCATTTCTCCCTTCAATTTTGTCAATTTTTGCTTCATATATCATGAGGCTCTTTTGTTAGGTAGGGTGTGGGGGGATGTCTCTTTTTTTGAGAGAGTGCGCACACATGCAAGTGGGAGAGAGGGACAGAGAATCTTTTTTTTTTTTTTAATATTTATGTATTTTTGGGAGAGCGCAAGTGAGGGAGGAGCAGAGAGTGGGCTGACAGGCTGACAGCAGTGAGCCCAATGTGGGGCTCAAACCCACAAACCTCAAGATCATGACCTGACCCGAAGTCAGACACTTAACCAAGCCACCCAGGTGCGGAGAGGGAGAGAGAATGAGAATGAATGAATGAATGAATGAATGAATGAATGAATCTATCTTAAGCAGGCTCCACGCTCAGCGAGATCCTACATCCCTGGGATCATGACCTGAGCCAAAATCAAGAGTCAAATGCTCAGCAGACTGAGCCACCCAAGCGCCTCAAGTTCTATCTTCTTTCTGTTTTACATTTTTTATCAATATAGAACATCCTTCTTTTTCTCTTGTAACCGTTTTGGACCGGAAGTCTATTTTGTCTGATGCTAGTATGGCCACCCCAGCTCTCTCAGTTGCTATTTGTATGAAATACATTTTTCCATCCTTTCACTTTCAACTTATTTGTGACTTCGTATCTAAGGCGAGTGCCTTGTACACAGCATATAGATCAATCCTGCTATCTCCCTTAAGCTTTAAAGTACTTGGATTCATTCTTGTCATAGAAAGCTCAAGAAATGCATGATGATAAGCACCATAATTGCCACAGTTTTGCACAATCAACTGCAACATCTGCCTCCTTGACAGTTTCAGAGATGGCCAACATGTGGTCTTGTTTCTCATTTTCTACCACAAAGCGGCCAGTAGAGTGGGGAGTTTGTTGTCATCACATTCTGCAGGTGATAATCGGTGACTGAGAGAGGCTATCTTACGGCATCTGTCTCACTGCCCTCCACACAGCCTGCCCTGCACACAGAACCGTCTCAACCTCCCTCACCCCTGAACACACAGATACATAGAGGAGTCATATGTGCTCTGGTGCTGACACCTACGTTTATTTTATTTATGATGGACCAAGAGGGAAGACAGCTGACCCAAGTCACATGGCTAGCCTGTTGGCCTTTCCCATCCAGTTCTGGAGGTTGTCTGTTCAGTGCTTCCCTTGTCCAAGGAGAAAAGCTAGTGAAGATTCTAGTACTCAGTGTGGTTCCAGGTAGCATCTCTGCCTAGGGTCAGATTGCTGTCAAATGCCGAACTCAGGTGCCCCCCTATAACGAAGGGTGCTCTGCCATGAGTCTTGTTCTGATGTGTGCATGCCACAGTTCTGAAACCATGTCCTTGAGGTCTGGCCCCAGCTCCCAGCTGGTGAGGAGGCCTCCCTGTCGTCTAGTGCACAGGCTCCGAAGTCACATATCCAGGTTTAGGTCTCACTGGCCTGTGTCGTCCCTGGGAGGGTGTGAACAGCCCCCACCTGCTTGCTTGCTGGTAAAGTGACTGGAGGAGGGGGACTTTGGGTACATTCCAGGCACACAGCAGGCTGCTCAGACCTTGACTCCCTTGCCCTCTCCACAGGGCTCCCACACAGACCTTCCAGGAGGTATTGGGGAATAAACATGGGCTCAAGAAGCACTTGTGAGTGGTTCTTGCAGGTGAAGCCCCAGCCCTGGTGAGCTAGGAGAATCTGGCTCTTTGCACATACCAGAAGGGCCTCTGTATCCCCCTCTGCCCAGCGTCTCCTCCCCCAGGAAGCCACCGCCTGAGGGGTGGTTGTTTCCGCCACCCAGATGGGGCTGTCACAGCATCTTCATGTGGATTAGTGTTGCTGGCTCCAGCCAAGCTCCAAAGCTGATGCCAAATTAAATGTCAGTTGCTTTGAGGATGGTCGGCTGCTTCCCCAGAAGGAGCTAACAGAGCTATACACAGAGCTGAGTCTTATGCCAGACTCTAAACCCTCGTGTGTCTACACTGGGTGTCTGTTCCCTGCAGGGCTTATCTCTAAGAGTCAGTGTGTGAATGCACACACACACACGGGCACATGTTTATCTCTCCTCTCCTGTCTTTGCCTTTGCAAAGTCCCCCTCATGTCACCCATTAGATATGTGACCTTGAGGGAGGTCCTGGACCTCTAAGTTCTGATGTCATCATCTACACATAGGGGTATAGAGCCTGCCTGGAGAGGTCATGTGAGGGTGACACTAGATGCACGTGACAGCACGGTGAGGCCCCTGGGATCATCACGTGACACAGGATACCAACCGTTGTGATGTGAAGGCCTTGTGCCATGTGCGCTAAGTGCCTCAGATGTCGTCAGCGCATGGACGCTGTACCACATGCAGGAGCAGGTCTGGACCTGTCCATCCGTTGTTGATCAGCCTGTGTCTTATTTCCAGTTCAGGACCTCAAGGGGCTTGGCTATGAGAAAGGGAAGCCTGTAGGTCTGGTGGGTGTCACAGAGCTGTCAGATGCCCAGAAGAAGCAGCTAAAGGAGCAACAGGAGGTAAGTCTGTGTGGCATAGAGCAGGCAGGCTCCAAAGGGGCCAATGGAGTATTGTCCCCTCACCTCACAGGACAGTGGTCATGTTCTATTCTTTCTGAGCCTCCCTGTGCTGGGTGGATCCCACCATCAGTGGAGAGGTTCTTGGATAGGCACGCCCTTGTCAATGGCATTTCACCCCCCAAAGGCCCTTCCCAGCCTGCAATTGGACCCAGAGCTCAGTCCTCACACTGCCTGGGCAGCCCCTGAGGCTGATGCTCCACAACTATTCCCCGACATGCTCGTGGGCTGTTCCTGACTAGGTAGTCTCCATTTTAAGCTCTCCTTCCAGTGCCCTCCAACATCCAGTACAGGACAGGCCTGGCTAGCACTGGGCGCCCTGAACGATGTGACAAATGCTCAGTTGGTGTTGCCTGTGTTGGGATGAGGGCTGGCTTGGCAGGGAGCTCTATGGCCAGGGGCTTAGCCTCTGCTGCTTTCCTGGGGAACTACAGGCACACCCTTGGTTCTTAGGGACAGCTCACCCTTGTCACCTCCTCCAGCCTGACGGCCCTGTCACATCTCCTTCAACCCTTCCGTGATCAGGGGCTTGCGGTGCCCTCATTTGGTCCACAGCAAGGGTGCCCAGGATGTGCTGGGTTCGGGCCAGATACCAGACTGGGTGAGGCAGAGAGGGCTCCTCCCTGCTGAAAACAGGGATCCAAGAAACCCAGGGCATGGTCTGGTACAGGACTTTGTCTTGAGTGCTGGCTCCAAGCCCTGCTCACGTGCCGGCCCAGGGAGGGCAGAAAGTGGGAAGGGTGAGGGGGCCTGACCTGCATAGGGAAGGCCAGGGGGTTGGCCTCCTACACGTGTGGTACATTGCCTTGCTCACTGGCATGTGCTGCCCGCAGATGCAGCAGATGTATGACATGATCATGCAGCACAAGCGTGCGATGCAGGACATGCAGCTGTTGTGGGAGAAGGCACTGCAGCAGCACCAGCATGGCTACGACAGCGACGAGGAGGTAGACAGCGAGCTGGGCACCTGGGAACACCAGCTGCGGCGCATGGAGATGGACAAGACTCGGGGTGAGCCAAAGAGCACATTGCAGGTGGGGCACGGTACCTAGCTGAGGCCTTGCCCTAAGGGTACTGCAGGCTCAGGAAGCCACACTCACCTGCCTGGGAAGGCACCTGGAGACACCACACTGGGGCCTTAAACCACCTGCCCAACCTATAAGACCTTGGGCAAGAGATTCAGCTTCTCTGCGCCTCAGGTTCCTCAGAGGAAAAAGAAATGGTTCTTTGTAAGTGTTCACTGCTGTCTGAACATGGCACTTAGCAGGGCTGCCTGGAGCAGCAGGGGTTTGGGTCAGGGTCTCAACCATCTGCCTCATTCCCCCATAGCCCCAGACTCCCCTCCCCGCACAAGACTCAGACCGTGCTGTGGGACCACCCAGCCCACTCCCTGACTTCTTCCTTTTCTCCTCTCACCTTTCCCTCCTCTACGGGCAGAATGGGCCGAGCAGCTGACAAAGATGGGCCGTGGCAAGCACTTTATTGGAGACTTCCTGCCACCAGATGAGCTGGAGAAGTTCATGGAAACCTTCAAGGCCCTGAAGGTGAGCTGGGAGCATCCCTGGGCACCAGCCCCTGAGGTAGGCCTGTCTAGCAGGCAGCCCTTCGAGTGTTCCAGCCCCTCCTGTTAGCATCACGAGGCAGGCGCCTGAGGCAGCCTCCAGGCCCCCCTCATTCACAGGAGGAGCTGGGCCCTCTTGCCTCAGGAGGCATCTGTTTATGATAGACACCGTCTGTGAAGGGAATTAGCAAATAACAGCTCAGCTGCCGCTTTAGAAACATTTCCCAGGGCTTCAGGGAAATTCTGCTTTCAGTGGAGCCAATTAAGTGCAGTTTACAGGCAAAGCGTTTCTCAGGCAGAAGTCCCCAAGGACTGGGTTCTCCAGAACAAGAACTTCACATTCCTCCCATGCTGTTCTCATGCTCGTGAGGAGAGACAGCTGACGGGACACATCCCATGCCCTCTTTTGGGGGATTTTTGTAAAGCCGCTTTTGTACCGCATAACCTCATCAACAAGGCAGGCACCTTATTGACCACATGTTTTAGCATTCTGTGTAATGAATTGCCCTCAGAACATAGGGCTTTTTGTTGCTAATGAACCATTAATTTTTCCTGTGGTGGGTGAGGCCTGTGTGACCCATCACCTTGCCCTCTTTGACTTGGCCACCAGGCAGCTTGGTACAAAGTCTGGCCCTGGGGACCCTGAGAAAGAGCATCTTGGTCTGTTCTCAAGGAACCTGATCTGGTGCAGAGGAGGCAGATGGGCAGGTGGTCCCAGCAGCCAGTGAGGTTGTTGTGGGCAGTGCGGTGGGTGGAGGCTGTTCAAGCCAGGGCTGGGACCTGGGACAGTTGTAGCCCTGGTAGATGACAGCCAACTCCTTGCCTTGCAGGAGGGCCGAGAGCCTGACTACTCCGAGTACAAGGAGTTCAAACTGACGGTGGAGAACATTGGCTATCAGATGCTGATGAAAATGGGCTGGAAGGAGGGTGACGGGCTGGGTTCAGAGGGCCAGGGCATCAAGAACCCGGTCAACAAGTGAGTGTACGCTCCCCCTACCACCCTTCTGCTGGCACTGGCCTGGCCCCCTGCTTACTCTGCCCTGTCATTCCCCTGCAGGGGCACCACCACAGTAGATGGAGCCGGCTTTGGCATCGACCGGCCAGCAGAGCTCTCCAAGGAGGATGACGAGTATGAGGCCTTTCGCAAGAGGATGATGCTGGCCTACCGCTTCCGACCTAACCCCCTGGTGCGTGTGTCCCCAGCCTCCCACACGGCTTCTGGCTGGGCTCTCCAGAATCTCCACAGGGGGGTGGCAGTGCTGGTAACAGAGCTTCCCCTCCTTCCCCAGTCTAGCTAGGCAATGTCTCACCAGCAACTCTACACCTTTCCACCTGCCCTCCCCTCTGAGCTCTGGTGAGCTCAGTAGTCCCTAGAAGGTTCTGGGCAGGAGGAACGGCTGTCTTTAGCATTCACCCCCTCCCCTTCTCCCCATTTTATCTTATTTGCCTCCCACAGAACAACCCCAGACGGCCTTACTACTGAGTATTCCAGAAAAACACACGAACGTATTTTCCAAACGACCGACCGTCCCTGGACTGTGGAATGTTCCGGCCTGCATTTCTGCCTGCCCTTCCCGTCGTCTCGAGTGTCGTGCCGTGTATTAAAAGTTCCAGCGCTTGCCCACCATGGCAGCCTGGTTTTGCCATCACCAGAAACCACTCCTGTTTCCTTAGCTGCAGGGCTGGGCTGGGCAGATGGGCTGGGATCCTGCTGGGAAGGTTCCCTAATGTTTGAAGAATCTGAGAAAACCACCTAGACCCTGTCTGCCTGTGGCCTCCCTCCCCCCACCCCATCATCCTGGGTTAGAGTTGAGGGGAGCGTCCATGGACCTCCTGAGTGGGACTGGTGGCTGGCCAAACAAGAGCTGGCTGCACCTGGACCAGAGACATCAGGGGCATCCCAGTGTAGCACTGTGCTGCAGGAGGACGTTGGAAGGGGTCCCTAGACAGGGCCCAGACCTTAGAAGTGTGAGGCATGTCTACCCAGGGCACACCTATGCCAGTCACCTTGCCAGCAGGTGGCGCTGACGACGACTCCTCCCTGCAACAGTCACACACGGCAAGCCTAGCCTGTGATAGCTGCAGCCTAGGCTGCCCCAGCTGCCCTGGGTCCTGCCATTGGGGTAGACACTTAAGTCCCTGGGGCTCATGCCCCAGGAGGTGGCTTTATGGGCAGATGCAGCCTACATCTTCAGAGCCTGCACGTCCCATTTGTGCCGAGACCACCTGGGGCTCTTCCTCAGTTGCAGCTGCTGAGTGAGAAGGTTGGGTGGGGTCCCAGGAATCCGAGAGCCCTGCTTGAAGTATTATGGCTTGGAGATCTGAGGGGTCCCCACAACTCCCCCATATGCCCACACATGCCCCTAGTGGGTTCTGCTCAACACCATGTGGGCTCATGGGCTCTGAAAACTCTAGCTGGAGCTGGGCTTCTGGGCTAGCCTGCATTCTGTCATTCAGTAAACACAACACTGATTGAATGGATAGGATCTGCCCCCTGGCATGGCAGTGAACCTGAGACTGATAAATGCTGCGAAGAGGAACTGTCATGGAGGCAGCCTGGGGAGTGTCTTAATGGGCAGGGGTGGGAGTGTCCAGGTACTGGGAGTCTCAACAGCAGAGCCCAGGCTGGAATGATGTATGCCACCCTGTCTCCCCTCCATGGACACAGCCCAGAGCAGGGCAAAGGGGTGACATTCCCATGCATGGAGGCTGCCCAGGAGTCCCCGGGCTTGAGCACAAGAGTAGCTCTAGGGAGCCAAAGTTTCCATGGATAGGGACCCTAGGCATTAGTCCCAGGCACCTTGCCATCCAGGTAAAGGTCACCCCTTAATTGAATTCTCAGTGACTGGGAGGCTTGCCAGACTCAGCCCACGGACTTTGCTCCCAGGCAAGTGGAGAGTTGGAAGAGATGGCCTCTGAATTCAGTGTGCTTGTGTAGGTGGCTCATTGCAGACACGGATGCAAGGCCAGGTTGCTGGACAGCTAGACCAGACACCCCTGGTCCTGCAGGGGATCAGCCCAGCAAGGACCCTGGGCAGAGAAGGTACCTGGAGGAGGGGACACTGGAATCTGCTTTAAGGGGTGAGGAAATGCTAGAGGGTCCATCTTACAGACAGAAAAGAGGCCTGGGTGTGTGTTGGTACTGCTAGAGTTGGGAAAAGCCCAGAAAGGAGACTGGAGCCTCAGGTCAACCCAGAGGAACCTGAACTTCATGGGCAATAGACAACTAGGGAGGGAGGCTGTCAGGTTGGTGGCAGGTTCAGAGATGGGCCCCAGCTGGCATAAGGCCAAGGGGCTGTGTAGAAAAAGGGTGAGTGTTAGAATATTCCCTAACCACAGACTGTGGGCTCCCCCAAGGGCAGTTATTGCTGTTTCCAAAGCCACAAGTACCACATGGGCAAGAGTCCAAAGCTGGTTGGAGGGAGTGACAAAGCTGCCTGATTCTCTCTCCCACCGTACCGCCCTCTCCCTGATCCTGAGCACCCCCCATCCACACCCTTTTACATTTTCCCCAGCCTCCTGTAGGCTGTTCAGAACCTCAGCTCTCCCCTCTTGTTCCACCACACACCGGCCCCAGGCCTGATCTATTCTCCTTGCCAGAAACACTGTTCCCAAACTCCTCACCAAACTGGAGCAATCCACACCCAATCTAAACACACCCTTTGGACTCCCTCCCTTTGACCCCACCCACTGTGCAGGGTCGCAGGCTCAGCTGCCCACAAGGTGCCCACGCTACATGGAACACAGCACAGAGAGTCCTTCAAGAGACCCTCAACCCTTGATCTTGGCTGCCTGCCTTGAGATAGTCCCCAGATGCAGTCAAAGCTTCACACCCGGACACGTGCTTAAATGTGTGTGGCCACTGCGTGAACACTCAAGTCCAAGGGCTCTGAAGGGAACTCTGTGTCCAAGCGACTGAGGTTCCTCCATTAGCGCATATGGGCAATGCCCACTTGATCCTAGGGGGAGGAAGGTCTAGGGAATGTGGAATTAAAAAGACTTCTCTTCGGGGTCGAGGTTGGTACACTGGTGCCCTGGGACAGAAAATGCAGAAGTGCAGAAGGAGGACCGGAGAAAGAATTCTCTTAGAATGAAGTTGCTGGCCCAGGGCCCCAAGGTTGCAGACCCGCGCCTCAACAGCGGAAGAATCCGGAGACATGGTGTTCTACCTTTTTATAGAGAAACAGGCTGGGCGGCTGGGAAGGCCGCTGAGAAGAGCGCTGAGTCCAGCCAGGGTGAAGCGAGAGAGGGGCGGGGAGAGGGGCCGCCTCAAGGAGGAGGGGCCTCAGAGGCTCCCCGGGAGCTAGCGGAGCGGTAGAGGAACTGCGGCGGGACCAGGGCGCAGCGGGGGGCGACCTTTGCGCAGGGCGGGGCCGGGACCGGCCGGGTCCCTGGCACCCCCCTCCCTCTGCCCGCCCAGACGCGCCACTGCAGAAGAGACGGGCGCCCAGGAGGCCGCGCCGGGGTACAGGCGCCGCTGCTATGGACATCCCGCCGCTTGCCGGCAAGACCGCCGCTCTGTCGCTCGGCGCCCTCCCCTTGTCCTATGCGCTCAACTACGTCTCGGCGCTCTCGCAGTGCGTAAGGGGAGGGGCCAGGGCGGACTCGGGGGCGGGGGTGGGCGGCCAGGGCGGATTGGTGGTAGCCGGGAGAGAGGATGCGCGACGGCTAGCCTGGCTCTCCCAACCTAGCGTCCCTGCGCAGCTCTGGCCTGGAGGAAGGGGCCTAGGGCAGAACTCCCCACACCCTCACCCAGTCGAAGTCCTTTTTCTGCCCGGCAGGGGGCTAGGGCAGAACTCCCCACACCCTCACCTAGTCGGAAGTCCTTTTTCTGCCCGGCAGGGGGCTGTGTGTTGGGGGTGGAGGGCGCTCCTGGGACGTTTAGGGCCTGGGGAGAAAGGTTGAGAAGCAGAGCTCCCCAAAGGGCAGGGTTTTGGAGGGTTTCCGGGGTTTTCCCAGGGCTGTGCCCAGCTCCAGACTCACCAAAGTCAGTCACAGTATTGCCCCAGATAAGGTCCTGATGACCTAGCTCTTGACACACACGCACACAGGGACGCGCGTTCTGTTCCACCACCCCTGCCAGATGGCCCCTCCATCGCCTATCTCAAGCTTGGGACTTTTTTCTGTTAAGGTTTGGCCCACCCTATCTTTAGTCTGTTTTCCCTACGTATTGTGACCTCCCTTGGCTCCTAACCCTAGACCCTAGCCCTGTGGATCCTGCCACTGTGTACCAGACATCTGCAAGCCCCTCAGCCAGGGGCTCAACTAGCTCAACTCAAGACATGGGATAGAAGGAGTCTTGACTATGGGATTGGCTCCTTGGGTACAAATTCCTGGCTCTATCCCCCTGGAACTTGGGCGAGCTAGGTTGTTTCTGGGAGCCTCAGTTTCTTCAGTGTGTAATGAACATAATCCTAGACCTCATCCCATAGTTACAGTTAAGGATTACAAATCGTGTGGTCTTATCTGATTACTATAATTGTCATTGTTGGGGCCAGGATGGGGATTGTCAGGTGTCAGAGGGGTCCATGAGAAGGTAGGAGTCTGGAGAGAGTGTAGGGGAGAGTGTGGGACCCTGGATAGCCTTCCCACCCCCGACTCTGCCCACTTGTGTTGGGGGCTGCCCAAAGATGGCTTCTATTATCTACACAACCTGCCTTATCAGATTGATGGGGACAGATCAGGGCAGGGGTAGGGTGGAGTTGATGGAAGTATTTGGACTTTAGCTGGGAGGAGTCTGGAGCTTCAGAGAGTGAGGTGTACTGGGCTGAGCACTTAGAGACCTGACAGGCTTGGGCACTGGGTCTGGCCACAGAGAGGCTTGGTGGGACTGAATGACTGACAGCAAATTGAGTTAAACACATATCAGCAAGTGACAGGATGAATTGTATAGTCAGAAAGAGTTGGGGCACCTCGCTGGCTCAGTCAGAAAAGCACATGACCCTTGATCTCAGGGTTGTGAGTTCGAGCCCCATGTTGGGTGTAGAGATTACTTAACAATAACATCCTAAACAAAGAATTGACTGATGCCCACCCTGTACTTGGCCTAAGTTTGGCAATGATCCTTTCTAAGAAGTCAAGGAGGGTTTCCTGGAGGAGGAGTCATGAAAGATAGGCTATGAAGGATGAGTAAGAGTTTGCCAAGTGGAAGAGACTTCTGGAAGGAGTTTCCCGGAGGGGGAAACAGTTGAGGCAACAGCCTAGTAATGGGAAAGGGCAGTTTCAGGGAATGAGCGATTCCTGGATGGACAGATACTTCAGCCTCAACATTTTGAGCTTCCTAGAGTCTGCTTTTGGCCTCACCAGGGCGAGGTGGGGCCTCAGCACTGGGCCTGGCCTCTCTGACTTGTTTTCCCTCTCCACAGCCCCCTGGGGGTGGCATTGATGAGTGCCCTGATCCTGGGTCTGCTTTTCTTGGCTATCTACAACTTGTCTCCTGGTGATATCTACTATGACCCACTCTATGCTGGTGAGTCAGTCAGAGAGAACTGTGTGAGTAAGGGCCTCCTCCATCAGACTGGGGGTCCTTGAAGGGCTCCCATCAGACTGGAGAAGCTCACAGAGACTGGAGAACCCTCAGTGGTTGGGGAACCTTAGAGGGCCACCCCCTTCAGACCTGGGGCTCTTCAGAGAAGGACTGTATCTTCCCCTCAGACTGGGAGCCCCTGAAAGACTTCCTCATCACTTTGGGATCCCCTGAGGGCAGAGACAGTGCCTTCTCAACCTGAGGACTTCCAAAGGCAGGGACTGTGCCTCCTCAAGAGGCAGGGCTGTGGGTCAGGTGACCGGTGGAGCGTGGTGACTGGGAGCAGTCTTGGACAAGGATCCTTGCCTGGAATCTGGGTCTCAGAAAAGCTGCCTCAGGCCTCTCCCACACCCAGGCTGTGCCCCGCCCACTCTTCCCACAGTGTTCACTATCTTCGCCTTCACCTCGGTGGTGGACCTCCTTATTGCTCTCCAGGAAGATGGCTACATGGTGGGCTTCATGGAGTTCATTACCAAGGAGGTACATAGCGGGCAGCTGGGGATGCCTCCTACCCTGTCGCCCATCTGAGCCCATTACCTGCCCTTGCAGGGAGAGCCATACTTGCGCACTGCCCATGGAGTCTTCATCTGCTACTGGGATGGCACCGTTCACTACCTCCTCTACCTGGCCATGGCTGGCGCCATCCACAGAAGGTGCATGGGGTGGGTGGAGTGGCACCTGGACCATGAGAAGGAGGTCAAGTTCTCAGGTGGGGTCCCAAGCCTGAGTGGAGCCAGAAGTGTGCGTAGGGGAAATCAGGAGGCTTCTCTAGGGCTCCAGCCAGGAGTGGCCAGGGAATGTCACAGGTGTAAGCTATAGTCAGCTCTCTTCTCTTGTACTGCCCTGTGCCTAGGCAGCCACTTCTGTCCTTGGACAGACAGTCTGACTCTTCATTCCTTCATTCATCTCCCTGCTGTCCCTTCTGTTCTGGACAAAACTGGGAGGGACCCAGAGTTGGGGAGCCCAGGGTGGACCCTGGGCTCTGGCTGGGGCTCTGAGACTTGGGAACAGGCATCTGTTGGTCACCCCTCTGTCCCTGACCCCAGGAAGAGATACCGGAACCTTGGACTGTACTGGCTGGGATCTTTCATCATGAGCATTCTGGTATTTCTTCCAGGAAACATCCTTGGTAAGGACTTGGCTTTGAGGGATCCTGTCTCCTCGGGCTGGGTCACTATCCTGCACCCTGAAGGTTCATAGGTAGAGGGGAGAGGCAGACCAGTATGTGGAGTGGCTGAACCAGAGGGATACCCAAGGTGTATCCAGAGGGAGCAAGTATAGAGGCTATACCCAGAAGGTAAATTGAGGCAAGCCAGGCTAAGGAGCATAGACATCATCTTATGAGCATTGGGGAGGCAGAGGTGTTAGAGCTTAAATAAAGATTGCATTTGTGTGGGGCGTGTGGGTGGCTTGCAGTCAGTTAAGCGTCTGGCTCTTGACTTCAGCTCAGGTCATGGTCTCACAGTTCGTGAGATCGAGCCCCACATCAGGCTCTGTACTGGCAGCACAGGAGACTGCTTGGGATTGTCTCTCTGTCTCTCTCTGTCTCTGCCCCTCCCCTGCTCTCTCTCTCTCTCTTTCTCAAAATAAATTTTAAAAAATGAAAAAAAATTGCATTTGTGAATTACTAGTTCCATCTAGGGACTCTGGTGTGATTCACCTACAGGTCTGGGCAGGTCTGGGTGATCCTCACTGAGTGACACCCCCACTCTCCTACTATGACAGGTAAATACAGCTCAGAGATCAGACCTGCCTTCTTCCTGGCCATCCCCTATATGCTGGTCCCATGCTGGGCTGGCCTGAGGGTCTTCAGCCAGTCCCGGGCACCAACCAGCTGTATCCCTCACATGGTAAGTGCCCTGCTCCCAGACAGTTCCCTGTGCCAGCATACCTCAGTGTCCCCCCCCATTAGAGTTCCTTGTGGTCAAAAATATGCCCTCTTTGGAAGGATCTCCTTGGCCATTAGGAAAGAAGGGATGAGCCTTTAGTGAGTGCCTGTTGGATACCAGACTTCTCACACTGTCTCTCTCCCATGGGGCAGGTACAGGAGGAGCAAAGAAAGGGCCTCCTGCGACGCCCGGTTGACCTGGTCCTTGTCATATACCTCACCCTTGCTGGGTTCTTCACCCTCTTCCGGGGCCTGGTGAGTCTGCAGTGGCCAGCCTTTCTTCTACCTCCAGCCCCCTTTCCTGTCCCCTCCCCAACCATGTTCCTTTACCCAGTGCAAAGAGGCTACTGCTCTCCTGTCTCATCATCCAGGAAGGTTCTTCACCGAGTCTGATCTGAGTGTTCCATGACAAAGCCCCACTCCCTTTAACCTTCCCAGCCAAAGTGAAAAGCCAAGGGTAGGGGAGGCCAGAGCAAGGGGTACGGGACCCGCCTGGGAGGGTGGAGAAAGCTTCTTGTGGGAAAAATGTTTCAGATAGGTTGTTGGTTTGCCTGTCTGCCCCAGGTGGTGCTTGACTGCCCCACAGATGCCTGCTTTATCTACATCTATCAGTATGAGCCATACCTACGGGACCCCGTGGCCTATCCGAAGGTGCAGGTGAGAAGGCAGATGGGAGGAGAAGGCCATATGGTCCTGTCATGGATAGAGGTCTACCAAATCCTCTTTGAGGCAGGCACCACAAACACAAGCCAGTTTATTGTCCTACCAGGGCGCCGGGGTGGCTTAGTCAGTTGAGTGTCTGACTCTTGGTTTCGGCTCAGATCATGCATGATCTCACAGTTCATGGGTTCGAGCCTCGTGTTGGGCTCTGTGCTGGCAGTGTGGAGCTTGCTTGGGATTCTCTCTCTGCCCTTTCCCCTCTCACGCTGTCTCTATCTCAAAATATATATATATATATATATATATATATATATATATTTTTTTTTTTTTTTTTTTTTTTTAAGTTAAAAAAATTCATTGTCCTACCAAAAATGTCTGTCTTCAAAAATGAAGACAGATATGGTCTTCCAAGTATGGCTGGACCTAGGAGCTAAGGCAACTCTCTCTGGGCTCTGTTTTCTTTGCATGGACTCCACTCCCTGGTAGTCACTTTGTGGGATTGCAGAGTCAGCCTTGGGCAGCTCCAGGCCTCCATCCACCCTACTTAACCACCCCAGAAGAATCTGAGCTCTTATTTCCCCAGAGCTTAAGCACAAGTCTCAGGCAGGCCCTGATTGGCCCACATGCCCATCATCACTGAATAACATGTCCATTCTGTCGCTGGTCATTATGGCCAGGGGGCTGGAGTTTTGCAGTTGGCCAGGGTCACATGCCACTTCCGGAGTAATGTGGGTGGGCTCAGTGTGTGTATGTATGTGGCAGGGGGAATACCCAAGGGAAATAGAGAAAAGTGTACATAGGGTTGGGAGCACAGAGAGCCCCCGTCCTGCCTGGGTGGGATCCGAGGCTGGCCAGATCCTCCCTGGGGTCTCTACCTCGGGGGTCTCAAGAGACCTGGCTGGGGCAGCTGCTCATCCTCCTGGTCGTGTGCCCCTTAGATGCTGGTGTATATGTTCTATGTGCTGCCCTTCTATGGCCTGGCTGTCTATGCCCTCATTGTCCCTGGCTGTTCTTGGCTGCCTGACTGGGCCTTGGTGTTTGCTGGAGCTGTTGGCCAGGTGAGGTGGGGGGGGGGGGGGGGGAAGGGGGGAGGGGGAGGTGTGGGTGGATCAGTAGGGAAGAAAGTTTCTGCCTACCCATCAAATGCTCTTCTGCCCTCCCTGAACAGACTCTGAGAGGCCCCACCCTCAGCTTGGTACCCTAAGATACACTCCATGGGGTCCCAACTCCATGGGGTCAGAACTAGAGAGAGGGAAGGATAGGGGCTGAGAGGGATTCCAGAGAGGGAAGATTTCCTAGAAGAGTGAGTATAGGGGTTGGGCTTTGATGTATGGGTATGAGTTCTCTAGGCAGGGAAGGGCATTTGAAGAATGGGAAGAGCATAAAAACACATAGGCGGATAGTGGTTTAGTAGAGCCACAACATGGGTTAAAGGCAGAGGCAAGAGAATTTGACAGCTAGATGCTGCGGGCTTTCAACTCTGAGCTTGGGGGAGCCATGGAATATGTCTGAGCTGTGGAGGGCGCAGTCAGAGCTGGAGGGCTTGCTTCTGAGTTTCTGATGGAAAGTGATAAAGCCTGGGCCCAGGCCTGGGCAGGGGTAACTAGGAAGACATCTCTGGGGTAGAATGGACCAGATTTGTGTCGGGGACAGAAATGGGGTAGGGAAGAGCAGGAGGAAGAGCCGGGCCCAGATCAGAGAGATGGGAAACAGGGCCCACTTAAAAGAGTGGAGATGGTTCTGGTTAGACAGCTGGGGAGAGGCTCACAGACAGATGGACAAGGACAGACAGTACATGCAGGGGCAGGAATATTTAGAGGCAGACAGATGGGCTGGAGAGGGGAAACAGGTCATCAGCCTGGGCTCCCTGGGGTGGGGTATTGATGATACTAGGACTTATTCTCTCCAGGCCCCTGACATCCACCCTCCCTGTGTGGCCACTAGGCACAGTTCTCGCACATGGGTGCCTCCATGCACCTGCGCACGCCCTTCACCTACCGTGTGCCTGATGACGCCTGGGCCTGCTTCTTCGGGTGCAACCTGCTGTATGCGCTGGGCCCCCACCTGCTGGCCTTCCGCTGCCTTCAGTGGCCCGCCTTCTTCCTGCGCCCTCCCCCTGGCCCCCCGGCCCACCACAAGAAGCAGCACTGAGAGGGCTGGGGACTCCCCAGGACTCTGTTTACATGCCTAGCAAGCCCTGCTTGGGGAAGGGTGGGCTGGGTTGTTTAGAGGCAGAAAGTACATCTCCAGGTGCCTTTGGTCCTGGCCATGGTGGTTTCAGGCCAATGGACAGGATGGGAGGCCCAAGGGCCAAGTGTTCCCACAGAGCGGGCCACAGACATGCTCAGCTGTCATGGTACCCCAATCCCACAGGACACTTCTACTGCCTCCCAGAATTTACCCATCATACCATACCCCATGGACCCTTTAGTAAAAAACCTTTTGATGCCCAAATATTGCTGCTGCCTGAGTGTTTCAGGATTCAGAGGTCAGGGACCTGCTTTTCAGACCCCATGAGGGCCTACCCATCACTGCCAGCGTGGCCATCAGGAGCTGGAGAAGCCGGACAGCAGAAGTCTGCCTCTGGTTGGTATGCACAGCTCCATCTTCCAGATGGGGAAAACTGAGGCTCAGAGAGGTCAAACTCTGTCTGAGTTCACAATCAGTAGAGAAGCATCTGAAACCTAAGTTCTGACAATAAATTATAATTACTAGTAGTGTGGCACAGTTATTAAGCACCTACCGTATACCATTTCAAGGGCTAACCTCAAGTGGTACATGCTGGATCTTACCATATATTCTAGATGGGGAAACTGAGCCTGCAGGAGGTAAAGGTCCTGTTCGGAGGTCATGGCTCCTGGATGCAGCTGAGCTAAAGGACAGAGCCCTGGCCTAGCCCATCCAATCATGGACTCTATAACCCTGCCTCTGCTGTATGGTTGGTTCATATTTTGGGGAAACTGAGGCTGAGGAGGCAGCCAAGGGGTTGAGGAAAAGGCTCATTTTATTCCAGGTTCAATGGTTCATTTTCATTCCTGGTTTGAACTTGGGTGAAGGGCCAGGTTCTGGGGGTGACTCAGGCCCAGAGTGGGTCGGGCTTGATCAGACTCCCCTGTTCCCTGACCCTACCAACATTTCTTAGGCACCTATTGTGTTCCTAGCCATTGGATCTTCACCAAAGAACCACCCAGCACTCTGTTTCCCAGAGGTGGGAGGAAACTGAGGCTCAGAGACACCAAGCCTCTCTTCCAAGGTCCTACAGCAGGTGAGAGGCAGAGGCAGATTTGAACCTGTTGCTGCAAGTTCCCTCTGCAGAGTGTGTGACTGTCGTGTGGGGCCCCCACTCCGCAGAGTGAGAACCTTTTGGTGCCCAGGACACTGCGATGGCCGCCAAGTGACAAATGGGAAAACTGAAGCCTGCAGGCCAAGCCCCTTTCGCAGGTTACTGAGCCCTCCCGGCTCACCTTGGGCATCCTGCATGGAAGACTCCATCAGGCCCCCCTCCTCCATTTTAGAGATAGTTAAACTGAGGCCCAGAGTTTCCTCTGCCTGCCCAAGACCAGCCAGCAGGATCGGCGACGTGGACCTGAACTCACTGTCCAGCGCGGTCCTTCCTCGGCTTGCGCCCCTGGTTTCTTCCCGGAGCGCGTGTCGCTGCGTCCCCTTTAAAGCTCCTCCCCGCTCCCGCGTCCGCCTCCCTCCTCCCCTTGCAGGCAGACGCCGGGATTGCGCCGCCTGAAGGGACTTGCCCAGTCCTTCCTGGGTGTTCGGGGAGCGCAGTCCCGGCGCGTAGGGGCCGCTCGGCGGGGGCCGCACGGGCAAGATGGTGAGTGGGGCCACGGGCGCGGGGCCCGGTAGGTCCCTCTCTGGGAATCTGTCTCGCTCTGTGTCTGAATCTACGCCCCTCAGTGTTTCTCCTCTCAGTCTCTCTCTCCCCGCTCCACCTCTCCCGTCCCCTCCGTCTCTCACCCTCTTGTATCTCTGTTCCTTGAACTCTGCCTCTTTTATATCCCTCTCCTCTCCCTACTTTTCCCTCCCTCTTTTTGTCTTCCTGGTCCCTTTTCTTTTACTCTGAGTCCCTACCTCCGCGTCCCCCTTCTCTCTTCTCCTCTTGCTCCCTTTCCTCTCTCCCCTTCAGTCTCTGTCTCTCCATCTTTCCTTAGCTTCTGTGTCTCTTTCCCTCCCGCGGTCTCTCCTCTGCCTCTCCTTCTCTATCTCCATCTCCCCCTGCTTTTCTCTGTCTCGTTTTCTTCTCCTCGCCCTCTTAGCCTCTCCCTCTCTCTTCCTCTGCCCCTCGCACCCCCTCCCCCGCCGCCCCCACACCCCTGCCGCTTTGCTGCAGTCTCCTGGCGCACGGATAACCTTGCCGCTGCCGCTGCTCCAGCTCCTCCCCCCTCCCTCCCAATCCTGGCCTGGGCCGGCCAGAGAAGGGGGCGGGGCTCCGAGCCACCAGTGTTGGGGTGAAGGGGATCTGGCGGGTGGCCTGCGCTGGACTAAGGGCAGGTGAGCCCAGGGGCGTGCGCTTTGCGTGGGAGCTAGAGTGTCAGGTACCGGGAGAGTGCGCGGGTTAGGGGGTGGAGGCTGGGAGGGTCTGCCAGCCTTCTCCTCGGAAGATTCCTCTGGGACCCTGGCCGAGGTGGGGACCTGGGCATGTGAGAATTCCTCGCGGTGGGGAAGGAAGGTCGGGGGCTAGTCCTCCGACAGGCAAAGTCCAGGAGGCTGGACTGAGTGCCGTATGCCCCCAGGTGTGTGCTCGGGCGGCCCTCGGTCCCGGCGCGCTCTGGGCCGCGGCCTGGGGAGTCCTGCTGCTTACGGCCCCCGCAGGGGCGCAGCGCGGCCGGAAGAAGGTCGTGCACGTGCTCGGTGAGTCTGGACAGCAGAAGCGGGTCTTGCCCCACGGGAGCCATGGCCAAATGTGATTGCCTGGGTGCAGGGAGGATGTAGGGGGTAGGGCATATGGCGGGAATTCCCCCCCCCCCCCCCCCCCCCGCCCCTACCCCTCTGAGTTCCAGTTCCCTTCCCTGAACTCCTTTAACCTTCGGATCTCCTGACCTCCACCCAGGTCTTTTTCCCATAACACTTCCCTGGGATCCCCTTCCCCAGGTTCCCCACCCCGCTTCCTAGGACCACTTCTGAACTCTGCTTGACTCTCCCACAGAGGGTGAGTCGGGCTCCGTGGTGGTGCAGACGGCGCCTGGGCAGGTGGTCAGTCACAGGGGTGGCACCATTGTCTTGCCCTGCCGCTACCACTATGAGGCAGCCGCCCACGACCATGACGGCGTCCGCCTCAAGTGGACCAAGGTGGTGGACCCGCTGGCCTTTGCCGACGTCTTCGTGGCGCTGGGCCCCCAGCACAGAGCATTTGGCAGCTACCGCGGGCGAGCGGAGCTGCAGGGTGATGGGCCTGGGGATGCCTCCTTGGTTCTCCGAAACGTTACGCTGCAGGATTATGGGCGCTATGAATGCGAGGTCACCAATGAGCTGGAAGATGACACTGGCATGGTCAAGCTGGATCTCGAAGGTAACCAGCCCATGGACAGGATGAACCATGTTTCTAAGGAAAGAGAGTGGGAGATATTGCAAAGGATAGGAACCAAATCAAGTTGACCTAAAGGAATTTAGGGGTAGGGTAAAGATTCTGATCTGGGGTGAATTCGCTCCCCAGACACATTGGCAATGTCTAGAAAGGGGTTGCTGATGGCAGCTAGTGGGTAGAGGCCAGGGATGCTCCAATACATCCTACAATGCACACGACGGTCAACTCCCTTCCCTTCCCCCCCGCCCCCCTTGCAAAGGATGATCCCATCTAAAGTGTCAATAGTAAGGACTTTGGGAAATCCAGGCACAGTTAGATCCAGGGAGATCCACTCACACCATGTCAGGAATCATCCCTTCCTCACCTGTTTCCCTGACTGGGCTTTCCTCAGGCAGGTTTTCAGCTCAGCAATTAATTTCCTAACAGGGCTAGATAGAGTCCCAGAGTTGTCCCTCATTGGCCCAGCTTGAGTCATGTGTCCATCCATGAGCCAATTACCGTGGCCGGGAGATGGGATGTTCTGATTGGCTGACTGTGGAGCTGCGAGGTGGGCGTTCTATCTGAAGAATTCCCTCCCACCTGGTTCTGCTTCCTCAGTCCACCCAGGAAGACTCTAGGAGAAATTTCAGAGCCCTCACTTGCTGAACCTCCCAACAATAGCAAATAACAATAATAGCAGCAGCTCTCCTTTATTGGAAGCTCTATGTGCCATGAGCTTGAAGAGCTCTCTGGAGTCTCTTGTTTAATTTTCCCCCAAACTCTGAGGGAGATCCTATTACCAGCAGATGGGCAGCTGACTCAGGTTAGAGCCTTGCCCAGGACACATGCAAATGAGTGATAGAGCCAGGACTCAAGCCTCCATCTGTCAGGGTCCAGGCCTTCTCTCTGACCCCTGTTTGTTCCTCCCTTCATCTGCTGCGAGATGCATCGGCACCTCCAAGGTCTGCCCCTCAAACACACACCACAGAATGCTGCTGAGCTGAGCTGACTGTGGGTTCAGTGAAGGACAAGTTAGAAGAACTGAAGGTGGAAGAGAAATCAGTGGAAACTGCCCTGGACAATGCTGGGGATCAAAGATGCTTTGCCAAGTGTCATACTTCCAGGGGCTCCCTGCGGGGGAGTCAGCACGGGACACAGATATCCCCAGCTTCATGGGCTCAGGGCTTGACCAGAGGGAAGCTCCCAGTGCTGAGAGAATGTCAGGAGCACTAATGACTGAAGGGAGGAGGGTGGCGGCAGCTGGGTTTCGAAGGACGAATAGGAGTTCAGCAGGTGGAAAAAAGTGGAAAGAACATAAGCAAAAGTCTCCAGCGGTGTAAAGGGGGTGGACGTGATTAAGTATCTTAAGAGGGAGGGTCAAGTGAACCCCAAACTTAAGGCAAAGGGAACCATTAGGAGTGTGAGCTTGGCAAGGGTGTCCTCAGGTCTGAGGCCAGAGTGGAGGGATGGAGTGGAAGGTCTAGGCTGAAGAGTCACGCAGCACCCCACAAGTCGGGTGGGTAGGAGAGTGTTGAGATTCCCAAGCTGAACCGTATGCGTCCTCCCAGGCGTTGTCTTCCCTTACCACCCCCGTGGAGGCCGTTACAAGCTGACCTTCATTGAGGCGCAGCGCGCCTGCGCTGAGCAGGACGGCATCCTGGCATCCGCAGAGCAGCTGCACGCGGCCTGGCGCGACGGCCTGGACTGGTGCAACGCAGGCTGGCTGCGCGACGGCTCGGTGCAGTACCCGGTGAGCCAGCCCCGGGAGCCCTGCGGCGGCCTGGGCGGAGCCGGGAGCTCCGGGACGGGCGGCGGTGCTGCCTCCGGGGGCGTGCGCAACTACGGCTACCGTCATAACGCCGAGGAACGCTACGACGCCTTCTGCTTTACATCCAACCTCCCGGGTGCGTAGGTCTGGCCCCTACGAAAGAAGCCCCGCCCTCAGGGGGGCCTCTCCCGCCCCTCCCTGTATCTTTCCCACCGTCTGTTTCCTCTCCTTCGCCCTTCCTATCCACACCGGCCCTCCTGGGTCCGGGCCAGGATATCCCACCCCTAGGACTACCCTGGCGCAGCAATCAAGCATCGCTTGGCATCAACATTGCCCTAACCAATGGGGTCCAGGAATGCAGGGGAAGGGGTGTTCCTGAAGTCTGTGGCTGGGGTCCTGGGTTGCAGGCACGTAGGGGGTGGGGAGCATCCTGAAACCCTAGGAGGCCAGATCCCGGGAGTGGCCTTAACCACTCTCCCCCACTCCACCGCAGGACGTGTGTTCTTCCTGAAGCCGCTGCGGCCTGTACCCTTCTCGGGAGCAGCGCGCGCGTGCGCGGCGCGCGGCGCGGCCGTGGCCAAGGTGGGACAGCTGTTCGCCGCGTGGAAACTGCAGCTGCTGGACCGCTGCACCGCGGGCTGGCTGGCCGACGGGAGCGCGCGCTACCCCATCGTGAACCCGCGCGCGCGCTGCGGCGGCCGCCGGCCGGGCGTGCGCAGCCTGGGCTTCCCCGACGCCACGCGCCGCCTCTTTGGCGTCTACTGCTACCGTGCACCCGGCGCGCCAGACCCCGCACCAGGCGGCTGGGGTTGGGGCTGGGCCGGCGGTGGCGGCTGGGCCGGAGGCGCGCGCGACCCCGCCGCTTGGACCCCGCTGCGCGTCTAGATCCTGGGCGCAGATGGCTGGGGTGCTTGGCGGCTGGCCGAGTGCTCTGCGGTCTCTTGGAGACAGACCACGTGACTGGAGACTGGCCTCTCCCCCTGCGGTGCGTAGCAGGCTGACCAGGCCTCCTGTGGTCTTTGAACACCGGCTGCGCCCCCGAGGTCCCCATAGACTGGCCAATCCCGGGAGACTGACCAAGCCCCCACCTCTCCTGGATAGTGGATTTCCCCTCCTCCTTCGACTTTCTCCAGGAGATGGGGCATGCCCCCTGAAGACCCCTGGAGGCCAACAGACGCTGAGGTCTCCTGAAGACTGGCAATGCCTCCCCAGGTCACTTGGAAACAGACAGAATCACCCCCTCCCCCGCGGTCTCCTGGAGGCTGGACCCCCGGGATTATCTGGAGATTGGCCTCAGGCCCTCTGCATCTCCCTGGAGACTGAAGACTGATCCCTTAACCCTCCCCCTCAACATGTATAGAAAACAGAAACCTCAGAGTTCACCAGGTGATCACGCCCCCGTGGTCACATGGAGACAGGGCTCCTGTCCTCTTCCCTATGGTGACCTGGATATTAGGTATTCCCATTCTTTCCCCCTTCCACTGCGAGTCCTCGAAGTTTGCAGAATAACAGGCCACGTTCCCCGGTCACTGTGAACAGCCCCGCTCCTCCAGTTTCAGGGGAGACCAGCCTCGTCTGTCACCACAAAAACAGATTGACATGCCCCAGCCGGCTCGCATGACTGGCGGCCATGCCCCACCCCTCAGGTATGACTTTGGAGGGAGCAAATCTGCTCCCACTTGATGGCCTCTTTCCTGGCTGTCACCAAAGAGACCATCCCCTGGGCCCAGGGATCCGTAGGATCCGTGTCACTAGCTGTGGAGAAAGCTGTCCCACTTCCCATGTTACCAAGGCGACCAGCCCAACTTCTACCTGTAACCTAGTCACATAGCCCTTCCCTCATCAGTCACACCCATGGAGATAGTGCCTCCCTCCTCCAGCTGTAACCATGGATACCACACGTTTCCCATCTCACCTCCGGGACACCAGAGAGCTACAACTCTGCTTCTTAAAGTCCCCATCCTTACCAACAGCCGTGAAGACCACTCTCCCCTACCCCCAGAACTGTCCTGAGAGTGTCCCAACATTCAGTTCTCCAGTTTTCACCATGAGAACAGGCTGCCCTTTCCCCAGGTGCACCCCAGCTCTTTGCCCCCCATCCAAGCTCCCTCTCCAAGCTGCTTGAACCCCACAATGGTTGCCATGGAAGCCAAACTCTGGTGTTTGGGGTGACAGAACACCTGTCCCCCTAGGCTTTCCCATGTCAGCAGGGCCCCACCCCATCAAACTGTCACCACAGAGACCGGCAACGTCGTCTCCATGACAACCAACCTCCCAGCTCTCAGGAACTTCTTACCATGGGTGGGAACTGCACCCCACGGGATTTAATGTCTGCTCCTTAACCAGAGAGGCCCAGCCCCAGGCAGCATCTCCAGATATGGCTGGGCTTCTGGAGCTGCTGGACACTCCTCCGTTTGCACGCTAACTATATCCCAGACAACAGTTGTGCACGAGACACCCTTGCAACCCCCAGAGGTCTGGCAGCCCCAGCCCTTTATGCTGTGCAAGCACTGGGCTCCCCACTTCCCCTCTGAGACCACATCTCCATTCTCACTGAGTTCTCTCCTCTAGCTGCCCCCTGCCCCACGTTTCACTCCTTAGAGATACAGGAGAGACAGAATGTTTTTTACACTTCAAAATCCACAGGGAGCTACAGGCTCTAAAGGACAATTTGTGCTAAGAGGTCAGAACCCAGCCAAACTCCCCCCAGCGTTGAGAGCCAGCTCGGGAGAGATGGCCCATGAACAAAGCCACCCCAGCTGTGGGAGCCCCCAGATCCAAGGTCTTCCGTGGAATAGCACTGAGGCCCCTCCTGGAACCCCAGGCCCCCTTATTGTCACATCCATCTTGAGGAAACCCATCCGTGAGTTGTGGAATCAGGTGGGTTGGGTTCAAATCCTGCCGCTGCGACCAAGTGACAACCCCCCTGAGCCTGTTTCCTCCTCTGTACCAGAGCTGTTCTGAGGTCCCAGTGAGTGCAAAGCATACAGCAGGGGCTCAATAAAAAAAAAGTTGTTTTGTTTTGTTTTTTGGATGAATGAGAAAATGAGGCAGCCGATGGGTAATTACTTCATAAATGTACTTGGGTGGACAAAACATTTCCCAGCTGGGGGTGTGTGATGATGATTTGCTTGAGAAGCATCACCCTCATTCCTCAGGACCACCTCTACTCTCCAATTTTCCCCACCTCTCCACTCCCCCATTCTGCCTTCACTGTCTTCCTTGCATCATCCCCCATGTGTCTGGCCCTTCACAGCCCTGTCCCGACTGGGTCGTTGACAAACCCAGTGGTTCCTCTCAGTCCCCCAGGCACCCAAGTGTGCAAAACTGGATGGAGAGTTCTTGTATCGGGAAGGCAGAGAGGTTGCAAATTTTCCCTGGTGCGGAGGTGGAGTAGGGGTGGGATCGTGGCCTGAGAAACACTGACAGTTTCTGGGATACGGACAGAGGGAAAAGAGAACAAAGTGTAAAACCGATTAGGCTGTAGAAGTGAGATGGTCGGTGTAACTGCTCATCCTTCAATACCAGATGTGACAGCCCTCCAAGAGACTCAAGCCACTCATCTGAAGGCAGCGTCCAGCCCCTTCGTGAGACAGCCTTGGGCTCCAGCTGGCCTTAGCTTCCTTGAACGGGGGAATGGTGAGAGGCGTATTTCCAGGGACGAGTGCATGGGATTTCTTTCATCCCGCCTTTTCCGTTGCGGTTCCTTTCTCCCTTCCGCGGTGCCAGTTCCCTATTTTGCCTTGACTATGTAATTTTCTAACCCCCACTCCTACAATGAGAGTCTAAGGGGCTGACACCGCCCACTCCCAGTTCAGCCAATGAGTGCGGTGGCACACCTCCCCGGGGAAACCCTGATTGGTGCAGGGATGATTAGGGAGGTAGGCTGACGGTGAGACTGAGTCCTGGGATTTTAAGAAACCAATTCGACCAGGGGGACCTTCCTCCTACTGGAGTTGCTGCATCTCCCACCTAAGGGAGAGCTAAGGGTTGGTAAACTGGATAGAACCCTTTCTGACGCCAGATATTCAGAAAAACCACTCCTTCCCATCGTACAGACCCCCGTTCACTTCCCAGAGAACTCCAAAGTTTTTATGTGCCCTTCCGGAGATGTTTTATGTTCATTCAAACAAATATGCATATGCATTTCCCCCCCTATTTTTACACAAATGGCATTTACACAACATTCACACTGTTCTATCATTTCTATCTAGTTCCAAGACATTTTTATCATCCCCAAAGAAAACCCCATAGTCATGAAACAAACACTCCCCATTCCTCCCTTCCCTACCCCCCTGCCCTGGCAACTGTTTAACTTTCCATCTCCAGAGATTTGCCTATTTTTGTAATTGATTTTTTAAAAAAATGTTAAGTACTCTCTACACCCAATCTGGGGCTCAAACTCCTAACTCCAAGATCAAGAGTTTCACACTCTACCAAATGAGCCAGCCAGGCGCCCCTAGATTTGCCTGTTCTTGATGTTTCATACGAACAGAGTCATATAATATATGTCCTTTTGTGTCCAGCTTCCTTCAGTCAGCATAATATTTTTGAGTCTCCTTCATGTTGAGTGTGAATCAAGACCTTATTCCTTTTGATGGCTGAATAATATTCTGTGGTATGTGTATGCCACATTTTGTTTATTCGTTCATGAGTTAATGGACATTTGGGTTTTTCCACCTTTTGGCAACTGTGAATAATGCTGCTATGAACATTCTGGTGCCATGTATACTTTTAAAGTCATTCTTCTTTGACTTAATAATATATATTTGAGATAGTTTCCATCACCGTATAAAGATCCCCCACCCCCATATCCTTTTGAAAGTTGGCAGGTTATTCATTGTTTGGATGCATTTTTGTAGCCCACTTCCTAATGGCAGACATTTAGAGTCCCCTATTTTGCTGTGAATAAGTGCCCACATCATCTCACACAAGTATAACCAGAGGAGGATAGAGGATATCAAGAGCTGTTGAATCAAGGAGTCACATTTGCCACTTCGATAGTGGTCTCCACCTTCTCTTAGGGGTGGGGCCAGTTTATACCCCACCAGTAATAGATGTACTCGCCTCTTTCCACACATCCTAATCAGCATTGTGTGTTATCCCTTTTCACCATAGTGAACCTGATAAATAAGAAACGGTATCTCATGGTGCTTGTCACTGGCTATTCTCTTATTATGTGTGAAACCGAACAAACATTCTCCACTTTGACGTTAGGTGCAGGTGGTTGAGGAAGTCATAAATCATTCTCAGGTTGGGTATGCTGTCATCGTCGATCAGTGCAAGCCTCCTCTCCTGTTAGATTTATTTGATTCTCTTTTTAAATATGCTCTTCTTGGGGCGCCTGGGTGGGTCAGGCGGTTATGCGTCTGACTTCAACTAAGGTCATGATCTCATGGCTTGTGAGTTCAAGCCCCACGTCGGGCTCTGTGCTGACAGCTCAAAGCCTGGAGCCTGCTTCGGATTCTGTCTCCCTCTCTCTCTGCCCCTTCCCCACTTGCTCTCTCTTTCTCTCTCAAAAATAAATAAACATTGAGCAAAATTTTTAAAAATGCTCTTCTTTGTTCATCCTGATGTTCCTGCAAAATGTGTATTGTTTTGTTGAATATATGTTGTAGTTTAAGAGCATCTGTATTTCCTTTTCTGTGAACATGTTATTCACATCCTTTGCCTATTTGGCTATTGGATTATTAGTCTTTTTTTCCTATTGAATTGTAGGAGCTCTTTATATATTAAGACAAGTCTTTTATCTTTGATTTGAAAATTTGTTTCCAAGTTGGCATTTACCTTTTGACCTCGTTTATGTTTTTTGTTTTGCTTTTTTTTTTTTTTTTTGGTTTTTGTCAGTATTGCTTTTAGAATGAAGCCTAAACTCCTCACTACAGCCCATATGGCCCTGAGTAGTCCATCCTCTGTGTCTCTGACCTCATTTCCTCCTACGATCAACCTCTATCACTCTACTCCAGCCACTATGGATTCCTTGCTGTTTCTCAAATAGCCCATGTCCCTTCTGGAAGAGGATATTTGCCTCTTTCTTCTGCCTGAAAGTGTCTTCCTTTCTTTCCACTCCTCATCTAGTTAACACTACTCCTCCGTTAGATCCCATCCGCCTCCTCTTGGAAGCCTTTCTTGACCACCTCCCGGGGGCATGTCTGTCTTGTTCACCATTATCTCCCCAGCACCCAGCACAGTACCTGGCTTATAATACCTGCTCAGCAAGTAGTTGCTGAGTAAATCAATGAAGAAAGGTCTCAGGAGGCGACAGGCAGGTGGAACTGTTAAAAAATTTTATTAAAATGTCCAAGAAGTACATTAATATCCACAGTGTCAGATACCACAGACCCACAGAACACTGCAGCTCACAGCAAAACCAGCAGAACCCGAAGCTGTTCACGCGCGCACACACTCACACGCATGCCACGCACGCGGCACACGCAAACACACGCACATCCCAAAGGGAAAGACTAAAAGACAAACCACCCACTTTAGAAAAGACCATAGCCCCCTCCCACCAGGGAGCTGGGTGGAGGCCGAGCAAGGGACTAAGGGGGCCAAGGGCAGGGAGCATAAACCAAGCCCCCCCCTAAAAAAAAGTTGCACCCCCAAGCACCACCCCCAAAGGAAAATTATTTTATGACATGAATTATTGAAGATGTGTTATTATATTTTTAAAAGCAAAAAAAAATTATCAAAGCAAGAAGGCAAATGTACATCCCTGGGCTTTCTCTATAACTATAAGGTGGAGCAGGAGATAATGTCTATAGCGGGGAAGACTGAAGACCATGGTCAAGGATAAGGGTCTAGTTTGCACTTCTCAATCTTTTCCTAAATCTGCCTGTGCATATGAGAGAGTATAATTATGCTTCAGTCCATTCCCCCAAAGTAAAAGCGATGTTTGGAATCAGACAGATGAAGGACCAAATCCTTTCTCCTGTCTTGGCTGTGGATTCAAACCAGTGCCTTTCTCTTCTCTGAGCCTCAGTCTTGTTATGTGTAAAATGGGGAAATAATAGTTCCAAAATCACTGGGCTGTTGAGAAGATTCAAGGAGATAGTGTGGGAGTCCTTAGCACAGTATAGACTCCATAGTTGTCGGCTATGATTATTCCTTCCCAGGAGGAATATAGGCTCAATCAACACATTTCTTTCTCTACTGAACCCTTGGACCATCTACTTTCTTATTTTTCTTTCTTGCAGAGGGCCATTCCCCACTGTAATTTTTAACACAGATCCACAGACTTTTCCCAGAGGAGAGGAGTTCAGAGGGGACAAAACATGAAGGATACCATGGGGGTTTTCCCTGCCAGAGATCAAGGAGCTGAATCCTGGCCTCTGGCTTGGAGAACTATTTTACAGGTTGCCAATTGGGGGAACAGATTTAGTCAGTGCTTTCCCACTTAAAAGATTTTTAAAAAGCAATGAGAAAAAATGTGTGTGTCTCTATGTGTGTGTGTGTGTGTGTGTGTGTGTGTGTGTGTGTGTATTTCAGTTTTTAACACTGTGCATTTCTCTACAACATGACCGCAGGAAGATGTTACTACTTCAAGTTTTAAGCATTTCTAGTCCACCAGGCAATGAATGAAGACAGGGATGGGGCAAGAGTGGGGGCAGGACCCAGGGCAGGGGCACTACCAATGTCTCTGGAGGGACGGGGATGGGCACTGAGCTAGAAAACTTGGCACCTCCTTGATCCAGGAAGGAGGTTCTTTGTCTCCCTGAGAGATGGAGGGGGAAGAAATCTGGGCTCATCAAGCCCTAAACATCCTCTCATCTGTTTGTGTGAGAGAGATTCACCACACGTACAGAACCACCAAATCTCAGCACTGGACTAGACCTGGGAGGGTAAGCAATACACCTTCCTTCTATTCCCGTATATTGCTCTGACTATTCTGACCCCTAACTCTGAGGGCACAGAAGGAGGTTATTCTAAAAACATTCCTAAAATTCAGTACATAGGAGTTCCATACTCCATTTATCCACCAAGACCAGAGAAGGAACTTGCGCTGAAGTCCAGGGTGAAGGAAGACAGCTGTCAAGTTCAAGCAGTGTGCTTCTATGGAGTTTTCTATTCCCAAAGCCAATGACCTTAACTAAAAGCTTCAGCCTGCATTTAGTAAACCTGCACATCTGACAGTTTACTAAGCCTGATCTTCTGGTGTGAAAAGCAATTCCTTAGTGTGAACCCAAACATACACTCTTGCACCTTCATCAAAGCCTTATTTCAACAACTGGTAATCAGCCTTGCCAACAAAAGACTTAACCAATGCAAAGAATGATCTTTGCTGATTGTGCTTCCCTTCACTGGGAGATGGTCCCAGAGTTCAGCCTGATTAGAACTGACTTTTCAGATACATGGCTATGCCTGCCAAGAGGACCTTGTGTATGTAAGAAAGAGGAGAGAGGAGCTTTTTACAAAGGATTGTGGAGGCGGGGGGGGTGTGGTTTGGGGCTCAGGGACTTCCAGACCCTCTTGTTTTTCTCTGGGCTCTGTCTCCCCAGGTGAAGGCTCCGGGGAAGGTGTGGGAAAGGGGTTGTGCTTCCTTTTGCCTGGTTCTTCAGCAGAAATTCCCTTCTTCCTTCTCCCAGTCCTCTGCTGGGTGTTTCTTGTGTTTTCTGCGCTCCTTGTGCGATTTATGGTGGTGATGCTGGTGATGGTGCTGGTGGTGGTGATGGTGTCGCCGCATCCGATGGGACCGTCTGGCTGCAGGGAAGTGAGGGAGGACAAGGAAGTGGCAAAAGGTGGTGAGAGGCGGGTGGCCTGATATAGCGAACCTCTTCATGGGAAGGAGAAATGAAGGAAACACCAGGCAGGCTGGTAAGTTCTCATTTATCTGCAAGGCTGCATTATCAGGCATTCAGCCAGATGAAAGTGTGTAGCAATATGATGGGGGTTTTTTGTTGGTTTGTTTGTTTTTTGCTTCTAAAATTTTTGTTAATGTTCATTTATTTTTGAGAGAGAGAGACAGAGCGCAAGTGGGGGAGGGGCAGAGAGAGAGAGAGAGAGAGAGGAAGACACAGAATCCAAAACAGGCTCCTGGCTCTGAGCTGTCAGCACAGAGGCTGACGCGGGGCTCGAACTCATGAACTGTGGGATCATGACCTGAGCTGAAGTCAGAGGCTCAACAGACTGAGCCACCCAGGCGCCCCAGTAATATGACATTTTAATTGGAGACTACAAATAACTGGAAACCTGCGTTGGGGTGTCTGGGGAGAGCCACTTACGTTTGGTGCAGACGATTTGGGGCTGGTCCCACTTGCCATTGCTCCGGCATCGGATGACGGCCACATGGTGCTGGGTAAATCCTTCATCACATTGGTATCGTACAGTGGCATGAACATTATACTTGGCCTTGCGAGCACCAATGGGTGAGGCATTCTGTACTGCTGGAGGGGGACCACACAGCACTGGAGACAGAGAAACCACTGGTAAGGGAAGTGACCATCAAGTCTGGGGCTGAACTGGTTTCTTGGGAATAATTATACCCATCAGCAGGTCCTGCTCTTTACTCAATTGAAGTGACAGCGTCTGTCTCCTCTACCTAACCCAGGAGATCCTTAGGGGCAGGAACCTCCTGGACACATCCCATCCTTCTTAATCCTTACCCATGATAGCAATGAAGGTGGGAGATAAGAATAATATGAGTAAAGGAAAGGAAGAAAGGACATGAAAACTGTCACGGACACATAAGTAAGAATAAACAAAAGTATAACAGAAAGGTGGACACGAGAACGCATATAAGTGTTCCCTTAATATGTAAAGAGCTCTCGCAAATCAATAAGACCAACAAACCTATAGAACGTTATGCAAAGGAGGTGAACTTGCAGGTCACAGGAAAATAAATACATCCAAATAGCTTATGAACCTATGAACAGTCGGTTATTCTCATCCTTAAAGGCACGCAAACTCCCCTAACAAGTAGATCTTATTTTTTCACCGCCCAGATGAACAAAGAACAAAAGATTTGAGAACACACAGAGTTGGCAAAGGTCGGGGGGGAAAAAATGGGCACTCTCACACAGCACTGTGGTGAAAATGGGGCAGGGCTGACTTGCATTTGCACATTTAAAGAGAACAAGGGCCCCGTGAAAGGCAGAGGCAAGTGGTGGGGAGGGTATCGGCATACCTGTTCCCTTCTTACAGACGTAGGGGAGGTTGTAGTTACAGGGAACGTCGTTCCAGCGCCCGCTCTCATGTGCAACCATCACCACACAGTCCTCCCCACCCGCGAAGAAGTTGTCAGGCTGGTTCATCCGCCAGTTCTCGTATTGCTGCAGGAATAGGGAGCAGAGAGGCTCAGACTCTGTCACTGCTTACTGCAGGACTCCCCTGGCCAGCCTACTCAAACTTGAAGGACTCAGTGTTTCTATCTCTACAACGGGCACCGTTCTGCCGGATGGTGGCCTCCACTGCACCCGGAGTCACCCCTCCTCTGGCTGCAAGGCTGCAGTGCCCTCTTCCTTGGCCCTCCTACCTGCTTCCTTCCTCCCTGACAGTCTAATTTTCCACCTAGGTCACTCTGAGATAAATAGTTGAGCAAAGGTCCAGGAGGGATTCCCGGAGAATACAAGCGGATAGCTGAAGACTCAAGGGTAGAAATGATGCAGGAAGGGAACAGAATTCCAAGCAGAGGGAACAGCTAGCCCAAAGGCCCAGAGGCAGGGCGGTGCTTATCCTGTTTGAGGAATAGAACAGAGGCCAGTGGGGCTGGAGCTGCTGGACCGAGTTGGGGTATGGTGAGTGTGGGTGGGCAAGGGCCAGTTTTTGCGGTAGAGGAGGTGGATTTTTTTTTTTTTTTTTATTTTAAAGCAGGCTCCAATGCAGGGCCTGAACTCACAACCCCGAGATCAAGACCTGAGCTGAGATCAAGAGCCAGATACTTAACCAACTGAGCCACCCAGGCGGCCCGAGGAGGTGGACGCTTTGAAACTGTGGTAAAATACATATAACGTAGAACTGACCATTTTAACCATTTTTAAGTGTCCGGTTCATTGGCATTAATAAGATCCACAATGTTGTGCAATTGTCACCACTGTCTAATCCCAGCACCTTTTTGTCCCTTCAAACAGAAACTCTCTCCCTATTGGCGATCGCGCCCCATTCTGCCCTGCCCCCAGCCCCTGGCAACCACTGATCCACGTTCTGCCCCTGCGAGTTTGCCTATTTTAGATACTTCACGTAAGCGAAATCATACACTCTGTGGCCTTCTGGCCTTCTCCACCGAGCAGGTTTTCAAATTTCATCCGCATGGGAGCACATATCAGCTTTTTACCTGAATAGTATTCATCGTCTGGATGGACCACATTTTGTTCATGTATTTATCTTTTGATGGTCATTTGTGTTGTTTCCACCTTTTGGCTACTGTGACGAGTACTGTTGTGGACACGAGTGGACAAATATCTGAGTGAAAGACCTTCTTTCTTCTTTGGGGTATCTACCCGGGGGGCGAAGTTTCTGGGTCATGTGGCAATTCTGTGTTTGACTTTAACTTTTTGTGGGCCCGCCAGACTGTGTTTCACCGCAGGAAGAGGTGAATTTTTATCCTGAGAACAACAGAGAGCCTGAGAGGACTTGAAGCAGGGAGAATCCTGATCTATGATTTTGAAAAGGTCCCCATGTATAGGTTTTCCTTTTCGGGTGGACACGTTCTGTAACCAGATGGAGGCGATGGCCGCACAACATTGTGAAAATACTAAATGCCACTGAATTATACGCTTTAAAATTATTAATTTGGGGGCACCTGGCTGGCTTAGTCGGAAGAGCATGCGACTCCTGATCTCCAGGCCATGAGTTCGAGCCCCACGCTGGGTGTAGAGATTAGTTAAATAAAACATGTTTCAAAGGGGGCACCTGGGTGGCTCAGTCGGTTAAGTGCCTGACTCTTGCTTTCGGCTCAGGTCATGATCTCATCGTTCGGTTCCTGAGATCGATCCCCATCCGTGCTGTCAGCAAGGAGCCTGTTTGGGATTCTCTCTCTCTCCCTCTCTCTCTGCTCTTCCCCCAATCGTGTGCTCTCTCAAAATAAATAAACATTTTTTTTTAAAAAAAGAAAACTTTAAAATGGTTAATTCTATGTTATATGAATTTCACCCCAATTTTTTAAAAAGTCCGCCTGGCTGCCAGGTGGAGGGGCTAGAGGGTAGGTAGCAAGCGTGTGTTTTGGAAGGTGGGGCTTGGGGGGCTGCTGCAGGGGTCCCGGTGAGTGATAAGGGAGGCTGGTCAGGCAGGGGGCTGTAGGGAAATGGGACTATCTTAAAGTCCAAGGCTGGAGGACCCAGCAGCGAGCAAGAGGAGACCTCAGGCCCTAGTCCTACGTTTATAACTTCAGTCACTGGGTGGGCCGGGTGTTTACAGGGCTGGGAAGTCAAGGGTGACCTGGAACTTCGCTGAAGCTCCTTTCCCAATCTCAGAGCCACGAGGAACTTTCATGGTTGATTTGCACAAGAGGGTAAAGTCAGGCCAGAGCACAGAGCCCACGCGGCTTATACACATCCCATTGTTCTAGGGAGACCCAAGCCTGGCTCCTGCGACTCACCAGCCCCGTGTTGTCCGTCCACTGGAAATCCCTCTCCACGATCCTGTCATTCAGGCCGATCCAAGTGTTTTCACGCCCAAAGCCTGCGAGGTGGGGCATCCTGAGGGCTGGGTGCCCACCCCTCCCCCAGCCTAGGCTGTGGGCCGGAGGAGGGGTGGAAGGTATGGGAGGGGAGGACCCAGCCCCTCCCCCAGCCTCTGTGTGGGCTGAAGGCAGTGTCCCCCCTCCCCCTTCCCAAGCCGATGAGGGTGGGAGGGGCATGAAAAGGGCTGGAATTAGGCTCCAGTCTTGCCACGATGAGTGGCTTAAACAAATAGCCACAGGAAGGAATAAACAGAGACTCATCAGGTTTTGCAGAAATTAGAGTAAGGGATAGGAGGGCCAGCAGGCCAGGCTGGACCAGGCAGGCGGGTGAGACCTAGTGAGGGAGTCAGTCACTGAGTGCCCTCAAGGATAAGCATATGTTTGATTACATTGAGGGGAAAAAACAAAAATGAAAGAACCAGGGAATTAACAAATGAAAGAATTAACAGGGGATGGGATGGGGGAAATGTGAATCATTGGATGGATGAACAAGTGGCAGAGGGATAATGAATAAATCAATCAATGCCAGATTTAATGGATGCAACACTCTTTTTCTAGATTTATGCAGAGCTCCTTCCTCATTTCATCCCCCACGTCACAGACGCTTCTTCATTGCCCTCTTTCCCCTGGCTCCGTTTTACTTGTCATCAGTGCACTTAGGACCAGCTAAATTATAGTATAGACTTATTTAATTAGATATTTACTTGTTTGCCTCTAGCCCTTACAAGAATGTCAATCCCTGCAGACAGGACAATATGCGTCTCACTCACTGCTGTGTCCCAATGCCCGGAACGGTGCCTGGCACATAGCAGAAACTCAGTAAATATTTGGTGAGTTAATGAATGAAGTGAAGTATGAAATAACAAGTGAATAAATGGACACATGAATTCAAGTGGTCAGGGCTAGCATTAATAAACACAGCTTCAGAAAGGTAGTGTCTTCAGGACCCTAGGGGATGCCCTGGCAAAGGGACTGCAAGGGCCACCCCGCCCACTCCAGAGTCCCTACTGTTAATGAAGCTGTGTTCCTCGGGTGAGTGGACGCTGGTCAGGTGGCCCGCTCGGCGGCGGCAGTCCCTCTCGGCGTCCTCCCACGCCCGTCGATGGGCAAAGTAGCGGTAGCAGTGGCCCTGGAACTTGTGCCAGCCGTGGTCACAGCCCTCTGTGTCTGGGAGGTGGGATGGGAGCGTGAGGGAGACTGGCCTTGTGTCAAGGCCTGCCCTGCTGGTCATGAGCACAGCCAGCGCACCAGAGAGAAGGCCAAAACCAAGGTCACTGTGGGGCCAGATCACCCCTCTTCCTCCCCCCATCCTCCTGAGGCTCTGTCCCCCCACCCTTTTTACCTCTCCCCCCCATATTCACTTCTTTCTCGGTCGCAGGAAGATATTCAACTGAAGATCATTACACCCATCCCTCTCATCCCAACTCTGATGTTTCCTCTGATCTGGCCACACCCTCTGTGTGGACCTGGGAAGCCCTAAAATTTCTCTCCCGGCAAAAGGCTCAAGTAGACATTTCTCCGCAAAAGATATACAGATGGCCAATAAACACATGAAAAGATGCTCAATATGGTTAGTCATTAGGAAACGCGATTCAGAACCATGATGGGACACTATTTCACACCCCCTGGGATGGATAGAATTAAAAAAAAAAAAATGGGGCATCTGGGTGGCTCAGTCGGTTGAGCCTCCGACTCCGGCTCAGGTCATGATCTCACGGTCTATGAGTTCGAGCCCCGCATAGGGCTCTGTGCTGACAGCTCAGAGCCTGGAGCCTGCTTTGGATTCTGTGTCTCCCTCTCTCTCTGCCCCTCCCCCGTTCATGCTCTGTCTCTCTCTGTCTCAAAAATAAATAAACATTTAAAACAAAAATTTTTTAAAAAAGGGAAAATAACAAACGTTGGCAAGGATGTGGAGAAATTGGAACACTTGTACATCGCTGGCAGGGATGTAAAATAGTGCAGCCACTGTGGAAAACAGCCTTGTAGTTCCTCAAAATGTTAAACACAGAATTGCCATACGATCCGGCCATTGTACTACTGAATGTACACCAAAAAGGATGCGGGGAGAAAAAAGGAAAACGTTGTCCAAACAAAAACTTACACACGAATGTTCATAGTGGCACTATTCATATTAACCACAAGGGGGAGACAACCTAAATATCCACCAAGCGATGACCGGATAAAGAAAATGTGATATCTCCTTACAATGGAATATTATTCAGCCATAAAAAAGAATGAAACAATGATACACACTATAATGTAGATGAATCTGGAAACCATCATGCTGAGTGAAAGAAAGCAGACACAAAATGACACATAGTGCATGACCTCATTTATATGAAACATCCAGAACCAGCAAATCCATTGAGACAGAAAGTAGATTAGTGGTTGGTTACCAGGGGCTGAGGGAGATGGAATGGGGAGTGAGTGCTAATAGATATAGGACTCCTTTTTGGGGTGATGAAAATGTCTTGGAAATAGCTAGAGGTGGTGATTGCACAATATTGTGAATGCATGGAATGCCACTGAGTTGTACATTCTAAAAAGGTTAATTCTATGTTACGTGAATTTTATCCCCAAACAACAATTTGTCATCTGTTCAACTCACGGCCACAGAAACAAAGATGGAGACCTGAAGCATATGTGAGAAACACGTGGCCCAGCAACCAGCCCCCTCTTGGTACTGTTTCTGGGGTCTCGGTAGAGACTCACCTTTCTCGCAGAGGCTACCCCCGTAGCTGGGGAGGCAAAGGCAGACGAACGTGTTGACCTCATCAATGCAGGTGCCTCCGTTCTCACATGGGCTGGAGACACAGTCATCAATATCTGGAGGAGTGGGACTGAGTTAGAGGTCAGCCTCCCCTTGGCTCCCAGTCCCCACAAGGAACCAGGCAGAAGATGAGGTCATGGTCCTACCATCCATCCTGGACCTGAGTGAAGCAACGGTGGTCTGCACAGATGGCCCAATGACTCTGGAGGCCAAGGGGGTGGAACCTCAAACAATTAGCATGAATTAGCATTAATGAGAGCAGATGCCACTGGGCCAGCTGAGAGCCACAGTGTGTGGAATGCTCCACTGGCCTTCAGAAGAGTGAAGGTTATACTCTGGCAAACAGACTCCTAGAATGTTGAAGATGGAGGGTCCTACCAGAATGTGGAACTTGGGGAAACTGAGTTCCATAACATTTGCAAGGACTTGCACAGAGGCACAAAGCTGTTTGTAGGTGGAGCTAGAAATCAGTTGAACTAGATATCAGTTGAGCTCTCATTCAACCAATTTCTGTGTAGATTGTGCCTGAGTGACTTGGGCAAGTCACTTCCCATCTCTGGGACTCATTTTCGTTTTTGCAAAATGGTGATAATAATAGCACCTCCTCAAGAGTGGTTGTCGGTGGAGGGTCCATGGAAGAGCTCACGAAATTACATTGCTTATATTTATTGTTATAATTCTATAATTAGTATGGTTGTGAAATGAAATAATGTGCAGGGCTCAAGATTTATGTCATTTATATTTATTGTTAAAATTTCCTAATTTGTCATATTCCCTGTGTTGGGCTTTGGGGCTAAGAAGAACCCCCTTGGATCAGGGAGGAATCTGAGCCTTATCATTTGTCTTTTCCTCTCATCTCTGCCTGGTAGTGATGGGTGGCAGGACACCTGAGCCATGGTACCCAGGACAAGAGCTCAGCTGTTTGGTGCTGGTTCACCTAACTGGGACTGAGTTACTGGATCCAAAGAAAGGGGGAGGAGAAGGGAGCATCTGAAGCCGGCATTTTATCCCTCAGTCCTCATGGGGATGGCTGCTGAGGTAGACCCCAGGGTTCTGATCCAAACAAGTCTAGGTTCAGATCCTGAGTCTGGGGCACTCACCAATCTCACAGTTCTCCCCGGCGAAGCCCTGGTCACAGCTACAGCCGTACATGGTGCCGTTGGCTTTACAGGTGCCCCCATGCAGGCAAGGGTTGTTCTCGCAGGGATCCAAGGGGGCTGCAGGATGGACAGGCAGTGTAGAGAGGAGGCAGGCCACCATGTCATCTGCCTTCCTGGCATCCAGACCTAAGACTCCCCCAAACCCTCTCTGTGGAGTCCCTCCTATAACTTCCCAATAGGCAGTTGCGGTTGTCAGTTTCCTCTTGCATTCTCCTCTAATGAGGAGCTTATTCCTTTCAGGAACTGCCCCAGAGCATCTGCGGGCCACTCTGCTTATGGAAACAGACTGTAGTGAAACTGGCTTCCTAAAGCTTCTTTTGGGAAGTCTCCCAGAACATGGATTTAAGTGCTTCCCTGACTTGTCCCTCTCTTCTGGACATGGCCTGATGGCCACTGCACTTCTCACAACTTGGAGCACAGAGGTGGAGGTAAGGTCCCAAGTAGGGTATGAACAGCACTAGCAAGAGTGAGAACTATCACCTCCTTCATTCTGGTGGCTCAGTCTTTTTTGATGCAGTGGTTGGGGAGGTGCTGGATTATTGTAGTTATAATCACGGGCTCTAGAATCAGAGAGGTTAGGTCAATCCCTGACTCTGCCACTCATTAAGGACCCTGGACAAATTACTTCTCTGAATTTCAGTTGCCTCATCCACAAAATAGAAATCAAAACAGTTCATCCCTCTCCCGGTCTTGACCATAACGCCATGTCCAGCTCTGTCTATATCAGCTTGAGGCATCTTCAGAGGTCTCAGCATTGCTCTGTATGGATTTGGCACTCAGGGAGCATTGAGGAGTATGTGTCCTTGTCCCCCTCCCCCACCATTTCCCCCCTCAGCTGGGCTTCCCTGGAAGCAGTTGAGTCTCCCCTCCCCATCTCAGAGGCCCCGATGCCTTGGTGGGTGGTCTCCACCCTGGAGCCTGGAAGGCACAGAGCGAGAATTCTCATCCTATCCCAGCCAACCCCCATCCCTTATCAGGGCAGCGTCCAATCCTCCACTGCATAGATACCAGAACCAAGGCCCAGAGAAGAGCAGGGCCTGGCTCGAAGCCACACAGCAGAACAGTACAAGAACCAAGACTGGCCTCCCAGGCTCTGTTCTGGAAGCCCAGTTTAAGGTCCCCCTCTCCAACTCCTATAACCTAGAATTTGTTTCTGAATTTGTTTCTTGGCCCAAGGCCTCACAAGATATTAAGATGGTAATAAGCAGTTGCCTCCTCCCTGGTCTGATCTCTACCGTCTGATCTCTGTTCTCCCTGTAGTCGCCAGAGGTAGCCTATGTAAACCTGAGTTAAATCATGTCCCTCCTCTGCCTAGGTCCCTCCATGGCTCCCCCAATACCCTCAGAGGAAAAGCCAAAGTCCTCACTGCAGCCCATGGGACCCTGTGTGATTTTTTCCCAACATCTCCCTGCCCTACCTCCTCCTCTCTTCCCCTGGCTCATTCTGTTCCAGCCATACTGGGGTTGCTGTTCTCCTACATGCCAGGCAGAGGTCTGCCTCAGGACCTTTGTACAGGCTCTTCCCTCTGCCTGGAATGCTCTTCCCCTAGATCTCTGCATGGCTCCTCCCTCCCCCCTTTCAGCCTTGCTCAAGTTTCATCTGGTTAGAGAGGCCTTTCTGACCCCCCTTCTAAAACTAGAAAACACCCATGGGCATCCCCCACCCTTTGGTTTATTTTTCTCTTTTGCCCATATCACTTTCTAACTTCCAATGTAATTTGCTTATTTACTAAGATCATCATTATTTGTCAGCACCTTCCCCCAGAGCAGTGATGTTCCACACGGCAGCCATATATAGCTATTCAAGTTTAAATTCAAATGTAATAAAAGTAAAAATGCAGTTTCTCAGTCACGCTAACCACATTTCAAGGGCTCAGTAACCACACATGGCTGGTTGCTCCCATATTAGACAGCATAGCTCCAGAACATTTCCATCACTGGGAAAGTTCTAGAATGTTGCCCTAGAATGTCAGCTTCCACAGGACAAGGGACCTGGTCTCAAAATGGGGCCTGAAACACAGCGGGCACTCAATAATTGCTCATTAACTGAATGAAATGGAGATAGCTGCTGGCCCTTCTGTAGCGGTTGGAGCCTGTCCCAGGGGTGGTGGGCCCAGAGGGGCCTGGGGCTGGTGTATCTGTCCCTGCTATCACCCCTGCACGTGTGTGCACACGCCTGGGGCTGCTGGGTGCTGGGACGCGTGAGCCCCGCCAGGTGCCCTGAGCTGCTGACACCTACCCACGGGCTGGCGGTGACTCAGTCGCTCACTGGTGCTGCATTTATTTTTGGCTTCATTAGCATTTCTGCTACAAGCAGGCGGGTGGGTAGGCGCCTGGGTCTCCCCCAGCGTTGGCTGCCTCCCTCCACCCAGGCTGCCGCTGGCTTCAGTCTAGAGCCAAGAAAGCAGCAAAGTCCAAGACAAATCCAGCTGTAGTCTTAGGGGCTCCACCCAAAGCACTTTCCTTAGCACCCCTATATATGGTTGTCCTCCCACCTCTCTGTTCACCCCTTTCTAGCTCCTCTGGCTTGGAGCTTCCTTCCCTCTGCCCATCCCGCCCACCAGTCTCTTCTCTGCTCCTTCCCCGGATGAGCTCACCCCCTCCTCAAGACCTCAGGCGATTGTTTGTTACACCAATGAAATATGCATTGTATGACCTAGTGTTTGAGACAGACTGTTATCAGATGGCCTGGATTCAAATCTTATCATTTACACTCCTCGGGCTGCAAGGTTCCGCACAAGTCATCTGACTTCCCTGTGCCTCAGTCTCTCCATCTGTAAAGTGAGGATCTTACTAGAACTTGTTCCACAAGGACATCATAAGGATTCACCAAGTTGGTTGCAGTAAAGTGCTTAGAACAAGCCAAGCATGCAGTCTTCACTGACGCTTGCGCCCCTGCCCAGGGTCTGCTTGCCTCCTGGGCATCTAAGAAAAAAGGCTGTAGTCCTGGAGACGGCCCCGGAGGTGACAGGGTGGGCCGGAGGTGACAGGGTGGGCGACGAAACCCTGCATCTGCTATTTGCATTGCCACTACACCTTGCCTTCAAAAAAAGGAGCAAGTGTAAAACCAATTGTGTTAATAAGAGTGTTTTGCAACTCAGAATAAGTGTTTTTTAATTAGCTGCTGCTGCTTTTTTTTTTTTTAAAGCTCAATTGACCAAAAAAAAAAAAAAAAAAAAAAGCCAAAATTTGCAGGCTGAGCTAGTGGGCAGACCTAGCCCCAGGGAAACAGGGCATTTGGCTTTCTCTGGACTCCACTAAGCACAGAACAGTTAAGGCTTCCACAGACCTGGGCTCTGATTGAAGCCTGGCCACTGGCCACTGACTAGGAGGCAGTCATACCTCCCTAAGCCTTATTTTGCTTTCTATAAAACGGGGGTGATGTCCACCCCTCCTGCCCCTTCCCAGCACCCACTTTCCCTGTGGCTCGAGGCCCCCCCTGACGATCCACCATCACTGAATCCCAGCTGCAATTCCCACTTGAACAGAAAGCCCTCTTTGTCACGCTTCCTCCCTCCAGCCCCGCGTCGGGGTGCCTGTGTCCAGCTCTGTCTTCCCAGACTGAGGCTTCACTGAAGGCCAGACCCCAGTATTGCACAGCACCGTCTGGCTCAGAGTGGACATGAACATGATTTATCCCCCAAATCAAACTCCACCCAACGCCTCGTTATTCCCCCCTCGCTGTGCATCAAAACTAAGGTGCAACTTCACCTCCTGGCCTTTGCCCAGGCTGGTGTTCCAGCCCAGGTTCCTGGTCTCTTCCAGGAACACCCTTTCCGCAATTCAACTCTGCCTAGTGAGCTCCCATCTCCAGCATCATCCCCTGCTAGAAACCTTCCCAGGCCCCCCAAAACAATCCTTCCTCCCAGATCTGGGCGCCCCAGCCCCTGTCCCCAAGCCCTGACAACAGCGGGCTGGATGAGGTCACAAGCTTTGAACTCACCCTCCTCTGTACTTCCATTTGCTGGGGTCCCTGGCAGGGTCGGCTCTTCTCCACTCGCTGCCTCCTCCCAGAAGCCCTCCACACCTGGGCTCCCTGAAAGGACCTCCAGCTCAAACTCCTCTGGGCCCAGGGAGGCCGGCAGTGGGGTGCTGGGAGAGTCACCCGGCACTGTAGGCTCTCCTGAGGAAACTGAGACAGGCTTGTCCGTGCTGGCTGCCGTTGGTGTCCAAGGAGGAAAAACAGGCTCCCCTGGGGGGCTGCTGTCCTGTGAAGGGGCCAAGGCTCCCAGTATTCCCTGGGTCACCATCTGGCCCTCCGGCTCTGGATGGGGTTGGGAGCTCGAGGAGGCCACTGTGGACATGGCCAGGACTCCAGCCTTGTCCCCTTGGTCCACGGACATGAGGGACATCACTACGCTTGAATCCACGGCCACTCGAGGGCTCAGGGTGGGGCTTTCAGCTCCCTCAACCACATGGGATCCAGGTGCCCAAATCCCACCAGCATCACTGGGGGCCAGTGTGGCCGTGGAATCTGTGGGCCCCACCACGGCTTCTCCATTTATAGTGGCCCAAGGCTCCAAACTTGGGGTGACCCCAGGAATCAAGAGGACTCTAGAAACACCCGAGGGTGCAGATGGGGGGTGGGAGTCCAGCCCTTCACTGTGCAGTGAGGGCCACGTGCCCTGTGCCTTGTCCGTGGTGGCCTGAGCGCCAAAAGTGGGGCTTTCTGCTGTGCCGAAGACCCCAGACTCAGACCCCGAGGTGTCTCTCACTCCCGTGGGCTCGGTGGCAGTCTCAGTGGCGGCGAGATCTTCCGCCATATTCTTGTCCACAGCAGCTTGTGGACTGGATCTGGGGTGCTCAGCTTTGCTGGGCCCAGGAGGGCTGGTCCCCCCAATTTCTCCCAAGTCGGCCCTGGGAGAGTTAGGACTGGCTTGTGTGTCTGTGGCTGTCTGCAAAGGAGCTATTGCACTTCCTGCTCTGTGGCCGCTGACTGTCGGGGGTGTGGCCTCTCTACCCTGTCCTGTGGGGCCTGAGGAGAGGGGCAAGGAATGCATTTCTGGATAGATAGGGTCCTGGGGGACAGCCTCAGTGTCTGAGGCAGGGGAGGGTGGTACAGAAGCCACGGCCTCACTATTGGCCTCACTGTTGGCCTGCGTGGGGAGGGGCGTCGGGTTTGGATGAAGCCACAGTTTGGGGGCACGAAGCATGGCCATGACAGGAAAGTCTGGGGAAGTGACCATGGGGGATACCTCCCAGGGGGCACTGCTGGGACCCTCTGAGGGGTTGGGTTCTAGGGCAGTGACCTGTGAGGGAGACCCGGACAGTTCAGGAGCGGCTGGCCTCACACTGGGGCCCTTGGCTTCCTCTAGTTCCAGGCCAGCAACGCTGCTGGGGCCTGGGACGCTGGGTGGGGCCACGGTCGGGGGCCACAGCCAGGGCTCTGGGGGGCTCCTGCCACCAGGGGAACCTGCAACAATATCAACAAGAGTGATTCTAATCTCTCAGCAGTTCCTTCTGTGGAGTCCCGTTGGCTCCCAGGCCCAAGGAGGAGGGGGTTTCTGAGGCTTGGTGAGGCCTAAGGACCCAGCTGGGGTTTGGAACCTCTTCCCCTGTCCTCCTCAGACCCCCAGGCAGGTCCCACCTCTCCCTTGGACCCCACTCACCAGCTCCAGGCACATCCACTTCATTGGTCAGCACAGCCCAAGGGCTTTGGCTCCGGCTATCCCCTGAAGCATCTGTGGCTCCTGTGACCAGCAGAGGCTCCACGTGATTCCCAGCAGCCTCTGGGGTCAGGGCCTGGGTGCTGGCCTCAAGCCCCACCTCCAGGCCTCGGTGGGGTTCCTGCTGCTGGAAGTGGCGCCCATTCAACCCTTTAAAGCGTCCCCTCCTCCTGGGCACGGGGCCAGTTGGAGTCGCCTCCGTGTGAGCGCCCACTGCAGTGCTGGGGCTGCTAGGGCTGGGGGCCACTGTGCTCGGCCACACCTCTTCAGCCTCCCGGGGGGGCCTTGAGGCTAGCACGAAGCCTCCAGGAGCAGGGCTGCGGGTCGCCTGAGACTCCTGCTTCTCTGCCAAGATCAGAGGCTCTTCTTCCCCACTGGATACTAGAGGCTCCTGGAAGTCAGGGGTGACCATCTCTTCCCCAGTGCTGGGTTCCACTTCTTGGGCTGGAGGCCCTTCTGCCGACAGAATCTCCCCCTCATCCCCAGATGAGGGGGTCTCTGGGTCTCCATGTGGTGGTGTAGGATGATGAGCTGTGGGAGAAAGCCGAAAAGGTTGTGTTAGGAAGGTTGGCCAGGAAGTTCTGCCTGAAGTCTACCCCCACTCTAGCATGCTGCAGCGTGAACCGTCTGTGTCTCTCTGTTTCTCTGTGCCCCTCTGTCTCTAAAATCTCTGCGTGGTTTCTGGGATCCCCTAAACCCAGAGAGAGGAAGGTGTGAAGTTAACACTCCTACTGTTCAGGCTGGGGCCCACTGTCAAGGTCAGTCAGCTGGTCATGGGGAGGGGTCAAGAGACAGCTAGGTTCCTGGGTAAAGCTCAGGCAGTGGCCAATTCTCATGGGGGCAGGTCAGACCTGGACCATAGCTTCTCCCCCAGGGGGAAGAAGCTCCTAATAAGCGTGGCCTTCCTACAAAGGGATTTTTTTCTCTCTTACACATTAGTCTTAGGTCCTTGGAGTCAGGTTCCCAGCTTCTGAAACTTTGGTCCCACTCCAAGGACTAGGGTCATCCCTAGTCCCTGGAGGTGTGGCCTTGCCTTGGGGCCGTGGCTAATGGAACAGCACTTCCTCCTCCGGGGATGCTTATGCACAAGGCTCCAGCTAAAATATGCTCCACTCAGAAGCGTGTCTTTCAGGGACCTTAAGAGATACAGCTCACTCTCAACGGAACTTCCCCGCCAGAGTTTGGCCTTTTCGGGCCCCGATCCTACCCCCAGGGCGGGGCTCCTAGGGAAAGGGGCGTGGGCTTCACCGAGGGCATGGCTTATCTCAGAGCGTATTTCCAAGGATGTCTCTCCTCTGTCTGGGCTCCGCCTCCACTAGAAAGGAAAATTCCCAGGGGCGTGGCCTTGACCTGGATGTATAGCTTTGGGGCGTGGCTGCCAGGGGACGCACCTTCCAGGGGCTTGACCTTACACGCACCTCGGAAGCAGTAGGCATCGAAGCGCGCTCCGGGCGCCGGGAAGCCAGTGCGGTTGGCGAAACGGTAGACTGTGCGCACGCCGGGGGTTGGGCCGCCGCAGCGCCGGCGCGGCGTCTGGATCGGGTAGCGCACGCTGCCGTCGGCTAGCCAGCCCGGGTCGCACTGGTCCAGGCCCTCGTGCCAGGCCAAGTGCAGCTGTCCCACCGAGGCTAGCGCGGCGCCCTGGCGGCGGCACTGGGCACGCGCGCCGGCCAGGGTCAGGCGGCGGGCCGGGCCCACATAGAAGACCTCGCCTGCGGGAAGGCGCGAGCGAAGGTCAAGCGGGCCTGGGGAATTCTCCCCTGAAGCCCGGGAAGGGGGTCCCACTCTGAACTCCAGCCTGGCCGGGTTTGGGTGGTGGCTAAACAAGGCGGCGATAGCCGCCGCTGTGCGCACCCCCGCCCGCGCTGTGGTCTTTACCTCTCAGGCAGTGCTAGGAAGAAGAGGGCCTTAGCTTCTTTTTACAAATGAGGTAACAGGCCTTTGAGTGTGTTGGGCTCCAGAGAAAGGAAGGATCTTGGCGCGGGGAGGGGGCTCAGAGAGTAAGAGAAGGGTAGGAATAGGGAGAGGGGCCAGGGAGGGGGAGAGTCTCAGAGAAGAGACAGGGCCTCAGAGAGAGGGAAGGGGCACAGGGAGGGAAGGAAAGCTCAGAGAAGGGTGAGCCCAGATATTGGCTGCAGGTTTATAGAGGGATGAGACTTAAGAGAGCTAGGCAAGGACTTAGGGAGGGATGGGGGCTGGGGAGGGTAATAGGTACTCAGGGAAGTGAGGGTGGGGGGTCCTGCCAGCCCCAGACTTACCCCCCAGCTCACGGGCAAAGCAATACACATCGTAGAGTTCCCGTGGGTCGCGCCTCCCATAGCTCCTCACCCCTGGAAGGCTGCTACGGTCGCCATAGCAACCAGGACGGGACTGGGTGATAGGATACCTGACAAGACAAGGAGGGGGTCCCTCTCAAATATGTGCGCCTGGGGCCCCCAACGACCATCTTTCCCCAGGGGCTAGGTCTCCATGTCCCAACCCTGTGTACCCCCTCACCGAACAGTGCGGTCAGAGAGCCACCCGGCGTCACAGTTGTCAAAGCCATCTTCAAAGGCAGCCTGCAGGTGCCGTGGGGCTGCAATGGTGGCTGAGCTGAGACGGCAGGCCTCCTGGGCCTCTGCGAAGGTCAGTGCATAGCGATCCTGGGCTGCCCGGTAGTGGAACACAACACCTGTTGGGGAACATCCAGGATAGGGGGCTGACTTATGCTGCAATCTTCAAGAACTGACCTCCTTCTTGCAGAATGCCCCTTCTCCCAGTTTGATAATAATAAACCTGCTCCCCTATGCTGCCCTGTACCATGCCAGACTGATATGACCCCATTTTTAAATAAGGAAATTGGTAACGATGACCATAAAGGGCTAAAATGTGTCTAATGTTTACCATGTAGAAGGCATTTATAAGCAAGATCTCAATGAAATCTTACAACAACACTGTGATTATCCCCATATCCAGAGGAGAAAACTAAGGCTCAGAGACGCTGAGGCACACGTTCCATTCCACACAGCCAGTATGAGGCACAGCCAAAATTCATAACCAGGATGCTCTGACTCCAAAGATAGCACTCTTCATGCCTAGGGTTAGACCTTGGAGGTGACAGGAGGCATGGAGAAGAGGGAGATTCTTCCTTTTAAAAATAAAGTACATGCTGGGGTGCCTGACTGTCTCAGCAAGGTAAGCATATGACTCTTGATCTTGGGATTGTGAGTTCAAGCCCCACGTTGGGTGTGGAGATTACTTAAAAATAAAATCTTAAAAACAAAAACAAAAACAAAGGAATTAAGTACATGTATTGATAGGGAAAGCACAGGTGGCAATGGAGATCAAGTCGTTCTTGCCCAGCCTGGGAATGGAGTCACAGAAGACTTCCTAGAGGAGGTGACTTGTAAGCCAGGATGGGAAGCACAAATAATGGGCTCGCTGTGACTCAAATTCTGATTTAGGATGGAAGAAATGGCTGAGCAAGACAAAGGAATGAAACATTCGATTCCATTTTATCAAACTCCGAGCTCCTGGAAGACAGTGGCTGCATCTCAGTTATGATTATGTTCCCAGCACCAGACTAGCATGTGGTAGGTAGGTGCTCAACACACGTTCAGTTGAATGAATGAATTGAACAATCCCAGAAGTAGATTTTACTTCCTTCATCACTTATCGGTTTTCTTCAAGGTGTATCAGTTTTGAGCAGCGAGGCCGTGTAAAAGGGACAGTTGGCTGACCCCATAAAATATGCAGTGAGACACTGTTGGGAGGGAGAACACTGTGCTCCAGGACAGGTGGTTCAGGGATTTGCCCATGGCCAGCATAGGTCAAGGTAAATCGACTTCCCAGCAAGAACCCACAGGATGTTTTACACACAACAACCCATTCATTTGTCAATTGAGTCATTTGTCAATTACCTATGGAGCGTCTACTGTGCCACCCCTGTGCTAGTAGGACTTTGCTTTAATAATTAAAAAACTTTTTGTTTTGTTTTGTTTTGTCCACCTTGATCAGTTAGGAAAAGAGAAACACTGGCTATTTCAACAGAAAGAATTTAATACAGGAGTTGGTTAAACAGGTATTTGAGGACTGTTACTTACTTAATATATATTTTCAGTTGGCTATGAAAAGAAAACCTCACTCTTATTTAAAAAAAATCATTTTATTGTAAAAGGAAATTTGTATTCCTATTTTATTTTTTTAAAGTTTATTTATTTTGAGAGAGCGAGCATGAGAAGGGAAGGAGCAGAGACAGAGGGGGACAGAGGATCCAAAGTAGGCTCCACGTGGACAGCAGAGATCCCATGTGGGGCTTGAACTCACGAACCATGAGATCATGACCTGAGCCAAAGTTGGATACATAACTGACTGAGCCACCCAGGTGCCTTTGTATTCCTATTTTTAAACAGAAAGTCAATATCCTTTGTCTTATGTGAAAGTACGTAACCATGAAAGGGACTTATAATAAGGTTAGGAGGGGCGCCTGGCAGCTCAGTACGTTAGGCATCTGACTCTTGATTTCGGCTCAGGTCATGATCCCGAAGTTTGTGGATTGGAGCCCCACATTGGGCTCTATGCTGACAGTGTGGAGCCTGTTTGGGATTCTCTCTCTTTCCCTCTCTCTTTGTCCCCCCCCCCCCTCACTTGCATTGTCTCTCTCTCTCTCTCTCTCTCTCAAAATAAACTTTAAAAAAAAGCTTATGAAATCCTATAAAATACTGTGGTCCACAATAGATGGAGCCAGAAGCTGCCTTGTCTTAGCTAAAAGAGAGAGAAGTATTAAAGAAAGGGTAGCACTGGAGGAGACTCTCTTTGGGACTTTACTTTGTCAGAAGAATTGAAAGGGAATCATTGTTCAGGGAGTGATTTCTAAGGTGACATTCTGTGGGTGAGCTTCAGGCTCAGCACCTCCCCTCCCAGCCTTGTCCTCTCCCCTGTCCTCAACTGACCTGTCACCTCCAGGGGCACGAGGTCCTGCTCATCCTCTATGCCCCTCACCACCTGGCAGCGGTAGAGCCCAGAGTCGCTGGCTCTCAGTGGTCCCAGTAGTAGCGTCGCGTTGGCCCGGTGCCGGGGGTAAGCAGGCAGTGAAACACGTCCCTGCCAGCCCTTGGCCACTCGAACCACATTGTCCTTGGCCACCAGAATAGGCAAGTCCTGCCGCTGGCCTGATGCAGTCCGCACCTTGGTCCACTTGATCCGAGGGGCTTCTCGGCCTGCATCTGGCCATGGTCGCAGGGTGAAGAGACAGGGCAGGGCCACTAACTCTGCCAGCGCAGCCCGAACCAACCCCGACCCCACCTTCTGCATGTGGAGCCCCTTGTTGGCGGCAGCAGAGGCAGCAGCAGTGGCATCCTGTGTGCCTGGGGTGGAGAAGGTGGAAAGAGGACCTGACTCAAAGACAAAGACCAGCAGAGACTGCTATTTCTCTCACTTTACTGGTAAGGAGACTGAAGCCAGAGAGGTTAGGTTGCCTACAATATCACAATGCAGTGAACAGATCTGTGATGTGCACCCCAATCTGTGAGCAAAAGTGGAGTCACATGCCTTCATAGCGGTGCATCCACTCAAAATCCAGACCCTGGCTGCCAGGGATTTGACTCTGTCGCTGACTCACTGTGTGGTCATGGGAAAGTCGCTTAACCCCAAAGTCCAGGAAGAAGCAGCCATTAGGAGGAAAATGTGTTTGAGGAGTACCTTCTTGATAACAGGGGCACTTTATACATAGCGATAGCTCATTTGATTTTCATAACCATAGGCAGAAGTAGCCATGTCTCACTGTCTTTTTGGAGGGTTGAGGAAACTGAGTCTCAGAGACATCATTGTACTTGCCTAACCACAGAGCAAATCAGGGGGCATTTCCAGTGCCTGGGCTTTTAACCATCACTGGGGAGATGCCAGGGAGAGTTATACATACCTTATGTCTATTGCCCCGCCCATGACAGGCATCACTAATCAATCTCTGCACTGTTTTCATTTTTTCTCTCTCTCTTCAGCTCAGCTCAGCAAAACAGTGAGAGGCAGGAACCTCCAGCCTCTGCTGGCAATGACTAAAAATAACCTCTCAGGTGTCTTGTTCACTTTTGACTATTCAAAGACCTTTTTCATCTATTCTCATTTTATTCTCCAGACCAAGCCAGGGAACCAGCAGGAGAAAGCTCTAGAGTTAAAAAGCTGCCCCATCCTGTCAGTCCCCCAGAACCCAACCTCTCCCACCCCACAAGCTAACTCACTCTGTTCCCCAGCCACAAACAGCAGCATCTGGAGCATCAGGAGGCCCAAGGCCCAGACAGACGTGGCCCTCATCCTGGACCTGGAAAAAGATGGAGACAGAGGGAGAATGGGGGTGAGTACAACCCACCCAGTTAGTGTGGAAGGACCAAGTCTCCCCATTCTACAGACCTAGAAACAGACTCAGAGAGGCTAACGTGTCACTCAACGTCACACAGTCAGCAAGCAAGGGTTAACCCAGGATCCAAACCCAGGACCGACTGACTTGAGAATCCCAGCAGTGAAGTTTCACAGTCAGAAGTAAGGGTGTTAAAGAGAATCAGACCTGGTATTGTCTATCTGCCTGTTCCTTGCTGTGTGACCTTCAACAAGTAGATTAGCTTCTCTGTGCCTCAGTTTCTTTGTAGGTTAGCTAGGGATAACATCAGGTAGTTGGAAGGAATAGATGGGTAAATACAGTCAATATGTACAAAATGCCTAGAACTGCCTGGCATGAAAGAATAGATTTGAGCTGTTTTTTAAAAAATGTATTTATTTAATCTCTATGCCCAACGTGGGACTCGAACTCACAACCCTAAGATCAAGGGCCACATGCTCTTCTGATTGAGCCAGCCGGGTGCCCCTGAGCTGTTGTTACTACTATTATTGACCTTAACACAGCCAAGATCAAAATCCCATCTTTCATGTTGGCCTCACCCATAAGACTAGGATTCCAGGAGGGCAGTAGCCAGTCCCAGTCAGCCTGAGGTCCCCAGTCCTCGCAGTAGGCTGGCCTCCAAGCCAGCCTTTAATCTGGGTTTGCTGACTGACACGATTCTCAGCTTCAATTCCAGGATTTGGTTGTCGCCAAGATTCTATTCTTGGTTTCCGGGATTTTTGAGAAGCTGCCAAGTCCCAGCTGGAGGAAGGGGCCTCACCCCTGCCCACCCCACCCTCCTCCTGACTTCATACCACCTGGCAAAGATGCCTCCTAGGTCCACAGAGAAACTCCAGTTGTGGGTCCAGCCTTCTATAGGGGTTGTGGCCCTCAGACATAAAATGGACAATTACTGAGTGCCAACTGTAAGGCCCAATCCAGGCACCGGGACACAGCCGTGCCCTCCCAGGCCTCACATTCTTCCAGAGACCAGAAACTCTGGGGAGATAGTCCCTCCCCAAAGCCTCACAGCCCCTCTGTACCACTCCCCTCACTGGGGCTCAGGAGGTGGGGACAGATGGCAAGTTAGGGCATCCTCTAAAAATCTAACTCTTGCAGCCTCCCCCAATAAAAGAATAGCCCTGAGGAGGGGAGTGTAGATAGCATCCAGCATGGGGGCTGTGGAGGAAAGCTGGTCCCATTCCCAGTGCTCTTTCCCTGCTCCCAGAGTCCCTACTGGGAGGCCAGCCGGGGCCCTATCCGTGGTGCTGAACTCTAGGGAGGCAAAGCAATGACATGCCCACTTGGTCTCCTTGTCTTCCTCTGGCAGCGGCACCACAGCTTCACCTGGGACCCAGAGAGGGCTAGCAGTTTGCCTAGGGCTGCACAGCGGATCAGAGGCCAGACCTCGGGATGGTGCCCCCAACTACCAACCTGTAAACCTCAGCAACTTCTGCCTCCATTCCCGGCTGTCCTCATTTCTCCCCCTTGGAATCCTGAACAAGTGCAGGATCCTCTGATGGCTGTACAAGGCCTGACGAGGAGGACCTTAGGAGGGGGTGAGTTCACAGAATTCATACACACACACACACACACACACACACGTACGCACACACTTTGTATGGTTAAAAGGACAGACTACATTCAGGGGCACCTGGCTGGCTCAGTTGGAGGAGCATGTGACTCTTGATCTCAGGGTCATGAGTTCAAACCCCAAATTTATTTAAAATTAAAAAAAAAGCTCTGCCTCTTTCTATACATTGTATGACCCTAGACAGGTTGCTTCATTTACGGTGAGGATGGGATGAGCAAAGACTTCTGGGGTGCTAGAAATGTTAAATTAAAAAATCAGCTTTTTGTATACAAAGCCTCATGTACACATGCAAATGTACAGAGGTGATCCAACACAGTGACAGTTTCAGGTGCACCCTCCCCCGCACACACATACCCTCCCAGAGGCACTCTGTTCCCTCCGCTTGCACCCTCACACACCCACACCCCTTCTCTTAAAATACTTCCTCCCTAGAGCAGCCAGAGGTGAGCATTTACACAGCTGTCTGGGGCTTGCCCCCTCATGAATAATGCATAAGCCTCATGCATATGCAACAGGGGCCTGTGGGGCATTGGAGGAGGGGCGGTGCTGAAGGAGGGTGTGTGTGTGTGTGTGTGTGTGTGTGTGTCCCTGTCCCTGTCCCTCCCTCTGACCCACCTCCTGTCTCAGTGGGCACTGAATGTGGGTGTGTTGGCCAGCAGGCATTTTTGTGTGCCTGGGTGTGTGTGTCGGGGTGCTGTGTCCAGGCAAGGATGTGAAGTTGTGCCCTGTGATGTGTGGATGTGTGCATCGGTGTGCAGCAGCTCTGTGCGCTGCGTGGAGCATAGGGGACCCACTGTGGTCTCTGGATGTGTGGGTCCAAGTGCCCCTCCGCAGGGGCCGTAAGCACATGTGTCTGTTTCTGGCCTCGGAGTCAGGGCATATTTGTGTGTATGGGCATGATCGTGGAACTCCTCAGAGGAGAACTGAAGCCAGGCTCAGTAAACCATCTCGGGATGCCCTTTGGGGACCTGAACCCCAACATCTCCCCTATTAGCACCCCAACTCTGCACAAAGACCATATCTCACACCCCCATGCTTAGGGTCCACACTGCCAATCACATGGAGAGGAGCCCCTTGCTGTACATGCAGCCACACAACCCCAGACTCAGAGCCTGGGAGACACGCGCGCACACACAGATTCACAGTGACATTAACAAAGAGAGACAATATGGGCACTTACAAGGCAGGCAGCATGTCTTCTGCACAAAGACACACACCCACAGTCTGAGCCTCCCCATATAAACCCCTCGATGAGGCCATACCGTCAGACACAGTTTCTCACAGACACTCACACATGGTGATGCCAGCCCCTGGCACAGACCAGGCTGGATAAATGTGGCCTTGGTGACTGGTGGGCACACATCATTTTGCCACCTGGTGATGTGGCCCCTGCCACAAGTTTCCTGACAAAGACACAACCTCAGTCGCATTAGACTCACAGAGGACCCCAGACTCCCCATGGACACACAACCTCTCTCAGCATGGGGTAGACACACACACACACACACACACACACACACACACACACACAAAGCCCCTGCCTCTGGCGGGGGGTGGGGGGGAGGCACCTTCCATTTGCGAATGTCCACAAGCCAGCGAGGCTGCTGGGTTCTGAGGTCCCATGATCTGCCCACCCCTCCCTCCTTGCCCTTCCCCCACGTCCCCCGCTGGGGCCCAGCGCCAACCCTCTCCTTGTCCTGGCTGTCTCCCATTAATGCTGCTGAGAGGAACAAAGCCCCGTGCACAGAAATGGGGGTCGGTCGTTCCTGCCCAGGCTGGGCCCGGGATCCCAGCCCCCTACTTCCCGGTGCCTGTGCCCCCAAACCAAGCCAGGACTTTCACAAGCATCCATATGGGCAGATGGAACTGAAGGGGTGAGGCAAGAGTCTGTGTCCCTCTGTGAGGACACAGTCAGATATGGAGGTGCTGGGAGCGGCCCCCCTCTTTGGACTGGGTGCCCCTCATGGGTCCTAGGGATTCTAACTGGGGTTTTAGGGACTCACACCCAACATTCACCTGGGAGACCCGGTGTGCTCCCTGGGAGAAGAGACACCACCCCAACTCCAAGTCCAAGGGAAGAACAAGGACCACCTTGGGATGGAGCACCCCCCCCCCCCGCCCCAGAACCTCCTCCCTGAATCAGGATGTGGTGACAGGACCTGGGCCAAAAGAAGAGGGAGACTGTAGGGCGCCCCTTCCCCACTGCTGTTCACACTCAGGGAAGACCCCCCTTCCATCGGACTCAGGCTAACCTGGAGGGCCCCCTTCCCCGCTGCAGTCCAGCCTGGATTCCTCCATTCATCTGCAAATTGGGAATCCCCACTTAAAATCCTGGGTGCCTCAGCTCAGATACCGGGATGCCCAGTTATGGAGCCCCCCCCCATATAGCATCTGGATGTCCCCCTCTTCTCTCTAAACTCGGTGTGTCTTCCCTTAGCCTTGGTTCCCAGTGCCCCCTCCCCAATTCTGAGACCCACCCCCAGCCCGGCCCCCTCCCCACCTTGGAATCGTCTCCGCATTCTCCGGACAACCCAAGGATTGACCCCCAAATCCGAGTCCCCCTGACATTCCCAAGCGCCCTCCAGTTTGCGTTCTCTTCCTAACCTGGGTCTCCCCTCCCCCTCTCAGCCCCCCTCCCTGTTCTGGGGGCTTCTCTCTGATCCCAGGCCCCCTCCCCAATCTCGTGCTCGTCTCTAATTCCGCGGATCTCTCCCCCAACGCGGCCCCCTCCCCACGACGGACCCCCCACCTGACTCCTAGCTCGGACGCATCCCGGGGCGGTCGCCCGGCACAAAGGACGCTCCGGCTTGTCTTGTTCGCGCCGGGTCCAGCCCCTGCGCCCTGCGCTCCGCTCGCCCCAGAGCCGCCTCAGCGCTTATAAAGGGGCCGCGGGGCTGCTCTGCGCATGCGCCCCTGCCTGCTGGAGGCCTCCGGCGGCGCGAGGGAGGGGGGCTCTCCCTACCTAAAACCCCCCTCCCCACTTCTTCCACCTCTCACCCCACCCAGGGGAAGACGACGTCTGATTTCCCGCGCGTTCGCCCATTTGCCCCAAGAGTCACATTAAATGTTCCCAGACGCCCCGCGGGGGGCCTGTCCCACCTCACAGACGTGGAAACTGAGCCTCGGGGAGACGAAATAGCTCCCAGAGTCACGCATAGGGGACGGGCAGAGCTGGGATTCCAACCCTGGGCTGCCTGCCTTTCTAGGGCTCACACTTGAAGCAGTTTGGGCCACAGTTGCTGTTTTAGCCCGTGTAGAGAAAGGAGGCTGAGGCTCAGAGAGGAAAGGAAGATCGCTGGGTCACACAGCTGGTAAGAGACTCCCAGCGTTGGAGCCCAGATGTGTCGCACCCTGGAGCCGTCTCCACCAGGGGCAGCCTGCAGCCAAAACATGGCATTCTCTTCATTCATTCCTTGATCCAGTCGGCATTTGTGGAGCACTGACTGTGGAGTCCTGCTGTCACAGGAATATTTTTGCTTTGGGCAGGGGGCACGTGTGTGTCTTCGCAGGGAGACCGCCACCTTAAAAAGTCTAGAGCCACACGATGGAATATTATTCAGCCATGAAAAGGGATGGGGTACTAACGCCCCCTAAACATGGGTGAACCTCGAAAACATTACGCTGATTGAAAGAAGCCAGACACAAAAGGCCACAGGGCGGTTCAATTTATGTGACATGTTTCGAACGGACAAATCCAGAGGCAGAAAGTAGATGGGTATTTATCAGGGATGGGGAGAAGGGGAATAGAGAGTGACTGCAAGTGGGTACTGGGTTCCCTTTGGGGATGACGAAAATGTTCTAGAACTAGATAGTGGTGAGGGTTGCAGAGTGATGTTAATATAATTAATGCCCCTGGATTGTACACTTTAGAATGGTAAACTTTGTGTTCTGTGTGCTTTACCGCAATGAAAGCTGGAAATAATGGAAATGAGTGGGGACAAAAGCTTAAAGAGATCAGCCTTTCCCCCACCTTCCTTCCCAGGGTTTTTGTCTCTCAGCTGAGGATGGGATGCACTGGGCAGTGATGGCTCTAGGGGCCAAAGTGACACACTGGGGTGGGGGAGGGGGTACCTGGTGGTTCAGTCAGTTAAGCATCTCACTCTTGATTTCGGCTCAGGTCATCATCTCGTGGTTTGTGGGATCCAGCCCCACACTGGGCTCTGCACTGACAGCTTGGAACCTGCTTGGGATTCTCTCTGGCCTCTCTCTGCCCTTCCCCTACTCCTACACGGGCACATATACCCCCCCCAATCCATAAATAAACTTTAAAAAAAAAGTGATACACTGGGGAGCTATGCTTACTGTTCAGTCCTCATCACAGAGGAAAGCAGGGATCACATTGACATGAGTGTCCACAGTTGACAGGCTGGGTGAGGGGGTGATTGTGGTAGCATTGGTTAGGGTGGGGGAGCCGGGGGTCCGGGGTCGCATTGTGTCATGTGTAAGGGATCCAGGCAGCTTTGTTTCCACACGTTCAGGGCTCAAACCTTCCACTCCTAACAGAGTGACTCTGGACCAGCCATTTTGTCTTTCTGTGCCTCAGTTTCCCTGTCTAAAAAAGGAGGATAATTAAGACTCCCCATCTTACAGGGTTGCTGGGAGAATGAAACAGGAAGTAAACACTATAAGCTACTATCATGCTGCTGCCCATTTTCCAGCTGGAGAAACTGAGGCTCAGAGGCACAGGACCACCTGCCTGAGGTTGTACAGTATAGGTACTGGTCAAGTGGGAGTCTAGGTTCATGGCCTCAGAGCCAAGCTGACCCCCACTCCTGACTGCCCCCACCTCTCTCTACCCCCTCCTCTCCACCCCTAGGTCCCCCTGGCCAGCGCCAGGGCTGAGCTTAGAGGGGCTGGCCTGGGGCCCAGGGCGTTGGGGGAGGCAGGCTGTTGCTGGGGGCTTGAATGAGGCAACCTTGCCTGGGAATCTGCTGGGCTCAAAGAGCTATTTATAGGCCTGCACTGGGATTGGGTGAGCCACCCCCTGCCAGCCCTGAGTGCCTTCTCTGTGCCCCCCACACTGGGGCCCAGGCCAGGGGCTGAGAAGCAAGTTGGGGGATGGAGCAAGGGAGGGGGCTAGTGGGCCAGAGCAGGAGCAGGGAGGCTGGACCCACCAGGAGAGCTGGATCTCAAGGGTGGACAGTGTCCCTCCAAAGCGCCTCTTAACATACTCAAGGTGACACACGGCCGTGACACATGCAACCGCATTCACGTGTGTCACACGATGACCCCAACAAACCACTAACCCACAGTCACATCCCAGGCCCACAGTGAGCGCACAGGTGGTTTATATACAACCACATGAGACAAGGCCACACGTAAGTCACACAGACCACATACGACCTCATGTGGCTGCACACACGTCATGCCTCTTGCACAACCAAACTCGCAGCTGTGATTCAAACCGCACCTCTAGTCCCTTCATGGTCGAATACATGCCCTGCAGTACCTTGGCCTTCCTGGCAGTCACAAACAAGCCCACATGTGCCCCACATTGTTCACACTCAACCATGTTTACAGCTGTGGGCACATCTACAGGCAGCTAGCACCCAACTATGATCGCTGGGCACACGGGCACCAACACGGAGACATATAGTCCTCCTGGGTCCAACCTCACAACACAGCCACTCATGCTCACCATTCATCACTCCCCCTGTAGTGGCCCTGGGGGGGGGGGTCCCCTGATGAGATCACCTCCAGGATGCCTGGCCACCGCCACCACCCCTGCTTCTACTGTCACCTCCACTTGCCCAGGCTCCCAGGTTTGCACCGTCCCAGGACTGACAAGTCCAGCTGGCATCCATCTCCTCTGAGGTGGGCCCTGTTGAACCCAGGCAGACCCTGGCAGAAAAATCAGGCCTGGACCTGCCCCACTGGGGGCTACGAGTCACGGAACTGTCACATCCACCCCCACATACTCTCCAGGCTGGAGCCTTGAGGCAATCATTACACTGATCCCCCAGAGGGAACCAAGGCTTGAAGCTATCTGAAGACCTTTCCCTGCCCTGCTCCCGCATAACAAACACATGAGAAGTGGGATCTGGGTTTTGCCATGGGTGGGGCTGCATCCCCAGGGAGAGTCCCTGCTGACCCATACTTGCTGTGTGACTTCAGCAAATACCTGACTCTCTCTGAGCCTCTATTGCCTCTTTTGACAAGTGCAAAACTCAGCCCATGGAGAGAACGCCAGAGTCAGATTGGGATTTGAATCCTTCTCCCCCTGGATGAACTTAGCCAAATGATTTTGCTTTTCTGTGCCTCAGTTTCCCTCAGTGAACCAGGGTTGCAGCTCCTGGCTCTTCCAGAGCTTCCTCTCCTCCATCCTCTGGGTGAGGGGGGGGGTGGGGAGGGAGTGCCTGGTCTTTCCTCACTCAGGCAAATGAATGGACCACTTTTGGCTGCCCTGCTGGGAGCTTAGAGCTGCTAATTCCCTGGAGAAACAGGAGGCTCTTTCATGCCCAGGCGCCAGTGGGGTGAGGAGGCGGGAAGAGGGTATTGAGCTGGCCTCATACCAGTGGGCAAGGTGGCTCCATGCCAAGACCAGGAGTGGCGCTGGTGGGGGGGGGGGTGGCTAAGGCCATGAATATCCTCCCTGGGGGACATTGGGTATGTATATCCTCAGCTATAAAATGGAAGTGACATGGACCAGCACAGCAAGTTCAACAAACCAGTGGATGAACAACCAGCAAAATGTGGTTTCAAGTCAATCACAAGGTGGGCTCTCAACAAAGGTCAGCCACTGTTGTTATGTGTCCGCCCAAAGAGCCCACCAAATTCTCCAGCAGTCCTATAAACAGAATTCCCTCCATTTCACGGATGAAGGAATTGAGGCCCAGAAAGGTCAACGTGCTTGTCCAAGATCACATGGCCAGTAAGTGAGTGACCCAGCCAGGATTTAAACTGGATCTGGACCCTCCAGGGTCCATGCTTTTCCCACCTCCCTCTGGGGGTAAAGAGGTCTTTTCTGCCATCCGCAGTCCTGGCCCCAGCACTGAGACCAGCAGAGCCAGGTCTAGATGGCACCAGGCCATGACTGAATGCAGGAAGTCCTGGCAGGCAGGGGCTGATGGGGCAGCCCTTCCGGTGGTGTCCCAGTTTCCCAGCCAGCCCACCCCCACCCCCTTACTGGAGTGGGCTTGGGAAGATGCTAGCAGGATGTCAGGAGAACCATTCCCCTAGCCCTTGAAGAAAGGGGCTGGATTCTAGACCATTCAGCTAAAGCCAGGAACCCGCAGCCTTCTGCCAGTAGCTGTTTGTCCCAGAACCCTCCATTCATGCAGATGGGATGGTGTCTTGCCCTTTCTCAAACACCTTCAGGCTCAGCAGGGTTTTGCTTCACATATTTTATTCAGATTCATGGTCTTTCACCCAACCAGGCCTTTACTTATGCTGTTTTCCCTGCTGGACAAATCTCCCCCCCATTTTTCTTACCCTGATGAATTCCTGCCCACCCACTAAGGTACAGACACAAGATCCCCTATCCCAGGAAGCCCTTCCTCCAGGTAGAGCCTCTGGTCTCCCAGCCCTATGTCTGGCTCAGCCCTGACTGCATGGATCTGTGTGTGTGTGTGTGTGTGTGTGTGTGTGTGTGTGTGTAGCTCTGTCTTACCAAAATTGAGGGCTCCTCAGGTATGGAGGAGGCTTCTCGCTGAGGCTTCTCACAGTCCCCAGCACCACCCAGCACAGGGCTGGGCAGCAGGGAGTGAATTCTTGTTTAGTGAATCAGTGAACCAAATCTTTAGCCTTTGTGCAATCTGGTTTGGCCAACCCCCTCCTTCCCCCCAGTTCATCCTTCAAAACCCACTTCCCACGCCCCCTCCTCCATGAAGCCTGTCCCAGGCAGCGTTTACTAGGAAGAAAGATTTGGAGGCTAAGCCTCTTGTGTTGCATTCGGGATACACGAGGCTGACGAAGACTCGCTCATCGTGGCCTCTTTCTCAACTCTTCCTTTGGTCCCTGGGAGGCAATGAAGCGCTCGGCAGCATTAGCAGTTACGGAATGGGTTTTGGCTGACTTCCCCAGGTAGGGAGATATCGTTATAGGAAGTCTCTCAGACTTCCTATACCCTATACCCTGCTCTATACCCGCAGGCACCAGAAGACGGCGCCCCGCACACAACTTGGCAAACAATTCTTTCAGGTGCCTCCCTTCTTCCTCCAGCTCCAAAAGAAAACTCAGCACTGGATGAAGGCCCTTTAAGAGGCGGGCGCGGAGGGGCGGGGTTCAAATTGCCGCCTGCCCTGAGAGCAAGGGAGGGGCAGGTCTGAGTCACAGTGCGCTTGCGCGGTGTCCTCGTGGTTCCGGGTCCTGCTCTGGTTCTCGGCGCTGTTCGCAGAGACTGAAGCTCGGAGTCCGAGCGACCCCCGGAAACCCACAGGAAACCTGTTTCCCTTACTTGAACCTGCTGTGAGAATCTAGCCGCGGGTCACGGCAGTTTCTTTGAAACCTTTGTAGACTCTGAGGCGTGGTCAAGGTCGAACGGCTGTGGCTGCGTTGGCGTCGGAATACGCACACCGGCTACACCGGCTGAGCCCTGCGAGGCTTTGTGGAGCCGAGATGACCCACTCTTTGGTTTGTCCAGAGACAGTGAGCAGGTGAGACCCTGGGGACGGGCAGTGGCGGGCGTGGCCCTTGAGCCCGGGGTTAACCGAGCTGGGGGTGCCGGGGTAAGCTGGAGGCGAGGAGGGGGCGGGCCCACCGGTGGGCGGGACATCGGCGCTGGGTTTAGCCAGTCTTTTCGCTCTTATTCTGGTGCCTCCAGGGTGAGTTCAGTGCTGAATCGCAACACTCGGCAGTTTGGAAAGAAGCATCTGTTCGATCAGAACGAGGAAACGTGCTGGAACTCGGACCAGGTGAGGCACCTCTCCCTGGACCCTCCGCCCATCCTGTGAATCAGATTCAGGAGTCCGGGGTGCCTTGAGAACTAAGGAGCACTCCAGCTGGGCACAGTAGAGTTGGTCACGGAGGGAACGAGTGCCAGCTGCCCCTCGCACCACCTCTCCCCCCATCGACTGTGGGAATAAGACACACATAGCAGGCTCTGTCTGAGCCTGGACAGATTGTGAGCCTCAGTTTCCCTGTCTGTCTCCAGGGCCCCTCCCAGTGGGTGATACTAGAGTTTCCTCAGCGCATCCGTGTCTCCCAGCTGCAGATCCAGTTCCAGGGGGGTTTCTCCAGTCGCCGGGGTCACCTGGAAGGTACTGGGAGGGCTCTGGAAGGTGGGGGTTTGGAGAGGGCACCCCAGCCTCACAACCTGCCCCTTTCTCTGTTGCAGGTTCCCAGGGGAATGAGGCTCTTAGCAAGATTGTGGACTTCTACCCTGAGGACAACAACTCACTTCAGATATCCTTCCTGGGCCTCTGGGGAGGGGCGGGGGTGGTGGTCTGTGCCTCCGAAAGCCGTGGGCCCTGGTATGTGACCTTGAGCAAGTGGGCTCTGGACCTCCATTGTTCCATCTATAAAATGAGCTGATGGTACCCGGTTCTGTGTGAGAGCCCCAGAAGGGCTCACAGTGTGGCCCGTCACCCAGCACACTGGTGGTGTCTAAGCTGGGGCTGCCACATGGGAAATGATGAACTACCTATTTCCCTTGACTGCCTGTGCTCACACCTTCCCTGTGCCAGTTGCCGAGGTGGACCGGCTGAAGGTGACATTTGAGGACGCCGCTGACTTTTTTGGCCGAATTGTCATCTACCACCTGCGCGTGCTGGGGGAGAGGGCGTGAGGCCACTGGGTACTAACTCACTCCTCCAGGAAGCCCTTGGGGAAGCACAGGGAAGTCCTTGAGGTTATGCACAGAAGGTTTATTGGTTCCTCTTGGGAAGGATCCCCTCCCACTGTCTGTCCAGGAGCTGCCTTTGAAGCCAGTTCTGGGTTCCCCCAGCTCTGCGTCAACTGTTTTGTTCCCTGAGTATCTGAGTCCCCAGCAGGCAGCCTTCACTCAGGATCTGCGGGCACCAGGTTGCTCTGGAAGAGTTTGAGGATGTGGTTCTCGATCACCTGTTGCACTGGAAACAGGAAAGGGAAAAGGTGGGCCATGAATCGAATGCAGGCTGCAGAGACAGAGGCCATTTGTACACCTCTTTTGGGGGATGAGCCGGGGTGTCCCAGCATGAGAACTGCACCCGCCTCTCAGGGAACGAACGGGGATCTCCAAGTCCTGGGACACAAACGGAGGACCTAATTCATATGCGGGGAAATCCACACCCTTCCCAGAGTACAGCTGAGAAGACGGAGGCCCCCCACGCCAGGAAACTCAATTTCCCCTAAGTCTGTAAAAATGCATTTTTGGAGGCTTTTTAGAGTAAAAAAAAGAAAAAAAAAAAATCTTTACCAAACAAAATTGTCGACTGGTGACTTTTATGAAAGGATAAGAGGGGCTGTGAGGAATGACTTCTGTCCCAAATGGAATAAAACTTGAAGGAAGGAGGAGAAATCTCCCAGGCTCTCAATCTCTCCATGACCCCAAGGGGTCAGTTCTATTAGGATCTCCCCATTTTGTGGATGGGGAAGCTGAAGGGGGAAGTGGGGAACAAACTGGGGTCAGCCGATGGTCCCTACTCACACCCACCTCCTGCCATGGAGAGGGCTGGCTTCAGTGACCCTCTGTGGCCCGGCCCCTCCTTCCTGGCATCCTTATCCTGCAAGGCCTCTGCAAGGATCCCATCCACCAGCCTGGTTCCTCCAGCCTGAATCCCATCTTCCCTCCCTTTGGGCCTCCCAGTGCCTGTGTAGATCTCATCATGAACCCAGTCACTGACACACGTCAGCCTCCCGCACATGCCCAGGTGAGTACACAGTGGCACTACGTGTTTGCTAATGTGAACACTCTCAACGCTAGCATGTGACATCTGAGAGGGATGTCCTGTGTACCCCTCTGTGGTCACCTGCTTACGGCACACTGTCACTGCCCTATGTGTCTCAGGCTGACCTTTCCGATATCCCAGGGCCACGGCAAGGTCCATTGGGGTATAGCCGGAGTCAGCCTCAGTGGTGAGATCGGCTCCTCGGGCTGCAGAGCAAAGCAGGTGTTACTGGAGAGGCAGCGGGGCTGGGAGCCCAGAATGGGGCATGGAGACTTGGGAGATCCAGTGATCCCTCACGGTATAGCCACAGGTCTGCTGGTTGCCCTTATAGGCTTGGATGAGAACCTGAGCTCTCTGAAGAATGTGGCCAGTAGAATCCCCACCTCCAGGGTCCCTGAGGCATGAAGGGTGTGGGTGTTCAACCCGGTGAGCCAGACCCCTGTACTATCCTACCATCTCCTGTCCCCAGATCAATCCTCTTGGGAAACTCAGGTAGTGACCGTTCATCCCAAGAGCTGTTCGAGCAGAGTTTGGACCCCTCCCTGGCCCTCAGGGTTCCTGTGGGGCCAGCTGGGGCTCTGAGGCCCCCAGGGCCAGCTGCTACTCCCACTCACCCAACAAGGCTTCTACGCACTTCACGTGGTTCCCACGCACGGCGTACAGCAGTGGCGTCCCTCCATTCTGTCAAAGGCGGGGGCAAGGGCAACCGACATTCTGTCTTTTCCAAATTCTCACAACACCCCCAGCCCTCCAATTTAATGTGGTTCTTCCTCCTGCTCAACACCTGGCCTTGTTCCCCCTTTGGGTCTTAGCTTAGATACCCCTTCTTCCAGGAAACCCTCCTCGACTTCCCTGGACTCTGGAGGCCGCTTTCCGGGGCTCTTGCAGCTGCCTGTGTGTCTGCTGTTACAGTGCTATTCACTACATTCCAGCTGTTTCTGTGTCGGCTGCCCTCCCTGCCAACTAGGAGCTCTGTAAGGCTCAGAGAAGGCTGTCTTGTGTTCTCAGCACCCACAGCAGGCCTGGTACCCTGCAAGGGGCCCAGGGCCAGTGGGTGATGCCTCACCCAGTCGTAGATGTTGATGTCCACGTCACGCTCAAGTAGCAGCCCTACAATGTCTGTGTAGCCGCCCATGCTGGCCAGGGACAGGGCGCTTTCCCGTTCCTTGGCCAGGATGTGGGGGTCAGCACCCTGTGGTAGGGGGAATAGAGACAGTGGTGATGGGATGGGTGGGGGCATCCCCTGGAATCCTGGGGTACCCATGGCAGCCCCTTCTTATAGACATGGCACCAGCAGACTCAGACGAGACCCCAGCCCACCCTCAAGTTCCTGGGAAGCCCTCAGCTGGGCTGGGACGCACCCACTCGAGCAAGAAGCGGACAGTCTCGATTTCTCCAAAGGCGGAGGCCCAGATGAGGGGGGTGAAGCCATGCTCGTCCGGCTTGTTGATGAGGTTGTCGCCTGGCAGGAGGGGGGTGGTACCACTGGGATGCACCCCTGCCCACTCTCCCCAGTGCTGTGGGAGCAGGGACAGGGCGGGTGGCTGGGGTCAGACATGAGGGGGAGCACACGGGTGGACATAGGCACATTTGTGGAGACTCAGGTCATTTCAATACCCACGTGCACACACCAGCACGTGTGGTCAGACACATTCGGACACACCACAGTACTCGTGTGGACACACACCTTTCCTCAGATGTTCCTTCAGCTGGCTCAGCTCCCCCTGGGCCGCGAGCTGGTGGATGGACAGGGCTAGGGGCCAGAGAGAGGCAGAGTCCTCACCTGTCCCATCCCTGCTCCATGCCTCAGTTTACCGCATCCAAAGTTGCTCCTCCCGGCCCCTGCTACCTACTGGCACCTGTTACCTCTCCCCGCCTTAGGGACTGGAGGCCCACTTACAGTCGAGGGTGGCTGGCAGGGCTGAAACCTCGTTCCCCCGCTGCCGGTTGGTGAGGGTTGTGGAGTGCTTCAGGGAGCTGCCTCCTGGAAGAGAGAGGAAGGGCCTCAGTTTGCTCCTAGTATGTCTCTGAGGCTTCAGACCAGACCCTCGGGGTTTGGAGCTACCAAAGACAGTGCCTCTCTCCACCATTCACTCACTCTGCCCTCCTGGATACCCGGGTGCACCTTTCTCCTCTACACCTGGTGATGTTCTGGGCAAACGATACATAGTCCCTGCCCTCAAGGGGTACATCGACAAGAGGGGGGAGTCAGACAGAAGGAGAGAACTAAGTATTCAGGAGAAATAAGAAGGAGGTAGAAGAGGGGCACCTGGCTGGCTCAGTTGGTTGAGCGACTGACTTTAGCTCAGGTCATGATCTCGCAGTTTGTGAGTTTGAGCCCTGCGTCGGGCTCTGTGCTGACAGCTCAGAGCCTGGAGCCTAATTCAGATTCTGGGTCTCCCCCTCTCTCTGCCCCTCCCCTGCTCACGCTCTGTGTCTCTCTGTCTCGCAATAATAAACAGATGTTAAAAGAAATTTAAGAAAATGGGGCATCTGGGCGGCTCCGTCGGTTAAGCGTCCGACTTCAGCTCAGGTCATGATCTCACAGTCTGTGAGTTCGAGCCCCGCGTCGGGCTCTGTGCTGACAGCTAAGAGCCTGGAGCCTGCTTCGGATTCTGTGTCTCTCTCTCTGCCCCTCCCCCGCTCATGCTCTGTCTCTCTCTGTCTCAAAAATAAATAAAAACATTAAAAAAATATATAAAAACAACTTAAGAAAAAAAAGAGTATCCTTAAAACAAAAGAAAAAGAAGGAGGTAGAAGAGAGTGGAAAGAGGGGAGGGCCAGGGGTGAGTCCATTTCAGACACGATGGTCAGGGAGGGCCACTCTGAGGAGGTGATACCAACTGAGAGCTTGGCCAGATGAAGAAACCAGCCCTGGGAAGAGGTAGAATGTTCCACACAGAGGGAACAGCAGGGACCAAGGCCCCAGGAGGGACTGAATTAGACGTGTTCAAGGACTCCAGTCAAAAGAAATCCTTGAGGGGCACCTGGGTAGCTCAGTTGGTCTATTTCAGCTCAAGTCATGATCTCATAGTTCGTGAGTTTGAGCCCCACATCAGGCTCTGCGCTGAGAGTGCAGGGCCTGCTTGGGATTCTCTCTCTCCCTCAGTCTGCCCCTCCCCTGCTCATGCTCTCTCTCTCTCTCAAAAAAAAAAAAGAAATCCTTGGATCCTTAATAGGGTTAACAGAATCACCATCTGACCCAGCAATCCACTCCTAGGTATCTACCCCCAAAAGTTGAAATCAACTGTTCAGACAAACACCGGTACACAAATGTACCAGCAACACTAGTCACAATCGCCTAAACAGGAAGAACCCAAGGGCCCATCGATGGATGAATGGATAAAAGAAATGTGGTCTGGAATGGGATATTATTGGGTCATAAAAAGGAATGAAGCACCAACACATGCTGCAAATGCAGACAAACCTCCAAACCATCATGCCGAGGGGCGCCTGGCTGGCTCAGTCAGAGGGGCATGCAACTCTTGTTCTCGGGGTCATGTGTTCAAGCCCCACATGGGGTGCAGAGATTACTTAATAATCAAACTTAATAAATCAAACTTAAAACCATGAAAAAAACCCTTCATGCTGAATGAAAGAAGGCAGACACAAAAGGCCACATGTTGTAGGATTCATTTATATGAAATATCCAGAACAGGGAAATCCATAGAGACAGAAAGATTAGTGATTGACAGGGGCTAGGGGAGGAGGGATGGAGAATGATTACTCATGGGGACTGGGTTTCCTTCTGGGGTGACGGAAATGCTCTGGAACAACAGAGAGAGTGGGGGTGGGGGGCTTACGCACAACGTGAATGTACTTACCACCACTGAATTGTATGCAAGTCTGGTTAAAATAGCAACTTTTATGCTATGGGGATCTAGCCATCATATATATACATAAAAAGCAATTCCTCACTGGGTGGAGAGGGAAGACACATTCTGGGTAATGGAACATAAAGACAGAGGTCCTGTCTTGAGCCTGACATTCCATTGTCCTTGCATCCCAGAGGCAGGAGTCCAGGGGAAACATCCTACCTACCCTGCGGTGAGGAGGCACCAGCATCCGGTTCAGGATTCCCAGGCTCCAGAGTGCAGGGGAAGAGACTGAGCACCACAGTGTCTGAGCCATCGGGGGCCTCATCGCTGGGGTCCTCAGGGTCCCCAAATTCTGGGATGGGGAGCTGTTGGGTCAGACTGAGGTCCTCTGCCGGCTGGGTGGGCTCCATGGGGGAAGCTGGCAGAAGCGCCAAAAGAGAACAGTTAATTATCAACAACTCCTATTAAGTAGGCACCAACAGCATACCCGGCCTTTCACAGTGAGGGTGGGTAAACTCAAGCTCAGCGGGAAGTTAAAACCACAGTCCAACTGCTTTTCAGGCTCATTCCTCCCCCGCTACCAGGGCACATACAACATGCTTTACTTAAAATGGGTTCAGCTATCTGGGTTCGAATCCCACCATTTATAAGCTGTGAGCACTTGGGCACATGACTTAACTTCTTTGAGCCTCAGTTTCCTCATTAATCAAATGGGGAAATGAGGTCTTAGCACCGTGCCTGTACATAGCAAAGCTGGGGGCCTGATACACGGGCAGAGCTTAATAAACGTTCACTGTAGTTATTTTTTTCTTGCGTGGTGGGGGGGGGGGGGGGCGGTCCCCGGAATAAGTGACTGCTCAACAAAGTGTGATCGGTCCCATCCCACCGGCCCCTCCCAAACAGATCCGAAAGGTCCACTCACCTCTAACGAGCCTCGTCTGTCACCCCACGCCGCAAGTCCGGGTCCCCCAAAACTTGGGGGCCCAATTCACAAACTTTTCTCCTTCAATTGATATAGGAGGGAGCAAGCTGGAACCTGGATCCTCAGCGCCCTGGTTTCTTCTGCCGGGACAGAGAGCAACTTGATACGCGACCGCTACCCCCACCTCAGAGCACCCCACTGCGCCTGCGCACCCTGCCTCCCCAAAAGTGCCGAAAGGCAAGAGCAATAGAAGCTGCTACTGGCCCTTTAAGACTTGGGGGAGGGGCGTGGTTTCCGCTGGGGCCCAAGCAATGCTGTTGCGCCTGCGCGTTCTTGTCCTGGCAGCTCTGGAGGGAGCCCGGCAGGGTCTGAAGGGATGGGTGGAGCCTCAGAGGGCTCAGAGGATTTCATTGAGACAGTCTTGCGTCACTACCCCCCCAGCTCCACCCATAAGGTTTTCCTGAGGGAGACGCTAGGCTCCAGTTGCTCCAGGACGGGCGGGGCTCTCTCCTCTACGAAGGTGGTGGGCGGGGAAAAGTCGAGGTGTCGGGACTTAAAGGGGCAACACTACTGTCGCCTCCGTTCATAACAATGTCTTCTTTGCGGTCCTGGGGGCGTGTGAGCATGTGCAAGAATCTGATGGCAATAGGAGGGTACAAAGAGGCCGTTTATGTGGCCCGAAGTGGACAATGTTTGGAGCGTTTCCCTAATTCGTCTGCTCCCGGAAAAGGGAGTTCGTGAAGGGAGGGTGCCCTTGCCCCTTCCTGCTTGGGTGTCCCTCCTGGAGCTTCAGGGGGTCTCCGCCCCTTCCTCACCCGTCTACTGGTGTGCCTCCTTCCCCAGTCTCTCACTCAGGGCTCCTCTCCAGTCTAGGTACACGAAGTAGTGAGGCGGGCAGGCCAATTGGCACCGGAACTGGAGCACCACGGCGTCTGGTTTCGTAGGGGAAGGTTTAAGAAGCCTTCCCCATAGCCGGACTTCCGCTTCCGGTCCTCGGAATCTGTACGCGGTCGTTATGGAGGAACCGGAGATGCAACTCAAGGGAAAGAAAGGTTGTGTTGAGCCCCGGGCTGGACAGAAGGGTGACCTGACAGAGTGCAGGAGGGGGCAAAGGCTTGGAGGGAGCATGCGGGGGAACTAATTGGACCACCATTGCATCCTGGTTCGGCCGCTGACTAGTTTAAAAACCTTTAGAGTGTCTCCGTGCCTCAATTTTGTCATCTGTAAAATGGGAAGTATAGTAGTCTCTCCCCGCCCCCATAGGTTTGTTGTGAGAATTCAATGACCTGCTATTTGTAATGCATTGAAAGAACGCCTGTGACGTGGCAATCGCTGTGCGTGTTACTTCCGTATATGGTTACGTATTTGTTTAGGTTTACGTTAACATCGAATATTTGTAAGTCACATAGTTACAAATTACCAAACGCCACAGACTTGTTAAATCATAAAGGTTTTTGTTATGACACACGTTATTTCTAGTTACTATTTTTAAGTTTATTTTTGAGAAAGAGCGAGAACACAAGTGGGAGAGGGGCAAAGAGACGTACAGAGGATCCCAAGCAGGCTTCCCACTGTCAGCGCAGAGCCCCATGCTGGGCTCAACTCACCAACTGTGAGGTCATGACCTGAGCGGAAATCAAGAGTTGGTTGCTTAACCGACTGAGTCACCCAGGCACCCCTCTAGTTAATTATTTAGAAGGCACAAGTATAGTTCATCCCATCTTTTTTGCAGCAGCACTGAAGGGTAGGCTCTTATGTTCATTTTCCAAACGAGGAGGACTAAGAGGGATAAGAGTACACTCAGTTTGGAGGTGGCAGGATGGGCTCTACCCTCCTGAGGGCGTTGCAGTGAGCTAGACATGCTGACACTAGCCAGACTCATGCACAGCCTCCCTTGACTCCCAGATGCACCAGAGTTCTCTGTCTTGTTAACTACACTCCACTGGCCACAGCATGGGGTCCATCTCTGTAGCAAACCTTGAGGTGGGTACTATTATTCCATTTTTACAGCTGAGGAAACTGAGGCTCCCAGAAGCCCCTGCCCTCAAGAATCCAAGCTTCAACTTTTTTTGTTTTTGTTTTTGTTTTTTTGTAAAAGTGTAATGTAATAAAGAATGAGAATTTATAAGAGAAATGAACAAGGTGCTGAGGTTGAGAATGAGATGGAAGTGACATTCGGTTAAGCGTGGTGATCAGGGAAGGCCTTGTCCAGGAGCTGAGACATGAGGGATAAAGAGAAGCCCATGGGGGAAGGAGAGGGTCAGTGGCAGAACAAACTGGGCAGCAATACAGCAGCTACTGATCACAGTATTTATGGGTATTTCAGTTAATTAAAATTAGGTAAAAAAATTCTTATGGTGAGCCCTGAGTAATGTGTAGAATTATTGAATTACCATATTGTGCACCTGAAACTAACATAACACTGTATGTTAACTCTATTGGAATTAAAATTTAAACAAAAAAATAAAACTCAATTTGTGAGTCGTATTTCACATTTCAGCCACATGCTCAGTAGCCAGCCGTATGTACCTAGTGGCTACATTATTGGACACTATAGATTATAGAACCTTTCGGTCATCTCAGAAAGTTCTTTTGGACAGTACTGGGAGTGTCCAAGGAACAGCCAGGAGGCCACTGTGCCTTGGATGGTGAGGAAGGCAGGGAAGTTAACAGCAGGAAGAACATACAGGGGCTTATGGGCCATAGTAAGTTAGGTGGATTTTACGCTCTGGCTGATGGGAGCCATAAGAGGGTTTCAAATAAGGGAGGGACATATCTGATATGTTCATTAGGAGATCACTCCATCTGTTGTTTGGAGATTGGACTGTTGGCAGAGCGGAAGCAGGGAGACCAGGAAGGAGCTGAATCTGGCGTCCTGGCGAGAGGTGGCCATGCCTGGACCAGCGTGGGCAGTGTAGTGGTAAGAATAGGTGAGATTTAGACTTTGTTTTCAGGCAGAACCAGCAGGATCTGTCATGGATGGGAGGGTGTAGATGACTGACTGGCTGGGAATGTCATTTGTTGAAGCAGACCGTGGGGTAAGGATTTCTGTGTAATTAACTTACCAGGAGAACCTCACAGGGGAGATAGGGGAAGCTGAGCAAGGAGTGATCTCAGGGCAGATCCTCAGCCTGATGCTTCAGGAGAACTCAGAAGGATGATTTACACCTCCACGTTGTCCCAACACACAGCAGGAGATGTAGCCTTTAATACCCCTTGATGGTCAGTCATGGCTGAAGGCCACCCAGCGATCTAAGCTTCCAGGCATTTTCAGGTCCAGTAACTGGTAGGACCCTCGAAGAAGAGTCTCAGATTCATTCCTTGGGGTAAAGGGAATGTGAGAGGGTCCAAGTGGGCAGCAGCAGTGTCTACCGCAAGTGGGCTTGGGAGGGGAAAAACCATGAGTTCACTGGATGTGTTAACATCATGATGAGCGAAGCCTTTCTTGATTATCTCCTTCAACCCATCACTGGGACCACAGGTGACCCAGCTCCTGAGTGGACACTGGACACCCCTCGCTGCTCTGGCTGGACTCGCGGATTAAGCAGTCAAGAGTCTTATGCTTTGTCTCTTTGTGTCTCTGCCGCCCTTCCCTTGCTCTGCCACCCCCCACCCCGGCCCCCAACTTTTGATTTGCTCGGCCCAGTCACAGACAAGTTCACTGAGAGTGTCTATGTCCTGGCCAATGAGCCTTCCGTGGCCCTGTACCGGCTGCAGGAGCACGTGCGCCGCTCTCTGCCTGAGCTGGCCCAGCATAAGGTGAGCCCCACTGACCCCTGGCACTGACCTCCCCCAGAGTCCTCACCTCATGATCTGGGGCCTGCTACATGGAACAGGGGCTGTTGGGGGAGGAGTCAAGGCTGGGACAGCAGCAAGGAGGCACGAGGTCACTGAGACAGGTTGAGGCCATGGGTGGACAGACTTGGGGGCAGATATGGAAGAAGGGGGTGGCCGGATGTGCATTCGTTGTCACTTGTATGGCGAGAAGGAAGCATCCGCATGAGGACCCGAGGGAACCATGTGCCAGGCCGAGGGATGCAAAGGCCCTGAGGCATGGTGGCCACGTGTTGGCGGAAAGCCCAGACCTGTGAGGGAGGGGATTTTCAGGAGGAAAGATCAGGATGGAGGGGGCTGGTCTCTGTGGCCATGGTGATGGGTGATCAGGTGCTCCATCCCAGGAACTGAGAGGGTGGAGGTAGCAGCCCTCCTGCTAACAGCTTCCTGTCTCCCACAGGCCGACATGCAGCGATGGGAGGAGCAGAGCCAGGGAGCCATTTACACAGTGGAGTATGCCTGCAGGTGAGCCCGGTAGCCTCCCCACTGCCGGGGTTGTCCCCGTACGCCCCAGGGTCACCTCTGGGACACTCCGGGGCATCTCAGCCAGCTCTCCGGTGAACCTTCTCCTGCCATATGCATCTGAGTTGAGGCATGTGGATCTCGACTTACTTGGCCACACAGCAGGTTCCAATCCAGGCCTGTGCTTCTCACCATTTGCCCATCCCCCACGTGCCTCCGGCAGGCTTCCTCCCGAGCGGAGCCCCCGTGTGTCGTAGGAAGGGGTGGAAAGGTTTAGGGGAGATGCCATCTGGGAAGGGAGCCAGTGCCTCAAGGGACTTCTCCTTCCCACATCCAGGACCACAGACTGGCCGGTGGGGTGGACGGCAGCTGAGAGGAGGGCCACAGCACAAATACAGCCGATTATTTTTACATTTTTATTTCTTTCCAATTTTTTTTTTTTAGTGTATAACAGACGCATAAAATTTGCCACCTTAACTATTTTCAAGTATACGGCTCAGTGGTAGTAAATACATTCACGTGCGGCCATCCCCACCCTCCATTGCCAGCATTTTTTTTCATCTTGCAAATCTGAAACTCTCCCCGTCGGACACTAACCCCGCCCTTCCCTTTCTCCTGACCCCCGGCACCCACCGTTCTGTGTTCTGTGTATGAATCTGGGGACCTCACATAAATGGAGTCGGACAGTATTTGTCTTTTCTGTCCATCTCTTTTCACTCAACATGCTGTCCTCCAGGTCTTCCCATGCTGTAGCCTGTGTTGGATTATCCTTCCTTTTTAAGGTTGAGTAGTATTCCGTTGCGTAGACCCACCTCAGTTTATCCATCTGTCGATGAACGTTTCGGTGGCTTCCACGTTTTAGCTACTGTGGATAATGCTGTGAGTGTGAGGGTACCATTTAATTATTATTATTATTATTATTATTATTATTATTATTATTATTTTGTGTTTAGCTTTTTCTAAGTCTTCAGATTCCACCCCCCACCCCCCGCCGCCTCCCAGTCCCAAGGGAAAGATGTATGTCAGAGTAAAAAGTAGTAGCCAGTGTTTCTTTTCATCATCTCACCTTTCCTGGCCTTGCCTCCCCCTCTTCAGTTGGTTCCCCTGACTGTACTTAACGTCCTGGCTTGTTCCGTTTGCCTCGCGAGTTTGGCAATTTTATTTAGAAGTGCCATTTGCCCTTTGCGTGGACTAAGTCATTTTCATGGAGGCTGGACACACCCCAGCAGTACAATCTGTGGAACCACGGGGTTTGCTTGCCTGTTTCTGTTGTGCGAACGAAGGTTCTCTGACAGGAGGTCCTGCTGCTGAGGGTACTGAGCCGAGTGCTCTACCATCAGCCGCCTTGGCCCCTCCACTGGGACAGAAGGCCTTCCAGACGGATGGCATTTTCTTGAGGATGGTGGCCTCAGACACCCTCATTAGCTCAAGAAAGGGTAGAAAAGAAATAGGAGTTTCTCTCTCACGTCTGCCAAACAGCTCCTGCGCAGCTGTGGGCTCACCAGCAAGGCCCAGGTCAAAGGAAGAACATGTCAGAGTCTGTACTTTGTCCCGGTTCCTCTAGCTGCCCCATTCAGTGAAGGAGTCCGGGCTGCGGGTGACACTTAAATTTTAATGCATTAAAATGAAATAAAAGATTCAGCTCCTCTGTCTCACTAGCCATATTTCAAGGGCTTAGCAGCCATGTCAGCGGATAAAGAATGTGTCCGTCATGTTCCAGAAAGTTCCACCGGGCCATGCTGAGGTAAGCATGAGGCCAGTGTATCCTGAGCTCTGAGCACTTCTCGCTAGGGAGATGTGAATTTCTCTATGCTAAGGGACCATGTTTCCTTTATGGACATGAAAGAGCCCTTTTGGTTGTTGACAATGCTTTACGTAGTTGATGCAGAATTTATAGATACTAAACTGGATAAACTATTCAAGAGGGAACTTATAAAAGCAAGCTTTTTTCCCCCTATAGTTTATTTATTTTTCATAGTTTACATCCAAGTTAGTTAGCACATTGTGCAACAATGATTTCAAGAGGAGATTCCTTAAGCCCTTTACCCATTTAGGCCATCCCCCCTCCCACAACCCCTCCAGTAACCCTCTGTTTGTTCTCCATATTTAAGAGTCTCTTCTGTTTGTCCCCCTTCTGTTGTCCCCCTCCCTGTTTTTATATTCTTTTTGCTTCCCTCCCCTTATAGTCATCTGTTTAGTATCTTAAATTCCTCATATGAGTGAAGTCATATGATATTTGTCTTTCTCTGACTAATTACACTTATCATAATACCCTCCGGTTCCATCCACGTAGTTGCAAATGGCAAGAATTCATTCTCTTTGACTGCCGAGTAATACTCCATTGTATATACATACCACATCTTCTTTATCCGTTCATCCATCGATGGACATTTGGGCTCTTCCCATACTTTGGCTATTGTTGATGGTGCTGCTATAAACATGGGGGTGCATGTGTCCCTTCGAAACAGCACACCTGTATCCCGTGGGTAAATACCTAGTAGGGCAATTGCTGGGTCGTAGGGTAGTTCTATTGTTAATTTTTTGCGGAACCTCCATACTGTTTTCCAGAGTGGCTGCACCAGTTTGCATTCCCATAAAGACAAGCTTTTCATCCAGGTGGGCAAACACTAGAAAAGCTGACTGCATTTTGGTAGCGCTAAAACGAACAAGCTAACAGAGCAGGCGATAGCCCCCCAACCCCCGCTTTGATCTTGTGGCCGTTTTCCAGCCGGTCCCTGACTGATAATAAATAGGAGTGAGTTTTTTGTCTTTAATAGAACAGCTTTAAAATGACACTTTTATTTCCACTGCAGATACTATGCAGGTGAGTTAGCAGGGCATTAGCAGGGCCCTGGGTGGCCTGGTGAATATTTTACTGTTGTGCTGTTGGAAGGGGCATTTTCATTAGGTGTTTGTTAGTCTGGCACCAACACCAGAGGCTAGCACAGCTTGGCAGTGGTGTCCCCTTAATTAGTAGTGAGTTATTCTGCTTCTCTCTAAGCTCACCTCCAGAGCTCTTCACAGTTGAGTTGATAAGCTTCCTTCAGAGGCAGGAGTAGGTTATCTAAAAGGCCATTTTTACACGTTTATCGCTTCTTCAAAACATTAGGTGGTCTAGCAGCAGGATGTAAAAGTTGCACCCGGGGCGCCTGGCTGGCTCATTCGGAAGAGCATGTGACTCGCTCTCGATCTTGGGGTCGTGAGTTCAAGCCCCACGTCAGGTGTAGAGATTACTTAAATGAATAAATAAAAACTTGCAAAAAAAATAGCTGCTTCTGGCCATCATGCGCTCTGTCGCATAGATGTCATCGAGGTGTGGCAGGGAAATCAAAACTTTAAACCCCGGATAAGCCCACAGAATCCCTGGGGTGCCTGTTGAGCACTGAGCCCGTGCAGGCGCCCCCACCAACCTCTGGCTGGGAGGCTACATGGGCAGGCGCAGGGAGGGGAGGGTAAGGCGGGGTGGCACCGACTGGGTCCATCCTCCCATTTCAGTGCTGTGAAGAACCTTGTTGACAGCAGCGTCTACTTCCGCAGCGTGGAGGGTCTTCTGAAACAGGCCATCAGCATCCGGGACCACATGAATGCTGCCGCCCAGAGCCACAGGTAGCTCCGGGACCACCCGCTCCTGCTCTCAGCCTCCTCGCTGTAAGGACCTTTGCTTCTCAGCCAGGAACTGCTGTCTCTCACTCCTTAGACAGCTCCCTTTCCTCATCTCATGGTGCCTGGTGGCTTCCTCTCGTCCTTTGGCGTCTGTAACGGGAGAGTACAGCCACCCAGCACCCAGGTCCTGAGCTCTGCTGTGTGCCCGGCCCTGGGCTGGGCACCGGGGATGCAGCGGTGGCCAATATGCATGTACTCGTGGTCTCACGGGGAGGCATACGGCAACCAGGTAAACATGGAACAGACGAGCATTTCAGATGTGCAAAGGAAGAAAAGGGAGGTGGGAGCCTCTCTGAGGAGGTGGGAGCAGAGGCCTGAGCACCATGCAGATGGGAGGTGGCCCGGGGAGGGGGTTCCAGGTTGGACAGCGGTGAGGACAGAGGCCCTGGGGATGGTGATCTGGGTGTGTTGGAGGAACATCTAGGAGGCGAGTGTGGCTGGAGTGGGTGAGCAAGAGGGAGACAGAGCCCGCGAGGCTTGCAGGGGAGGTTGCCCGGAGCTGAAGGAGGCTTCAAGCCAAGGACCAGATGGCCTAAAAATGAAAAGCACTTACAGTCCTCGCACCCTGGGGAGAGAGTTTTTGTCATACTGTCATTATAACTTAATAAACATGCACTTGGGCACATGCGCACGTGCTGTAAGCTGTAACTCTGCTTTGATATATGTCCGGCCCCTGCAGTCTGGGACTGGGTCTGGCATGCCTGTCCCCCACCAGACATTTAGAAAGAAAGAAAAAAAAAAATCTGTGTTACTGTTCTGAAAACTGAGACGCAGGAATTGTCAAAAACAAAAAAGCCTGGTGAATGTGTAAGAATGGACGTGCAGCCATCTTCTCACAGAGGGTAGCACGACATGGGTTGATCTGGGCTTCTTTGCTTTAAAGGACTGTCTGCCTTGGGCTGCCCTGCTGTAGGTTGGTGCAAGCCATTGGGGCCAGAGCTTGCTGTGTAGTGTGCACAGCGCCCCCTGCACGGTAGGGCCTCAAAAAGCCATAGCTTTTACCTTTTTTTTTTTTTTTTTTTAAGTTTATTTATTTATTTTGACAGAGGCAGAGAGAGGGAGAGAGAGAATCCCAAACAGGCTCCTCTCGGTGTGGAGCCTGACGTGGGGCTTGATCCCATGACCACAAGATGATGACCTGAGCTGATATCAAGAGTCGAATGCTTAAACGACTGAGCCGCCCAGGCTCCCCCATACCTTATTGATTGATTGATTGATTGATTGATTGATTATTTTTTTTTTTTAATGTTTATTTTTGAGAGAGGGAGACAGCGTGAGCTGGGGAAGGGCAGAGAGAGAGGGAGACACAGACTCGGAAGCAGGCTTCAGGCTCTGAGCTATCAGCACAGAGCCTGATGTGGGGCTCGAACCCACGAACTGTGAGATCATGACCTGAGCTGAAGTGGGATGCTTAACCCACTGAGCCACCCAGGCGCCCCCCCCCCCCCCCCGCCCCGCAATACCTTTTATTTTTAATTCATGGTTTCCCAAGTGCTTTAGATGCCTTGCTTCTGCCTGCTTCTGAAAGATGCTTCTAGCAGCTTAAAGTGCTGCTTAACACTTCTCTTGGCAAGCCCTGCGGGTTTGAAGTGCCCAGTCCTGCATGAGTCCCAACCACGACCTCTGAAGTTGGGTGGCTGGTCCCATTTATACAGAGGATGCCCTGAAGGCTGAGGCCAGGGGTCTTAGGGGACTGGAAGGTAACCCAAACCCATCTCCAGCCTAACTGAGCACGCCCGATGGCCTCTGACATTGGCCTCAAGGACGCTGCCCATGTTTTGTTCCAGCCCTGACGAACCACCCCTGCCCTCCTCAGCTTGATCCCGGAAGAGACTTGGAGGTGCTTTGGCCCCTCTGGCTCAGGTCAGTGTCAAGTGGGGTCGTGAACCTCTGTACTCCATGCTCTGAACTAACCCACCCTCTCGGTGTCCAAGAAGGGACCTGCTCGTCTAACCTCTTGGGCTTTCTCCCCGGGCTTGTAGGATACTTTCATCAGTGGGAGGCTTCGGGGTGGTAGGGACCTTCAGCCCTCTGCTATGCAGGACGTGGTCAGCCCTCGTCTCCCTCGTGCTCTCTGTGCCAACTCCCTGCCCCTTCTCCAGGCCGCAGGCCCTGTCTCGATCCCGTGTTCCCCCTGCCAAGACAGAAGGGGGGAGCCCACGTTTGGTTGTTTTACTCACACGCGTTCTCTCAGGCAGAGCCCAGCATGATGGCTACCCACCCAGCTCAGGAATCTTCGCTGCACTGCTGGCCTCTGTGTGACCCTGAGAAAGTCCCTCCCCTCTCTGGTCTCTGCTTTGACCTTCCGTCAGAGTGGTTCAGCAGGCAGCAGAGGGTGCTGCTGCATAGTGATGTGTGTTGTAGCAATCAGCTACTGCTGCATGACAAACTATCCCCAAACTTAGTGGTTGACAACCTTAGTCATTTGGCTGCTTACAGTCCTGCGATTTGGGCTGGGCTCAGCTGGGCAGTTTTTCTGGACTTAACAACTATCTGGCACTCATCAGAACTCAAAGGGGCTCATAGTCAGAGGTGGCCTCGCTCACACATCTGGATCTGGACCCGTGCCGTCAGCAGCAGGGGGTCCGTTCCCCTCTGCGTGGCCTCCCCAGCAGGCCGGCCTAGGCTTCTCCTGGTGACCGGGTGCCCAGAGGGCAGCCCCCGTGTGCCTGTGCCCATCCGACCTCTTCTTGCTTCACACTGCGGATGCTCCATTGGTCGAGGCCAGCCACGTGGCCAGGCCAAGAACCTGATGGGAGAGGACTGCAGGAAGGCCTCAATACCGGGAGGTGTGATCGACTGTGTGAGGAGAGCATGGTACCAAGAAAGGCCTGGCACGTTGTTACTCGGCGCCCATGTAGGGCCGACCCCGGCAGATCGGCGGCATCTGAGGGACTTGCTGAGCTCTGGCTGTTGTAGTTCTCAAAGCCCCGCCCACTTGCCAGGCACTGCAATGGCCCTCTGTGCCACAGAGGCCCTCTCAGAGGGCTTGGGAGGCATGAGTGGGATGGGGCCTCCACAGCCCCCGAGCCACAGTCTCCAGAGACAAGAGGCAGCAGAATTCATGTGTATGCAGTTGAAGTACTTTTTGAGCACCTGCTGTGTACCAGGCTTAGCTCTCCGGCTGGGGGTAGTGAGGAATCCCGCTGGCTGTGGGAGCATCCAGCATCTGGGAGGACTTGGGGCAGGAGGGGCTACCAAGAGGGTCAGCAACTCACCCCAATGGCCCACGCAGTGTTGCCCACCAGCCCTGGGCCTACACCCCACCATCTCTCCACTCCCTTCTCCTTGCCCTCGTCACTCCCACCATCCAGCCTCAAGGACACCGCCCTGCTGCCCTCCCCACACCCTGTTGTCATCTGTCCCTCTGCTGCTGCGCCCCCTTGGAATAAAATTCTCTGTGGCTTCTCCTGATCCCGCCTTTATCCCTACAGGCCCTGCCCCCTTCCTCTTCAGAATTGTTGCTCCATTGCCCCTCTCAGAGCCTTCCACCCCGCACTTTCCCCCCAAACTGTTCCCTACAGGGTAATTGGTAACCTGTATAGGGTCAAGTCACAGTCTCCCCTGGCGTCTGAGTTCACCTGCCTCTCCAGTCCAGGGCCTCTAGCACAGTTCCCATTTATAGAAGAGAAAGCAGGCTCAGAGAGGCCAGGCACAGTCACTGTCCTTGACCAGAAGTGCTGGGAGTCCTACCCCGGGGTTTCACCTCTTCCCCCATCCCATCTAGTACCTCCTGCCTCAGGTGCCACCTCATCAGGGTGACCTTGCCACCCTGAGGGTCTCTCAGACCTGTCCCTGACCCTTGTCCCTCCATCCCCTGGCCCCACTAAAGCTGGGGCCTTTGGACACAACTTTGTGGAATCTGGCAGGGACTGAAGACCAAGCAGGTGTGGCCAGCACATTCCTCTTGCTTCTGCTCAGCGCCGCCTCTGGGCCCCTCTGTGAATGTCTGGAGACAAGGCTTTGCTGCCTATGGACTCCTACCTGCCCCCCATTGATCACAGACACAGTCATGGCCACGGCCCCCCCCGACTGGTAATTGCCACTCTGTTAATCCTGAACAACCACCCACTGTGTGCCTGGAACTACACTGGGGGCTTTTCAAGGCTTATCTTTTCATCTTTCATCCTCAGCCTGGTAAGGCAGGTGTTACCCCCAAATACATATGGGGAAAGAGAGCCTTCGAGAGGTGGCATGACCTGTACAAGGTCACACAGCAGATTCCAGAGACTGAGTCCTACTGTGCTTCCTGCTGTATAACATGGGGCCTAGAGCTGGGCCTCTCTGGTCTGGTCTTTCTTCCTTTTCTTTCTTTCTTTCTTTCTTTCTTTCTTTCTTTCTTTCTTTCTTTCTTTCTTTTCTTTCTTTTCTTTCTTTTCTTTCTTTTCTTTCTTTTCTTTTCTTTTCTTTTCTTTTCTTTTCTTTTCTTTTCTTTTCTTTTCTTTTCTTTCTTTTCTTTCTTTCCTCTTCTGTTTTTTTAAATGTTTGTTTGTTTTTGAGAGACAGAGCACGAGTTGGGGAGGGGCAGAGAGAGAGAGAATCCGAAGCAGGCTCCAGGCCCTGAGCTGTCAGCACAGAGCCTGACACAGGGCTCAAACCCACGAACCATGAGATAAAGACCTGAGCCAAAGTCAGATGCTTAACCAACTGAGCCACCCAGGCACCCCTGGTCCTCCTTTTCTCCATCTGGACAAAGAAGCCTGGATTGGACCTTCTCTACAGGCTGAGGTGGACATTTGTGTATCTGCCTGCACGGTCTGCATTCTGTCTTGAGCAGAAATGCCCACCCCAGGCTCAGGCCATATGGAAAAGCCTGGAATGGGAGTGTCCCATTCCAGGTGTGGATGTGGGACACTGGCCTGGCCAATCAGAGCCACCACCTCCCAAGTCACAGTGATTGGGTAGAAATGAGCGTGTGACCTTGTGAGAGGTCTCACTCAAGAATTTTGCTGGGAAAAAAAAAAAAAAGAATTTTGCTGGGAAGCCTGGGAAAGTCACTGTCTTCCCACTAGGGTTGTTGAACTAGGCAGGTGGAAGGGGAGACCCAAGAACACTGCATGGAGTCCTGGATCCAACTGTACCTGACACCAGTAAATCTTGATTATTCAGTTTCATTGGTCTCTAACGTAACTATTTGCCAAAATTGCTTTGAGTCCATTTCTGCTGACTGCAGAAAAGCCCACACTGACCACTGTGAATTTCAAGCCTGGAAGATCATGGTCCGCAGTTTGTACACCTCCAAGGCCCGCTGGCTGCCAGTGCAGTATCCAGCACCAGATATCAGGAAGATCAGAATGGAGTTGTTTGAAGTATAGTCCGGGTGAGTCCCAGGCCGACTGCTCTGAGAGGATCTCCCCACACTTCCCTAGGTGCTGTGAGTGGTTGGAAGAGAGAGGCGGCAAGGGTCAGGGGTACCCTACGGGAGAGAGAGAGGGTCCTGGTGGGGTGTCAGTGTTGTGGAGGGGCCTGAGGGCCTAGGAAGGGGTTTGTGGACACAGGAGATATGGAAGAAGGACCACCTCCCACTGCCAGGAAATAGGAGTCCATTCTCTCTCCCCTTTCTAGGGTGTATTAGGGGCCTCTGTGCTGCCATCCTGCCTCCCCACTTGCCCCAGCCCAGGTTGTGGGGAGGGAGACTCCTCTGGTCCACCTGATTAGAGGCCCTGACTGGTGTGTAGCCCCCCACCAAGTCACTGTCACCGTTTGCCCACTCGGAAGGCACTCGTCCTTCTGTCCCACCTGTCCATCAAACAGTCATTCATCCAGCAGTCATTGACTGCCCTCTGTTGGCCAGGCCCTGCCCAGGGAATGCCCTGGTGAGCAAGACAGGCCAGCCCTGTCAGACCTAGGGGTCAGACCGGCAGGAGAAACAGGCGGCAAAGTGAGGGAACTGCATATTTTCCAGGGGCTGCCTTGGACTGTTCCTGTGCTGTGAGCTAGTAGGGTGCAGTCTTGGGGTGCCCCAGACCCTCCCAGGGCTCCCCATCACCCACAGTCCCTGGGTGCGATCTCAACTAGTGACTAATAGTCTTCTCCATTCAAAGATCAGGTCTTTAGACTGAAGACCCCTCACGACTCCCAAGTCAGAGGGCTCCGAACTTGGCTGGTTTATTTGCATTTCATTTACATGTCCATCCCTGCACTTCTCACCTAGAGAACGCCCACACCCCCTGGGCCACCAGGGGGCGCAAGAGGCAAACCCTTGGTCAGGCCTCGGAAGTGGTCATTGTCCACTTTCCTGGCCGGTCCTGGTAGGTGCATTGTGATCCTCCACCCTTTTTCACCCCATACGCCCTCGCTCCCACTTTTCAGAGAGTGAACTAAGATTCCATGAGGCAGGATTACCCAGCAGGACCTTGCACCTGCCCCCATGTGCTCCTGGGCTGTTCTGGCAGCCTCCCTTCCTTGCCAGGGTGGAGGTGTGGGCACTCCCAGACCTGACTCAGTAGGATTTGCTCCCAGGAGAGCCCCAGAGACAGGAGGTGGGGGAAGCTTGGAGAGAGGCAATGAGCTCCCTTGTGCCATGGGGCGTTCAAGCTGGAGCCTAGCACCCGTGAGGGTGGGGATGACCTGGAAGGGATCTTGTGGACCACCCCAATCTCTTTCAAATCTGTGGATGGGGTAAAAGGAGGCCCAAGAGGGCAGTGACTTGCCCCCAGTTGGTCCACAGTGGTCAAAATGGGAATCAGACTTCACTTTTGGCTTTTTGTCCTTAGCCCAAATCTAAGTTCTGGTTTTTATTTCAGGCCTGGTGTACACTCCCAGAGGGGTACTACCGCTGAGAAACCCCTTCCTAGCCCTGCCACACCCCCCAGAAAGGTCTCTGAATGCCTCCAGCTTGGTCCCCATGCCTCACCATCACTCAGACCCTCTCCGGGGCTCTCCAGTTCTTCAAGAAACCCTCAGAGACACCCCTTTGGTGCCACTACACGTGAGGCAGAGGAGCCTCCAATATGGGGGAGACAGAGTCGGACACAGACATCTCCAACCCCCTGGGTCAGCGCTGGGCTGGAAGGAGGGATGGGGGTAGAGAAGCCCCAAATGGGAGGAGGGGGCATTGAAGGTGGGCCTTGAAATGATTCTAGCCTCCAGGAGGAGGGGCTGCTGTTTCCCCCACTTTCACATGAGCAGACAGGCTCACAGTGGTGCAGTGACCAGCTTGAGGTCATGCAGTGAGTGGGAACCAGAGCTGGGATGGGGACCCAGGCTCTCCAACCCTGAGGCCCTGCCTGCTGGGCCACACTGCCCTTGCCATGAAGCGTCCGTCAAAGCCTTCCCCTTCTGATACTGTGGGAAGGGATCTGGAGGACGGGGACTTGGGAGAAGCACCTTTTCCACCTCCTTACCTTCGCACTCCTGCCTCCGCCCACCCCCAACTACCCCATCCTCTAGGCCCCCTTCCCAGATCCCCTTCTGTGGCCCTTTCCACTCTCTTCTCCCCTGCCCCCAACCCTCCCTTCTACTCTCCAGCCTCTTACTCTAGCAACTAAGGGTGTCCCCTCAACTGAAAAGGCCGAGGTGGAGACTTTGACTGCCCTGATGGGGGATGAAGGTTCACATGGGGTGACATAGCCATTGAAGGGGGAGGGTATAGGACAGGAATTGGGGTAGAGACAAAAAGGAGGGGCTGTTATAGGAAACAGAGTGCAAATGATAGAAGATGGAACTGGCCAGAATGGGAAAGAGGCATGGAGTATGAGTGGGGGCGGGGACGGAGTGGCAGGAACATGGGAGGGAGCCCTAGTGGTGGGAAGGGGCAGGGAGGAGGATGTGTGTGTGTGTGTAGGGGGGCAGGCCCAGCCAGCTCAGATCAGGCAGACCCTTCCCTACACACCCTGGCTGCTCCCAGAGCTGCTCCAGCTGCTGCCCTCACGTAACCAGAGCCTGCCTGTTGCATCAGAGGCGGGCGGGCAGCCACGGGTAAACAGAGCAGCCCTCGGGGGGCCCGGGGCTCCCCAGCCACCTCCACGCTCCCCAAGCCTCATTCTGTGCCTTGGAGCCAAGGCAGACACCCCCATCCTAGTCTGGCTTCTGGTGTGTCCTTGGGACACCAGAGGTTTGGTGTTGGGCACTGAGGGACAGCGCAGTGGGGTCAGAGGCAGGACCCCTGGACCTTCTTATGACAGCGTGAACCCTAGCATATGTCCAAAGATGAAAGCTTTGCCCAGACTAGGGATCCAAACTGCCCATGTCACAGATGGGTAGATTGAGGTTTGAGGAGAGGCCTCCCAGAACCCCAGTTCCCTGCCTCAGTGTCCCCCACACATTGATATCTCTACATGTTCCCCACAGAATCCAAGAGTCTAGCCATCCCCTGTTGTCTTCCAAGAAGGTGGAAAACAGACAGCCATTGCAACCCACTTGATCTCCCATTTTATCTGCCCCAAACTGACCCCCTCCTCTCTTTCTCCGAGCCTCCCTTCAAGTGCCCAGCCCAATCTACTTCTGCCCACTTCTCTGGCTTCATCTGCCTCGTCTCCTCCACCAAAAAATATTCCGCACTCTGCCTCCGCACCTTTGCGAGTGCTGTTGCCTCTTGGAAAACCCTTCTCCCAGTGGCAAACTCCTGTTCATGCCTCAAAGCCCAGTAAAATGCCCCCTCTTCTGGGAAGCCCTCCCCAACCCTTCTAGCCCAGTCCTGACTCCCCAGAGCCAGGGCAGTGTGTGGCAGCTCTGCCTTCGCCAGGCTCGGAGTTTCTCCTGGATTACACAATCCAAAAATCACCTTCATTCTGTTATTCTTTTCACATTGATTCGCTCACTAATTCTGCTCTGATTTCCCCTCTGGGCCTAGACGTGTGCTGGGTGGTGCTGGGATCCCATGGAGGGAGAGGATGCAGAGGTCTCGGCTGGAGTCTAGTTCTGGAAGCCAGTCCCCCTACACACAGCTGACCTTCAAACTGGAGGAGGGCGCCTAGAAGCCGAGGGGTCTGTTGCCTTCCTGTCAAGACACGTGAGGCACAGCTACAGGAGGCACAGATGTGCGAGCCCGCACAGGCGATCCCAGAGCCAGCTTTCTGCAATCCCTCCATTTGGGTGAGAGCAAGGATCAGTGTTAGCTTCGAGAAGGGCTCCGTCTCTGGGGCCTTCAGGGTCTTGGGTCAGAGTTGTGTTTCACTCAGTTTAGAATAAGTCTAGAGTTGGGGCTAGCCGTGGTCCAAATTAGAGACAAGGTCCGAATTAGCGCCAGGGTCACAGTAGTAAGGTCACAGGCGCCTAGTGAGGGTGGGGGAAGTCTGGCGGGTCTGATCCAGCCCCCTCTCCGGTCTCCTTTCTTCATTACACTCCCTCCCCATTTCCGCGTCTTCCGGGGTCTGAATCCGAGTGCCCAGAACTCCCGGGGCGGGGACGCGCCCAAGTGCCCGCCCATCACGGCTCATGAACGCGCCCTATATACAAATGATCCCCACCCCACCCAATCAGCTCCTGAGGGGGCGGGGCCGCCCGTCCCGTAGGCACCTGTGGCCGCCCTGCGCTCCGAGCTCTGTGCTGCTGCTGCCTGGCTGGTACTTGAGCGTCCAGAGGGCCCAGGCCCAGCAGGTGCGTGTCGCGTCGGGCCAAGGTTTGTGTGGTGTCTTTAGAACGGCATCTGTGGTTTGGGTTGGGTTTGGAGGTCCAAGTGCGCTGCTGTGTGCTGGAGAGTTGTGTGTCTAAGAGATGTGCGTCCTAGGATGTGAGTCTGAGAGGTTGTGTGTCCTGAGAGGCTATGTGTCCAAAGGGTGTGAGTCGGAGGGGTGTGTTCGAGGGGGAGGGTGTGTCCAAAGGATTGTGAGTCCAAGGGCTATGTTTCTGAGAGGTTGTATGCCCAAGGGGCCTGTGTCTGAGGGTTTTGATGTCATTTGGGGAGCTGGGGGGCCATGAGCCCCTGTATGTGTCTGTGAGCTGTATGTCTGGTCTGTGAGCTGGAGTGTCCTCCTCTCCTGGGATGCACTCCTTTGCATGCCCTCCAAGCCCCCGTACACAGCCCGGTGCCTTCCTGCTATGGCTGTGCCCTTTTGTGTCACTGCCCCAGACCTGCGTGTGGCATAACCATGCATGTGTGCCTGTGACTGCCATGACCCTCGCCTGCCCCGTGGGATTTGAGCTTCACGAGGAGAATGCGGGGCCTACAGCCCATGGGGTGCCTGTATGGCTGGGGGCAGGATAGGGGGTGTGGAGCCCTGGGTGGGGGATCACAGCTGCCTGGGCCACCCCCTCTCCTGTGCCTCAGTTCTCCCACCTGGGAAATGGGTACAGGAACGATAGTCACAGCCCTGCGAGACTGTCAGCACATGACAAGCTGACATGAAAGTGTTACTTTTGCAGTTACGCTCCTCCCACCCCCCCTCCGCCTCTCTCAGGGTCCAGGGCTGCAGACAGGGCCGACCGATCCACCTGGCTATCTCCAGTCCCTTTGTTGCTGACTTGAGAAGTCAGAAATAGCTGAGGCCTCATGCTTGTCCTGGCCTAGAATCCCCACTCGGGAAGGTCAGGACCTCTGGACACTTGGCATCCAGTGATAAGAATTTTCAGACTATTGGGGTAAAAGAAAGTGGGTTCAAAACAGTATTTAGAGTTGGAAAGACAAGTGTGTGGAGTTTGATTACAAAGGTCAAAGGGACTTTGGGAGAAGTCAGCCTTGCTCCATCCTGTCCCCCTGTCTGCCTACCACTGCCTGTCTGAGTCAAGGAGTGAATCTTGGATTCCAGGGAATGGAATTTCAGAACATTTAGGGCCCAGGGCCTCACCTTCAAGAGTCGGAAGCTGCTTATTTGGTCTGAAGCCCCCACTTTGCAGGGAGGGAAGACTGAGGCCAGATGGACACATTCAGGCCCCTCAGGAAAAAGATAGGCTCAATGCTATTCCTGGGCCACTGCAAAAGAATAAAATCCAGGAGCGGGGGGCCCAGCCTTCTCTCACTCCTCTCTTTGTGACTTCAGACAGATCACTGCCCCTCTCTGAGCTCTGTGGCTGCCCCTGTGACCTGAGCCAGTTGAGCTCAGTTTTACATCCTATCTCCAACTAATGATTTATTTCATTAAATCATTACCCAACCGGGCAGACATATGGAAGATGCAAATTAAGAGGGGAAAGGGACCCCCAACTCAGATGCAAGGAGTGTAGAAATGTTAGGGGTCTGGCCTTCCAGAAGATTGGAGGCACATATGCACAGATGTCATTTTTCAGAGAGGATTTATCATACACTGAGATCCCATTTGGGGTCAGAGAGCTCACCCCAACCCTGGCCCTTGAATCCCTGTGAGGTACACACAGAGGTTGGGTCCCATTTCTCAACCCCCAGAAGGGTCTTCCTGGGCCCGTGCCCTGGGAGCTTGTGAGGATTCCCGGTCATCTTCAGGCCGAGGAATGAGTGTCTAGGATCCCAACAGTGCTCCAGGCTCACTTCCCAGACCGTGCAGGGGTGGCGAGTTTGGGCTACAGCCAGACAGCCCCAGGGCTCAAGCCCAGGCTGGAGTGAGAATCTGGGGGTCTCTCTGTGTGGCCCGGGAAAGACGGGCTCCTCCTCTGTAAAACGGGGACAGCAATCTCCGCTTCACTGGGCTGTCTGTGGGTCAGGCAGGTCCTGTGTGTAAATGAGGTGGCATGTGGGCCTGGGCAGACAGTAGGCGCTCAATAATAGGAGGTAACATCTGAACTGTGAGGTACCTGTGAGCCCCATCAAGGCCCCCCACCATCACCCCACCCTCTACCAGGGCCAAGGAGGCCTCAGGCCTGTCAGCTTTCCTGGCCTGATCTCCTCCAGGTCCAGGTTTGCCTGGGGTCAAGGCAGGGCCCTCAGAAGGGAGCAACTGAGGAGGGTTGGCACAAGGAGTCGCTGCCATGGGCGCAGGCCTGCTTCTGTCCACTTTCCACACCCACGGCACCCACTGTCTCCAACCAATTGCTGTCCTGGCCTCCTGCCCTGACAGGACTTCTCCCCACAGCAGCCATGGGGTCTTCTGAAAATCCTGAATCAGACCACAGCCCTCGCCTGCTCATGCACCCTCCATGACTCCCCATTGCTCTGCAGTCCACCCTCTCATCCCCACCCTTGAGGCCCCATGTAGTGCCCCTCATTCACTGTGCTTTAGTCACACTGACTTCCCCTGCACCTGGAACCTGACCAGCACGCTCCCACCTCAGGTCCTTTGCACCTGCCATTTCTTCCACCAGGCAGTCCCTCCCCCACATCCTGACATGGCTGATGTCCTCTCGTCCTTGAGGACCCCCATTTCAGAAAGGCCCAAAGCAGTTCCCTCCCCTGCCACCTACCCCTACTCCTTCCCCCTGTTGAATTTCTTCCTTGAAGGCCTCTGTCTCTGAAAGGATTATGCGACTGTTGTCACCTCTCCCACAGGACTGGGCAATGGAGGAAGTCAGGCTGGGTCTGTTCACTCCCTACCCCTGTGTCCCGTGCACCTGGTGGGCTCTCAGACATTTCTGGGGGAAGAGAGTGGAGACCAGGGATGCCCCAAGACCCCATCTTTGGGTCCTTGATGACTACATCTCAGGTCTGTCAGTCTGTAGGCTGAGTCCCTTCCGCTCAGAGCTGACAGATGTGTTAATTTCCCAAGCAGGGAGGCCTTGGCCTCAGGGGATGAATTTCTGGGGTTCCCATGGGGAGCTCTTTCTCTGGAACAAAGAGAGAAATCTTGGGCTCTCCTTGAAGTTGCTCCTATGGCTCGGGGACATCACAGGGTGCTTTGGGTGACCCTGGACTCCAATCTGGGACAGGAAGTTGGGTTCTGAACGTAGAGTCTCTCTCGGCTCCAGGGGTTTAGGGACCCAACCCCCTCGGGGAGGTAAGAGGGAGTGGTGGGCTTCCATCTGCAGTGACGGTGACAGAGAAACTGGCCTCCTTGGCAGATGAAGGACATGATTTCCTTCCCAAATGGACAGTCGTACCTTGGCCTGAGAGGCACTTGAGCCTCAGTGGGGGGTTGTGCTGTTGGCCGTTAGAGCAAGGGTCTCAAACTGGTAGGGGGTGGGGCTCAAATTTGTCTTGTGGGCCACAAGGTGTTTGAAAAGAAACTGAACGGGTTTCTTCCATTTGTTAAGCAGTTGGCTCGTTCATTCAAGGAAGGGTGACTGGGGGCCTACTGTGTGCAGGGCCCTGGGAAGGCTCCACCCTGCCCTCGCTGAGTGAACATGCTAGGGTAACATGATCATCACAGAAAGTAACAACGAAGCACAAAAAGTATCTGGTGGGGCTAAGAGCCTCAAGGAGAGATGAATCTCTCCTGGGAAAATTGGCTCCTCCAGAAAAAGGGATTTTTGCCTGGTTTCAAAGGATATGAGGTATCTCCTCAAACCTGACAAGGGCTTTCCGGTGGCGGGGGAAGGCCCAGCCTGGGCAAAGGCCTAGTGATGGGAATGTAGCAGGTCTGTTTGGGGCTGGTGTGTCAGGTGCCCGAAAAGGGACAGAAGGTGTGCTGGGTATTTGCTGGTAGATGAGGCCTTTCTAAAGAGGAAGGACAGGTAGTGGGCAGCTGGGGAGCTCCCAGGGACTCGTAGTACAAATGGGGAAACTAAGGCTCAGAACATGTCAGGCAACGAATATGCGTGGAGCCAGGAATTGAACCCTCATCTGGCCAGGCCTACAGCCACAACCCTCTCAGCACATGGCCACAGTGGGCCCCTTAAGGAGAAGACTGGGGGAGGCGAGGTCTGAGGGACGCCGCTGAACCTCAGTTCCCCTATGGGTGCCAAAGGGACCTATGGACAAAGGACCATAAGGGGCCTTCTCCAACTGGAACATTCTCAGTTTCTGAGATTCAGAGCCACCTGTGGGTGACATACCACACCCCTAGACCCCCCACAGTTCCCAGGAACACCACGAAGATCCATACAGTCACCTGCCTCGTGCACCAATATAGCTTGTGAGTCCCATGAAGCGTCCATATACGTGCCCCCCACAGACACTCACTTCCCACAGACTCCCCAACCCCCATCTCTCCCCTGGAGCTGCTGACCACTCTTCCTCAAGAAGCTAGAAGGTTGGGCAATACCACCGCAGGTATGGGGGCCCTACGTGTGTCTGGCATCTATGGGAAATGGACGACAAGCATGCCTGTACTGGGGGGGCATGGTATTTTGGGGGGTGTCTGTGTATATTTGGGAGTCTGTGTGCACTTGGAGAACTGGAATGTGTTGTGGTCTCAGTGTATGTGACTGGAGAGGTCTGTGTGTATTTGGGGGTCTGCATATACACGGTGATCTGGGTGTCTTTTGGGAATATGTGTGTTTGGATAGCTGTATGGGTTTGGGGGGGGTCTGCATTTATTATGGACTGCGTGCGTTTCGGGGGACTTTTGCATGGAGTGATCCACATGTGTTTGAAGGTGATATGTGTGTCTAGGAGATGTGTATATGTTTTATTTTTAATGTTTACTTTTTGAGAGAGTGTGAGCTGGGGAGGAGCAGAGAGAGAGGGGGACAGAGGATCCAAAGCGGGCTCTGCGCTGACGGCCGTGAGCCCAATGCCTGGTCCAAACTCACGAATGGTGAGATCATGACCTGAGCTGGTTGGACACTCAACCGACTGAGCCACCCAGGCGCCCCCAGATCTGTATATGTTTTAAGCATCTGTGGATTTTGAGGGGCTCTGCATGTGTTTGGGGGTCTCCTTATGTATGGAATCTCCCTACGCTCATCTGTCCATTTGAGGAATGGGCTTTATCCCTGCGTCCCTGTTCCTCAGTCCTCCTGCCTGGATCTGCCTAGGACCCTTGCTCTGATCTGGGCACCTCCCAGGGCTGAGTAGAGATGACCGAAGGTCAGGGCCCAATGACCAGAAAAGCTCCCCGGGCAGGGTAGGAGGGAAGGGCATGTATAGACCCCCTACTGTGAAGCCTTGTCCCTGGGCTCACTGGCTCTGACTCTCCCCATTTTCTGGTGGAGGAAACTGAGGCCCACAGAAGTTTGGCGACACCAGAGTCACTGCCAGAACCCACCTACCCTCAGGGACCACTGTGGGCTGAGCCAGCCTCTAGGTCACCCACAGAGGCCCCCCACTTGGGGCACCATCTCCCTAGGCCCCCAGGGTAGGAGGCGGACCCAGGGCCCCTGCTGGGGAGGGGAGGGTCGCTGGCAGCTGGGGTCAGAACTGCTTGAGCCCTCAAGAGATGGGGGGGGGGGTGTCCCGGATTTCCAAGGGGCTCTTCCTGTTGCCTGTAATGAGGTACTTGGGGAGCAGGTGATGAAACCACCGCCTGGGTTGCGTGAGGCGGGGCCGCAGGCCTGATTCGCTGCAGCCACCCAGGAGCAGCGCCCCCTCCCCGCTTCGCCGCGTCCCGCGGGCCCTCACCTCCCCCCCGCCACCCACCTGCCTCTCACTTCTCCTTTCCTCCCCTCCTTTCCCGGTGCGGGTGCCCCAACAAGCTGTGGCCTCTGGGCTCAGGGGTCTGGCAGTGTGACTCGCCACTCGTCCCCTCGTTAAAGCCCCACTGGGAACCAAGAAGGGGAACTTGATGGACCCCTGATCTGTTCTCTCAAACCCTTGCTTCAAGGCCTTTGAGGTCAGAATTCTGTGACCCATTTTATGGGGGAAGGAAATGGGGGCTCGATGTCACCCAGCGTGTCACCGTGTGAGTGTTGCTGTGGTCTTGCAAGATGGCATGCTGACTCAGCGCCCCCCGTTCCAAGGCCCGGCCCTTTTTCCTTCTGGCTTCTGGAAGGCCAGAAGATAAGGTCAGCAGAGCCATCCACCATCCGCTTCTCCCCAACTGGTGGCAGAAGGATTGTCACCCCCATTTACAGGTGAGAAAACTGAGCCCCCCGCTGGGGAGACTGACACAGGTGAACCATCCGTGGGAGGGTGGCATTCTTCCTCAGCCCCATATCTCTATCACCAAAGTGCTAAATAATCTTGCCAGGCCTGGGAGGTGACAGTCTACGGCCCCAAGGACCCCAGAGGTGTTTGTTGATTGACTTAGTGACCACCAGGCACTCATGAAATCTTCCTTTGTCCTCTCCATTCCTCCCCTGCACAGTGCTCAGGCCTGGGACCCTGGGCTCCTCCCCCTCCCCCCAGAAGCTTGCCACCAGTGCATCCTGGCCCTTTGATTGCCAAGCAGTCCTTCCACTTCTGCCCCCGTCCTAGTTCAGGCCTCATGTCTCCCACTGGACACCTGTCCGGGCCTTTCCTTGCCCTCCTTATTAGACGCTACTCCCCACAGCAGTCATGAGCAGGAGAAGCTTTAGAAAAAAAAAATCTTTTGGTTGAGATAAATCATAGAGAGAAAGATGCACCAATCATTGGAGTAGGGTTAATACATTGGCACAAACTAAACACGTCTGTGTACCCGGACTCTGGACCAGGGAGGAACCCCTGAAACCCCCACTGCTCTGTCATGGCACCCTGCCTGGGATGGCCACCGTGTGACGTTCACCATTGTGAGCTTTGCCTACTCTAGAGCTGCACGTAAATGGAATTATACAGCGTGTCCCCTCTGTCCAGTCCAGCATTGTTGAATCAGCGTGTGGTCTGAGAGATTCACCTGTGTGGTTGCGTGGATCTGGAGTGCATCCTTTTACCGTGCTGTGTAGTAGTCCATCATAGAATCTACCAGAAAGTACTAACTGGTTCTCCCATTGAGGGCATTTGGTGGGTTCCAGCTTGGGGCCATGATGAACGAAGCTACTGAAGACACTCTTGTCGGTGTTGGCCTTTGGTAAATTATGGATCCATTTCTCTTGGGTGAATACTGAGGAGAGAGATCGCTGGGTCATAGGGAAGATGTATATTCAGCTTTAGCAGATGCCAGATAGCTTTCCAGAGTGGCTCTACCTCTCTCCCTTCCCACCAGCAATGTAAGAGAATGCACGGGGATTTTTAAAACTGTAAAATTATGTCCTGTGCCCCCAAACTCTCCATGGCTCTTCGTTGACCTCGGAGTAAAGCCTGCAGTCTTCACCCCTGCAGTCTTCCCCACCACCACCTCTCTCCCTCTCCCCACTGCCATGCTGTCCAGCCACACAGTCTTCTACGATTTCTTTAAAATGCCAAACTCATGATCGCTGCAGACTTTTGCCCTTGGAGTTCCCCCTGCCAGGAACACCCTTCCCCCCTCGATCTTCCCGCTACTGGCTCTTCTCTTGCTTGGCTGTCTCTTTCTCGTGCTTCAGGTCTTGGCTCCAATCTCACCTCTTCGGAGAGGTCTTTTCTGAAATCCCTGGCTCACCCCTCTCAGGGTCAGTATTTCTCTTGATTTGGACTTAGTCGGGTTCTGACATGCGATAGTTTCATAAAAATGACTGGGGCGATTCCCATTGTTTGCGAAGGTCTGAGTTAGTTTCAACAACATTGCACTTGCCTCTTCCTTGAGGTTTGATAAAAGAACCTTTAAGACCATCTGGTCCTGTTGTCCTTTTTTTTTTTTTTTTCCTGTTGTCCTTTTAATGGTAGGTCTCGTGTCACTTTTCTAATCTTCTATGGTCATTGGTCTACTTAAACTTTCTACTTCCTTTGTGGTCAGCTTATTACAGTGGTTGGCACATGGTTGATGCTTCATACCTGCTAAGTATGAGGATGTGAAGAAAAAGGGAGGGAGGTGCTGGACCCTCGGCTTCAAATGCCCACCCCCTGGCCATCTGCTCAGGCCCCCATCCAGCCCGTCCACCAAGGCCCAACTACATGCTTCCTCCTCTGAGATGCCTTCCTGGGTTTCTCTTGATCCTCCTTCGCTGCTCCATTCCCAGGTCAATGGGTCCCTTTCTCTGCTTCTCTGCTGGGCAGATGCTACAAGCTCTCTGCTTTCTGGCGGGATGTCTTTTGGGGGGTGGGGGTGGGGAATGTGTGCACAGAAGAGGCCTCCCCCCTCGTGCCTGGCACATTCAGCATGTGCTGCCACCTCCCCCCAGCAGTTCCGATCACGCCAACATCTGGAGACCAGGCCACCGGGTCTGTCTGCGGCTCAGTGGGGATTTGCATGTGAGTACAAATATATATGCACACCCTGGGCCTTCCGCCTCCGCATTCCTTGGCTGGCCCTTCACACCTGGGCTTGAGACAGGTCAATGCTGAGTGACTGGATTTGCATGCCCATGTATTTCTGGGTAGGGAGTCAGCTGGGGGAGTCTGAGAGGAAGTTGTTGAGGGAAGCTGGGGGGAGTTCAGAGTCTCTCTTGACCTGCTCCATTCACTAAATCTGGTTATGAGGGGCTTCCAGCCTGAGGGAGACAGAGCCGGATATACGTACCCCTAGCTCCATGGGGTCAAAACTGGAGGGAAACTTCGGGAGCTGTAGGAATCCAGAGTGAGGGCGGGGAGGGCTTCGTGGAGGAATAAATGTTTTGAGCTGGGTTTTGAAGTGTGAATAGGAGTTGGCCAAGTGAAAAAAGGGCTTTCCAAGCAGAGTCATTTCATTGAAGGTAGATTAAGATGGGCAGGGGTTGATTGGGGCAGGGCCTCAAATGCCAGGCTGGGGACTAGAACTTTCCCCTGAGGGCAGAGGGGAGCCACGGAGAGTGTGTGAGCAGGAAGGGGTATGATCAGAGCTGTGTGTTGGGTAGATCCCTTAAGGGCCAGAATGGAGATGACTTTGGTTCTTGGGTGAGGATTGGGGGTTTCAGGATCACAAGACTCAGAAGAGTCAAAGCCCTGCATAAGCCCACCGGCATCTGTCAGGCCTGGCCCCAGAGATGCCATAGGGTCTGGTAGCATCCAGAGGAACCAAAGACCCCTGGAGCACAGCGACTTAAAGCGTATGATGCCAGCCTAGGACAGAGGGGGCCTCACCCCCTGCCTCTGCCCAGATGGACACAGCCCTGGTCTACTCCTCAAGTCTCCTGCCGTCTCTAGCCCGGCTTCCAACAGTCCTGCTCTCCATGGCAGCTGTGGCTAAAGTTTTTAAATGATAAATCAAACCTCCGTCCCTTTTTGCTCAGAACCCTCTCAGAGCCCTCTGTCCCTCTTAGACCAAAACCCACAGTCCTCCTCACAGCTCAGAGGACCCAGAGAGGCCCTGCGTCTGTGGCCTCTCCTCCTGGCCTCCTTGTTAGTGTGTCCTTCAGGGCCTTTGCTCTTGCTTCTAAATGGAACTCACTTCCTGCCTCCGCTTTTGAGTCTCAGTGCAGAGAGACCCCCACCCCCCCGCCAACCCCGGCCTTCTGGCTCTTGGAGCTCCCTCGTCATGTGAACTCTACCCTGGCCAGGACGTCCTTGTCTAAACTGGGGACGGAGAGGAAAGGGTCCAGTTTGAAAAGGGTCAAGATTCGAATCTTCCAGGCCCGGAGACTCACGTCTAAGTCCCTTGTTCCCATGGGACCCCAGGCACGGGGGCATTTCCGGAGCCACCTTGGCACCAGGACCTCCGGACCAGTGCCCCCCTCCGGTCCCCAGGGACCTGTCAGGGCGGGGGCAACATGTCCCAGTCGTGGGAACGCACCCGATTCCGGCCGGGGATTAAAATTAGCCTGGGAAGTTAAATTTAGCAAGTCAAGTTGGAGCTAGGGGGCCGGGGCTGGGGCTCCCATGGGTCCTGGCTCTGCATAGTTGTGACTTCTCAGAGACACAGACCAGAGAGAGTGGAGGGCACACCTAGGGTCACACAGCAGGCCGCATATGACAGTGTCTAACACTCCTGGGCCCTGGGACTCTGAGGGTCCTGCCCAAACTCCTGAGACTGGAGTCTGGGAAGCAGGTACGGCTGCTCCTGGAGATGGACCCACATTTTCCTCCACTTCCCAAGAGCTCATTCCCAGGCCTTGTGTCAGGTGCTCCGCATTTTATACCCAGCCCAACCACAGAACAGCAAACTGAGGCCTAGGGAGAGGCTTCCCTTGCTGAGGACTGCCAAGTGGGTCAGAGGCTGTCTGGGACCTGAGCACAGGCCCACCTACCTGACCCTGGGCACGCCACTCACCTGAAGCCTCAGTCACCCGTGACATGAGAGGGGCTGGGAGGTCATGTGGTCATAGAGTTGGTGGAGGGGGTCTTGGATGCCCCCCTTGAGAGCTGTAGAGTGGGGTGAGTGCCCCACTATGGGCAATGTGACTCCTTTGTTCCCAGCACCCCTGCTGAATGGGGAGCACTGGGGAAGGCCTACCCATTCTCACCCTTGAGCACCCCTCCAGGGAGATCCAAGGTCCTCATGAGAACGTTCCAAGGTTTCTCTCAAGCAGAACTCGGGCCCAAACCCTTGTCTGGGCTCCAAACTTGAGGTCTTTTCTGGTTGTCCAGACCTCCTCCCACCTGTTACATATAAATCAATGAATAAATAATTTTTTTTTAAGAAAGAGACAGAGTGAGAGAGACAGCAGCAGAGGGGCAGAGGGAGAAGGAGAAAGAGAGACTCTTAAGCAGATTCTATGCCCAGGACGTAGGGCTCAGTTTCACAACCATGAGATCATGACGTGGGCTGAAATAAAAAATTGGGCACTTAACCGACTAAGTCACCCAGGCACCCCAACCTGTTATTCTTTTAAGAATAAGAGAGGGGAAAGTTAGAAAATTCAGAAAATCAAAAAGGGAAGAAAAAAGACACCAGAGGCCACACATTGTATGATTCCATCCACACATTGTATGATTGCCATGAACAGGCAAATCCATACAGACAAAAAGTAAATTAGTGCTTGACAGGGGCTGGGGGAGGGACATGGGGAGTGAGTGCTAATAGGCATGGGGTCTCCTTTTGGGGGATCAAAAATTTCTGGAACCACCTGGAGGTGGTGGTTGTGCAACACTGTGAATGCACTAAATGCCACTGAATTGCACACTTTAGAAGGTATTTTTCTTTCATTGTTTATTTTTGAGAGAGAGAGAGAGAGAGCATGAGCAAGGGAGGGGCAGAGAGAGGGGGACAGAGGATCCGAAGCAGGCTCTTCTCTGACAGCAGCGAGCCTGATGCAGGGTTCAAACTCACAAACCATGAGATCATGACCTGAGCTGAAGTTGGATGCTCAACCGAGTGAGCCACCCAGGTGCCCCTAGAAGGAACTTTTTTTTTTTAAATTAATTTATTTATTTTGAGAGCGAGAGAGAGAGAGCACACACAAGTGTGGGAGGGGCAGAAGTGTGGAGGGGCAGAGAAAGAGGGAGAGAGAGAGAGAGAGAGAGAGAGAGAGAGAGAGAGAGAATCCCAAGAAGGCTCCATGCTCAGTGCAGAGTCCAAAGGGGGCCTTGAACTCACGAATGGTGACATCATGACCTGAGCCAAGATCAAGAGTCAGATGCTTAACCAAGCCACCCAGGTGCCCCTGAATTGCACACTTTAAAATGGTTAATTTTAGGTTGTGTGATCGCATGTCAACTTTTTAAAAAAGGAGGGAAAATTCACCCATAAATTTCCACCCAGCAGTGACTCCTATCTTGTGTATTTCCTTCTAGTCTTTTTTCTCCTCTCAATGCAATGTTTAAATATGTGTTTACTTGTAAACACAGCCCTCAATCTTGCTTGTTGGGGAGCTGTTATAGGATTGAATGAGTTAAAGGTGTCCAACGTGGGGACCAGGCTTTCTTCCAGTGGCTCAGGGTTAGTGATTCAGTGAACAATGTATCCTTAGAGCCGCCAGATATCAGTATCGGAGGTCCCTCCAACCTGGCCTGTCAAGGGCTTTTAGGCTGTTGCCAGTATTCGTAATAGCGGTGCTTATGTGGCACCTGTGTGTCGGGCAGATCTGAATGCCTCACATGGGCTACTTTATTTTATCTCCTGACAACACTGGGCTGATCATGACACTGTTATCCCCACTGCACACACAGGGGGGCGTAGGGAGGTCAGGCTCCCTGGAGGTCCTACAATTACCAGCTTGTTGTGTTTTAGAGGTAGGGGTGGGGCATCTGTAACTCTTCTCTCTCTCTCTCTCTCTCTCTCTCTCTCTCTCTCTCTCTCTTTTGTTTTTTAAGAGGGATAACTTTCAGGGCGCCTGGGTGTCTCAGTTGGTTAAGTGTCCAACTCTTGATTTCCGCTCGGGTAGGATCTCACAATTTCGTGAGTTTGAGCCCCGTGTCAGGATCCGTGCTGATGGTGTGGAGCCTGCTTGGGATTCTCTGTCTCCCTCTCTCTCTGTCCCTCCCCTACTTGTGCTGACTCTGTCTCTCTCTAAATAAATAAACTTCAGGGGCACCTGGGTGGCTCAGTCGGTTAAACGTCCGACTTCGGCTCAGGTCATGATCTCACGGCTCGTGAGTTCGAGCCCCGCGTCGGGCTCTGTGGTGACAGCTCGGAGCCTGTAGCCTGTTTCGGATTCTGTGTCTCCCTGTCTCTCTCTGACCCTCCCCCGTTCATGCTCTGTCTCTCTCTGTCTCAAAAGTAAATAAATGTTAAAATAAATAAATAAATAAATAAATAAATAAATAAACTTCAAAGTTGTTTTTTTTTAAAGAGGATAACTTTCTCTTTTTTTTTTTTAATTTTTTTTCAACGTTTATTTATTTTTGGGATAGAGAGAGACAGAGCATGAACGGGGGAGGGGCAGAGAGAGAGGGAGACACAGAATCGGAAACAGGCTCCAGGCTCTGAGCCATCAGCCCAGAGCCCGACGCGGGGCTCGAACTCACGGACCGCGAGATCGTGACCTGGCTGAAGTCGGACGCTTAACCGACTGCGCCACCCAGGCGCCCCTAACTTTCTCTTTTTTAATTTTTAAAATATTTATTCTTTTTTGACAGAGAGAGAGCATGTGCACAGGTGGGGGAGAGGCAGAGAGAGACGGGGGGACAGAGGATCCAAAGCGGGCTCCTTGCTGACAGCAGAGAGCCCGATGTGGGGCTCGAACTCATGAACTATGAGATCATGACCTGAGCCAAAGTCAGACGCTCAACCAACTGAGCCACCCGGGCGCCCCTGTGCCTCTATCTTTTGCCCTTGGTCAGCCTTCTCTTTGTGTGGAGTTGGTCCAAAGGTGTTCACTGAGCATGTACTCTATCCTGGGCTGGTTGAGGGTGGGGGCTGTGGAGGTGACCCAGCCTGCCTTGATTTCCCCCAACATCTTCCCCTCAGTGCTTGGCGGATGCAGGTGGAAGACAGAGGGGAGGCTGGATGCCTGGTCTCACTCTCTCCTGTACCCACTCTGTCCTCTTTTCCTTCCCCCCAAGGCCAAGTTCTCTCCACCAAGCCTGGGACAATGGGGAGGAAAAAAATCCAGATCTCACGCATTCTGGACCAAAGGAATCGGCAGGTGAGTTCAGTGGGTACAACAGTGGTCAGGGGAAAGGCATTCTTGGCAGTGGATACAGCCTGGGCAAAGGGGGAGCTACAGGGGATTGGGGAAACAATCCCCAATCCCCCTTGGCAAGGGGGAGCTACAGGGGATACAGCCATCTGGGGGAGCTACAGGGGATTGGGGAAACTTGATGTGGTGTCCGCAGTTTGAAATGTAGCATTTGCTCATTTTCATGATGGTTTATTCATTTATTCTCCCTGATGACTGAAGCCCCAGTCATAGGAGAGATGGAGCTGGACACAAACACACCCAACTCACAGGGCTGGTCCAGAGGGAGGCACAGACCTGAGGAAGCTCAGAGAGAGAATGTAGGCTCTGTCCTGGAGACCAAGGAAAACTTCCCAAAAGGAGAGGACATTTGGGCTGGGTCTTTGAAGCACCAGTAGGAGTTTGCCAGGTTGAGGGGCGCCTGGGTGGCTCAGTCGGGTGAGCTTCTGACTCTTGATTTCAGCTCAGGTCACGATCCCAGGGTCATGGGATCGAGCCCTGAATCGATCGAGCTCTGCACTGAGCCTGGAGACTGCTTATTAAGTTCTCTCTCTCTCCCACTGCCCCTGTCCCCAACTTGTGTGCTCTCTCTGTGAATAAATACATAAGTAAATAAAAATTTTAAAAACTAGGAGTTTGTCAGGTTGAGAAGTGTGAAAGAGGGACCAGGTGCCAGGCACGGGATCGTAAGGCCTGCTCAGGGAGTAGTGAGGCCCCTCTGTCTCCCCCGTGCCACCCCAAACCCATGTCTTCTCCCACTCTGCCTGTGGGTCCTGGGTCCAGGTGACATTTACCAAGCGGAAGTTTGGGCTGATGAAGAAGGCCTATGAGCTGAGCGTGCTCTGCGACTGTGAAATCGCCCTCATCATCTTCAATAGCGCCAATCGCCTCTTCCAGTATGCCAGCACAGACATGGACCGCGTGCTCCTGAAGTACACGGAGTACAGTGAGCCCCACGAGAGCCGCACCAACACCGATATCCTCGAGGTACCCTTGGGGCCCTCCTCCCCAGCGCCCTGAGGTCCAGCTCACTGTGCTCGCTTGGAGCCTGGGGACTCCTGGTTTGCACAATAGATGAGTGTTGCAAATTGGCTTTACTGCTGGTAAAAGCAGGTGCAAGGTCATGTAGGGTCCCTCCCAGGGTCAGCTGCCTGAAGAGTAGAAATAAAAACATCAGTCACTGTGCACCGAGGGCTGCGCTGTGTCTCTTTCGCACATCATCTCATTTAATCCTGTCACCTGTTTGGGGTGTCCAGAAACAGAACCGAAAGGACACATTGAGTGTCCCAGTGTCCCAGTGAGCAAGCCCACCTCACTGAAGTCCAGGAGTGTTTTTGTCTGAGCTGCTGGGTCCTCAGGAGAAAGAGGCAGAAGCAGCCTGTGCACTAGCGGATGGTCAAGATCACTGTCCCTTTGGATATGGGAATTTGTATGCAAGTTGGGAAGCTAAAGCCACAGAGCTGGAGAGACCAGCAGGCCTAGGACGGCGTCTGGGGACCCCTAATGTTTCAGGAGGGTGAGGAGAAGCTGTCAAAGGAGAGGTAGGGGTCCAGGAATGGGCAGGTCCAGGAGGAAGCAGCTCAGGAAGGCCTATCAAGTTGTCCTCAGGTGCTCAGTCTGCCAGCATTTATTAAACACCTACTGCACTCCAGGCCCCGACGCTGCACGTGAGTGCAGAACAGAAGCACCAGGGCCATATTCAGGAGGAGTGTTAGGACAGTGCCAGCAGGTCCTGGTGGATCTCAGCCCCCACCGTGTAACCTGGGCCTCTCTGGAATTGACTGGGTGATCAGGCACTCGGGTTTTGGCCAATGGGATCTGGCTGGAACAGGCTGTGCCTGCACTCCTGTCCACCCACACAGCTGGATGGGTAGGGCTCTCCCCTCTCCTCTAGAACCAGGTTCCCTGGCTAGGCTGGAGGGAGAGTCACTCTATTGTCTCCTCTTTCCACAGACACTGAAGCGGAGAGGTGTGGGCCTCGATGGACCAGAGCTGGAGCCAGATGAGGGGCCTGAGGGGCCAGGAGAGAAGGTGCGGAGGTTGGCAGGTGATGGGGGTGACCCAGCCTTGCCCCGGCCCCGGCTCTATGTAAGTGACTCCCTGTGCCACTATGAAGGGGCCCTCCCTCACCTCCTAGGCCCAAGTGGTTAGGGCTGAGACTAAGACAGGGACCTAAGGCCAAGAAGCCTAGAGTCTGGAAGCAGATCTCTGCCTAGGTGGAAAGGGAAGGCTTCCTGGAGGAGTAGGCATTATAGCTGCAGCTTTGAAGGATGAATAAGAGTTCAATGGACAACCATTTCCTTCCCACTGTATTTATTTGATTCATCAAACACTCTGGGAAGCCTCCTCAGTGCCAAGTCTGTGCTGAGTAAGAAGCTTCAGCTCCAGGGGCGCCTGGGTGGCTCAGTCGGTTAAGTGGCTGACTTCAGCTCAGGTCACGATCTCACGGTTCGTGAGTTCGAGCCCCACAATGGGCTCTGTGCTGACAGCTCGGAGCCTGGACCCCGCTTCGGATTCTGTGTCTCCGTCTCTCTCTGCCCCTCCCCTGCTCATGCTCCGTCTCTCTCAAAAATAAATAAACGTTAATAAAATTAAAAAAAAAAAAAAAAAAAAAAAGAAGCTTCAGCTCCGGGCCTGTCAAGAAGTGACGGCCCCAGACAGTCTCCTTCAGCCATACGGGGGTAGGCCAGAGGGAGGAGGAGCAAGGCTTCCAGAGGTGGAGGCTGGCCCCTGATTTTCTGTCTTGGACTGAATCCCCTCATCTCCACGTGCTTCCAACCAATCCCGTCCTCTCTGCCCTCAGCCAGCAGCCCCTACTATGCCCAGCCCGGACATGGTATATGGGGCCCTGCCCCCACCAGGCTGTGACCCCAGTGGGCTTGGGGAGGCCCTGCCGGCCCAGAGCCGCCCATCCCCTTTCCGGCCAGCAGCCCCCAAAGCTGGGCCCCCAGGTGAGCATGGGGCAGAGGCCCTGGGGGAGAAGGAGGTGGGAGTCCCAGGGAGGCTTGCAGGGGGGGGGATCTTGGCTCTGGCGCTGCTTGCCTGTGTGTATCACCTCTGGACCTCAGACTTCGTTGGATGACAGGCCACGTGCCCTCTCTCTGGGGTCTCCCGCTCTTCAGGCCTGGCACACCCTCTCTTCTCACCAAGTCACCTTGCCAACAAGACGCCGCCACCCCTGTACCTGGCAGCAGATGGGCGGAGGCCGGACCTGCCTGGTGGCCTGGCGGGGGCCCGAGGGGGACTGAGCACCTCAGTGAGTGAGGGGAAGGTATGGCAGGGCTGATGGGGGAAGACAGGACGGCCTGGGGTGTGGGCCTCAGTTTCCCCTTTTCCCTCTCTCCCCACAGAGAGGCCTCTATGGTAGCCTACAGAGTCCATGCTCTGCCACAGCTCCGGGACCCCCACTGGGGAGTTTCCCCTTTCTCCCCGCAGGCCCCCCAGGTATGCACCCTCTACTTGCCCTGCCGTGGGAGACATCCTTACCCCCGCTGGGGGTGGGTGTCAACATTTCCCCACCCGCCAGAACTCTGAACTGGTGGGCGGGATAGGTCAGACTTGGCTGGGCCAGGGCTCCCTGAGGTCAGGGCCTCAGTTTATTCCTCCTACCCCCTAGAATATAGCCTGGGAGACCCCCCGCCGCCCCCTGGCCTGCTGCAGCCCCCCACCCTGGCTCCCTGGCAGCACTCGAGGGGTGATGGGCCCCCAGCCGCTCCTCCCCAGCCCAGGTAAGTACCCTAACTGCCTCTCCTCTCTTCCCTCCCCAATTCGGGTCGCTGGGGGGGGGGGGGGTGTCCCTCCGTCTTCTGAAGCCCCTGGCCAAAGCTGACCCCTGGTGGCCACTTCTGGTTCTACACTCAGCTCCTCCCGACTGTTCTTGCTCAGGATGGGTGGCTATTTTGGAAGCCCCAAGAGGGATCGCCACCCACTCCTTTCCCAAGGTCCTCCTGCCGAGCCTTTGCCCACGCCGTGCCACCTCCCTGGCTTTCCTCCCTTCCCCGCTGAGCTCATGGCTCTCCTCTCTCTCTCTCTCCCTGCAGTGGGGGTCGAAGCCTGGGTGAAGAGGGTCCCCCCACCCGCGGCGCCTCCCCGCCGACCCCCCCAGTCAGCATCAAGTCCGAGCGCCTCTCGCCAGCCCCCGGGGGCCCCGGCGACTTTCCCAAGACTTTCCCCTACCCCTTGCTCCTGTCCCGGCCCCTGGCAGAGCCCCTACGGCCAGGCCCCCCCCTGCGCCGGCTGCCCACTGCGGACGGCTGGGCCCGGTAGTGGACCCAGGGGTGGCACCGGTCCTTCTTCCCACGCGGGGCTGGGCTAGGGCACGTGGGGTCCCTTCCCCGCATCCTTCCCCGCGTCCTTAGAGAAGACGCAGCAGTTACGACCCTCCGAAGTGAGGGCCTGGCGTTCGGATCCACGGTCGGAGGGGGGGGTGGGGTGGGTGGCTCCTTTCTCCCTTTCCTGTGTGTGTATCCACCAATAAAACACTTCTGGTGTCCGTGGACGAAACTATCTGTCTGTCGCTGCTCAGAGCCACCACCACTCCCGGGTCCTCCCATCTTTTCCCAAGAGACTTCAGCCTTGCCTTGTTTCGGTTTGGGGTACCTCCTCCAGAATCCTACCCTGAGACAAGGATTCGAGGATGGGTATCCCGGAGGAAGGCCATTGAGGAGGAGGGGCGTGGCGGGGGAAGAGCCCCGTAGGGGGGCCAGGGAGCAGGTGATTTCGAGAGCAGCACCGCCCACCTCCCCCTACCCCTGAGGACCCGGGGGAACCGCTCAGAGCGCGCACCTAATGTGGTTCCACTCCAGGGGCGAGAGACTGGGCTATTTACCCTCACCTCCTTTGGATGTCGGGCCTTGTGCACGAGGGGAAGCCCCTAGGCTGGGTTACCGCAAGAAGCACTTGGGAATCCTGAATTTGCTACCTGCCGGCTGGCAGCGGTCGATACATTATTCATCTTTTAAATGTCCCTTGATCCTGGGGCGCCTGGGTGGCTCAGTCGGTTAAGCGTCCAACTTCCGCTCAGGTCATGATCTCGCGGTCCGTGAGTTCGAGCCACGCGTCGGGCTCTGTGCTGACAGCTCAGAGCCTGGAGCCTGTTTCGGATTCTGTGTCTCCCTCTCTCTCTGCCCCTCCCCTGTTCATGCTCTGTCTCTCCCTGTCTCAAAAATAAATAAAACGTTAAAAAATTAAAAAAAAAAATAAATGTCCCTTGATCTCTTGACCCAGCAATTTCGACCCACTAGAGGAATGAGGGAGCCGGGCGTTTACCAACCCACTTTTGGGGCCCACAATCTCTCCCCATTTTGGCCGGTCTCCTGAGGGCAGACTTGGGTGTCCAGGGACCAGAGGGAGCTCCATTTGCTTCTCCAGTCCAGGCACCCCGAGGTGGTCTCAGTGGGATGTTTATAACATGCAGATTTAATCCCTGACCTTCCCGAGTTCCCGGACTGCCCCCACCCACTCTACTCCGTCTGCCGCTGTCGCCCACTGTGTCCCCTGCCCTGAGCCCCCCTAGTAATACTCCAGTCCCAAGACTTGGTTGGGTGAAATGGAGGCAAGGCTGGAGAGGGTCCCTTCTAAGCCTCTGGATCTCACCCTCACTGTGGACAAGAAGTCAGACCTGTCCCTGAAGTCAGTGCCCACAGGTTAAGTGCCCAGTGTGGGGTTCATTAAAATGTGGACAGCTTTCAAAGACTGAGTGGTGAGGCCGGTGGGTGGAGTTCTGTATACCCAGCCCAGGAGGCTGCACTTTCTTCATTTTCCATCAGGTGGCACCCAATAGTATGCTTTCGATTCTGTGCTCCCTACTCAAAAATAAAAAACAAAATAGAAATAGTAATAAAAAATAAATAAAATTCCGGGACACCTAGGGGGCTCAGTCGGTTAAGCGTGTGACTCTTGGCTTCGGCTCAGATCACGATCTCACGGTTTGTGGGTTTGAGCCCCTCATTGGGCTCTGTGCTGACAGCGTGGAGCCTGCTTGAGATTCTCTCTCTGTCCCTGTCTCTCTGCCCCTCTTCTATGGTCTCTCTCTCTCTCTCAAAATAAATAAAATAAACTTTTAAAAAATAAATAAAATCCCTCTTGGCTTCCAGGGGTTCCACCCCATGTTTTCAGGCTCTGAGCCTGGGGACTCAGAAGGGCTGTGTCACATGTTGTGTGCACGTGTGTGATTTTACATGTACAGCTTGGGGTGACCTGGGCCATGAGAGGTCAGTGAGCAGGCTACCGGCTTCTGGAAACACCTTTGCATCCAGACTCCAGCTCTGCATGTACTGGCTCTGTGCAGGAGGATACAGGGAGGGTTGTGTGGAACTGTCTTCTGCCAGTCTTTGTAAAGACACCCTGGTGACGTCAGTCAGGGCCACTGTCACCACCAGAGGGTCACTGAATCTCTCAGGAGCTCAGCCACTGGTTGAAAGCATCATGGGAATTGTGGCCTAGAGAATGTGGATTCGCCTAATGGAGAACAGAGAACAAGGAACATCCAATGAAGAACAGACCACATGTGCATCCAACGTAGAATAAAGAGTGAGGGGTGTCTGTTTCATTTTCATTTTTAAATGTTTTGTTTATTTTTGAGAGACAGAGTGTGAGTGGGGGAGGGGCAGAGAGAGAGGGAGACACAGAATCTGAAGCAGGCTCCAGGCTCCGAGCTGTCAGCACAGAGTCCGATATGGGGTTCAGCCCCACAAGCCGTGAGACCGTGACCTGAGCCGAAGTTGGACGCTCAACCGACTGAGCCACCGAGGCGCCCCAGTAGTGCCTGTTTTAGGACAGAGGAGGGGCGTTATCTGGCTCTAGTGTTAAGAGGCACTCTCGAGCTGCTCAGGGAAAAATAGACTGTTGGGGGTGAGGTGGAGGATGGTGGATGGAAGATGAGGACCCCCTGAGGTCCAGGATGTGTGGGAGTTTCCTGTAGTTTACCGCCTAGGGGGCGCTGTGACACCTAAACTCATAAGCCCTGGATCCAGGGGGAGAGGACAAGGTGTGACGTAGAGATTTGGGCCTCCCAGAGCCTCGGTATCTTCATCAATAAAATGGAGACAATTGTCCTGCCACCTCAGCCTACTAGAGGGGGCGCATGAGTAAACCACCCCACCTCCCCAGCCTGGCGTGCAGTGCACCTGCATGAAATACCCCTCCCTCCTCTCCCCCTTTCCTCACACCCTCCCTAAATCCCAGCTTTCCTGCATCCTTCATGGATTCATAAATCAGCTCATGGCCCCCATGTCGGTCCAGGGAAGTCCTGTGACCCTCACCACCACTGTCACCCATCCTTTCTCAAGAGGCCCCTCTCTGTGTCCAGAGGACTGAAGCCACAGTGAATCCCCTCCAAACAGACATCCATACATGCTCATAAACAAAGACAAAAACATCCAGGGACAAGGTAATCAACTATACAGGTCCCATTCACGGGCCTCATAAAAACCCTCAGACATCTAATCACACCCCCATGTATGTCAGGCAGACACACGTATCCATAAAAACACAGATGCAAAACTTAGGTTCCCAGGCTATCAGCCTTTTTCCTCCAAGCCTTGAAACACAAAGCATCAGATTCTTTTCGAGAGAGAGAAAGAGAGAGAGAGATTGAGACTCTCAGGCAGGCTCCATAATCGACACTGGACCTGATGATGGGCTTGATCTCATGACCCTAGGATCATGACCTGAGCAGAAATCAAGAGTCCAACACTCAACCCACTGAGCCATCCAGGCGCCCCTAAAATACCAGATTCTTGAAACTGACATTTTTTTTTGATCCTTGATCCAGCCATGCCTGAAGCTGACTATGCTTTTAGAGTTTTTGTTGTTATAAAAAATTTTCCTTTTTAATTATTATTATTATTATTATTATTATTATTTGCTGGAGCTCATTTGAGTTGGAGTGTGTGTGTGTGTGTGTGTGTGTGTGTGTGTCACAATCAGAGTCCTGGCTAATAGAAATGAATAAGGCTTTGCCAAATGAAAAAGATTGAGAAAGGAGATATTCCGAGATGAGTGATAAAATTTACAGGGACCTGGAGGTATGAAATAGCAGCATGGCCAGTGGCAAGCTGTACCATAGTGTGTACAATAGTGTTGGCAGCCGTTTGAAGTCAGGTAGAAGTGTACGAATTCAGTCTGGACACTTGGGAATCTAGTCAATTGGGAGCCATCGATTTTTCTAGATCAGGGGAGTTCCACACTCAGAACTCTCCAGCGGGAGGCAGTGCGTGGATAAATTAATGTATTTGCCTCCGACCTGAGAGATAGGTCCAGACGCTAGAAGACTGAATCTCAGAGAGGACAGCCACCACACAAGGTCCCAGGGACAGTCCTGACTCGATCGAGTCTGAGTTTACCGAGCGTCCTCAAACTACAACTTCCGGCATGCAACGCGAGCGACCCCCTTTCCCTTTGGTTTGCTCCAGCTCCAAGCCTGACGATTGGTCTTTTGGGCTGTTTGTCAGAACGGAGTCGGATCCTGATTGGTTGGATTCCCTCGAGGTGCTCAGAGCCGCAGGTCAGCGGACCGCGCTCCCGCGGGCGACATGGTGAGCCGGCTGCCCGCTGCATGGGGCGCCCTGAGGGGTGGGAGACCCTCTGACGGGGTCCAGGGAGACACCGAGAGGACGGGGATCTCTTTGTGGGGACTGGGAGCTCTGAGGGACTCTGGGTTGCGCTGAGGGCCTTGTGTCCCTCTCTGGGTTCAGAGTCTCGCTGCCAGACCTATGTGGGGGTTGAGGGTTCTGCCTATGGGACTGGAGGCCCCTCAGCGTTCGGGAATTCTGGAAGATCTCCGGGGACCCTCCAGGGGCCTGGAATCATGTGGAGGGTCGCAGCCCTGCGAAGGGGACTGGGGAGCCGAGAACGTACGGATCCTCGCTAGGGAGGTCTGGGGTCCTCCTGGAGCCCACGCTGGCGACGTGGGTCCTGCAGAAACATGGGGGCCGCTGCGTGTGTTGGGGTGTGTGGACGGGCCAGGGAGAGCCCTGGGAGGAGGAGCCAAGTCGAAGGTATCTGGGTGGCCGCAGGGCGAGGCAGGGTCTCAGAGTTGGAGACAGCACAGTTGGAACCTTCAGGTCTCACGTGGCTCTGGGTCCAACCTATTGACTTTATCCTTAAAATTTAGCCTGGCCACTTGTGGGTTAGGCTGATGCGGGGCGAGAGCGGGAACTCCCGACACCTAGGTGTTCAGACCGGCAGAAGGAGGGGCCCTGGAACATGACCCGACCCTGCCTGGGAGAATCCCCAACCAGGGGGGTTTGGAGGTGCGCCTGAACGTGAAAAGTGGACGTGGTTCCAGGGCCAGGTGCAGGAAGTTGTGGGAGGTGAGCGGAGGGGTTCTCAGGAACAGGATGGAGGAAAGTCTCATTGGTGTTAGCAGATAGTAGGATTCTTGTATTCTCGGATTGTAGATCCAGGGAAAGGCTTTGAGCAGGAGAGGGACATAGGCTGATGGGAGGCTCCAGATATCTTTGGAGATCTGCAGAGCCAAAACCCCAAGACCGGAGGCTGCTGGGGGGCGGGCCTTGAGAAACATCCCTGGATCGACCTCGGGAGCCTCAGGTGGAGGGATGCCTGCCTCTCTTTCCCTTCCCTTTCTCCTTCTTCCCTCCCTCTTACTCTCTCCTCCTTCCTTCCGCTCGGCCTGTTCTAGGTGCTGGAACCAAAGTTAGAACAATGAGTCCCCTCCCTGGGAGGTATCAGAGGGTGATGGGGTCTGCAGTGGAAAGCCCGGAGGTCTGGGAGGGCCTCTGAGACCTCAGTGGTTGGACGCTGGGAGGGCTGCTGAGAGAACCGGGCAGTTACAGGCCGTGAGGCAGGGTGTCTTGAGCTGGGCCCGCCAGGCCTTGCGGGCTGCGAAAAGGAGTTGGATGTTCACTGACGTCCTGGGTCCCCTGGAAGAGCAGAGTGCTGTGTCCGCGGCAGTGATGCGCGGGTACTGGGGCCTCCCGAGATGACCTGCGAGCTCCACAGAGAGGTCCAGGCTAGAGGTGCTGCTCTGCTGGGTCGTGCTGAGCGGTACGTGGTTAAAAGCCTAACAGGGGATTGAGTACCAAAGTAGAGGCCGCAGAGGGAAGAGAAAAGTCGGCAGGGGAGCCCCAGAATCTGATGTCTGAGGAGGCGTGGATGGGAGGTTCTGGGCGCAGGGAGGGGCAGAAGAGGATCCTAGGAGGAGGGGCGGGTCCTCCTCACTGGGCTTGGAAGGGAGCCTCCTGACCCTGACCGTGCACAGGGTCTTTTGTGACCGCTAGCCAGTCGGCACTTGGGGGTTAATTAGGGAGGGTGAGCAGTGAGAATAGGAGATTAGTGTGATTTAGAGACCTGACCTTATTACTGAGCAAATGTTTCTGGTTTCAGTTTACAAGTTACAGGCCTAGAGGGGTGCCTGGGTGGCTAAGTCAGTTTAGCAACCTACTCTTGATTTCAGCTCAGGTCATAATCCCAGGGTTATGGGATCGATCCCCGCCCTCCCCCAATTGGGCTCCACTAAGCGCGGAGCCTGCTTGAAATTCTCACTCTCCCTCTGCCCTTCTCCCCTGCTTGCCTCCTCTCTCTCTCTCAAATTAAAAAATAAAATAAAATAAAAAAACAAGTTATAGGCATAGAGAAAATACCCTGTTAGTTATTTTAATGATGGATTTCTCAGCAGTCATTCTGAATTCCTGTGCTGTCCCGTTACCCATCACACTAGACCTTTTCCTATTAAAGTTAGCATGTTTTTGCCTGGTGAATGGGTAATTTTCATAATTAATTTTAATATTAATTACTTTAATGTTAAAATTAAAATTTAATATTACATCATAAAATCTAAAATATTAATTTTAATATTAAAGTAATCTTTAGTTCACTTTTGTTGTTAATTATCATAGGATAATACTAGTCGACAGCTCTCCTGAGCACATAATTTTATATAATGACATAATTACTGATACCAAATTGGTATTTACTGCATTCAAGCAGGAAAACCCAGCATCGGACTGATTACCAAAAGCGTTTCTTCTAAAACGTTTTACAAATTAATAGCTGAAAACGTGTTATGAATTGTTAGAAGGTTTGTTATGTAGACCTTGATGAGAAATTCCTAATTGAAAAAGTCATCCCACTCAAATGTACAGTCTTTGTCCTGAAACTGGTAGTGGCCAGGAAATAGCCTTTCCAAAGAGGTTGATTACAAAGGGAGGGAGAAGGAGAGGGCGATGGAATCATCAGGATAATTTAAGGTGGCAAAGACGGGGACAGAACTGCCAAGGTGAACTAGGATGTGTGGGAGACGAACCTCTTTCCTGGCTGTGCCAGGCTCGCTGTAGGTCCGGAAGATGGTCTTCACAGCACATGAAACAAAATAGGCAGCATCCCATTTCCAGATGCGGAAACTGAGGCCTCAGGGAGACGAATACCTGAAAAACCCACAGCAGAGGCCAGAAGGGAACCCCAGTCTCTACCCAAGCGTGTGCTCTCCGCCACCTTACAGGCCAGCTAGGTGGTGGTGTTAGGGAGTGGGGGGATCCGCACACAGCAGGAGCTCCCAGGGTTGAGTCTGAGCCCACTGCAGGCCCTCCAATGTGCAGCTGGAGTCTGGGGGGCGCACCCTCCCCAACCTGGCCCCAGTCTCTATAAATAGCCTGAGTTCTGAGGGAGTGAGCTTGTGACCTTCTGGCAGGCACTGCCCTTCATGTCCCCTCCCCCCAGGCGGTCCTGGGAGTGCAGCTGGTGGTGACCCTGCTCACCGCCACCCTCATGCATAGGCTGGCACCGCACTGCTCCTTTGCACGCTGGCTGCTCTGCAATGGCAGGTGAGCCACAGCCCCGCCCCGCCCAGGTGGTGGGAGGAGCCCCACCGGGCCCCGCCCCCCCCCCCCCCCCCCCCCGCCTCACGTCCTGCAGTGTTCCTGGGTTTTTTTTTTTTTTTAATTTTTTAATGTTTATTTATTTTTAAGAGAGAGAGTGTGAGCAGGGGAGGGCCAGAGAGAGAGCGGGACACAGAATCCGAAGCAGGCTGCAGGCTCCGAGCTGTCAGCCCAGAGCCCGATGTGGGGCTCGAACTCACGGACTGCGAGATCATGACCTGAGCCAAAGTCCGACGCTTAACTGACTGAGCCACCCAGGCGCCCCGTGTTTCTGGTTTTTTTAAAACAACATTCTTGAGTTGTGCTTGACGTACAATAAACTGCAAATGTCTGAAGCACACAGTTGGGTCCGTTTTGACAGATGTCCACCCCCATGAGACCACATCTCCACACGTGGAAGAGTAGCTGCTTCCCCCCACTCCTGCCTTGCCGCAGTCCAAACCCTTCTTCCACACTGCTCTCGCTGGAGATCTGTTTCCTGCAATGCTTTTTGTCCCTGTTTGGATCTCGGACACTTTCTGAGATCGGGTGGAAACTGTGAACTTTTTCTCCCCGACAACGCACATGCCTTCTCTGCCAGAAGAGATAGTCAGCAGATTTCAGGGGTGTCCAGGACCCCCCCCCCATCCCCACCTCCCTCCCCTCCCCCCCCCCAGCAAACCTCCCAGCCCACGTCCCGGGCCTTCTCCTGACCTTGCATGGCCCCTGCCCATCCTGTCCCCATGTATTTTGGGTCCAGCTCTCCTCCTGACTCCAGTCCCGGGTTTGAGGATTCACTGCCTTGATCCCTCTGTGCCCGAGTTTTCCTGACTTCCGGTCTTTGCTCTCAGTCTCTTCCGATACAAGCACCCTTCTGAGGAAGAGCTTCGGGCCCTGGAGGGAAAGCCTAAGCCCAGAGGCAGGAAGGAGCGGTGAGTGAGCCCCCAGCCTTAGGTGAGCGGCTGTCCTTCCAGGTGCAGCTCTGGGCATCGAGGAGAGTAGGGGACACCCCAGGCTGAGAAGCTATCACTGTCATCCATTTGGGTGTCTAATGCTTATTGGAAGTTTGCTCTGGACCAGCCCTGTGAGCAGGGGGCGGGTGGTGTCCTCGCCCTGGTGTGTAGGAGACGGAGGCCTGGGGGGAAGGTAACTCCCAAGCCAGCTCCTCCTGTGCTCTGAGCCTGGCACCGGGCAGCCTCCCGGGATGGTGTGGGGTGGGCCGCCATGGCTGACTGGGGAGGAGAGAGCAGAGGATCCTGCTTTGATTCTCCCCCTTTACGGCTCCCCCCACCCAGGTGGGCCAATGGCTATAGTGAAGAGAAGCCCTTGTCTGTGCCCCGAGACGCCCCTTTCCAGCTGGAGACCTGCCCCCTCACAGCGGTTGATGCCCTTGGTAACAGTCCAGCTGAGTCCCCGACTCCCCAACCTGAGTCCACACCCTGGCGGGATTGGTGAGGGGAGGGTCCTGCGCTGGCGCTGGGCGGAGGGCTGAGCTGCGCGCTCCCCGCAGTCCTGCGCTTCTTCCTGGAGTACCAGTGGTTCGTGGACTTCGCGGTGTACTCGGGGGGCGTGTATGTCTTCACAGAGGCCTACTACTACGCGCTGGGCCCGGCCAAGGAGACCAACATCGCCGTGTTCTGGTGCTTGCTCACCGTCGCCTTCTCCATGTATCCTTCCTCAGGCGCCCCAGTCGCTCAGGGAGGAGGGAGGCAGGTGGGAGCTGGACTTGAGCTTTCCTCCCCCCCCCCCCCCCCCGTTTTCCCCTGCCCCCAATTGGTCTGTCATGGGCCGCCCTGCCACAAAACTTCCCAGGACTGGGTCGTACAAAGCAGTCACTATTTTTTTTTTTTTTGCTCTCCTCCTGGGCTGGGCTCAGCTGGGCCGCCTCATCTCTGCGCCAAAGGGGTCCCACCTTCCGGCAGGCTAAGCCAAGCTTCCTGGGGGTAGCAGAAACACCAGCGAGGGAGAAGGGGTGCCGCAGGCCTCCTGAGCCCCCACCCCCATCCCTGTCCCTTGTCTTGGCCAAAGCAACTCACCAGAGCAGACGCAGGGGCAGGAAAAGAGATGCCCCACTGCTATGTTGTTTTGTTTTGTTTTGTTTTTTAATGAAAGTGCCCAGAGGACAGAGGCAAACCTGTGACACCGAGGACCCAAGTCTGACAAGATGCCCTTGTGGAATGGGCATGGGAAGAAGAAAAGTCCATCTTGAAGCCCACACTGGTTCTGGAAAGCCCCATGGGTCTCTTTCAGAGCAGATTGGAGATACAGCCCTTGGATCTCTGATGGCTTCTCAGAGGAAAGGGAAAATTCACCTGCTGTGAATGCAGCCAGGAGGCCAGACCTCCTAAAGAGACAGACTTGCTGGCCATTTTAGTCAGAAATGGCCACAGGTAGTGTGATGAGGCCGAGCTGGAGGCCCAGGCCTGCCCTCCACCCATACACCCCCACCCAGCTGACACAGGCATGAGCAGCACCGGACCTGGGCTTGTCCAGTAGCTTACTTACTCTCCTCCTCGGTCACTGCCCTGCCCCCCCCCCCCCCCCGAGACTCCAAACCCCAGCTGTGGTGTTCGGGTTCTAGAGCTGGGGGATCACCGGCTGGGAGTGGGGGAGGGGGCACTAGAGCTGCTCACGGCTTCCTTAGCTCTGCCCCCAGCAAGATGTTCCTGACAGTGACCCGGTTGTATTTCAGCGCAGAGGAGGGGGGTGAACGCTCTGTGTGCCTCACCTTTGCCTTCCTCTTCCTGCTCCTGGCCATGCTGGTGCAGGTGGTGCGGGAGGAGACTCTGGAGCTGGGCCTGGAGCCAGGTATGTGCGGTCTTTGGGGCATGGGGTCCCCACGCCCATCACTCCCTCCCGGAAGTTGGTGAGGGTGGGGTTTAAGCGGCACGGGAACAGGTGAAGGGGGGGACTTCTTGGGCCTGAGTGTCTCTGTGGATGCTGGCTACCCTGGGCACCCCCCGGGGCTTTGGGGGCAAGAGGATATCCTGTCTCACTGTCTCTGATGGGTGCCTGCAGCTGTCTTTCTCCACAGGGCACTTCTGTTCCCCTCATCTGTCCTCTCCCTGGCAGCCATTGTGATTTAATATCTACCTAGTCGAATTTGATCTGGTGAAGGAAATGGGTAAATGGCACGAAATTCATAAAGTCCAAGAGGATACGTATCGAGGAAAAATCACCCACACTGCCTCTCCTTCCGAGAGGAAACCTGGGGGGCCACTTTCCTTTGCTCCCATGAAGTGGTAGAGTTTATGGCTCCTACGCCGCCTTTTCCCCTTAAAAACATCAACTTGGAGTTTGTCCCTTGATGCTACATACGGTGCGGTTTTTTTGGTAGTACCCACATAGTATTTCATTTAATGGATGTCCCGTGATTATTTAACCAGTCTGCTACTTACAGACATCCAAGTCTCTCGCTATTAAACAATGTTATACAAAATTGCGTTATAAAGCAGTGTTATACGGGAATACGCATGTGGCCCTGTGCGAGAAAGTGCATTTGTAATTTTGATAATGTTGCAACTTACCATTTAGGAAAAGATGAGTGAAGTTCCTGTTTCCTTAAATTCTCTCCAATGTGTTTCCTCAGACTTTTTTTGTCTTGGGTAACCTGATGGATGAGAATATAAGCGAGGTCGAGTACCTTTTCATATGTTGAAGAGTCATTTCTATCTTCCTTCCAGAAAAGTTCTGTTCTTTTGCTCAGTTTTCTACTGGGTTGTTGGCTCTCTTATTGATTTGTAGGAGCTCTTTGTATATTAAAGACAGTAGCCTTTGTGTATGATAGTAGCTGCAAATATTTTTTCTTAGTTGCTCATTTTTCTTTTGACTTACTCTTTGGACGACGATCTTTTAAAAATAGAATTTGGATCACATCACCTCTCTGCCTAATACCAGACTCTAGGGTCTTTGGATAAAGATCAAAATACTCACCATGGTCCGCACACCTCTCTGCCTGCTCCTTGAGCTTCATCTCCACCAATTCTCCCTGCTTTTTGATTTTTAAAATTATATACTGTTTTATATATATAAACACGCACACATCGATGAACATGTATATGTAAATTACAAAGCAAAATAACAATGTAATGAGCTCACCTCTCAAATGAATACTAGAACATTCCCAACGTTCCTGCGTGATTCTGGTGCTGCTTCCCAATCCCACCAACCTTCCTCCCCTACTCACAGCCCCAACCAGTCTCTCAAACTTTGTGTTTATCATTCCTTCGCCTTAAAAAACAAAAAAAGTTTCATCACTCATGCTTCTGTCCCTGAAGAATTCATCATACAGTTTTGCTCACTGTCTTGGATGGTTTCAGCCAGTGTGCAGTCTGCCCACTGGTACTTTTCTGTCTTCGGTGGTATTGTTTACAAAACTAGGCCACGTTGGTCTGGGTGGCTTTAGTTCATCTCACGGATGAATGATGTTCTCTCATGAGACCACTTATCTTTACTTTTCCTTTCTCCTGTTGATGGACATTTAGGTGGTTTCCAGATTTTAGCTTTTCACAGTCGCTGTGGGGAATATTCTTTAAAAAAATTTTTTTTCAGTATTTTTAAAAATTTTATTTTGGGGGGCAGAGAGAGAGAGAGAGAGAGAGCCGGGGAGGGGCAGAGAGAGATGGAGACACAGAATCTGAAGCCGGCTCCAGGCTCTAGGCTGTCAGCACAGAGCCCAACGCGGGGCTTGAACTCACACTCTGCGAGATCATGACCTGAGCCGAAGTCAGACGCCCAACTGACCGAGCCACCCAGGCGCCCCTAAAAGTTACCCTTTTAACCATTTTTAAGCATACACTTCAGTGGCATTAAGTACATTCACATTATCGTGCGAACATCATCACCATCCATTTCCTGCGTTTTCGCCTTGCGCATCTGAAACTCTGTCCCCATTAAACACTGACTCTCCATCCCCCAGCCCCAGCCCTGGGCTCCTTCCATCGTATTTTCTGTCTCTATGAATCTGACCACTCTTGGTGCTTTATATGAGAGGAATCGTGCAGCATCTGTCTTTTAGTGGCTGGCTTATTTCACTCAGTGTAATGTCCTTAAAGTTCATCCATGTTGTAACCAATGTCCAAATCTTCTTCCTTTTTAAGGCTCAATAATATTCCATCGCATGAATATACCCCATTTTGCTCATCCATTCATGTATCGATGGACATTTATGTTGCCTTATGTTTTAGCTATTGTGAACAGTGTTGCTCTGAACATGGGTGTACAAGCATCTCTTCAAAACCCTGGGTTTTCTTCTTTTTTTTTTAAATTATTTTTATTTTTTCTAAATTTACATCCAAGTTAGTTAGCATATAGTGCAACAACGATTTCATGAGTAGATTCCTTAATGCCCCTTCCCCATTTAGCCCCTCCCCCCTCCCACAACCGCTCCCGTAACCCTCTGTTTGTTCTCCCTATTTAAGAGTCTCTTCTGTTTTGTCCCCCTCCCTGTTTTTATATTATTTTTTTTCTTCCCTTCCCTTGTGTTCATCTGTTCTGCATCTTAAAGTCCTCATATGAGTGAAGTCATACGATATTTGTCTTTCTTTGACTGACTGATTTCACCTAGCATAATACCCTCCGGTTCCATCCACATAGTTGCAAATGGCAAGATTTCATTCATTTTGGTTGCCGAGTAATACTCCATTGTATATATATACCACATCTTCTTTATCCATTCATCCATCCATCGATGGACATTTGGGCTCTTTCCATACTTTGGCTGTTGTTGATAGTGCTGCTATAAACACTGGGGTGCGTGTGCCCCTTTGAAACAGCATACCCATATCCCTTGGATAAATGCCTAGTAGTGCATTTGCTGGGTTGTAGGGTAGTTCTATTTTTAATTTTTTGAGGATCCTCCATACTCTTTTCCAGAGTGGCCACACCAGTTTGCATTTCTACCAGCAGTGCAAAAGAGATCCTCTTTCTCCGCATCCTCGCCAACATCTGTTGTTGCCTGAGTTGTTAGCTATTCTGCCAGGTGTAAGGTGGTATCTCATTGTGGTTTTGATTTGTCTTTCCCTGATGATGAGTGATGTTGAGCATCTTTTCATGTGTCGGGTGGCCACCTGGATGTCTTCTTTGGAGAAGTTCTCTTCATGTCTTTTGCCCATTTCTTCACTGGATTATTTGTTTTTTGGGTGTTGAGTCTGATAAGTTCTTTATGGATTTTGGATACTAACCCCTTATCTGATATGTTGTTTGCAAAGATCTTCTCCCATTCTGTCAGTTGCCTTTTAGTTTTGCTGATTGTTTCCTTCGCTGTGCAGAAGCTTTTTATTTTGATGAGGTCCCAATAGTTCATTTTTGCTTTTGTTCCCCTTGCCTCCGGAGATGCGTTGAGTAAGAAGTTGCTGCAGCCAAGATCAAAGAGGTTTTTGCCTGCTTTCTCCTCGAGGATTTTGATGGCTTCCTGTCTTCCATTGAGGTCTTTCATCCATTTTGAGTTTATTTTTGTGTCTGGTGTAAGAAAGTGGTCCAGGTTCATTGTTCTGCATGTCGCTGTCCAGTTCTCCCAGCACCACTTGCTGAGGAGACTGTCTTTTTCCATTGGCTATTCTTTTCTGCTTTGTCAAAGATTAGTTGGCCATATATTTGTGGGTCCATTTCTGGGTTCTCTGTTCTGTTCCATTGATCTGAGTGTCTGTTCTTGTGCCACCCTGCTTTTTATTCTTTTGGGTATAGACCCGAGGTGGAATTGCTGGATTATATGGTAATTCTATGTTAATTTTTTAAAGTTTATTGTATTTATTTTGAGAGAGCAAGAGTGCACACAGTGGAGGGGCAGAGAGGGAGAGAGCGAATCCTGTTGTGGGGCTCAGTCTCACGAACCGTGAGATCATGACCTGAGCCAAGATCGAGTCGGATGCTTAACCAACTAAGCCACCCAGGCACCCCACAAAGAGTTTATTTTTAAGTTATCTCTACATCCAACATGAGACTTGAACTCACAAGCTTGAGATCAAGAGTTGTACTCTCTACCAACTGAGCCAGACAGGCACCACCCCGCTCCCCGCTTTGCCTTTTGTTTGAACCTATTTTTTTCGTGATCAGTTTTCAGAGTTCTCTCTCTATATTCTATATTCGGGATATGAATCCCTTATCGTATGTATGATTTGCAAATATTTTCTCCAGTGATGTGGGTTGCCTTTTCACTCAATTGATTGTGTGTGTGTGTGTGTGTGTGTGTGTGTGTAACTTTATCCATTTTGAGAGAGAGAGAGAGAGCATGGGAAAGGCAGAGAGAGAGGGAGAAAGAGAATCCCAAGCAGGCTCCACACCGTCAGTGTGGAGCCCGACCCACGGCTCAAACCCATGAACTCTGAGATTATGACCTGAGCCGAAATCAAGAGTTGACGCTTAACTGACTGAGGCACCCAGGCACCCCAGTCGTATCTTTTGATGTACAAAAATGTTTAATTCTCATGAGTCCAAATTATCTACTTTTTTTGTTGTTGTTGTGTGTACCTTTGGTATCATATCCAAGACATCATTGTCAAATCCAATGTTATGAAGCTTTTCTTGGGCTATATATCTTTATTTTTTTTTTTTCTTGTTGGTTTTCAGAGTTTCTTTATATATTCTGGAAACTGAACCTTCATTACATGTGTTGCACATACTTCCTCCTATCAAATCTGACACACCATTATTTCATGAACTGCTGAAAGAAGATAAAAAACACTGTTGCTTAAAGTATTATATGCCATCAATGGTCCTATGTATCCCAATTTTAAAGAAGTTAAAATGTGGGTGTGAGCAGGGGAGAACTGTATCCTCTAATTTGTGGTGTAGCTTTTCACTTTCTTTGTGGTGTGTTTTCCTCTTGAAAAAAATTGTCCCCAAATTCCGTATTTTGAAAAATTTCAAACATACAGAACAGTTCAAAGAATCCTCTAATGACACTCCATACGCCCTTGACCTAGCTTCCTTTGGCCATGTTTGCATTATCTTTTCTCCACACGCACACACACCACACTTTTTTGGGCTGAGCCATTGAATACAGCTGTAACCTTCACCTCTGGTGTCTTTTGATGGACAGCAAGCAACTCATTATTTTAGCTGGTTTTTGTCTTGAAGAAATTTCCTTCCTTTCCCTACAATCAGAAAGACTTTTATATTTTCCAACACAATATTTCAAGTTTTGGGGGTGCCTGCGTAGCTCAGTCAGTTGAGCATCCTTCTCTTGATTTTGGCTCAGGCCGTGATCCCAGCGTCGTGGGATCGAGCCTTGGGTCGGGCTTTGAGCTAAGTGTGGAGCCTGCTTAAGATTCTCTCTCTCTCTCTCTCTCTCTCTCTCTCTCTCCCTCCCAGTGCCCCTCTCTCCCACTTGCACTTGTGCTCTCTCTCTCTCTCAAATACTATATACGTATATACTTCAAGTTTTACCTTTCACATAAACCCTTAAACTCCTGGTAGTTCACTACTGTGCTATGAGATAGGGATCAAACTGAGTGTTTTCCATGGGACAACCTTGCTATACAATTGTATTTTTAGTGAATTGTGGGTTCTTGTGGTTTTCTTTCATCTTGTCCAACTTTTCCCTTTTGTGTGGCTAGGACCTCTGGCTTTTGTATTATATAGCACTCCTCTGGTAGGCTTTTCTCTTGTTTCCAATTTCTTAGTTGACTACTTACGTCATTAATTTTTAGCTGCTTCTATTTCTAGCATTTATCACATATACGGCTGTCAATATTTTACTAAGTCCCACTTTTGTCCACCCCATGAGTTTTGACTTGTAATTTTCATCATCAGGCAGTTCTGGGTATTTTAAAGTTTCCATTGTGATTTCTTTTTTAACCGTTTTTTAATTTTTTTATTATTTTTTTTAATGTTTATTTATTTTTGGGACAGAGAGAGACAGAGCGTGAACAGGGGAGGGGCAGAGAGAGAGGGAGACACAGAATCGGAAGCAGGCTCCAGGCTCCGAGCCGTCAGCCCAGAGCCCGACGCGGGGCTTGAACTCCCGGACCGCGAGATCGTGACCTGGCTGAAGTCGGACGCTCAACCGACTGAGCCACCCAGGCGCCCCAACCTTGTTAAGAAACTTCAAACGTGGAACTTTATTTATTTTTTTAAGATTTTATGTTTTTTAAGTAATCTCTCCATCCAGCATGGGGCTCGAATTCACAACCTGGAACTCAAGAGTTGCAAGCTCCATGGACTGAGCTAGGAGGTGCCCCTTGAATGTGGAACTTTAAGTTGTTAAAAAATTTTTTTCTAGCTTAATTGCAGTATGCTTACAGAAGATGGTCTACTTGAAGTAAATCCTTTAAAATTTGTTAAGACTTGCATCATAGCCTTAGAATATGATCAGTTTTAGTGACTTTTTGAAGAACATTTATTCCCTGACTCTACCCAATAAATTCAAATCTCCTTCCTTCCTAACTTTTGGTCAGTCATTAAAGGGTTAATCTCCCTTGGAGATGGTGGAGCCCTCAATTTGTCCAGATTATTCTGTCAGTGTTTTTGTTTTTTGTTTTTTTTTTACAACTTTTTTTTACATTTTTTACATTTTTACAATTTTTTTAAACATTTATTCATTTTTTAAAGGCAGAGAGACAGAGTGTGAATGGGGGAGGGGCAGAGAGAGGGAGACACAGAATCCGAAGCAGGCTCCAGGCTCCGAGCTGCCAGCATAGAGCCCAATGCGGAGCTAGAACTCACAGACCGCGAGATCATGACCTGAGCCCAAGTCGGCCACTTAACCGACTGAGCCACCCAGGCGCCCCTATCAGTGTTTTCTTTATATGTTTTGTGGCTAACTGACAAGGTGTTTACAAGTTTAGAATTGCTACATATTCCTGGTGAATCAACCATTTTATTAGGATGTATTCTGATTCTAATAATACATTCTGTCTTACTGTAGTTTGTGTGGCAAAAATGTAGCCTTTCCAGCTTTCTTTTCTTTAGTTGACATATAATTGACATATAACATTGTTAGTTTCAGGTATACAACATCAAGATTTAATATTTGTATACATTACAGAATGATCCCTAGGATTAATCTGGTTAACATTCATCACCATACAGTTATAACTTTTTTTGTTCTTGTGATGATCTACTCCCTTAGCAACTCTCAAATACACAATCCCACCTTTCTTTTGAGTAGTATTTGTCATGACTTTTTAACATCCCTTTTCTTTCAACCTTACAGGAACCTTATGTTGAGGTATGTCTCCTTTAAAAAACATAGAGCCGCGGGGCGCCCGGGTGGCTCAGTCCATTAAGCGTCTGACTTCGGCTCAGGTCATGATCTCATGGCTTGTGAGTTAGAGCCCCTGCATCGGGCTCTGTGCTGACAGCTCAGAGCCTGGAGCCTCTTCAGATTCTGTGTCTTTCTCTCTCTCTCTCTCTGCCCCTCCCCCACTCACACTCTGTCTCTCAAAAACAAATAAACATTAAAAAAAATTTTTTTAAAAACATATAGCTGGGTATTTTCAATCAAGTCTGACAGTCTGTGTCATTTAACTTTAAAGTTTAACCTGCTTACATTTATTATGATTACTGACATATTTGACATTGTTTCTGCCATCTTGCCTTTTCACTTTCTATTTGTTCTTTTTCTGTGATTGCTGTCGACATTGGCTGCCAATCTAATTGTCTTTCCTCTATAGGTGATCTGTCTTAAATCCCTGGCTGCTTTGCGATCTCTTTGTTTTTGGTATTCCAGTTTCACTACAGTGTCTAGGTATGGATTTCATTGTATTTATCCAGTTTGATATACTTTGTGTGTGTCACTCATTCTGCAGACTTTTCAGTCATTCTTTTCCAAGATCTCTCCTCCTCCATTCTCTCTTCACTTCTCTCTCTCTCTCGGCCTCCTTTTTGACTGATGCTGCAATTTCTATGCTCATAATCTCCCTTCATATTTCCTACCTTTTTATCTTTCTGAGTTGGAATCTGAGTGATCTTCGGATCCAATTCATTCATTCCTCCTTTGGCTGATTTGAATATGCCGTTTAACAACCTATCATTCCAATAATTGTATTTTCCCTTTGGGTGAGCTTAATTCGTTCCTTTGCAAATATAACTGGTCATCTGAGGTAGCCTCGTGTCACCTTTCTGTGACTCCAACTTTTATTTTCCTCAATCGTTTCACACATGATAACACCTACAAAATTTCTGTAGTCTGCAGGGTATAAACTTGTCTTTCCTTCTTTCTTTTTTCTTTTTTTCTTTCTGCTGACTCTCCTTTATTGTGATTTATTCCCTGGTGTGTTTGATGATTTTGGTTGTGAGCTCATTTTTATTTGCTTTTACTCTGTGGAAAATCCAAGGGCCTGCATTGAGGATTCTTTCCAAAACTTTGGTTTTCTCCTATGGGAGTCCTTCATGCCCCTCTGGATTCCTGGTATAATCCAGGAAGCTCAGACTCAGTAGTCTACCCCACCCCCATCTCCCCTAGTCCAATCAAGGGTGTCTGCCTGGTACAGCTTCCTATTCGTTGAAAAAAAAAAAAAAATCGCCCATATCCAGAGCACAAAGTAGTCCTTTTGCCTGGCAGTGGGCCTGGCTCCCACTGGTTCGTTTCTCTCTGGGGAGCAGAAACGTATCTGGGGAGTAGAAGCACACTCTGAGGCTCCAGCGGTTATTAGACACTGCCCTCTCCTTGTCTTCCCTAGGCCTCGCCAGTATGACCCAGAACTTGGAGCCACTTCTGAAGATGCAGGGCTGGGACTGGGCGTGAGTCCTGGGAAGTGAGGTGGGGCAAGGGCAGGCTGTGACTTGCAGGTGGGGTACTGACAGGCTTCAGAGCCTCCTGACCCTCCTCTTCTCCTCAGGCTCCCTCTGGCCAAGCTGGCTATCCGCATGGGGCTGGCATTCGTGGGATCCATGCTGGGGGCCTTCCTCACCTTTCCAGGCCTGCGGCTGGCCCAGACACACCTGGATGCGCTGACCATGTCGGAAGACCGGCCCATGCTGCAGTTACGCGGAGTGCCAGATGGGAGGGCGGCTGGGAATCTAAAGGAGGGGCTAGGGGGATGGTGGGTGCCCAGGACTCACTCCTCTGCGCCCTTGCCCCGTAGGTTCCTTCTGCAGATGAGCTTCCTGTCCCCTCTGATCATCCTGGGGCTCTGGACCAAGCCCATTGCACGGGACTTCCTGCACCAGGCACCTGCTGGGGAGATGACCTTCTCCCTGTGCGAATCTGGTGGGGCTGGGAGGGAGGGCAGCTGGGGGCCCCTCTGTGTACCCCAGTCTCTGAGGCTCAGGGAAGAGCCTTGGGTCCTGGGGGAAAATCCCAGGGCAGGGGCGGCCTCCCGACGCCCTCATTCCCCTCCCCACAGGCTGTCGGACTCAGCCTTCGACTCACTGCGCCTCTGGGTGCTGGTGGCGTTGTGCCTGCTAAGGCTGGCCGTGACCCGGCCCCACCTGCAGGCCTACCTGTGCCTGGCCAAGGCCCGCGTGGAGCAGCTGCGGCGGGAGGCCGGCCGCATAGAGGCCCGTGAGATCCAGAGGCGGGTACGGCCTCCCGAGGTTGGGAGGGAACACGGGGCTCAGGGCAGGATCCCGATCCCTGGGGCGTAGGGTCACCCGAAGCCCAGAAGGCTGCCCCCTGCCACCTCCCCCCGCCCCGTAGCCACTGCCACCTGCCCACTAGGTGGTGCGGGTCTACTGCTACGTGACAGTGGTGAGCCTGCAGTACCTGACGCCCCTCATCCTCACTTTCAACTGCACGCTGCTGCTCAAGACGCTGGGTGAGAAGGGGCCTGGGCGGGGCCGGGGCCGGGGCGGGGGCGGAGCCTGGCGCGGGCGGGGCCGGGGCGGGGCCAGGGGCGGGCGGGGCCAGGGGCGGGCGGGGCCGGGGCGGGGCGGGCCGCCGCTGGTGTTAGAGCTGAGCCAGGTGGAGGAGGTGGAGCCGGAGACCCGACCTGGTGGTACGTGGGGGTAGGGTGGGGGTAGGGTGGGGGTGGAGCCCCGAGGGCCTGGAGACGCGGAGAGGGGAGGAGGGGCCCGAAGTCGGGGTAGGGGGCAGGAGTCAGAGTTTGGGATGGTGGCGATGGGTGGGGGTCCCAGCGGTCAAACCCCGCCTGTGCCTTCACCTTCACAGGCGGCTACTCCTGGGGCCTGGGCCCGGTTCCCATGCTGTCTCCTCCGCCGTCCTCAGCCCACGATCGCCTGGTGGGCCCCGAGGAGGATGAGGCCCAGCAGACGGCGGCCCGGATCGCAGGGGCCCTGGGCAGCCTGCTCACGCCCCTCTTCCTCCGCGGCGTCCTCACCTTCCTCATCTGGTGGACCGCCGCCTGCCAACTGCTCTCCAGCCTCTTCGGCCTGTACTTCCACCGGTACCTGGCGGGCTCCTAGCCGCCCGCAGAAGACGCTCCTGGGGCCCCGAGGTCCGGGCCGAGCTAGCGGTTCCCGGCCGCCTCCTCCGTGTGTGCCTCAGTGTCCTCAGGTGCAAGGCGGGCCTGGGAGTCCCCGCAGCGCCTGCTGTGCGGGTCCACTTCACCGCAGTGCCTGAGCTGTGGCCCCCTTGGATCCCAGGTTTCTGCCTCAAAACTGTTGCCCTGGGCCCACTGGCAGAGGATCCCAGGGCCATTGTTCCCAGATGGCACGCCCCCCTCCCCCATTTGAGGCAGAAGTGGGGGTTCATTCTTCTGAATAAAAGAGCAGACTGCTTTTACAAAGAGGATTGGAGTGGTCTGGGAGGCGGCTCTCTGCATGTTGGTGTGGCTCAGGCCACCTGGGTACCTGTGGGGGCTTCTGGGGGATGAGCCTCCGTGCTGAGCGAAGGGCGACCCAGAGCAAAGGCCTGGGAGCAGGAAGTGAAGAGAGGAGGAAAGGTGGGGAGAAGAAACGCAAGTGTTGTAAAACTTCCAGTTCCAATGGGTCTGGAGGCGACAAGTCAGGGGAGAAGAGGAAGACAGGGGCTGGAGAAGGAAGAAAGGCAGTGAGGGCTGGGGGCGGACAAGAGGGAGGAGAGGGCGGAAGCGGCCGGGAGCGGGAGTGGATACAGAGGAAGAGAAGGGAGGGGAATGGAGGTGGCGGATAAAGTTGTAGAGATCTTGCAGGAGGAACAGAAAGATAAAAGATAATGGAAAACAAGGGAGGGGACAAAGGAAATCAGAGGACTGACCCGGAAGAATCTTCCAAAGAAAGAGAGTTCTGGAAAGAGACATCCGAGCAGAGGGAGGGAGACGCCGATGGAGCCAGGCGACGGGAACTCCCCAGGACCGCACGGTTCCAGGTGCTGCGGGACGAGAACCCCATCCCTAGGCACGTGTCCGGGAAGTTCCAGAATGAAGTCCCAGCCAGGACAGAACGGGCCGCACCTAGTGGCCCAGGACTCCGAGATGATGGAGCGTGGCCTCCTCGTTCTGCTGGTCCCGCACTATGGCCGACACCCCGGGAGCCCCCGAAACCGGTGCCCTGAGCCCACTGGCACAGACCCCGGCGGTGGTGCCTCTGGCCACCTGGCCCTTCCCTTGCTCAGCCAGGGCTCTGCGAGCTCTCTGCTCTCAGAGCTCAACACCACGTGGTTTAGGGACACACAGGAAGTTGAAAACACCTAAAGAAAAGAGAGTGACCGGCACGAGGCGCACGTGGGACAGCCAAGGCAGGAAGAACCCATGACGGTCACAGGCTCTCACTGCCGTGCGTTAAACCACAGCGGTCTTACAGACTCTTTTGGGGACACATTTCACAATTCAAAAAAAAAAAAAAAAAAGACTGAGAGAAACAAGGGAGCCACAGAGAAAAATAGGGAAGATAGAAGGGGGTGGTCAGGACCCTGTGTTTTCAGGAGGGGAAGTATTACCTTGTTAACTGCCATGTCAGTGGTAGTCACCACACCTCAGGCCTTCTCACAGGAGGGATGATTCTGCCCCAAAGGGTTACTAGTCAATGGAGGCATTTTTTTCTGGAGACATTTTTGGCTGTCATGATTGAGAGGGGACAGGGACACTACAGCATCTGGTGGGCGGAGGCCAAGGATGCTGCTCAACAACCTGAGGTGCCCAGGACGGCCCCACCCCGGAAGTCCGCAATGCCCCGGCCCAGAAGCCCTATGTTACAAGAAACGCAATGTGTCATTTCTTTCTTTCTTTTTTTTTTTTTAACGTTTATTTTTGAGACAGAGAGAGACAGAGCATGAACGGGGGAGGGGCAGAGAGAGAGAGGGAGACACAGAATCGGAAGCAGGCTCCAGGCTCCGAGCCATCAGCCCAGAGCCCGACGCGGGGCTCGAACTCACGGACCGCGATTTCGTGACCTGAGCTGAAGTCGGACGCTTAACCGACTGAGCCACCCAGGCACCCCGCAACGTGTCATTTCTAAACCGGCTGAAGAAAAGAGGACTTAAAAGAAAAAGAAAAAGGAAAACCCAATGGCAAGTCAAGCTTTCAATGACTCCAGAGAGGAAGCAGGACCCAAGATGCACCTTGGAACCACTCCTGTCCGGGTCCCCGGGACCTCCACCTTGTCCAGTCCTCAGGCCTCCTCCTGACCTTGCTGTCTCTTCCCCTGTCACCGCCTGGCCACCACCCACGCCCTGGATGTCCTGCTGCTTCCCCCGCCGGAATAGTGAGGATCTGCAAGGCGGGTGACTGGCCTTGGTGAGGATAGGCGCTGAATGACATCCTCCCCAAATTCACAGAAGTCCTAACCTCTAGGACCTCAGAGTGGGGCCGGATTTGGATAGCAGGGCTTTAAAGAGACGATTACGTTAAAACGAGGCCATGAAGGTGGGTCCTGAGAAGAGGAAATTTGCTTTTTTTTTTCTTTTTTCTATTACAACGAAATTTAGATACAGAAAAGCACAGAGGGAAGACGACAGGAAGACAGCCGGCAGCCAAGAAAAGGCCTGGACACGTCCTTCCCTCATGACCTCGGAAGGAATCAAACCCGCTGACACGCTGCTTTTGGACTTCCGGTCTCCAGAACTGTAAGAGAGTACATTTGGGTTTTTAAGCCCCCCGGTCTGGGGTACTTCGTTAAGGCGGCCACAGGAAACTCAAGACAGTGAGGGTATGTGATATAAATGGCTCCCATCTCCTTGCAGGAGTATCTGGCATTTCTGTTCATCTCTGGATAGATTTCCCCAAAAGATGACCCTGTCACGAGGACTCAGGGCCCATGGTTTACCTGGGAGGTCACCCCAGGGAGACTCCCTGGGGATGGAGAAATGAAACGGGGAGGGAGGAGCCCTGTGGGGGTGCCAATGAACAGGCGACTAAGTGGGCAACCCGGGCTTGGTCCGGCTGGGGACCTGGGGGGACGGTTAGATCTGACCCGAGTGAACCCACCCCAGTGGTGAAGGGCTGTCCACAATCATTGGCCGAGGCTGCTCCTGGGGTGTTGAGTCATGCTCCTACGGGGAAGCCCCCAGACTGGGTTGCAGCGGCTTACAGCCAAAAGCAGTTGGTGGCAGCCGTGACTGCTGGACTTAGGAATGGGCACTGGCAGCATCAGTTAACGTATCCCTCGATCCCTACCTAGCAATTTCGTTCCTGGGAACCCATAGCCACACTAGTGTGTGAACACAAAGAGGCACATAACAGACTTGCTTCAGAGAGTGCCAAGAAGCTCAACTCTGTCTTCAATAAACAGGATAAAGCGACTCATCTTGCCAGAAGTTGAGAGGCAGTTGAGAGCTTCAGGCAAGGCTGGATCCAGCAGCCCAGACAATGTCACAAATACGCCAACCCCTCTGTTCATCTCTGCTCCATTTTCTGCAGTGTCAGTTTCACGCTGGGATGGCTTTCTACCTTGTGGTCACAGGATAGTCCCAACAACTGCCTGGGCTGGTGTTTCTTCCCACAGGGCCAGTGGGAGAGAGAAAGGGTGCTTCCAGAAGTTCTATCTGGAAGTGGTTAGTAAATATCTTCTCTGCTGTCATGGGTGCAGATGGAGTCACGTGCCCACCTCTATATTTTAGGGGATGCCACAGTGGTTGGGGGAAAGTGGGGAGTTGACCCAGACCCTCCCAGGTTTAGGGGCTGGTACAAGAGGTGGGGCTGACCAGAAATCAGTAGGACGTGAGAGGCAAGCTCAGCAGTCCCCAGGAGCCACTACCTCGTTGTCATGGCAACAGATCACGAACAACCTCAATGACCGTCAAGGGATGTCATCACAGGCCACCACCCCAGGGAAACGCCAACCTGTGGCTAAACTGAGACAAACAGTACACAGTAGAGACCAACGTGCAAGAAATATGGTTGATTGAAAGCAGCTCGCAGAGCAGTTCAGGGTCAGCAAGGTAGAATGTACTCGAATCACACCCCCACACGAGTGCGCACATCCAGTCGCCCCTCCTCCCCTGGCGTGTGGAGGCTCCCACTCCCCACCTCTGCTCAGGTGAGCCCTACAAGTTGGTCCAGGTAATGGGCTGCAGTCTCAATGGCCACTGAGACCTCTGGTGGCCTCCTCATCCTCGTGCCCCTGCTGACAGCCACACTCGCTCCTAAAGCCTCGAGCGGCCAGGGAGCAGGGGCCCCAGCACATGACAGACAGGCAGGGCATGGGAGAGAAACCACAGGACTCTGTGGCCATGCTGGCTGCAGCAGGATGCAACCCATCCTGACTGATGAAGTGGCTCGTCATCCGTGTCCTCAAAAGAGACGAGTGTTGGGGTGCCTGGGTGGCTCAGTCGGTTAAGCGTCCGACTTTGGCTCAGGTCAGGATCTCACGGTTCATGAGATCGAGCCCCGCGTCGGGCTCTGTGCTGACAGCTCAGAGCCTGGAGCCTGCTTCGGATGTGTCTCCCTCTCTCTCTGCCCCTCCCCTGCTCACGCGGTCTCTGTCTCTCAAAAATAAATAAATGTAAAAACAAACAAACAACAAAAGGGACGAGTGTTTATGCACAGGATGGCTCCGGAAGGACACATGAGAAACTGGTAACAGAAGACACCTTGGCGGAGGGAATGGGCAGGCCGACCTACTTCTCACTGTAACTCTTTTACAGTCTGAGTTTTCTAGAAGACCATGCTATGTATTAATAATTGAAACAATTATTACATTAAAAAGGTGTATTCAAGGGATGCTTGGCTGGCTCAGTTGGTAGAGCTGGTAATGTCCTCCCCAAATCTCAGGGTCCTGAGTTCAAGCCCCACGTTGGGCATGGAGCCTACTTAAAAAAAAAAGGGTGGGTGGGTGGGGTTATTCAAGAATATATTTAAAAATCTGTCAAAATAACCTCAACCCTGTTTTTGGTTTGAAATGGAGGGAGGGTTGGGGGTTAGAGCCGAAGAGAAGAGACACGGGCAGAAAAAAAAGTCATTTTAATTTTTATTAAATATACTCTCTTGGCACAAATCTTTTAAAATATATAAACATTATATATAAACAAAGTGTCTTCATGGCATCAAAATGTAACTCCAGATCAAGATGGACACCGGTGGGAGGGGTGTGGCCACGGAGGGCACCAGCCCAGCTGTGTGTGTGGCTGAGGCCCACTCGACTGGGAGCCACCTTGGGGAGGCACGGTGGGGCTGGCGGGACCTGGGGGCCCCTCCCCTCTGCCACCCGGCCTGAGGCTCAGAGAGCCATTCGTTTGGTCTCACCTGCCTGCGGTGGACCCCCCAGCCCCTGCTGCTTTCTCTTGCCTGGTGGCCCTTGGGTCCCCAGCCCGTCTCCCTGTGAGGGGTCCCTGCCTCTCCTGCCGAGCCTGGGCGCTGGGCAGGGCAAGGACAGGAGGAGCGAAGTCCACCCAACAAAACAGCCTTGAGACCCTGGGGATGAGAGTCAGGCTGGCCGGCAGACACATGCAAGGAAGGACAGAGAGAGGGGTCTTCATACCTGCAGGGGTCCCAGGCAAGGACACCAACGGGACAGAACAAAGGGGAGAAATGAAGCTCACGACTGGAAATGTGCATGGGGCAAACATGCCCTCTTAGACCCTTTCACACATCGTCGCTGAGGAGCTCTCTGTGAAAACCGACCCTCTGGTCACCTCTGCCTGGAACCAGATCACACGGGTCGGGGTTTACTGTGACTAGACCCAGGGTCAGCCAGATTGAAGAACAAAACCAAAAGTGATCAAGAAACTCCCAAAGTCATTCTGAAATGTGATACCGAGCAGACCCTAGGGGACTTCTCCATGAGACCAGCTCCCTGGAGGTGCCCTGGGGTTCCCCAATTTCTCCGAGAATCCCCCCCTGGGCTACACACGGTCTCAGGGGCCCCCATTTTGGGATGATCAAGGCTGCAAGTTGCCTCCATGCGCTCTCTTCATGGAAATCCGACAACCCTGTGGGTCTTAAACTGCCCTGTGTCTTGGCCGAGTGCCTGCTCAGGTGGGGAGCCAGGGACATGCCACACATCCCCACAGGAGCCGCTGTGCCTAGGGGCAGAGGGCGAGGGCCTAAGGCCAGGCCCCTACTGGTGCGGCCTGTGGGACAGCGATAGGGGTGGGAGCTTCCAGGCCCAGAGAAGGTGACCTGGGTGCCCAGTGTCCAGCAGATGCCCTCCGGCTAGGACTCAGACCCAAACCCGTGGCAATTCCTCAAACCCTGCTGTGTGGAGGAGACGTGACCCTCCTGGAAACATTACAAACCAGACAGGTGGGCGAGAGAGGGGAAGACCCACTCCTGGTGCCCTACTATGGCCACGGAGTCCAGGATCCAAATAATCCTCTTGGGAGAAGGCTGTTCCGAAGCAGGAGGCTCTGGTGACAGAGGAGTCATGTCACCTGGGAAGTAATGGCAAAGGGGGGACAGGTGGGGCGGGGTGGGGCAAGAGGCTGTATTTGTAGCCCCAGCTGAGCAGAAGTCTGGCCCCACCTCACCAGGGCCTGGACAGGCTTCTCCGAACACTCTGGGACTCCCCTCTGTGGGCGCAGGGGCAGGTGGAGTCTGGCTCTGAGCCCAGTGGGCATGGGGTCACTAGAACCAGGAGCATGTCCAAGGTCACAGGGTGCCAGGAGGCGGTGCTGGTCACTCCCGGCTCAGGGCATTTAGGGCGACGCCTCCAGGAGACAGTGCCAGCCCCAGGGAGGAGGGATGGGAGAGTGTGGTAGCCCCTGCCCACCAGCCTCAACATTGCACTTCAAGGGCTGCCGGCTGGTGGGACCGAGGCCAGGTCCCCCAGCTTATTCCACAAGGTGCTCCTGACGTGGCTCCCAGAGTGGAACCACGCGCACCCTCACTCCACGGGCTCAGAAACGAAAGGGGTCAGTGGTCCGCTGCAAGTGGAAGCTCGGCTCCCCGTCTCGAGAGCAGCCGGCCCGCGGGCTCCCTAGCTCTGCAGGTGCCGTAGCAGGATCTGCATGAGGTCGAAGGTGGTGAAGCTGATGCCCACGGCGATGGGGCCCTTGAGCCAGTTCATGCTCAGGCCCTTGTAGAGGCCACGCACGGCGCCCTCCTCCCGCACGATGGCACGCAGCGTGCGCGCGATGGATGCGTGCGGGTGACCCGTGACCCCGGCTGTCTGCATGCGCCGCCGCACCACGTCCAGGGGGTACGAGGCTGACTGCCCGATGAGGCCAGCGCAGGCCCCAAATATCATGCGCTCAAAGGGGTAGGGCTGTGGGCGGCCGCTGTACTCTGTGGACGAGGGACAGAGGGGCTGTGTGAGGGCGGCACAAGGGGGCACACGGCCCGGTTTGTTGTGGGTGCACCCCCACAGCCGGCACTCACACAGGCCCGTGCTCTGTCCCTGCCGTGGCTCAGGACTCCCCTGGCTCCCCTGGGCCTTCCCACCCTGGCCTCCTCACCTCCCGGCCATTCCTTTTAATCAAATTTGAGAAGAAAAGTTTCTAAAAAGGCAGAAACTCACAAATAATCCCTTTAACCAAGTCCTACGACCCAGAATGAACTCCCATCTGATCACTCCTGTTTTCCCATCAAGCAAAGAAGGAAAGTGATAGGGGCGACCGCGACCCTCTCCACCACCCAGCCCGCTCCGTGGGTACCCTCCACAGGGCTGCAGGGATGCGGTGAGGTGAGCAGCTGGGTGGACGGGACATGTGGGACACAGGAAGGGGCAGCAGCCAAACAAGAGGGGTTCTTGAAAACTGTGTGGTTGTAGGGGTGCCTTGTGGCTCAGTTGGTTAAGCATCCGACTTCGACTCAGGTCATGATCTCATGGTCCGTGAGTTCGAGCCCCGCGTCGGGCTCTGTGCTGACAGCTCAGAGCCTGAAACCTGCTTCAGATTCTGTGTCTTCCTCCCTCTCTGCCCCTCCCCCACTCACACTCTGTGTCTCTCTCTCTCTCAAAACTAAACAAGCATTAAAAAAAAAAAAAAATTAAGGGGCGCCTGGGCGGCTCAGTCGGTTAAGCGTCCGCCTTCAGCTCAGGTCATGATCTCACGGTCCGTGAGTTCGAGCCCCTTCTCGAACTCCTTCCCTCTCTGCCCCTCCCCCGCTCACGCTCTGTCTCTATCAAAAAATGAATAAACATTAAAAAAAAAAATTTTAAAAAAAATTTTTTTAAATTAAAAAAAAAAGAAACAAAACAAAAATGGTGTGGTTGTAAAGGTAAACTAGGAATTACAAACAGTGGGACACCGCTATTCACTCAGCACGCTGGCCGGACAGGAAGGAATCCGCTGGCACCCACGTTGGGTGAGCGCACGGAGACAGGGCCGGGGGGCAAGCGGAGTACGTCCCCAAACTGGGGGCTCACGCCCTGGGTGTCTGATCACTGAAAACCCGGGAACACCCAGCAGCCCCCCGGCAGGGGAGGCCCACGCCACTGCTAAAAGGCACGGCAGAGCCTCAGACCCGGCGGGGTGGACTCAGAGCCTCCGACCCAGACCCGGCAGGGTGAACTGAGAGCTGGGGCCCAGCTGCACTGGTTGCAGGTGGAGGTAACTCAGCTGTGGTCACCGTTTACAACATCACAAGGTATTGTTCCTGCTGCACGTAGAAAGGCGTGTGGCAGCTTCAGCAGCCAGCGTGAGGGATGCAGTTCTTGCAGAGAGGCCTCAGGGGGCAGCGGGGCTGGGGGTGGGGAACACAGGACCTCAGCTTCACCTGGAACATCTTCTTTAAGAGAAAACATCTCGGAGCAACGTCACCACCTGTTTGCACCGGGCGGGGGCGGGTAGCAGGTATGGGTGGTGGCATATTGCTCTCTGTTTTTCTGCACTTTTTGAATTTCTCAAAATTACCTAAACACGAGAGGGCACTCCCTCTGCCGTCTAGACCGTACCCGGGACGCTCTGTGCACAAGTGGCTGCCACTGCTCCGGATGACACTCTGGATTTCACAAAGCTGTCTCAAAATGCGGCACGAAAGGCTGGGAGTCTAGCAGCCTCAGTGGTGGCTTGGTATGGGTCTTGTTCTGACTCGGACCTTGACCGGGCCCGGTGGGGGGATCTTAGGGTCCCGCCTCGGAGTGTGTGTGACCCTGGGAGGTGCTGCCCTGGCTTCCGTCTCCTTACCTCTGTGCAGGCTCTTGAGCGTCTCGTAGGTGAAGAAACTCAGGCCGGCGTAGGGAATGACCCCCAGCACGGTGGGCGTGAACCCGTGGTAGAGGGTCTTCAGGCCCTCTTCTCGGGAGATGCGGATGAAGACGTGAAAGATGTTGCTGTACCTGCAGGACAGAGTGACAGCGTGCGTGGGCTATGGGCACGCAGAGGGGCCGCTGGCCTTGACTAATTCTCCGCTCCTCCCGAAGACGGGCGGGCCAGGGTCTGGATGTTGACGCCTTCCTTCTTTAAGGAACACAACCACATTGCAAAAGCTTTGGCATTGGAGGGGGAAATGCGTGCCTAAGGCCGTACCCCACCTTCACCTCCCAGGTCACTCTGCTATGCCCAGCCCTTGCCTTTTCACCGTGGGCATTGGTAACGTATCCATGCCAATCCAAAATGGGAGACTTTGGGGGACACTTGGGGGGCTCAGTCAGTTGAGCGTCTGACTTTGGCTCATGGTTCGTGGGTTCAAGCCCCACGTTGGGCTTTGCACTGACAGCTCGAAGCCTGCTTTGGATTCTGTGTGTGTGTCTCTCTCTCTCTCTCGGCCCCTCCCCAACTCATGCTCTCTCTTCCTCTCTCAAAAATAAACAAACATTAAAAAAAAATAAAAATGAAGACTTTCGGTTTGATATAAGTACAAACGAGAGGCAATACTAGTAATGGTCCTAGTATCGGCTAAGAGAACCAATTACTGCCCGTGTGGAGAGTAGCGGCAGAACAGAACGCATGGCCTAGGAACTCACATTTCCTTTGGGGTCACGGCCATCCTTGCTCTGACCAGGTCCAGGGGGTAGGTCAGCGAAGCAGCTGTTGTTCCAGCTAGTGCGCCTGCCAGGAGGCGGGGCCAAGGGGGCAGGGCTCTGAAAGAGGGGGAGGAGACGAGAGAAAATGAGGATCCCCCCCCCAAGACTTGGGGTGCCCACAGGTCTCAGCCAGAGGGGAGAAGCAAGGATTGGGCGGGTCCTGGCCGCCTTATGGCGGAGCGATGGGTCTCCTGGGCGGACATCATTCTGAGGTTCCCACAGCTGCCCTTCCTCGGCATCTGCTTGGATGCAGTCATGACGTGTTCCTTCCCTGTGGACACTGGGGCGCAGTGGGGATCGGGGGCCCTCCCCGGACTTAGGTTCTGAGGGGAGCCTGGGCAAACGAGAGTTCTGCCGTGGTGAGCGTGCAGAGACAGGAGGACAGGGTGGTGGTGCAGGGTTGAGACGGGTTTTGGGGGCGGCGGGGGGCGGCCACTCACTCTCCGCGGAAGCCATAGTAGTGGCCCAGGATGCGCTTGTACTCCTCGTGGGCGCTGAACTGGATGGCGGCGTAGGGCACCACGCGCACCATGGTGGCCGAGTTCCCGCGCCACAGGCTGAGGAAGCCCTCGTTGAGGTAGGTGAAGTAGAGGAGCCGGAAGGCCTCCTGGAGAGGGGGGCAAGGTCAACACCCTCGCCTGCCCTGTGCTCCATCCATGGAGAACACCCTGTTTTGTCCAGCACTGTGACTGGGGCCACCTTATCGGACCCACCCCACCTTGCCCCCCACATTCTCTGGGCCCCGCGCAGGGACCCCTCTCTCCCTACTCCTCTGGCCCGAGGAATAGTCACGAGCCAGGGGAAACAAGGTTTGCAGACAAGAGCCCCACACAGAGGGTCTGGCCGGTAGTCTAGCTTTCAAAGATATTCTTTAGCTCTTCCTGTATTACAAAGGTGCTGCCTGCTCTCTGTTTAAAAATGAATCAAATGTGAAATTGTAGGTTTAGAACTTCAAGTCCTCTCCCCACCGCCCCAAGGATGAGTGTCTCCTGTCAGTTCCTGGGGTGGGCTGCATCCAGGCAGAGGTCGGGGCACTAGGACAGGCGGCCCTGGGGCTGGTGGGGGAGGCCTCAGGTCACCTGGCAGCCTGGGAGCTCGCTTGTTGGGGAGATGAAAGGGAAAAAACACTTTGGAAAGCATCTTCCTTCACCCCTGGCCACCTGCCACCACCTCCTGCCAGCTCAGCAGGGCAGACGGTGATGGCCCCAGAGCCAGGAGTCAGTGACCCAGTGGCTCACCTTGGCAGAAAATCTTTTTGAAGACACTGGAAGAAAACAAAAACACAATAGAGACCATTAGATGTGAAGGACAGGACCTCGGTCTGTGGGACCCCACTGCTGGGCTCAGGTCTGAGCATGGGGAGTGAGAACAGCCCCTGAGGATGCTTCCCTGCCAAGGGCTGAGGTGGGGGGGGGGGCGCTCTGAGCAGGGTCAGTCTCCTCCAGGGAACTTCCTCACTGGCTCAGGGCCCCCTGCCTGTGAACTTTTCCCCAGGGAAGGGAGCTGCCGCCTCACTCCCCAGAAAAGCGAGGGTCTCTGCAGGGGCTTCTGCCCCTTGGGGTTGACAGCTCGGCCCACCCAGCCGGACTCCAATTCAACCAAACCCCTTTGGGAAAGGCCTCCCTGGCACCAGCTGTGCAGAGCAGCCAAGGGGCTTGGTCCTCTCAGAACAAGTCCTGGGAGGTGTCCCCTGCCCAGAGCCGACCCTATCTTCTCACAGGTGCAGGCGGCCACCCCAACCGGCCTCCCGCACCCTTGATGGCTGCCGCCTGGCTCCCCGATTCCACAGTGTGCTCTGCCCTCGGGCGCCTGCGCCACAAGGGGTCTTGCAGCCTCCCTCTCCTCACTTTCCGAGCGTCTGCCGTGTTCCCAGGACACCATCACAGTCTCATCTGTGCGGACAGTTGTGCACACCTACTGGCCCTCAGAGCTAAACCCAGCTCCCCGCAGGGCACTACGCTCCAGGTAACAGCACGCTCTTTCCCACGTCAGCCCACTCCTTTGGGAGGAGGCTGATATTAGCATCCTGTTTTGTGGATGAGGAAACTGAGGCACAGGGAGGCTCGGGGACCAGCTCGAGGAGGGCCTGGCTTGAATCTGCAGTCCCTTCCTCCCAAACAGTTGAGGGGCAGGGGTCCCCGCTTGTGACTGCCCTGTTGTAGGCACTGGTCACTGTCTATGGGACGGAAAGGCCTCCTCTTCAGGGGACCCTGTGGCTGCTTGACCCCAAGGAGAGAGTGAAAGTTTTTTGAACTGGGCCTCCCCAAAAGGAGTGTCCATGTCCTCATGCCGAGTAGAAGTGAATGGGACTTCATTTGGAAACAGGGTCTTTGCAGATGTAATTACATTAGGATGACAGTTTACTGGAGTCGGGTGGGCCCTATATCCAATGACAAGTGTCCTTACGAGAGGAGTGGACACAGACGCAGAGGGCAAAGCAGAGTCTGGGGAGATGAGACCAGAAGCCAAGGATGCCTGGAGCCCCGGGAGCTGGAAGGCTCCTCCCCTAGAGTCCACAAAAGGAACCGATTGGGGATGACACCCTGATTCCAGACCTCTGGCCTCTGGAGTGTGAGCTGAGTCGTATATGGTACTTTGTGATGGCAGCCCTGGGGGGCTACCAGGGTTTCTAAGTGGATTTTTAAGAGGCATTTTTTTAAGTTTATTTATTTATTTATTTAGAGAGAGAGAGAGAAAAAAATGAGAAGTAGGGGCAGGGGGCCAGAGGGAGAGGGGGAGAGAATCCCAAGCAGGCTCTGCACAAGAGCCCGATGCAGGGCTTGATCCCATGAACCGTGAGATCACGACCAGAGCCGAAATCAAGCAGGTGGATGCTTAACCGACTGAGTCACTGAGGTGCCCCTAAAAAGGCAATTTAAAGCCAGTTTGCAGTGCAGTTTGGGGGGCTGCAGAGGAGGGCAAGCACCTGGAAGCATCTCTATCGTACACGACAGGCGGACAGAGAGCATTTACCTTGGAAGATGATTTTGGTTCGGTCCAGGGGAGCTACCGCCGTTTTGGCCAGAGCACCAGCCAGGGCCCCAGACAGGAGGGAGCTGAGAACTTGCCTGTGGTCGCTCTGCAAAAAAACACGTGGACACAGTCTGTCATGAGAGAGAGAGAGAGAGAGAGAGAGAGAGAGAGAGAGAGAGAGAGAGAGAGAGAGAAAGGGGTCTGCTACGCTGGGGACCTCACTCAGGAGGAACATCTTTCCTTCTATTCCTGGTGGAGGGCTGTAACTTGCCCAGCTGTTCAAGTGTCACAGCCCTGCTGGGCCCTGGGCACAGTGGGGCACAGGGCAAGCCGTCATGAGTCCAGTGGCCACAGAGCCTGTGTGGGCCACGGTGAAAACTTTTTGGGTGATAGAGACCATCCACGTGAGAGGTGACCCACTGGCTGGGCTGTCCCATGAGTTTCCAACTTCTCAGAGACAGCCAAAATAGGACCGACCCCAAAGAGAAGAGTCACTGCACCCCAAGTGCAAACCCTGGCTGTGTCCACCGTCTGTGTGCCCTGGGCTCCCGTGCTGCAGTGGTTAGAGCAAAGTCACCAGGGCCCTGTGGGCTGGAGATCAGGCAGTGGTGTGAGGCAAGCAGACCCTCTGTGTCAGTGTGGCCCCTTTCCACAACTTTCCATCAGGACTGCCAGAGGCCAGCATTTGTGGTTCTTTTTCCAGCCAAGGTGAGGGTGACAGTGACGGTGCTGGCCTGCATCACGAGGCTAGCCTCAGAGCCAGCACTGTTCCCGAGTCTTCTCAAAGCTCCCTGTGAGGAGTTACACAAGAAGTCACCTGCTTACCATGTTGCTAGAGTCTCCATTCCCTCAGCTGACTCGGCCACAGAACTCTCGCCACCAAGGGGAGCACTAGGGCCTGGCGGTGCTCCCATCTTTCCTGGCTCCACAATGAGGAAGGATGGGGGAGGGGCAGACCATTCAGTGATCCCCAGAGTCCCTGGAGTCTGACAGGAACGAGGTGCCCTGAGGATCCTTGGGACACACAGTGCGTATGGGGGGGATATGTACAAGCTCCCCCTCCCCTTGGGGCTGCCAGTCCACGGGGAGAGCCAGACAGGAACCAAATCTTTAGACAAATGTGTTGAGTCACCAATCTTGGATGGCTGTGATGAGGGGGCTTAGGGTCCCGGGAGAACATGGGGTGGGTGGTGAGGGGCTGAGGTTGAAGGATGAGGCACAGCTAACTGGGGATGCGTGTGTATGTGAGATGGTATTACAGGGGGAGGAATGGAACACCCAGAGGCCCTGATGAGAAGTGGGGGGTCCTGAGGGACCACAAGACAGGCAGGGTGGTTGACACAGGGAAAAGGAGGGGGCGCAGGGAGGAGAGAAGAGATCAAAGGCAAGTGGGGGCTGGACTCCAGGGAGCCTGGGGGCCCAGCAAGCAGACAGGGCCTGCTTGTAACCGTAACCAGAGAGGAGACAGCGCCTGCAGAAACTCAGGGTGGAGAGACGGAGGCCAGGCCCAGGGGATGGGTAAGAGGCATCTGGGGGGTACACTGGCAGCCTGGGTCTGAGTGGGCATGGTGGAGTCCAGGGTCACTCCCCGAGTTTGCTCAGCTCAGTGGGTAGATCAAGGGTGAAGGGCTGGATTCCAAGTCTGTCTGCACACCTGGCCTGCACGCACCTGGGCTCCGTCCTAACTGCCTGCACTGACCATGGCCTTTCTGATGTCCCTTTTCTCGTCTCTGACACTGATGTGTTGTCTCCTGGCCAGGTCTGGGTGCCTCCAGGGGCCGTGGTGCCCTGTGATCTGGCCCTGTCTCTGGAGGGCTTCACCTCCTGTTCCTTAATGCCCCCAGTACCTCCCCCACCAGCTTGGCCCTCTCTTCCCTAAAGAAACAATCTCTCATGGCAGTGTTTTCCCTTCTCAGTTTCTGTGACAGAGCTTCACCGTGGGCTTCCTTATTCTCCTCGCTTTACAGAAGCCTGTCACTGGGCCCCCATGCCTTTTCTGGATCACACAGAAGGTTCTGGAGGTCTGGTTCCACCACCTTGAGAAGTGTGGACAGCAGAAGCCGTGAGGTTCAGTGGTGTTCCTGGCAGCAGCTCCAAGGCCCAAGTGGCTCCCAATTTCCTCTCTGAATCAGTGTGATGACCGTTCGTCTCGCGGGCCGCTGAGAGCAGAGGGAGTCCCCTGTGGACAGGCCACGTGCCCTCCTGGTCCTAGAGGTGGAGCCAACGCGTCCCTTCCACGCCCTTCACTAGGCAACTTCCTGCGCAGCCTGCAGTTCTCACGGTCATAAAGCTACTTCTGCACGTCGGGAACACACGGCTGTCAGCCCTGACTCAGGATGTGGTGCCCCGGGGATGTGCTGGGAGCCCAGTTCACATGCTCGGTGGATGAGACCGCTGCCGCCTGTGGCCAACGCTTCCGGTGACCCTTAAACGACCATGCCTGGCTTATTCTTGAAAGAGCTCGGCCCAGGCACCAGGGAGCTGTCAGTCTCTGTATGTATCATATGGAGAGCACCTGCGAATGAAGAACGAGGCGGACGGCCTAGCAGAGAGAAAGTGGGCAATCCAGACAGGATCCACACGGGCTGCGAACACCATAAGAAGATGCTCAGCTCCTTAACCAAAGAAACGGCTTTACAGAGGAAGCTCCCCACCGCTGACTGGTCAAGTGAACCAAGACTGGTGGCAGTGGCTGGCTAGCACGGAGAACCGGCACTGCACGTGGCTTGGCACACAACGGGCGCTGGTCCTTTCGCTGGGCACGTCCACTTGGTGGGATTCAGGCAGCCAGCCAGAGGCAGGGGCGTGACATCTCCCTCTTGTTCTGTGGGGAAGTTCACTAACCTGTGAGGGATGGGTGTGCCCGCTCTGGGGTCTGGCCTCACTCTCCCTGCATCCACCCCCAGTGTGGCCGTCCTCCCTCCCACCTGGTGCTCCAAGGGGGACCTAGAATTTGAGGAGAGGCTGGGAGGGCCAGAGGATGCTGCTTCGGCCTTTGATGCTGTGGACTTTGAGAATGGCCCACGTGCCCTGGAGCTGGGTTTCTGTGTGGGCTGGGGCAGTCTGTGTTCCAGGTTCCACTGGAAGAACTTCTACTGGCTTCTATGGTGAACAAGGATGGAGCCGATCCAATTTCTTTAAAGGGGAACATACCTTTTCTTCAATTGAAGGGTGGAATCCGAGATGAGCTTCAGAGAGGAAAACTGGCAGCTGAGAGCACACCCCACATGCGAGCCCCCTCCCCCACAGCTGGCCCTGCCCGTGATTAATTCTAGAATCTGAGTGAGAAAAAAGGACACTTTCTGACATTCTAGCCAAATCTGGGCGAGGTTCTGGCTTCTTACTAAGCGGCTGGGCAGGTTGGAACCACATGGCAAACGGGACTTTAGGTGGAACAGAAGGTGGCCAGCCCGCACCACCTGCCCCTCATGGCCTCCCAACAACACAGCTCCGAAAGGATTGTGTGTGCGTGTGTGTGTGATTTGTAATGGGGTGCAGAACACAGAAGAGACAGAGCTCATGAAAACGCCCATCGGGGAGGCGGGGTACTTGCCTTGGAATTAACAGGTGAGGGCAGGACGGCCTCGGCATCCTCACGCACACGCACCGCACTTTCCTTCACACCATTACCCATTCCAGGCCAGCTCCAGGCAGCGGGAGACTTGGTCCTGGGAGAGGGAGGCAGGGTGAGACCCGGTGAGAGGAAGACCTCCCCCACGAGCCTTAGGCCCGTGACTCATCCCTGAGTCACCTGAAGCGAGAACTGCCCTAGCTGGGTGCTCTTTCCAGCCTGGCTTCTGTCTCCCTGCAGGGGAAGGACCCTGGCACCTGCATCTGAATGCCAGTCCCCAGCATTGGCTTAATCATTCACAAAAGCCCTTCTCATCTTTGATTTGCTCATCACAAACAAGCCTCTGAGTTGTCTGGGTTTTCTGAACCGAGTAACAACCCCAGGCAGATGGGCTCAGAGAGGTTAAGCCACCCCTGCAAGGTCACACAGCAGGAGGCAGAGGTGTCCCCACCTGCCTGGACCCAAGCACCCACTGGGCTTTTGTCAGCTTGGACCTGAGTATCTATCAACAGAAACACTTAGAAAATTAATCGTTTTCCTACTGTAAGTTTGCCTGATGTTTCTGGCCAAGCTTACAGTAAAGGGTCCTAATACTTGAGGATTCCTCCCTGGAACCTATATTTAACCTCTGAGTGGAAGTGCATGCAAAGCCCAGCAAACCACAGTGACAGGAACAGAAGGAAAAAAAGAATGAAAGGCTAGTGCCACCAAGATGCCGACTGTGCATTGGTGTTTGGGGGGTGGGGGGGAGCAGGGGTGCTCGGGTCCCATGCTTTAAAATCAGCCAATAAATTGGGGCGCCTGAGTGGCCCAGCTGGTCAAGAGTCTGACTTCAGCTCAGGTCATGATCTCGCAGTTCGTGGGTTTGAGGCCTCATGTTGGACTCTGCACCGACAGTGCAGAGCCTGCTTGGGGTTTTCTCTCTCTGCCCCTCACCCATGTGTGTGCGCACGCATTCTCTCTCCCTCTCTCCCTCTCTCTCTCTCTCAAAATAAATAAATAAATGTTAAAAAATCATCCAATAAATCAATACACTTCCCCCCAAAATAATGCAGACTGTTAAAGCCTCTCCTGCCCTCCAGGCCTTCCCAGGCCCTCCCAGGTCAATCCCAGGGCAGAAGGTCCTAGACAGCACAAACAGGATTCCCCTCCACTTGTCCTCTGCTGCTGTTCCCTACCTAAAATGGGCCCTGGCTCCAGGAAGCATGGCTGCTTCCAAGATGGCAGGAAGCATAAAAATGAGCCCAGAGCACCCTAAGGTGCCAGGGAGGAACCGAAGCCAATGGCGGTGTGACAATGAGACAGGCAGGGGAGTCAAAGAGCTCCCAGTGGCCCACAGCTGGAACTCTCTGAGCAACAAGTACTGGATTATCATCCAACATATAAATTAAATACCCACAAGTCCGCAGATAGAAATAAATGATGAGGGGTGCCCGGCAGGCTCAGTCAACGGAGCATATGACTCTTGATCTTAGGGTTGTGGGTTTGAGTCTCACGTTGAGTGTAGAGATTACTTAAAAAGAAAATCTTTAAAAAAAAAAAAAAAGAAAGAAATAGGGGTACCTGGGTGGCTCAGTTGGTTAAGTGTCTGACTCTTGATTTCAGCCCAAGTCATGATCTCGTGGTTTGTGAGATCGAGCCCGTTGTCTGTGCTGACAACGCAGAGCCTGCTTGGGATTCTCTCTCTCTCTCTGCCCCTTCCCTGCTCTCTCTCTCTCAAAATAAATAAATAAACATGAAAAAAGAAAGAAATGATTGAATACAGAAATAAATGGGAAGAAGAGACAAATCCCCCAGGCAAATACTTTGTGCAGAAACTCCACTCTTGAGGGGGCATGGGTGCGTGGCTCCCCACCCCTCAGGTGTGGGCTGCGTGTGGTGATTTCCTTCCAAGGAGTACAGGACACCTGACGGGTCCCACCTCAGCCAGGTGATCAAGGTCAATATCAAATGAGTCATGCTGGTGCCCTGTGCGGTGGACACGGTGTGCATCATGATGGGAAGGGCACTTCACCCACGTGGTCCTCATTAAACCCATCACACAGGGCCAACCATGAAAAAACAGCAAGCAAATCCTAGTTGGGGGGCGTCATACAAAATACCTGATTTGTTCTCCTCAAAATCGTCGAGGTCAAGGGGTGCCTGGGTGGCTCAGTCGGTTGAGCGTCCGACTTTGGCTCAGGTCATGATCTCACAGTTCGTGAGTTTGAGCCCCGCATCCGACTCTGCGCTGACAGCTCAGAGCCTGGAGCCTGCTCTGGATTCTGTGCCTCCCTCTCGCTCTCTGCCCCTCCCCACTCATGCTCTGTCTCTCTCTCTCTCTCTCTCTCTCTCTCTCTCTCTCTCAAATAAAACATTAAAAAAAATTTTTTTTAATTGTCAAGGTCATCAAAAAAACAAGAAAGTCCAAAAAACTGTCTCAGCCCAGAAGAGCCTAAGGAGATGTGAGGGTTAGATGTCAGGTGAGATTTGGGGACAAGAAAAGGATATTAGGGGAAACTGAGGAAACGTGAATAAACTATGGCCTTTAATTAACAGTAACCTATCAGTATTTATACATTTGTAAAAAATGTACCAAAGTAATGTAAAATGTTATTAAGAGGGGAAACTAGGTGTGTGGGGTGTAGGGGAACTGTTGTCTTTGCCAATTTTTATATAAATCCAAAACTTTTCACAAACCAACAACGAGAAGCTAGGCTCTAGGGACCTTTTCGAGCCAGCTGCTGGGGTACCGGCCTATAGGGTGCACCGAGACTGTCTCGTCCCCTCACCCCCTAGCGTGTACGGCTGTGGCTCCGCACCGTCCCTGACGCTACGGATTCCAGGGGATGGTCCCCACATCTGGGCGCTCGGATGGGTGGTGCAGCCTTTCTTAGGGCTGTGTCGAGGCATGGGCATGTTAAGTGTGGACACGTTCTGCAAAAGTGTCTTCCCGAGACAGCATCCAGCCCTTTGGTCCCAGCCACACGAGGCTCCGATCTGTGGCCTCACCCTCCTTCCATTCCTCCCTCCCTCCAACTCCTGCCATAGCTGCTTTGGAGGCAGGCAGGTGGTGCTCTGCACAGACGGGATGTACAAGCTCAGGTGGGGGCGGCCCGTGGAGCCCCCTGGACCTTTTTTCCCTCGGTTGCCTGGCTCCAGGACAGGCAGAGAATTCTCGGCGCAGAGAATTCATTAAGGGGCCCGGGTGTGGTGGATGCAGACAGAAACAAACCCATGCAGACCTATAAGAGTGTGTCGCTGCAGGTGACAGAGCGCCCAAAGCAAGTCATAGGGCATGCTGGGAGAGAGGGCTGACGGGTAGCTCCCAAGAGACATCTCCACCTGGAATTTGTGAATGTGATATGATTAGAAAAAAGGTCTTTGCAGATGTAATTAAGGTAGGGATCTTGAGATGAGATCATCCGGGATCATCCCTACATCCAATGTGATCTGATAAGACAGAAGAGGACACATAGGCAGGAAGGCCATGTGACCACAGAGGCAGAGATTTGAGTGACGTGGCCACAAGCTGGCCACTGCTGGAGTCCCCAGAAGCTGGCAGAGACCAGATCTTGCCCTGGAACCTTCAGAGTGCACGGTCACACACCTTAGTTTTGAACTTTTAACTTCCAGAATTATGAGAGAATAAAAATCACCAGTTTGTGGTGATTTGTTATGGCAGCCACAGGAAACTAAGACTAAGAGCCCTTTTTAGGGAAGAGACGGGGGGGGGGGGGCTCCAGGCACCCCCACCCCAGTAGAGTGAAAGGTCTCAGGCTGCCAGCTGTTCACCAGGGTCCAGAGCCTCCTGGCAACTCGCCAAGGATCATGGGATGAAGAGGAGATCCTTACCCTGGGGGAATGAAGGGGGTAAGATCTCAAGATTTTGTCCCTCAGGCAAAAGGTTAATCTAAGAAATAAAGAGCTCCTTGCTATTATAAAATCAGTGAACAAACAAAAAACAGCCCAAGACAAAAAAAAAAAAAAAAAAAAAAAGGCAAAGAAACAAAGAAACACCAGGTCACCAGGAAAGAAACAAATAACTTAAAAAAATATATGACAAAACATAAAAGACCGATAACGGAGAAAGTCAGGCTGACCCCTCACTGAAGGGCTATTTGCAAGTATTACAACTGTGCCAGGAGATGGGGGTGGGCAAGGAGGGGGCGGTGGCGGGGGGCACACCTCTTTGCAGGTGGTCTGGCCAACACTTTGGAATGTGTGCTACCCCAGTACATGAGCCTGAGGATTCACTGGCCCTAAGGCCACCGTCAGCTGCTGGTCCCAGCAAAGGCCTGGAAGGGAAGCGACGCAGAGGGAGGGGACAGAGGGAATGTGTAACTCACATCCCCATGGGGAGAAGCCACTCAGCCTGTCACTAATGAGCACAGCCCACCTTGACTAAGTGAGCAAGGTCAACACCACCGGTGACAGGACCTATAGACAGCCTGCATCCCCAACATGATGCCCTAGGAGGGACTTGACATTGCTGCAGTGAGATTCCTACCAAAGATGGACCCCACAGGCTAACCATGAGTAAACAGCACACAGTCCACACCAAAGGACACTGCAAAAAAAAAAAAAAAAAAAAAAAGCGTGGAGCTTGTGGATGATGAGGAAAGACTGGGGCACATCACAGATCAGGGGAGACTAGGCAGATCGGATGATGAAATGCATTGTGGGAGCCTGGACCAGAATGAGAACATTAGGGGAAATGCTGGGGAGATCTGAATTCAGGCTGGAGGTGAGCTCCAAAGTTGCCTCGATGGTATTTTCTGGTTCAGGTAGCTGTATCCTGTATGATGCTAATATCCTGTATGATGCTAACATTGGCAGCTGGATGAAGGGTCTACCAGAACTCTGATTATTTTTGTCACTTTTCTGTAAGGCTGAAATTATTTGAAAATAAAAAGCTAAAAAAAAATGCCTTAAGGCAACCATGACCTTCTGGATTTGCTACAGGTTTCGGAGAAACCAATTTCAGAGGTCTGCGGCTGCTGAGGGGCTGGCTGGCTGGTCTGGCCCCTCCTTGTCCAGTTGGTGCCTCCAAGTCAGCAGCTTAGTATCTTGGGCTGGGGAAGGGCTCTGGCAGCCATGGGAGCCCCGTGAGAGGGACTGGGGCTGCTGCCTGGTTTGTGGGGAGACCGATGCTCTTCTTGGCAGGCATAGCCTGACCCTGGCCTCTCTTAAAAAAATTTTTTTTAATGTTTTTATTTTATTTTTGAGAGAGAGACAGACAGAACATGAGCAGGGGAGGGGCAGAGAGAGAGGGAGACACAGAATCCAAAGCAGGCTCCAGACTCAGCTGTCAGCACAGAGCCCAACGAGGGGCTTGAACCCACGAACCATGAGATCATGACCTGAGCTGAAGTCAGACGCTTAACCGACTGAGCTACCCAGGCACCCCCTGATCCTGGTCTCTCTTTGGAGCAGGGTGTTAGAGGTCAGCAGCTGCAGGGCCCCAGGCCACGGCCTTTGCTCAAGGTCATCTCTGGCTCTAAGTGTGGGATGAGAACTGGGAGTGTGGGATGAGAACTGGGAGTGAAGGCAGGCGATAAACACAATGACACAATGGTAGCTATTGTTTATTAAATCCCTTTGTTCCTGTGTTCTTTCATCTGGCCAGCCTTCACCACTGGGTATAGGTGCTGCTTTACCAATGGGGAAGTTAAGGCAGCATGCGTTCCCTGCTAGAGACCACTAATGGTGACAATCGCTGTCACTAACAATTAGGGGTGTCACGGTCACCGGTTTCTCTCTCCATTTTGCTGATGAGACATGGAAAAACCTGGTCAGACCAACAGCAGAGGGAACTCCAACCTTGACATAGGACTCCAAAAGTCATGGCCATATGTTTCTCTAAGAAACCCTGGCCCCTAGGCCAGCCTCAACACCATTTCATCCCAAATGATTCTCCTGGAGAACCATGTGCCTTTTAAGACTTTGTTTAACCTGAAGGAACAACGGCTTAAGGGAAGGATGGAAGAGGGGATCTGGCTGTACTCAGTAGTCCCCTGAAGGCAACTTGCAAAGCCCAGCAGAACACAAACAACCTGTTCACAGAGCTAAAGGGACGCCATGGGTTCCTGGGCTGCGATGGATCGGAGGTGACCAAGGCTCTGTCCCTAGGACATGATCCTGGAAGAGGCAGTCAAGGGCTGGCTTGGCACTCCACCGGGACAGAAGTCAGAGTCTGTATCACCAAGGTGGGGCTCTGGGTAAGCAGTCCCTGTTATGGGCTGGCACCTGGCAGAAGGAAGGTGTGGGAGGAGATCAGGGACCAAGGCCTGGTGTCTGGGGGCCTGAGAACTTCCAGTCTTGAACTTGGAAGATAGCCTTGAACTGTTGGCTCCCATAAGCCTGGAGGAAGTCAGCAGAAATCATGTCTGGGAGATGACACCCTGGGCCTTGCCTGACTTAAAAAATTTAAACCTAAGATAATGAGGCACATGGGCAGGCTGGGCATTTGAAACATATTTTGAAACACAGACATTTGAAAACACAGAACATCTGATTGGGAAGAACCCCAGCTGCCCTACCTTCCAGACATGGGGCCCCACATGAAATATTGCTCAGTGCCTCCGAGGCTCTGGTCCCCTGGCAGTAGAGGTGAATTAGGGACAGTAGACAGTGACACATGGTGGTATCTGATAAAACGGAAAAATAAGAAGCAGAGGCCTCTTGAGACCCTCAAGTGACACAGCCCGCAGATTCGAGAAGGGTGACCACGAAAGGGAGCCCAGCCCGAGGTGTTGGCCGTGAAGAGAGGACCTGGGCTGGGCTGGTCAGTGAGCCTACTCCTCCTCCTGTTCTAACATGACTGTCCACAGAACTGCAGGCTTTCCAGTTATTCCCCTAATCTCCCTTTTCTGCCCCAGAATCCCACTCCCTCATGCCCCAGCCCATCTGGGTTTGTCTGATGTGTTTTTTCACCATGAGCTTGGGTTGTGTGGTCTTGGGAGGACCTTGGAGGTGAGCCCTCCTCATGACATTACACCTGAGAACACAGACAATCCAGGTGAGACTGACTTGGACCTCTTGGTTAAGGTGGGGTCTGCCAGATGTCTGTCCCCCTGCTGAGTGACACTTTTCCAGACTCTTCTCCTTGGAACCAGCCCACCTTTGGGGGTCAGGGGAGTTAAGCTCTCTTCCTGGAGGGGGAGAATACATGACTGGGTATTCTTACACAGGAACTGTGGCCTCTTCTCCCCAACTAATTTACTTTTTCTGTCATTTATTCAGATCAGTATGACCTTGGGGTGCTTGGTGGCTCCATTGGTTAAACGTCCGACTTCAGCTCAGGTCATGATCTCAGAGTTCGTGGGTTCGGGCCCCACGTCAGGCTCTGTGCTGACAGTTTAGAACCTGGAGCCTGCTTCCAATTCCGCATCTCCCTCTCTCTGCCCCTCCCCCTCTCACACTCTGTCTTTCTCTCCCTCTCTCTCAAAAATGAATAAACATTTAAAAATATATATATCAGTATGACCTTGTAGATGACCGCTTCATACTCTGGGTTAAAACAAGATGATCTGTTACTCATTGGCTGCTTTGATCTTCTAATGCTGGCCCCAGGCCAAGACGTCTTGCACCCACTGGAGGTGGAGGGGCAGGTTTGGCAGGAGGGTGGTGGGGGTGGAGGGCAGTGGGGGGATCAACACGACGCAGATGACAAGGGGTGGTCCAAAGTAGCTGCAGGAGTTGGACAAAGTGTGCTCAAGGGACAGATGTTGATGTGTGCCTGTGGGCCCCAAGCCTGATTCTGTAGATACAGAGGTGAGGCAGGGTGGTGCAGGGCAGGGTGTAAGCTCCTGTCTGAGGCCCAGCTCTGCTTCTCATCATCCTGGTCCTTGCTGCTCCCATGTCTTCCCTCCACCCCACTTGCTCACTGTGCTCCTCTGGCTCGTGTGACCCCAGCCTTCCACAGGGCCCTCTGGGTTGCCCGGTGGCTGGGCAGTGGGCACCAAAGGGAATTCACTCCTTTGTTCCCAGTAAGAGGAACCCAGACAAGGAGGAAAGGTGCCACTGGGCAGGGCCAGGGCCTGGCCGGTCTGGGAGCCTGTGAGTGGGGGCTTGAAGGTTCTAGAATCCTCTTGTCCTGATCCTTGAAGGGATGGTCCTGGAAAGGGGAGCCCTAAGGACTGCCCTGCTCTGGTCCAATATACACTACCCCTCTGGGGTTCCTTTGAGTCTGATTAACTGTGTGCCTGCCAAGTACACACTCTGGGGAAACGGCACCACAGTGGTAGGGGGCGGGGAGTGTGGGCAGAGGACCCACAGCGATGCTGGTGAGCGGGGCTCTGTGGTAGGAGAGGTGCAGGGCAGGGTATGTCCTGGGGTCTGGGAAGGAGCACCCCGTGTAGCCAGAGCAGTAAAAAGGGGGGCTCCCCCAAGGCTGGAGCCAGCTCAGGCTGATCAGGGAAATAAAGGCAGGCGAGCGCATGCGGGCCAAGGAAGGCTCTGCTAGTGGGAGAGCACAAAACACCCCCATCCCACAACATCCCTGTTGGTTCTTCTACCTCTGGACCCCAGCCAGGATGATCCCCCAAATCCCTCCCCCAGTGCCTCTCCTCAGTGTTTGAGACCCTAAGATGGCATTTGGGAACTCCGAACACCTGCGTGGTAGCCTGTCCTATCTCACGGTGATGACGAGCACCCTCTGGGGACACAACCCAGACAGCCACCCACAAGAGAACAAGTTCTCGCAGGTGGCAGGGTCACACAGCCGGTCCACACAACAAGAGAGAAGAGCCGGCTGCTGCCACACGCAACTGACAGGCACAAATCTCAGACAAAACAGTGGAGAAAGAGAAGCCAACACAAAAGACTGTGCACCAAGTGAGTCTAAGTCACATCCAAGCACAGTAATACAAAGTGGCCTTCTGTACAAGTGGAATGTTATTCAGCTTTAAAAAAAATTTTTTTTAAATGTTAATTTAATTTTGAGAGACAGAACACATGTAGGGGAGGGGCAGAAGAGGAGACACAGAATCCGAAGGAGGCTCCAGGCTCTGAGCTGTCAGCATTAGAGCCCGACATGGAGCTCGAACCCACGAACTGCAAGATCATGACCTGAGCTGAAGTCGGCTGCTTAACCGATTGAGCCACCCAGGTGACCTGAACATTATTCAGCTTTCAAGAGCAACGAAATTCTGACACAGGCTACAGGATGGAGGAACCTTGAGGACATCACGCTAAGTGAAATAAACGAGTCACAAAAGGACAAAGATTTAAATCCACTTCTGTGACGTCTCTAGAGTCCCTAAATTCATGGAGGCAGAAAGCAGAATGGTGGGTGCCAGGGGCCGAGGGAGGGGCATGGGGGGGTTCGTGTTTAATGGGGGACAGAGTTTCAGTTTGGGAAGATGGAAAAGTTCTGGAGCTGGTTGGTGGTCATGGCTGCACAGCAATGAGGATGCACTTCATGTCAGTGAACTATATGCAAAGCAAAGGGGGGGGCAGTATATTTTAAGTTGTGTATATTTCATCACAATTTAAAAAATCAGGGGCACCTGGGTGGCTCAGCCGGTTGAGCAACTGACTTCGGCTTGGGTCGTGCATGATCACACGGTTCATGAGTTTGAGCCCCACATCGGGCTCGCTGCTGTCAGCGCAGAGCTCTCGTCGGACCCTCTGTCTCCCCCACCCCTCTCAAAAATAAACAAACATTTAAAAATTAAGTAAAATAAAATAGATCAAGCACAACAATAAAGCGTCAGCAGTGGTAAAGATCAGAATGGGGTTTGCTGTGGGAGGTAGGACAGGGAAGGGCCACGGAGGAGCCAGAGTGGGGCTTGAAACGTTCTGCATGTTGATCAGATTTCACAGGTGAACACACATGTAAAACTTCCTTGAGCTGTGGACGGAAGTTACTCACTTTCCCGTGTGTCAGTTATACCACAAGAAAAAAATTAAACATTAAAGAAGAGAATCCCCAAACTTGGCCAGCCTCTCCCAGACCGCCTGACCCTGAACCTGGGCACTGTGTTCTTTTAAATTGTTTTTTTTAACATTTATTTATTTTTGAGACAGAGAGAGACAGAGCATGAACGGGGGAGGGTCAGAGAGAGGGAGACACAGAATCTGAAACAGGCTCCAGGCTCTGAGCTGTCAGCACAGAGCCTGATGAGGGGCTCAAACTCACAGACCTCGAGATCATGACCTGAGCCGAAGTCGGCCGTTTAACCGACTGAGCCACCCAGGCGCCCCTGGGTACTGTGTTCTTAACTCCGAGGGGACTCCGATGGCAGCAGGGGTGATCTGCATTGCTCACTGATGCTCACCTTTCCCCTCACCTGTGGAGAACGCCTGCTCATGATTTTGGCAATGACTAAAAGTCCGAGGAGATGCCTAAGCTCCTAGAAGGAAGGCCACATGTACAAGGGATGTCTGCCCCCCTTCTGGAGACAGCACACTGGGTAGACACCCACTCTGTCTCTGTCACCTGGGAGAAAGGCGGGGCTGACCCTCCCCTTGATTCTAGGGTGACCCTCAGTTTGGAGCACCAGACCCAAAGACTGGGATTTCTGAGGGAACCACTGGGCCGGAGAAGTCCTCTTTCTCTCAGGAGGGGAAACAGGTAGGCCCCAAGGGGAGCTGACAGAGCCAAGGCCAGGGAGGGAGGTGGACATATGTCTTCATGACTCGGGATGCCCTGGGGCCCAATGGTTCTAGCAGAACTTGGGAGCTGACAAAGAACCTGGCAGGTGCTAGAAGCACTTAGACTTTTTCACCCTGGAGCCCACAAAGCTCCCTTTCTAGTTCAGCCAGTTTGGGATGGGTCTCTGTCCCTTGCACAGCCTTCTAGAGCCCTGATCTGTGTATTTCCCTTATACTCTTCCGGGCCCGTGCTGCATTTCCAACCATGGACAATGGCATCCTGCGGCCCCGGTGCGCCCAGCCTCAGTACGTTCTCTGGGCGTACCTCTAACAGGTACCCACGGCCTGGGATTCAGGTGCCAGAGTCTCTGCTAAAAGTGGAGTGAGATGGGGCTCACCCCCCACATGCCATGGGCAGGCAGCATTCACAGACCAGCCCCAATCAACAAAAATTCATTTTTTGTACCATATTTCTGTTCCACTCATCAAAAAACAAAGCAAAGCAGGGTCGGGAGGCAATTCAGCAATATAACATACTGAACAGCACTGTCTAGGAAATGTGAACCAGGTGCTTTGGGATCTTAGGTAGCCCAGGCTATGAGCCCCACGCAGCAGCCTCTCCACGTGTGCATCCGTCCTAATACACGCTCCTAATACACGCACCTGCACACACACATTTGTGCCCAATTCCCTCAGAAGCTCCCTGACCAAGGCCACCATTCATGTTCATGAGCGCTTGTGTGCACCACCCCATGGGGCCAAGGAAATGTTTACATAAAGCGAGGGGGGGGGGTTCTCGGCTGATGGAGTTTACAAGCAGTCGTGGACAGATCCTGTAATCTCTCAGTAAACGGAAGCCAATTAACATCCTATCTGCCTGTTGATAAAGGCTGTTTTCTTTTCCAGTTAATGGGCATTAACTTCTGCCTAAGAGAGCGGTAGCATCTTACATAATGGCTGTTCCCTGTTAACCCAGACCCCACCAGCTGCTGCCCGTCTCTCCCTGCTGCATTCCCTTCTATTCGTGCCTTTCAGACAAACTGGTCACCACAACCTTGTGTTGCAGTCTCTATGGGTCAGGCACTCAGGCATCCAAGTCCTAAAAGATACAGAACATCCTATTGTCAATCACTGTCCTCGGCCCTTGCAAGAAAGTGTTGCCAACACCTGTCACCAACTGCACCGTAGTGATCTACAACAAACCGAGGCACGCGGTGGTACTCGGGTCCCTCTAATAAGAGGGTGCACTTGTGTAAAGCCCTCACCCCAAAAGTCTTGTTTTCTCACTCGCCATGTGGAGCCTAGCACAGTGCTTGTATCCACTCAGTTATTTGCCAGATAAGGCAATTAACTTTCAAGACACACCAAGTTCTGCTTTGGCTGCACTCTCCCCACCCCATGCCTAGCAAACTCCTCTGCACCCTTCAAAGCCCTCCCTAAATGTCCCAGCCTCACCTCCCAAAACTTAGCTGCTCTGCCCTACACTGAGCACCCCGTGGTTCCCTGCTGCACCAGGAGGGGTCACTTTCCATTAGCTTCCTCTGCTAGGCTTGGGGTGGGGGGTGTCTGTGGAAGGCAATGGCCTGGGCTGCGCTCAGTGTCCATGCTTAGCAAGAAGTCAGAAGCATATACCTACACACAGGTGGTTTTTCTGTCCATCTTCCTGCCCTTCAGACATCCTTCATGTGGCAGCAGAAATGTACCTTTTCTATCACTGTCCGCCTCATTCCCTAAGTAGGAACGTGTACAGGCTCCCAGTTACACCATGCTGGTGTTTTGGGAAGATGGGGTCCAGCGTGTGACCTTGGACGTGTTACTAAACCTCCTCAGGGCTCAGTTTCCATCCATCACCATCTTTCCAGGGTCCTGCTGCTCAAGTGGGTCATGGGTACTGGTTAAGTATTGGTAAGTATCATTCTGCCTAATAAGGAGTCAGATGGACCTGGGATGGAGCCCATCACCGCCCTACTAAGGGCCCTACTGAGCAGGCCTCACCAGTTCCTGGATCTCACCATTCAGCCTGCATTCCCCATGCCAGGGTCTCTAAAAGAGTTGAGCATTGGTCCCTGGTCTCCAGCGCCGCTCCCCGCTTTTTCCAGGTTCATCTCCCCAAAGAGTTAAACAGAAGTTGGAAAGTGGCGCCCCACTGCCCACCAGGTGGTTTAGGAAGCACGTGCTCCCCGCCAAACACTACCACGCCAGTGCCGCTGTCCGGCACAACAGGTGGGGCAGTCTCTGACTCTCACGTTCAGGGCTGGCCGACACTTGGCTCTGATCGGTGTGCTCCAGGCCAAAGGGGCTGTTCACAGCCCCCAAACCTGTCCCTTCTTCAAGGCCTGGCTCTTATACATCGCCTTGCCAGCCCAAGGCTAGACTAGCCACTGGCTAAGGCCTGGCCAGTAAGGGGTCCTGTCTCCCCTTTGTGCTGTAAGCCAAGCTCCCTCCCCTCTTCTGGCTGCGGGGACCTGCCCACCACCACAGGGGAGAGGCAGGGTCTAGCATCTTCCTCCAGCTCTGAGCTGCTACACCAGGTGTTTCCAGGAACACCTGTCCCAGAACCTCCAGGACACTTGTGCAGGATTCCTGAGCTCCTCCTCGGGCATATTAAGTCACAGCTGCCACAGTGAGGTCTGGGAGCCTACCCCTTAGACAGGGCCGGGACAAATACCGCAGCCTGGGTGGGGCTTGGGTCTGCGTGGCTAATTAAGACTTAACTGAAACATACATACTCGCTTTTTCAACTCATCCCATGGCAAAGGCATGCGACCTGCGGACAGAACAGCACTGACGTCTTTTGGGAGCCCTTCACTGGCACATTTGATCAGGGAAGGCTTGCAACTACTCACAAGGTGGCCTCATCTCACGGGTGGGAAAGCACAGGCTGCTAGAGGCTCTCCGCTAAGGTATGCTGGCGATGCCTTGCCTCAAGTGGCCTCAAGGTTAAGTCCCCTCTTGTGCCTGTCACCGGCTCCATGGACCAGGTCCCTCAATCCTCTCTCAAATTCCATGCCTTGGGTCCCACAACATCCAGGCTCACTTGTTCCCTTTGCTGACAACGCTTCGCCATCTGGCTGACTCCTTGCTGGCTTTCAGATCTTCGAGAACCTTCCCCTCCCTGAGTTAGCACCTCAGTCCTCTGCTAGAATTGATCAACTACAGAGCCCCAACCACTTGGGGATCCATATCTGTGTCCCCTACCCTTCAGAGCCCCAGTACTTCTGCTTCCTCTGCACCTGTCCCTGTCCCCGGTGCATAGATTTTTACAGACTGTAAAACAACGGGGTGGTCAGGCTTCAAGTTTGTTCCATTCCTGGAGGCAGACTGCCTGCGGTGTTTCGGTACAGCTCACAGACATCAGTGTCTAACAGCGGCAGAAAGCATGCATGCCACGTGACTGCTTAAAGGACAGGGGTCTGGATTTGGGCTGACCTAGGTTCATCTTGGCTCCCCTTCTGTTCTCCCTGCAGGTGGGGCAAAGGCCCCTAAGTCTTGATGACCCCTCTATAAACTGAGATGATCTAGGACCAAGCTCACAGTCCTGTAAGCATGCGCCAATGGCTAGCAAATACATGTTTACTTGCCCAGGTCCTTGCTAGCTCTGGGCAGATGCCTCCACCTTCCAGTAGGGAGGCAGGTGAGTGAGCGGCCGTGTGCTCCAACCCTACCCGCCCCCTTCTGCCTGAAGCGGCAGACGCCACTAGACAAGCATTTCTTTGCATGACATCCTGACAGAAATTCTGGCTTTGCAGCTACAGGGATTAAATGGTGTCCCCTAAAGTTCATGTCCCACCAGAACCTCAGAAGGTGACTCTATTTGGAAATAGGGTCTCTGCAGGTGAAATCAGTTAAGGACACTGAGATCGTACTGAATTTATGGTGGGTCCTAAATCCAATGATGGGTGTCCTTGTAGGAAGACACACACACACACACACACACACACACACACACACACACACACACACGGGGTGCCTGGGTGGCTCAATCAGTTGAGCACCTGACTTTGGCTCAAGTCATGATCTCGCGGTCCGTGAGTTCGAGCCCCGCGTCGGGCTCTGTGCTGACAGCTCAGAGCCTAGAGCCTGCTTCGGATTCTGTGTCTCCTTCTCTCTCTGTCCCTCCTCCACTCCCGCTCTCTCTCTCTCCCCCCTCTAAAAATAAATAAACATTAAAAAAAAAAAAAGAAGAAGACACACACGCAGGGAAGAAGGCTGTGTGGAGATGGAGGCAGAGATTGGGATGATGTGGCTCCAAGCCGAAACCCCAAAGATTGTCAACAACTACCACAGCCAGGAGAGAGGCCTGGTAAGATTCTCCCTTAGATCCCTCAGTAGAAACCGACCTGCTGTCTCAGTCTGTTTGGGCTGGTAACAGAAGACCATAAACTGGGTGGGTTATGGACAACAGAAATGTATTTCTCACAGTTCTGGAGGCTGGAAAGTTCAAGAATCAAGGTGCCAGCAGACTGAGTGTCTGGTGACAGCACTTTTCCGGGTTCACAGATAGCTAATGTATTGCTGTGCCTCATAAAACAGAAGGGGCAGGGCCTCTTTTACAAGGGCATTAATCCCATTCATGAGGCCTCCACCCTCATGACCTACTCACCTCCTTAAGGCCCCACCTCCTAATGCCATCACGTTGTGGATTAGGTTTCAAAATATGAATTTTAGGGTGCCTGGGTGGCAAAGTTGGTTAAGCGTCCGACTTCGGCTCGGGTCATGATCCTGCAGCTCGTGAATTCTAGCCCCGCATCAGGTTCTGTGCTGCCAGCTCAGAGCCTGGAGCCTGCCTTGGATTCTGTGTCTCCCTCTCTCTCTGCCGTTCCCCAACTCGCGCTCAAAAATAAATAAACATTAAAAAAAAGTAAAAATATGAATTTTAGGGAGACAGATGCATTCCATCTACAGCATCTGCCAACACCTTGATTTTGGCCTTCTGCTCTCCACAACTATGACAGAATAACTTTCTCTTGTCTTAAGCCACCCAGCTTGTGGTAATTTGTCACAGCAGGCCCAGGACACTAACAAGACAGGAGTCTTCTAAGATCAAAGTTCCTGGTACTGGCTGGTGACCTGCCCACGAACCTGAGGTCACTGCTTCCCTCCGTGGACCTCTCAGGTCATCCTGTTGACACAGCTTTGATAGAAAACTTGGCTTCTGCTGATCTTTGTTAAGACCCTAGAATCCAAGCATTCAGCTGCAGCAAAAGGTACTCAGTGAAGAAAACACACGTTGACAAGCATATTTTAAAAATAGTGCAGTGATGAAGGAAGGGCCGCCGGAGGCAATGTTCTACTTCTTCAACTAAGTATCAGCTTCGTTATCCTTTATACTTTCTTTTCATGTGCACATCATATACTTTTTATTAAGTGTTTCACAATAAAAATAAAGAATATATGTGCTTTTAAAAAGAGCTGGTTTGCAAAACCTAACCAAGCTGAAAGTTCTGACCATTTCAGTATTCCTGTATTGTCTAGTTGCCAAAACAGAAGCACAAAAAAACAGGATGACAGGTGCGAAAAGGCCTGGCCTCAGTCAAAAGGTGCTCTCCACCTGGCACCAAGAGTGGGCAACAGCCGACGACTCGAGAGAATCTCAAGACAGCTTCCCCAAAAGATTTACATCTGACTTATCTCAACTTCATCTGACACCCAAGTGATTTTGCTGGATCCGAGTGGGAAAAAAACTTTTACACCTCTTAAAAAAAATGTTAGACATCTTAAGACCTCCCCTCCCAGGACTGTGGCCAATACCCATGTCTCTGTCTTGCAGGGACCCCCCCCCCCACACACACACCCAAGGTTTCCTCCAGAGCTCCACAGAATAGGGATTCAAATAGTTCTTGGACTGAACGTTAGTCTAACTGTGGAAGAGAAACACAAGTATAATGTTTAATCACCACCAGGCTAGAACGCCAAGGAGATGGACAGAAAGCACAGAAGTGTTCAAAAGGATCTCGTAGGCTGTGCTTTACCTATCAGACTGGAGAGACCAAAACACTGGATAATATCTATTCTGGATGCTGGGAGAGAAAACAAGAATTCCACCTTCACAGCCGAGAGACAACTGATGGCAGCACAGCCTCTCTGGAGGAACATTAACCATTTAAACGGACATGCCCTTTGGCATGGGAGTTCCAGGAAGACAGGGAGGTTTCGAAGGGTCTGTGCTGGAGCCCCACACACATTCATTCCATATTTGCTCATGCATGGTTCCATCTATTCATTGAAGCTCAGTTTGCAAGAGAAGCTACGAGTGACAACCTGAACAGTCATCAGCGAGGGACTGGCTATTACACTGGCACACCCATTTGATAAAAAGCTCATGCAAATGTATCAGGGGTTTAGAAGAGGTGGGGGATATACATCTTTCCCCCACGCCATAGACTATCTCTGGAAGGAAACAGGGCAATTAACAATGGATGCCTCTAGAAGGGCAGAGTGCAGATAAGGGGAGACGTGCTTAATTTTCACTGGATGCCCTTTTGGACTTTTTTTTTTTTTTTTTTTTTTTACCACGTACATCAATTACCTTGTCAAATTTTATAGATTTGCGTATGTATATATAAGAAAGGTGTATACATCTGTATTTATAAAATGTGTGTCTATGCATATATGAGTGTGATGTACATACATGTGTATATCTACTTATAAGCATATACGTACACATACATAAACACACACGTTTTAAATGACTCCTTTTGAATTTGGACAGAAAACCCCAATGGCTTCAGTTTCTCCAGGAGAAGCTGAAGGTGACCCTCCAGAATATTCTGGCACCATCTTTGCAGGGAGAGACCAAAGGGGGGTAAGAGGCACGATGCAAACCTTACAGGAAACCACACCACACTACTACTTTTCAACAACAGAGCCACCCGTTCCTTCTACGCTGCACACTTGCAAGTTACACTCCAGGGAACTTGAAAAGTTCCAGAAAAATCATTAGTCCCAGCACCACACCAGGCTCCAGTTTTACAGTTTGGCTCTAAGTGGCTGTAACATTAGCTCGCCCCACTCTGAAGAGTGTTTCCTTACTCTCCAGGTTTATCAACTTTAGGGGCCCAAGGAGGTCTTGAGGGTCAGTGAGGGGCTTCAGTCTGCAAGAGCCGGAGCCAGAGGCGGGAGGCCAGCGGCTCCCTCCCAGGTGACCTAGCCTCTGGTGGCACCCCAGGTGTTGAAGTCCCACTCCTGCAAGGTCCCCACCCCCACCGAGCCCCAGGACTCGGAGACACGTGCTACAGCAACAATCAGGGGCCACCCCTTCCAGCTCAGTCTTTCTGGACTCAAAGTCATGACTCCTGAGGAACAGCTGCAGGGAAGGTAGGGGTCCCTTCCCCTGCCAACCCCTCAGAGATAAGCACAACAGATGGGCAAAAACAGGGAAGGTCTACAGAGAAGAGTCAGCAATGCTCAGGGAGGGATGGGCTCTGCCTCCCCAACTGAAGTCCCTTTAGGTTTGTTGTTGGTAAAATGGAGATAATTGTAATTTCGTCCAGCCAAAGGGATTATTCTAAGCCTAGAGGTTACTTTATAGACTCTCATAAATGAAAATATAACATCTGGGTGGGCTTTTCTTTTGGGTGGGGGAAGGGTTCAAGGATTACAGAGAGGGGCACAAACATGGGTGCACCTGTAAGAAGGTACGGGTGGGCACACAGACTGAGGGTGTGTGATGGAGAGAGGAACTGTAAAGGCACAGGGCAGATGCAGGGGTAGGGGGAGAGTACCTGAGGACCCTGACCCGAGTTGCTGAAGGGAGGGGGCAAGTGAGAAGGGCACAGACCTGGATGTGAGCAAAATTAGTGAGGGGATATGACCCGGACCAGGTGTGAGTGCGGGGCCAGAGTTTAGCATCACAGGCTCAGGCATGGGTATAGTAGGGGATGTAGGCCCTGTTGCAGAGGTGGGGGTGCATGGATCTGGGTGTGGAGATGTCACTGAGAGGGACGATCTTAGGTGATGTGGGGGTGTGCAATGTCAGGTGTGTGTGAGAGAGTATCAGTGGGGGTACAGACTCAGATGCCTGTGGGTGTGAAGCCTCAACTGTGCAGAGCTCCTGGGGGCATGGCTCTAGAGGTGTGGGGAATGTCAGAGAAGTGGGCAGTATCAGGTGTATGGGGGGGGGGGTTGTCAACAAGAAGGGACGTGGTGTCAGGTGTGCGCGGACTGACCGTGAAGGTTCAGATTCGGCTGGGAGGGTCCCCAGGGAGCACCGGATGCGGGGTGCAGGGATGGGGGGGTTTAACCTCTCCCTGCCCCTTTGACGCTGCTGTCACGCCCTGCCTCGTCCGCCCCCGCCCCAGGATACATGACAGGACCGTGCCTCGCCCTCGCTCGGCCCAAGGGGAGCGGACCCTCCGACGCTTGCGCCACCCCGCGCCCCCTGCTCCCCCTTACCGTCTGGGACGCGTCGCCTTCACCACCGCCGCCGCCGCCGCCGCCGCCGCCGCCGCCTCCGGCCACCACGGCCCCGCCTCGCGCACCCTCAGCGCGCGCCGCGGGAGGGGTCCACGCCACGCTCCGATTGGCTGCGCGTTGGCCAATCAGCGTTCGGAAAGACAGGGATTGGTTAGCATGAAATAGACAGGCAGCCCCTAGAGCCAATCACTGAGGGGCAAAGGCGGGCTATTGGGTGAGGTTTTTGGTCCCAGAGGTGGTCTCTCAGGGTGCGAGGTGCCGGGAGGTGAGGGCCTGGAGGTAGGCGAAGATTGGAACTCTGGCGGAAGACGAGCAGCCCTGACGACCAATCCCTGGGGGGCAAGAGAAGTGGCTGGCGCGGCCGGCTCGAGAAGAACGGAGGGCGTAGCCTGGAGGGCGATGAGGATTGGCTACAAAGCCGAAGACAGGCAGGCCCAAAGGCCGGTCGCAGGGGCAGTGGGCGGTGCACCTCCGAGCCGGCTGGCGTGTGCAAGGTGCAGAGTTTGGCCCGGAGGGCGACTGCCGTAGATGGCCTTGGATGCCCCATGCAGGGTCCCCTGAGGCTATGTCAAAGAGGCTGTCCTTCTGACCACACAGCACGGAAGCAAGACCTCCAACTCTGGCTGTGAACATGGGCCATCGCGGCTGAAAGATTCCTGGGATAATTCTCCATTCTTTCACTCTCCGTTATTTCTCTGCTAAAGACACGGAGAGGGCAGATTCTCTGAGGTCACTCGGGCTTGTCCTCTGCAGCTCCAGGTTGTTGTGAAGATGTGGAAACAGGTGGAATCCTACCTACGAGCTTTGTGGTTTTCTGGAAGTGTTTGACTTCTCTGAGTTCATGATATCCCCATTAGGCCTTCTCCCGGATAAGCCTTTTGTGAATTAACTGAAAACTAATCCTGATCCTAGGAGGTCAAAGCCACCATTGGCAGAGAGGTCAAGCTCCATGCCCACGGCGCTTCAAGTGGCTAAATCTGGGGGGTGAATTTAGAGCAACCTGCTCTTTGCAAGTGGGGTAAGGCAGTGTCAGAGAAGAACCACCAGAGGCCTGAGCGGTCTGGGTCGAATCTATGTCCAGCTACACGCCCACCACACAACCTTGGTCAAGGTGCTTGTGGATGTTTCCTCAGGGGACAATGATTGCCATACCTTAATCTTTCCTTTTTTGGGTGGCTTCCCTGTGAGAACTTCTATCCCAGCCTTTGTCTTATTCTGGTGAAAGCATTTGACCCTCAGCAGGTCTGTCTGGCCTATGGGCCTCAGCTTCTCTGTGAGGTGCGGTTCATGGGATTCTCTGCAGATAGACGCCAGCAGTTAGAGAAGACACCTGCCATCCAGTGCTCCATTGTGTCACTGGCACTTCGCCCAAGCCCACCCAGTTTCCTGACTCACTAAGTGCACTCCCTTAATCTCCAGGGCCAGGGTGGAGAGGGTTATAAATGTTCCCAGATACTGGCTCTTATTTCCTCGAGGTGCAGGGTATAGTTGGTGGAGATCAAGTTCATAGCCAAAGAATCCTGGGAGGGAGCAAACCTGAGGATGGCCTTCCTAAGGGTTCACATTTCAGGGCTGTGCAAGCCCCCTGCTAGGTGCTTAATCCACAACAGCACAAAGGCCTCCTAGTATGGAGGAGGGGGAAAACATCAAGGCTCACACTGTGGATGTCACTAGCCTGAGGCCACCATCTGATTCATGATATTCCCACCTGGGCCTCTCTCCATACCTCCCAGCTGTGGTTTGCTTTCCGGCAACTTCCAGACTCTGGTCTCCATTCTGCTCTCTGGATAAGAGGAGGGCTCTGAGGTCTGCTGAACACCTAATGGGTATCAGGTCCTTACTGGGCGGGGTGCTTCCCTAACACCATCTCGTGACCTGATTTCCAGATGGTTGGGGGCGGGGGGCAAGGAGGGAGACAGCACCCACTTTGCAGATGAGAAAACTGATCCTCACATTACAGGTATTCCTTGCTGGAAGGGCCTGAGGCTGGGTTTGAGTCCCTGCTCTTTTTTACTTGCTGGCTACCAGACCTTCAGCAAGTGACTCAAACTCTCTGCCTCAGTTTCTCCAACTACCTCCAGGGTTAATGGCAGCACTAACAAAATGAATGGAAGTGAAACACTGACAACTTTATTGGTCCACAGCCAGGACTTGCTGAGTGTTGGTGATGGATAAACTGTTCTCGGGGCCTGTTCCCTTTCTGTAAATAGCGCTTCATGGAATGTGGACATAGACCAACTATGGGTGGGGTTTACCACCCAAAGAGGGAGATATTTATGCTACAAGAGTCCCTGCTCACAGCACCTACCTGTCAGGCCCTGGGAGGAAGGCAGCGAGCTCCTGGAAGGTCCCACGGTACCCCTAGGTACAGTGCCAACTGAGACAAGGGTCAGGCAGCAGCCCAGCACTAGGCTGCCTCTCCAGAGGGTGCCAAAGGCAATGCCTGGGTTCTGGCTTCTGTCTGCTTGTCAGCATGCTGGCGCCGGTCAACCTCCCTTCTGCCTTCCAACAATGGCCAGTAATGCCCCTTGGCATTAGCAACTGACACCCCCACTATGGGCACTTCAGCTGTGCCTGGCCAGGGTGCCTGGGATCCTAACTCTTCCGTGTCAGCCTGGCTGCCTCTGTGCAGGACACTGTCTCTCTGCCCCCCAGTCTCCTCTGCCTCGCGGGGATCCCAGGAATCATCTGACACGATGGCTGTGAGCCAGGCCTGGGCATAGTGACAGGGCTTAATCAACCGAGGCCAGAGAGCCATTTGCCCAAGGTCAGGTTAGCAACGCTGGCAAGAGGAGGAGCGTGGAGGCAGGCCAAGCTGGGTTCTCATCCCACTGTGGCCCCTCAAATGCCAAGGAGTCTATTTCTCATCTGGAAAATGGGGTTCATAGGCCTTGCCTCTCAAAGATGTGTTTATAACTCAGGACCCTGGGTCCTCCTCTGGCTGGAGGGACACCTGCTGAATGTAGCAGCGTTGACAGCCAAACCCAACTGGTTTCAAGGCAGTTTCACTCAGCCTCCCAGAGGCTCAGAGAGGCTGGGCCACAGCTCAGCTATACCGAGCACACAGCAGTAGGGTCATTGCCTGAGTATACCGGCCCCTCCTTTGCAGTAGTTTCCTCCTCAGCCCTGGTTTCAATGTCAGTCCACAAGGATGGCAAGCACTCCTTAGAGAGGGGCTGTGTGCCTTGCTGGGAGCTGTGGCCCTGTGTAGCAACACACTTAACCCGTTTTCAGGAGAGGACGTTGAGGTTCACCTCAGGTGGCAGAGCAGAGCCTGGAACCCAACCTCCGTGATACGCCTACCCACCCTGGGTCCAAACAGACCCTGAGCCACACCCACTGACAAAGCCCATTTTCTCAGACTAAGGTGTGAAGGGCTGATAAGCTAGAGCCATGCCTCCCCAAAGAAGCCTGCAGCTGGAGGAAGGCTGGCCAGGGGCCCAGGGGAGAACACTGGAGCTGTGGGGGCAGAGGCCTTCCCTCCAAATCACCCCCTTATTACTTAGGTGTATATTCAAAAACATTTACAGGAAGTTGGAGAAAAGAAGGAAAATAGGAGCTTGCCTACATGGAACTCATGGACAGAAGGGAGCAGACAAACAGGAAAGCACATAAGCAAGGTGACCTCAGACAAGCTTACAGCTCAGAGACAGAGCACACAAGGTGATGGGACGAGGGTGCCAGGGAAGGGGAACTAGCAATATCCCCGTGGAGGCAACATGTGAGCTGGAACCTAGTGCCAGAAAGGAGCTGGCCATGAGGAGGGCTGGGGGAAAGGTGCTCCATGCAAGGCACAGCATGTGCAAAGGTCCAGAGGTAGGGAGGCTGATGTGGCTAGGAAGACAACTAAAAAGGAGTATGGGGAAGATGAGGTTGGGAGGTGGGCAGAGCCTGGAGAACAGTTGGTTTTATGGGGATGGCAATGGGGAGCCTTGGGCAGATTGAGAGCAGAGCTGGGGCAGGAATTATAGGAATGGTGCCTCAGGCTTCCCCAGAAATAGGCTGGTACCACCCACCTCCCATTAGACAGATGAGGAGGCATGAGGCTCACAGGGCCTGAAGACTGCCCCAAGGTCACATGGGTGGCCCACCCAGAAGTCAAGTCAGGACAGCAGTTCCTGGAGCAGATGCAAGATCCTTGTACGTGTCTGGTGAGTCCCCAGTGGGGGAGTCAGAATGAGGTGATTGGGTCTGAGGTTCATGTCAGCCTCCCTGAGCTGGCATGGTCCTCCCAGTCGATGGTTGGGGAGAACTGGCCACATAGGGAGTTAGGACCAGGGCGATGCCACCCCTGCCCCAGCTATTTGCATCAGCCATGGAAACCAGGAGGCTTCTAGGAAAGGGCGTGAGTTAATATCAAGGACCAAATTCAGGCCCTTCTCAAGCTAGGGGAGATGAATGACAAGCGACAGGCTGAGCGTTCTAAGAGAGGCGAGGGGTTCCCAATGTGTGGTCTAGAGAGGTCAGGCACAGCGCCCGGAGCCCGCCAGGGGTCTTGAAGCTACCTGACCCTGCCTGGGCTGCACAAGCTGCCAGATGACCACAACATGACCCCCAAGTAGAAAGGCAGAGGAGAGCTGGGATTTGCTGGGCACAGCTGCCTGGGGACCCCCAGGACACCTGGGGGTTGCGGTGGGCATTTGGGGGCAGCTACAGCGATGTCCATACTACAGATGGGGAAAGTGAGGCTCAAAAAAGGCAGGCAGGCTGCCCAAGCCACCCAAAGAGCAATGACCTCAAGTCCCCAGGCAGGGGAATACAGGTCAGTCCTTCTAGGGTAACTGAGGTAGTGAAGCTAAGACAGTTGGGTACCTCCCATGTGCCTAACTGCTCGAACCCCCGGAGAGGAGCCTTTATTTTCGCCCTCCCCATTTTACAGAGGATCATTCAAGGCTGAGAGAGATGACGTCACTAGCTCAAGGCCACAGAACTGAATGATACAAACTCAGAAATAGTGGCCTTGGGGCCCAGAGACCCTAAGTGTGAACCATGGCCCCAGCAGACTGTCTGAGAGTGACAGCAGATCATATATCCCAGGCTGTTCTAAAAACTCCTTTGCTTTCCTTAGTGACCCCACAGCCTCCCCAGATGTCTGCCCATCTCCCATTCTCTTAGGCAGCTGGATGCAGCCTCCATACTCCACGGCACTATGGAAGAGATCCCTCCATTGTTCAGCTAACAATCTTTTATTACTGGGCAGTACTGACTGGTCTGGGACCCCTGGAGGCAGAAGAGCTTGGTCCTCGCCCTCTGTCCAGCAGAGCAAGGCACGTGCAACCCATATTACAAGTGACAGACCAGCAGGGGAGAAAACAGACTTGTAGGAGCTGAAGCAGGGCCCCACCCTGCTGTGAGATTGGCCGGCAGGCTTCTAAATTTCAATCTTTCAATCAGCACATCACCCCTGGGCAATGCTAAGGAGGCCATTCTGGTAGGAAGGGGCATGGGGTGGGGGTGAGAGGGCAGGATGAGTAACACCAATGCTGTTGGCTGGTGAGGGGAACGAGGTGAACAGAGACCAGGTCCCAGGAGCTGCTTTCTGCTGTGTAGATGCTTCACCAATGCTCCCTTCACACCCTAGCCCGGTACCTGGTACCTGATCCCATCAGAAAACACCTCTTGCTGAGTGGGGGAGGAATCCGGGGAGTAGAGTGGCAGGACGCAGACCTCCTCCCTATTCCTGAGTCATATGACTCATCCAGAGCCACGGCCCAGACTGAGCCTGGGGTCATGGCGCCAGGTTGCCCTTTTGGCCAGTCCACAGCTCCCGGAGCTCAACGCGGCAGCCAAGGTCCCGCAAGGCAGCTTTGGCCACGTCCTCACAGTCACGGTGGGCAGCACGGGCCTGCAAGATGAGTGCTTCAGCCCCCAGGTCCAGGATGGGCTGTGAAAAGGCCTGGCTTCGAGCCACCAGGTTACGGATCAGCATGCAGGCCTGTTTCTGGGAGGGAGAACTGAAGGTGAGTGGCTGTAAGCTGGTGCATGGGGTCTACTCTGACCTTGGGGCGCTCACCATAACACAACGGGGCAAAGATGACCACAACCAACATACAGCAGGTACCTACGCTGTGGTTCATCAGGCTAGGTTCATGTCTCCACTTCATCCTCTCAGCTGCCCCGGGAGGCAGGGCTGATTTCCCCATCTCCCAAGCGAGGAAACTGAAGCTCGGGGCAGCCAAGTACTTGGCAGGTGGGGCAGATCCCTCAGGTGTAGGACCCTCTGTCTCAGAGCAAGATCCCCTGAGGCTGGCAAGAGCCAGCAGAGAGTCAGTGGGAAGAGGGGGGTTGTGCACGGGGTCCACCTGTCAATTACATCATCACCCATTCAGCCAACATCTCTGCCCTGCTCCTCTGCCATGTGTGGGTGCCACAAAGCACCGCACCATTGGGAGGCTAGATGAGGAAGGGAGGTGCGAGGGGCTGTCTGGCCAGGGTGATCAAGCGTGGGCAAGGTGATGAGCGAGCCAAGGGCACAGTGTCCCAGAGGAGACACTATCGGCAGAAAGGCCCTGAGTGGGACAGAGCCTGGTGTGTCTAAGGACCAACAAGGAGGCCCCTGTGCTGGGAGGGTGCAAGAGGTGGGAGTGGGGGAGGTGGGGACAGTCCTGGAAGATACAGGGAGGTGTGTGGGTCTCCGGCAGGGGCACGCACAGCCTTGTCTACTGCTCGGCTTCCCTGACTCCCCAGTAAGGTATGGACAGTGGGTCCTGCATGCAGAACATGAAGGAGTGGCCATGGTCAGCAAGGAGCTTTCCAAAGGTTCCAGCAGATCCCCACCTGCTCTCCTCCCATCTCCCGCTCCTCGAACTATCCCTCTATAGGGTCTGTTAGGAAAGGAAAAGATCACTGCAGGAACAGCAAAGGAACAGGAAGACAGCCGTGGGCAGAACTGGGAAACAGATATAGGACTCCGGGGGGCTGAGAAGTAGAGACCTTGAGAGAACTGGGCTTTGATAGGGACAGGGACAGGGAGGGCCTGAGACCTGCTCCCTCCTCCTATCCCCAGGCTCACCTGCACTCCGGCCTCTTGCGGGTGTGCCTTCATGGCCTGCAATGCAGCCAGGGCCCCGCCACCCTCCATGATGACCCGGCTGTTCTCTGGCTTTCGCAGGGCCAGGACGCACAGGGCTGCACAGCTCTGCTCGCACACCTGTGGGCGTCATGGGAATGGCTGAGACAGATGCCCTGGCGGGCCCCCACAGTTAATCCCCCAGGTGAGTGCCCTGCAATTTCACCTGGATAGATGGCTGCCAGCCCATGTATATACCAGATCAGGAATAACCAGAGTGATACCAAGGGATAAAAACATCAACCACGCTCTGAAGGTCTCAACCCAGGCCTCTCGTGTGCCCCACTCCAGCCCTAGCCCTGCTTGAGGAAATGGGAAAGAGCACCATGCAGATACAGCCACTGTGCCCCACCTCGTGTACGTCCCGCCTGCGGTAGGTACCTGGGGGCTGGCCAGGTGCTGGGTCATGACAGCCACGATGGACTCTGTCCCACCAGCTCGAACAATGGCATCCTTCACATCATCATTGCCTGCGATGGCCCTCAGGGCACTCAACACTTGCTTCACAAGGTCCTAAAAGGGAGGGCAATGTGGGGGTCACCTCTGGCCAGCTCATCCTCCTGTGCTATGCCAGACGCTGACGGCTTGGTTGCTGGTTGGTGGGAAGGGGGTCTTGAGGGAGGGTCTAGGATTGTTTTGCTATTTGAACAATTGGTGGGGCCAGCCTGGGGCACGCAAGCATCGTGTTATTACTTGCTGCATAAAAAAGGCAAGGAGCAGGGCACCTGGGTGGCTCAGTCAGGTAAGCGTCGACTTCAGGTCATGATCTCATGTTCATGGGTTCAAGCCCCGTGTCTGGCTCTGTGCTGACAGCTCAGAGCCTGGAGTCTGCTTCAGATTCTGTGTCTCCTTTTCTCTCTGCCCTTCCCCTGCTCATGTTCTATCTCTCAAAAGTAAATAAATGTTAAAAAAAAAAAAAAAAAGTTAAAAAAAAAGGCAGGGGAGGCTTAGCGGGGTAGACCCTGTGAATTACACTTAAGTCCAGGCCAGGCATTTGGACAACTTTGAAACCCCTCACACACAGAGGGGACATATAGCTCAGACCAGGAATTAGAGCACAGGGTCCCCTGGCCACAGCTGAGTCCTCAGGTGAGTGCCAACCAACCTGAGCTGAGGACAGCTGACCAGATGCTGCTGGGACTGCTGACCTCCCCAGTGAGGGGCAGAGCCATGAAAGAGAAAGAGAAAACAGTAGGAGGGAAACCAAGCCTCCACCCACCCCTGGCAGTGCAGAAGTACAAACAAAATCCATCCCCTCATTTGCTTAAGCTGGGTCAAATTCAGCTTTCCGTCACCTGCACAGAAGGAGCCTGGGTGACATCATGAGCGGGGGTTGGGGACAACAGGACTGTTGCTGCCACAGGCCAGGCATGTACACAGAGGGTTGATATGTGACAGCTAAATGAAAGAATAATGAATAGGGGTCCCTGCCCCATTTTACAGGTGGGGAAACCGAGGCACCAAGGATTTGCCTCACTCAAGCTTCACACACCTGAGCCAGGGTAAGGGCCAGCCCCTGCCAACACCCACTTGCATTCCTCCCCCTGCTGGCAGAAAATACAAAGGTGCTAGAGAACAGTAAGAGAGGGTGGGTGGATTTGTTTTCCCCAAAAACTTTACTTCCTCGGGTCAATGAGAAGTGAAAAACTGCACTTTGCTTCAGGGGTCAACCATGTTCTGGTTCAAGCTTGTCTGGGTGGCAGGGACCCAGAGGGGCAGAGTTCACTGAGAAGTCTGGAACCCTCCCTTGGCATCAAGAGAAATGACAAATCGAAACCCAAATGAGGGGGCATCACACCCTAAGACGGCTCTGGAGGCCCACCTGGTGGTCGCTGCAGTTGGCCAGGAGGGCCACCAGGACACTGAGGCCCCCAAGGTCGACGACCTCCTGGCAGAATTCGTTGCGGACAGCCAGGCGGGATAGGGTGCTGCAGAGCTCACTCAGGACACTGGGGTTGTCAGAGAATGCTGTGGAGGGCGAAGAAGAGGAATCACTGGGGGGTGAGCACATGGGAGAGGACCAGTCCCAGCTTGGAGCCAGGAGCCAGCGGTCCTGATACACATCCTGCTCAACCTGGGAAGCTGGGCCCTTCTGCCAGGCAGGGTGGCCACCAGTAACAGGAGAGCTCGGGTGGACACCAGGGCTGCCCAAACCTGCAGTGCCCCCTGCTGGCCACAGGAGAAGACACGGGAACACGCCCTCCCCCACACCGTGTCCCAGATAAATTCCAGACCAACTGATGATCTCAACTAAAAAAAGAAAACCATAATAGTGCTATAATAAAACATCCAAGGCTATTTTTATGTTCTTGGGGTGGGAATGACCTTTCTAAGTGCAACGGGAAACCCAGAAACTGTAGAGGGACATATGGATAGAGTTGACCCAGGCAAAATTGAACACAGATGCCGAAGACTAAGTTCAGAGGCACGAGGGAGGAGACGCCTGCCTGCACTGAGGCCCACATGGGGGGTGGCGGATAGCCATAATTTATACAGAGCTCTGTGACAGTCCGTTGGTATGCCCCCCCACCCCCACCCCGGGATAGGGTGCAGCACCCAGCAATGGCATGAACACTAATCTGAGTAGAGGTATCTCTAGATGTGGTGACATCTACGAACGGCCGACTTCAAGATGACCCCGATGGTCTGGGTGGGCCTTGTCCAGTCAGCCGAAGGCCTTAGAGGGAAACTAAGGTCTTCCTGAAGAGGAAGAAGCTGGTTGGAGGACTGTGATGTTGGCTCCTCTCAAGCCTGCTCCATGGATTTCAGACTCAGCAGCCCCACAGCCACATGGGCCAATTCCTTGAAATAAATATACATATACATACACAAACAGATCCCACTAGTTCTGCTTCTCTGGTAGAACCCTGACTGGTAGGAATTCCTGCTGGTAAACAAGAAAGATGTAAACTACCCCTCAGAAAAGCAGCCGACTTTGCAGATAGTCAGAACCTGTTTTCACCCTCTCCGGAGGTGTGGAGAAGAAACTGAGGCAAGCCTGTCTCTCCAGAAGACAGGGCCAGAGTCAAACACACAAGCCTAGCCATAGAGCCAGAGCCACAGGCAGGCTGGGAAGAATTCATTCTTCTAGCATCTTCTATGCATCAAACCAGTCAGGCCTTTTCTGGTGGGTACAGTGGACAGAGGCAGGGAATTTAGGGTCTGAACATTAGCACTGTGACCTCCTGTGGCTGGCTCGCCAGGATCACCCTAGTCAAGAACATGTACATGCCTAAGAATTTGTGGCTAAGTATGAACCAAAGTGTAAACCTCTACTGGGGACCATCTTTGGGAAACACCCTTATTTGTCCCCTTGGGAAGCCCTCCCTTCTCCACTCTGTGTGAGTGGACAGAGCCAAACCCCTCCCCCAAATGGCTCCAGAAATGGGCACAAAATTTGGTCCTGGCCAACGAGCACTGGCCTGGAACTCCCCAAGAGCAGCAACCAAGAGTAGGTACACTGTTCCACTAAGGCTGCCGTGTGGGTGAGGGTAAGCCAAAAGAGGTAAGCAGAAGTAATCTTCTGGGGCCAGCCTGAAGTAATCTTAAAACCCAACTCTCTCTTTCACACCTGCTCTTACCTTTGGCGGCCTCAATGAGCACCTTCAAGCCTCCATTCTCCTGCACAATCATCTTGGCATGGTCGTGGGCACGGCCAAAGGGCACACGGATGTCATCATCGAAGGTCATGACTCGGAGGGCCCAGCAGGCCTCCTTGACCACATCGGCGCAGTGACCATGCCGGGTGATGGCCCCGGTCAGCAGGGGCAGCACACCGGCCTTCACCAGGCTCTGCCGATTCTGCTCGTGCTTCAGGCAGGCATGGCACACACAGCGGATCCCAGAACAGGTCAGATCGGCTGCATCGGCATTCTGGGCCAGCGTGGTCACCAGCAACTGCAAGCCCTGGGTGTCCAGGAGATCGGGCTGGCCTTCGGTCAGGGCCGACACGGCATTGAGGGCCTGGAGCAGGAGGCCCTGGTCACTCACTACAGCAAGCTTCCAGGCAGCGAGAAGGATGGGGTAGGCCCCTTTCTGGGCTGCCAGGAAGCGGCAAGGTTTGTGCTGCTTGCACTGCTCAAAAAAGCGGGCAAGATGCGCTGACACTTCCTGGGGGCGAGAGTGGGCCACGGACTCCTGCAGGTCATCCAGGGCCTAGAGGACACGGGAGAAGCCTCAGTGTCAGCTCAGCCCGAAGAGGTTCCACGGTGAGTGTTGCACCCCCGCGTGCTTCCCTCTTCTGGGATCTAGGGCTGTGGTGGAAATTCAGTCCAGCTGTGGCAGCTTCCACCTTGTGCTTTTAGGAGCTTTGAGCATTAGAGGCCACATAGAGAAGGACAGACCCAGTTATCTCAGCGTCCCTCCAAGGAGCCACACACATGAATGCTGACAAATTAAACATTCTAGCCCCAGCTGCCATTGCAAGAGGGTCCAAGAGAGACCGGCAGAAGAACCATCTGGCTGAGCTCAGTCAACCCAGCTGAATCATAAGGAACATAAAACGGCTGCTGTTTGGGGCTGCCTATCATGCAACTGTAACTAACGCACCCTCTAGTGGCCAGCTCTCCGAGGAAGGTGAAAGCTACCTTTGCCAGACCTGCCGATACCAGATGTCTCCTGTTTGTCTCTCCCATTCACTCCACAGATATATATCTGCCAAATGAAACCACACCAGACATACTGTTGATTTACCCCAATTCAACACAAAGCCCTTGGGGGGAAAAGTAATAACAAGAGAAAACAATTTGAAAAGAGTATACAGGGGCACCTGGGTGGCTCAGTCAGTTAAGCGTCTGACTTTGGCTCAGGTCATGATCTCATGATTTGTGAGTTCGAGCCCTCTATTGGGCTCTGTGCTGACAGCTCCAAGTCTGGAACCTGCTTCAGATTCTGTGTCTCCCTCTCTCTCTGCCCCTCCCCCACTTGCACTCCGTCTCTCTCTCACATATAAACTAAACAAAAAAGAGCATACAAGTCTAGCCACCATTTAACTCCCATCACCTCCACACCTGTCTCAGCAATGAGTCTAAGATGAGCCCAAGCCTCCTGGAGCTCAGGAAATCACTGGCCCCTGGCCCCAGGGAAGGCAGTTCTACAGATAACCATCAACCCAACCCAAAGGGCTTTGATTTAGCCACAACTGCCCTGAAAGGCTAGGATGCCCATTGGACAACCCTCACTGAGCTAGATTTGTAGAGTTACCTGAGCATATGTTTCAATGACATGGAATATTAATGGACTAGAAGCAGAGAATGTGACTTGAATAGACATTTACCAAAGAGGATACACTGGTGGCCAATCGCCATGTGAAAAGATGTTCCACATAACCAGTCATTAGGGAAATGCAAATCAAAACCACAATGAGATACCCTCATATCCATTACAAGATGGCTACAATAAACACACACACACACACACACACACACACACACACACACACACACACAGAGCCAGAAAATAACAAGCGCTAATGAGGATGTGGAGGAATGGAGCCCTTGTGTGTTGCTGGTGGGAATGTGAATTGCTGCACCCATTGTGGAAAATGGCCTAGAAGTTCCTCAAAAAATTAAATAGAGAATTACCATATGATCCAGCAATCCCAGTTCCGAGTACATACTCACAAGGACTGAAAGCAGTCTTGAAGAGATATTTGTATATCCACGTTTACAGCAGCATTACTTACAGTAGACAAAAGGTGGACACAACCCAAATTTCCATCCATGGATGAATGGATAAACCGAAGGTAGTCCAGTCACACAATGGGATATTATTAGCCATAAAAAGGAACAAAATTCTGACCCAGGTGACAACATGGATGAACCCTGAGGACCTTATGCTCAG